>NC_044369.1:29452055-30199996 GCF_007364275.1 Archocentrus centrarchus | reverse complement strand
AAGGATTTGAAGAATGCACTCCCAATCAAAGTCATGATGTGTGCCATGCAGGTTACATGATCGACTGTTGAACAACGACTTCAAAGCTTCAGGTATGCTTTCAGCATGTAGGCTGCATTGACTGCATCAAATACAATGACATTTTTATTGGCAATGTCACACTGTTAAAGTGTTTTAACAACTGACATTGAAGCTGTGGCGTGGTTATATACATTCAAGGAAACAGTGTCAACAAGATATGCTTGAATTCTTCCAGAGTTATCTTTTCCAGAGGCAATTAAGATGTTGAGTACACATCTCCCCTCAGTGTCTGGTGTCTGCCACCATTTAGGACCTTTTCAGACACTGCCTCACCAAAGGACGGTCAGACTTTGAAAGGGGAGTGTTGAGTCTGGTGCACAAGCAGACCCAGTCTTCAGAAGTCTGCAGAGATAATATAACGGCTTATTTAATAACACTAAAATGTATTTTGTGAGCCACAAAGCAAAGTCAGTGAAAATATCTTCTGACACATTAAAAACATTACATCAGCTCTGCATCAACAGATTGTGCATCTCAAAACACAAAACAATATTATTACATGATGACACATTAACAAAGAATAACTGTGTTACTGCAGTTTCTTTGCATTAACAAACACCACTAAATGTTCTCCTCTGGCTGGTCTATTTTTCTAGAGGCTGAGGAGGGAGCTAGTTAGCTAAGACACCGATAAGCAGGAAATCATTTGTGCACACAGTACAATTGTTAAGGATGACAAAAACAGAACAATGGGACTCATCCATTGACTGGACCACTTGGTGGGTATCCCAGTCATAATTAAGTTAACATTAACATGTAATATCATAGTAATTCATTTTTTATGTGCTAGAATTAGCAAAACCAGAACAAACTTGCTAGTTATAGTAATAGTTTCTTACTTTGTTTCATTTTATTCCTGCCACCATCATTCTCGTCTGAAGTTTGGTCATAATCGTTTGAGTCTTCAATGTTCTTTCAGTGTGTGCTGATGTTTAAATCCCTGTAAATGGTCATTTATGGTGGATTTCCCTCAGTGGTCAACTGATAATAATCTAATCCTCCACTAGTTGGCAGTGGGATTTCTCCCTTGATCCATTCTCTTCCAGTTGATTTGAAAAATGGAGGCAGAAGAAGAAGTAGCCTAAAATTGTAGGAGGAAACATCAGTTCTGAAAGGGGCAGTCACAGTTGCTGTGGGCTGTATCAGCATGATGTGTAAGGGAGGTGTATGTCAGGGGATGTCATAGGCTATGTTGTAGGGCTTCAGAATGGTTTGCGGTAATAATCAATATTGCAACCACGAACACAGTTCAGGCGTAGATTTAACACAGAGACAAACAGCCACACATATGAACATGAATCAAAGATGAATCAGAAACCTCCTCGCTGTGAGCTGGCAGTGCTAACCCCTGTACTACTGCACTGCTCCTTTGCTATTAGGAGCTTGTTTGTTTGATCTCCACTAACTAGTAACTTTTAAGATTCAAGCTAAGGCACACATTTCTGAGCAATCCAAAACGAGAGAAGTAGCCTCATCCTTGATACAAATTATTCAGCAAATATTATGAGGCTTCTCTGGTGCCATTATGTGAACTGAAGGCTCAAGAATCTGTGGTAGCTGAAGAATCTCTGACTATTACTTGCTGCCATATTTTAAGTAAAAACTTAGTAAACATTTCCTTCAAACAGCTTTCATCATATCATTTAGTCCTAAACATTACTATGTATTTATTCAATGATGCTCTATGAACAGCACTTGACAACAGTAGGAAGGAAGAACTCCTACTTAACAGAACCCGGTTCAGGAAAGAGCAGCCACGTGTGGTTGGGGGCTGAAGTGAACAAAACAAAACAAAACAAAACAAAACAAAACAAAAACAAAACAAAACAAAAGGAGAGCATAGAGAGACAAATACAAAACACAAACTATGGGAGACAGCAAAAAGAGTGGAGTGGAGAAGAAATGATCAGTGTTGGTTTTCTTGCCATAGAAAGTAAAATAATGGGGTCTCAATCTAATGAAATTTGAGGTGTGGTTACACCACACGTGTGTAAAATGGGGAAACTGAACTTTGTATCTCTTTACTAGCAACAGATTTACACAGTCCTAACAACAAATATTCACTTAAGCTTCAATGGAGCAATCTGATTTAGCAATTAAATAATTTGAAATTAGTTATGATACCACAAACTAAGGGCTTTGCACTCATTTAGTATGTGCTTGTGGACTGCTGGTGTGTACAGTGTTTCAGTCTCCAGGGAGTAAATATTACAGTGATCCCATGTAGACATCAGAATGATGGCTCTATAAAGCACATGGTACTGAAGTAATTGTAGGATTCAGCTCTAATGTGTATGGTACTATGGAAAGGGTGACAATCTAGGATTCATCGCACTGTGTTGTTTGTTTGTCGAAAGCATCTTCATCTTCAGTCGCAGGTTTTGCATGAGAAAATGTCACACTAATGGTGCTTAATAAACCCAGTCTGGTCAGGGCCAATGCAACATTCATCCACGCAGTTGTTGTTCCACTGCTGGAGGTGGCCCTTGACTTGGCAGCAGATAAAAAGTCATGTTTTTACTTCCCCCACAGTCTGGGATTAATTAAAATTCATGGAAGCTGCACCAATTTCTCTTCATAATTTATCCATAACCCAAGACACTAAATAATAATAATAATCCTGCTTTAAAGAGGTCTAACTTTGAAAATTCATGATAGATTAGTTAAATGTCTGTATGCGTCTTATTCAAAGCTCAAGGCACCCTTGTGCACTTTGGCCGAACCCAGAATTCATTGAGAATTCATTTCAGCTTCTGTGTTGGCATCAATTATTCGCTGTGTGCATGTGGATTTACTGACTGTGTTTGGGGGTTTTTTCATTTGAAGTTGAGGGGGGTGGGTGTTCTTGTTTGAAGTTGGGATTGACCCAGCAATTAAAGCAACAAACATTCTCTATGTGGACAATGTGAGAGTTAATAAAAGAAAAGGGCACCCTCTTAAAATCGTTTTGGTCAAATAAAGGCCAACTCACTGCTTGAGTTTAAAACAGTGAAACCACAATCTCTGCACTTTTCTGCAGTCAGCTGAGATTCCATCCACTACAGCCTACAGTGCATAAACAGCTTAACTTGACTGTCTGGATAGGCTTCTGACAATAGTCCCTTTGTGTAGATAAACACAGGCTGCATATTCACAATAGTATTTTGCCCATGACTAATAATACAATCATATGAAGTGCCAAAGCTGAAGGTGACAGAAGCAGCAGCCGAGGACAGACAAATAAAGCGTTTGGGCTCCTTTGCATGTCAGCTGTGGTCGTGAGTAGTGAGGGTGCAAAGTTTCTGCTGCAGTCTCAGCACTTTGAGTTCATCTAGCAGCGGAGATTTGACGGGGAGGCCCACCCAAGCCCCGCTGGGCTGTTTGTTAGTGTAAGGCATCTGCTCTGTTTGTCAGAGAGATGCCCCTGGCACTGCATCCACCTTCTCCGCCAAACAGTACACTGCAACGTGGCAGCAGGTCACCTCTGCAGGGCCCACGATATCCAACTGCACTGACATGCTGAAAGAGGACAACAGAAAGACAGGGAAAGTTAGAGTTCCTAATTAACCCCATAGAGCCTGTTTTATATCTTTTTCAACTTGTACCTTTAAAAAAAAAGCATCCCCAAATTTAGTAACACAAAAATGAACACCCCCAGTGGATCACAGACATGAATACAGGCAAATATATGCCCACATGTAATAGAAAATATTTCAACTTAGTGACACATTTGCAGCTGAAGAAGAAGAAGAATGAGCTCATTGTTTGAGTGGTATGATTCAACAGTGCTTTACTGTATACAGAGAAAGAGCAATACAAGGGAAATGGCTTGGAGACAGGTAAGCTGTAGGAATGAAAATATTTTTAGTGATACATCCAGCTACTGGTACTTCTCTGCCTGCTGCCGCTAGCGAACATTCACTGAGAAAAACAAACACTCAGGGACTGGATAAATAACGGGAGGCCAAACACCACTTTACCCAACTTAGAAATCATTAACTTCTGGAGGTGAACTGGATCCAGAAGTGTGTGGACCAAATACAACAAAAACAAAACAGCTACATCAATTTAGTCACAGCTGTACTACAAAGCAGCCTCCTCAGTGAAATCTTACAGAGGAAAAACTGTCCCTGCACCACAGTGGGAGGGGGTTAAAATGAGGAACAAGGGTTGCATTCTGAAATACAAAATAAAAATATTTTACTTAAAGCTGCACTAATAATATATTCATATTGACAATAGATGAAGTGACTATATGCAATACAAAAGCTCACAGAGAATTAACAAGTTTACAATTCCTTTCAGCTAATCATGTTTTTTTAATCTCATTTACTTGATTGTGTCGGTCTAAGAGCCTTCAAATTTATTTTGGTCCAGTGCTGCTTACATTGTGTTCAGGCAGCTGAGCACTGCCTGTTGGCCAACAACCAGCAGACAGACAAAACTTGCAACTAGTTGGTGAACACAGTGGAATATTCATCAACTAAGGAGACAAATTTTTTCCCGGGACTTGGTGGGAACCAAAACCAGATCTACATCCATTACATGGGCACATACTCATAATATGACAGAATGAATGCTAATTGGTTTGGATGGATGTTCTGTTAACTGCAATTTCCCCATTTGTGGGACTAATAAAGGCATTCTTGATTCTTGATTCTTGATTCTTGATTCTAATGTTGCTCTGGGTCTGTTGGATATTTACATAATTCATTGGCACAACATCATCAACTGTCAGTGGCCCCCCTTTAGGGGTCACCACAGCAGTTCATATGCCGCCATCTTATCCTATCCCTAACATCGCTAACATTAGTGTAAAAAGTCTGTGGACTGTGGGAGGGAACTGGAACATCAGAGGATCATGTACTGTGTTGTTTATGTGTTGGCGCCTCCCACTAAAGTGTGTGTGGGTGTGGGTGTGTTTTTTTTTCTCTTCTCCCACCAAGGTGTATTGGGTGAGACTGCTGATTGGCCAGTTTGAATAAGTGCCTAAGGTCAGATTGGATGATTGGATTGACAGCAGCCTCTTATCCTCCAGCTGACAGCTACCTCGCCCCGTTCCTTTTCTCCTCCAAACCCAACAACCAGCCAGCCTTGTGGTAGTACTTCTGAGTGTGCAAATCCTGATCTGAAATCCTTGAGTGGATAGTATGAGCTAATTTGTATTCCTAGTCTCGTTGTTACAAGCCGCGAGGTTTTGTAAATAGAAATTTGTAAATACTAACCCAACTGTATGAGTCAGGCAGGGCTGGACCCACATGCAGGACATGGGGACATGGGAGACAGGAAGAATACTGAAGTTTCATCAAAACAACAAAATACAAACAAGGCAGGTCTAAATCCAGGGATGCAAAACTCAGAACAAGAACACAGCACAATGAAGCACACATCTAAGAGAACATGACAAAGAACAGAAGAGAATTCAGACACTATATACAAACATGGGGCAACCAGAACACACCATGGACCACATTTCAAACTAACCACTGAAGACGAGCAGTACGTAAAACTAAATTCAAGACACGAGAATCAGGAGACTGTCAAAAATAAAGCAGGAAGTAATAAACACAGAGACCAGGACTAAGACTTACAACATGACACAGACAGAATAGAATAGAATAGAATAGAATAGAATAGAATAGAATAGAATAGAATAGAATAGAATGCCTTTATTGTTATTATACAGGATGTACAATGAGATTGACCACTTCATAATAATGAAGATGGTGAGTATTGCACTTGGATATTACACAATATGGGAGTGATAGATATTGTTCAGTATGAATAATATAATATTGCACAGAGATGTGGGTATTGCAGAGTTAGAGTGGGTGAGTGTGTGGAGGAGAGATGGGGGCCAAGTCTCACAGTCTGGGGCCGGTTGGTTAGGAAGTCCTTTATCCAGGAACATGTGAGAGGGGGGAGGCCCAGGCTGTGCAGTTTGGTGGTGAGAATGTCCGGGATGATTGCGTTGAAAGCTGAGCTGTAATCCACAAAGAGCATGTGAGCGTAGCTCTGCTGCTGCTCCAGACTGGAGAGCTACAGCGATGGCATCCTCTGTTTGCACGATATGCAAACTGATGGGTGTTGGGGGGGGTGGTCTTTGATGTGCTGGAGAACCATTCTCTCAAAGCACTTCATGATTATTGGTGTGAGGGCCACAGGGCATTAGTCATTTAGGCTGGTGATGGATGATCTTTTGGGCACAGGGATGATTGTGGCTGTTTTTAGGTGTGGGGGGGGGGGTGACTGCTTGGGCCAGGGAGAGGTTGAATATCCTGGTGAGAATCAGGGTGAGCTGGTGGGCACACCAGCTCAAATACAGAGACTGATTTAACACAGGAAAACATAACTAAATAGAAGAACAAGATAAACTAGACACAAGCAAATGGAAAACCTGACAACCATTGGGACAGGACACAGAGGAACAACACAGACACAGATGAGACTAGGACAGACTAGACACAACATGAACTAACATCATCTAACAGGGAACACAGAAGCAAAAGAACTAAATGAGGGATAGAACAACAACTAATAATCAAGAACAGAACTAGATAAAAACTCAAAGCCGGAACATTAGTATAAAGAAACAAACCAGGAATTATTATAACAGGATTGACTCAAAACTCTGGGTCCATGACAGTAGCAGTAGGAAGAAGCCTTTGTGTGTTGAAACCTATTTTCTCTTGTGTATCAGTTAGGAGCTTAGGTTAGAGAATTGGCTTTTGTTTGCCTTTTATTTTTGGTTAGGGAAGACTAGGAAACATTAGGGTCTTTTGATTTTTATTGCAGCACTGCTCGCTGCTGAAGCAAATAAATGGCAGCTTAGCATCCTCAGTTGCTCTATGTTACTGGGCTTTTCTTGGGAGTGGTTGGAGCGGGGAGTCACGTCTCACGTTATGTTTAGGCCGGGGACGTAACATAAATTGGGGCTTTTCCATTCTTTCGTTCTCGTCATCGGGTAAGTTGAGCAAGTTGTCCTTTGTTGCCTCTGCGTTTTTAGTTGGCAATTTTTTCTTAGGTTGCAGGATTTTATTATAAGTCCAACTAAAGAGAAGCTGAATAGGTGTGGGAAAGATGACCTCAAACTTATTGCAAATTTCCTTGATGTGCCAGCGCCACTAAATATGATGAAAAAGAGCTGAAAGAGCTCCTTTTGTGCAAAGCTGTGTGAAAGGGGATTGTTTGGTGAGCCAGCTCCTGCAGAGAGAGTTGAGTTGGGTGCTGTTGCTGGTGTTCCTGCCCCACTGCAAAGTCCCCCTCCTGAACACTGTGCAACTAATGCTGTGCATAAACGAGGTGGAGTTGAAAAAGCAGTCTTTAAACTTGCCAAATAATTTGAATAAAGGTTTTTTTAAAAAAAAAGAAAAAGCAGCAGTTGGCGGTAGAAGCCATGCACTTAAGGGTGAGAGCTCTGGAGATGGAGCGGGAAACCACTGCCTCTGCCAGTCCTTCCATCCCTCAGCCAGCCCCTCAGTCACCATCCCCTAACCCGACAGACAGCTTTGATGTGAGTAGGCACATCAAATTCGTCCAAACCTTTAGAGAATCTGAAGTTGACAAATATGTCACAGCATTTGAAAACTGCACTGGCCAAAGAGTGTGTCGTCACTTTTGGTCTTTTGGTTTGTAAACTTGTGGGAAAACCCGAAGAAGTATACACAATTTTTTTCTTCAGTTAGTGCAGGAATATGAGTTCAATTCAGTACAGTTTTATTTATATAGCACCAAATCACAACAGTCACCTCAAGGCACTACAAGTTAGTGCCAGAAGCTTATAGGCAAAAATTCAGGAATGTAAAAATAAAAAACTGCAACCCAAACTTATGTGGAGACACTTCTTGATAACTACCAAGGTTAAAATCTTAAATGATCTGCATGAACTTGTGTTGTTAGAGGAACTCAAAAATCAACCTCCAGAAAAAATAGCAACTTACTTAAATGAACAAAAGGTTACAACTCTTGCTGTGGCTGCTGTACAAGCTAATGAGTTTGCTGTGACACACAGGAGTGTTCTTTCATCTCCTGTTCATAATACATTAGACTCAGTTAGGCCAAAAATCAGATCCCTTAAACACTCCCATCGTGCCTCCACTGCTGTCACTGAAACCCAAGAATCTTACTTGAAAAAGGACACCTCATCGCTGCTCATCCAACTCTTAAGAGGAAGGAGCAGTCCAGGAAGGTTAAATCTCCTTCTCCAATAAATCTCCTTCAAACTAATCCTCACTCATTACAAACTGTAACCGTGGATAAAACTGGAGATGACAAAGTGGATGAGGAGTTTAAGCCCTTTGTGTCAAAAGGTTTTGTGTCTTTGGTGCAGGATGAAAATAGTTCCTGTCACTATTTTGCATGACACAGGTGCAAAACAGTCCCTTATTCGTGGTGATGTCCAACCATTTTCAGCTCAGTCCCACGGTGGGACAGATGTGTTAGCGTGGGGACTTAAATGTGGGTGGTGCTGTTATATTTAGTTCAGTTGTCATGCCAGTTAGTGTGAGACAGATTTATAATTGCTGTGCGACCTCAGTTGCCAGTTGCAGGTACTGACATTGTTCTCAGAAATGATTTGGCTGGCAGTAAAAATTTTCCATTGCCAAATGTAGCTGAAATACCACTGACTGTTTCTGATCTTGATGCACCAAACTCCTCTGTTTCCTCTATGTGCTCTGATACGTGCACAGGCACGTAAACTCAGAGGCTTGGTGGACCTGGATGACTCTTTTATGAGTGATGCAGATTTAGCAAGCTCACCACCTGACTGTAAAAGCACACCCGCATCAATAGCGTTTCAGCCTGATTAAAAAGCCCCTATACTCTCTATAGATACAGAGAAACTCACTGAAGCACAGAAAAAATGATGAAAGCTTGTTATCCTGTTGGTCTTATGTGATGGAACCTAAATGTGAAAATTCTGCAACTTACCTTGTTGAAGATAGGGTTTTGATGAACGGCTAGATGACAAGCAAAATTCTGCGTCCACTGCACACCTTTGAAACTCTGAAATCTTGGCTGACTTGGATTCTTTTATAGCACATCTACTGTATCTGACTGCTCAGTCAGATGTTCAAGAGCTCATCAAAAATAACCCAATGTTGAGTCATGATATTGACGTGTGCCTTAGTGCAACAGGAGGCAAAATCACCCCTTGATCATGATTTCGCTGTGCTCAGTAATAGTCCCTGGAGATCGCTATTACTACTTGCCTCAAAACCTGATCAAACCTCATGATTTTGTAATGACTACCATAAGGTTAATGCTGCTACAAAAATAGACTTATTCCCACTTCCACACATGGATGATTGTGTTGATGGAGTCAGCTCAGCTAAATTTGTGACCAAGCTAGATAATTGTGAAGTTTACCTGGATGATATAGTGGCCTACTCATTCCACCTTGACCAAACACATCAAAACCCTCAAACCCAAATGTGCTGTGAGCTGCTTGGTAGGCATAGCTAGTTATTACCGGGCATTCTGTAAAAACTTTGCTGATGTAATAGCTTCATTAGCAAGTCTTGTCAGCCCCAAGCCACCCTTCTTGTGGTCAGAGGAATGTCAGTTTGCTTTTGAGGTGGCAAATGCTCTCCTCTGCAGTGTTCCTGTGCTTGCTGCTCCAGATTTCAGACACCAGTTTAAACTCGAGGTGGATGCCAGTGCTCCAGGGGCTGGTGCAGTGCTCCAGCAGGAGGATGTGCACAGAAATGACCATTCAATTTGTTACTTTTCAAAAAGTAAAAAAGAAAACAAAACACCAACTGCATAATAGTAAAAAGGAAGAGGCCTTAACCTTATTACTGGAGTTGCAACATTTGGCTCTAGCTCTGTTGCAACCATCGTGTTCTCTTACTACAGTCTTCTTCAATTTTTGACTCAGAACCGCAACCAGCACTTTGTGCACTGGTCTTTGCTACTCCAGGATTTCAACACTGAAATTTGCTATAAGAAAGGCTTAGAAAACATCATGGCTGATGCACTGTCCAGGTGAGCAAAGACAATGGTTAGAGCTGGGGGGATCCTGCATGAACAGCGACAGTACAAAAAGTGTATGTGACACAAAAATAAAGATAATGACCTTTGAACTATAAACTAGTGTTCGGTGCAAGTGTTGGGGGCTCCATGGCAGTAGTTGTGCCACACTGGCACCCAACGTTTCCCCAACACAAGAATGTCGGACCCAAAGCCAGTGCAGCCAGTGCAGCTACTGGCTCAGATGGTAACTGAACAGGTTGCCATGCATTGGAAAGAGGCAGTGATACAGTGTCAACAGTTCGAGGTGTTGCAGGCTCAGGCCAAGCAGCACATGCAAGTGCTGGAGAATCTGTTGGCTCAGTCTGGGTTCATGGGTCAGCCACTGCTGTTGCTTTCCCCAGTCATTACCTGGGGGAGGCAGATGAAAGACAAGTCTTCCTGGATATCTTTAAGGCCACAGTGGAGGCATGTGGGTGACCAGAGACTGAGTGGCCAATGCAGTTGAATGATGAGGGAGGCACAGTTGGTGGTGCTGAGCATACCACCATACTGTGGGGCAGCTTTGGCCACATCCTTCAGGCACTGCTGGACTGGCTGGGGCTTTCCCTGTAGGACCAATGCCACCGCTACCACAGGAGGCAGAAGATCGACCATTCGCCTATTCCTAACAGGTCAGAGATGCTGCGGCCAGGTGGCTGCAGCCGAGGCCGTCAGAGGGACAGCTTCGGGTGCTGGATTGGTGGGTCTGGAGCAGTTTGGGAAGGGCTCCAAGCAAGGACGGAGATGACCTTGGTAGCGGCCATCACACTAGTGGAAAACCATCTTGCAGTACAACCGGAGGATCCGCCAGCGCTCACCAAGCAGATGGCAGGGAGCCAGTCAATCCCAACACCGAAGAGGAAACTCTTCACTGCTCCTGGGACCCCTTCTTAAGCCAAGTGGTCAGGACCCTTTGTGGTCACATGACGAGTGGGAGGCATTGATTATGAAGTGGTGCGGTCAGACAGGGGTGGAGTCACACAGATGTACCACCTCAAACTCTGGAAAGAATGGAGAGAGGTGGAATCTGTTTCTCTGGTGAGCCTGGTGAACCATAGTTGGGGCCTGAGGTGCCAAATTCAATCATTCCCATTTCACTCCATTGTGATGACCTATTACTGTAGCTCTTAACAAAAGAGAGAGTGGCCCTAACCAGTTAAGTAAATTGTCATTTCTTTTCGTCAGTTATTATTATTACCAAGCAATATTATTATAATACTATATTACCATTTATTTAACTCAATAAACCAATCATTCGCTCTCACTCCTGGAGAAATGAACCTGGCACAGGCCCCACCAAGGCCCCTGTGAGATTTAGACCCATGAACTTTTTTGCAATGAGGAGACAGTGCCAACCACTGCACTCTCATACCACTGGTGAGTAAAACCTGCCAGAATGTATTAAAGAAATGGTGAAAATATGTACCTTTACTAGCTGGGAGCATATATTGTACTTATTTAGCAATAGAAAACAGTCACCTTGAGGGTCAATGACTAGCCCTAGCTCGACCAGACACTCCTGCAGACTGTACATGCAGGGATAGAAATGGACTTTTACTTTACAACCATCTTTGAAAATGTATAGAATGCAAAAAACGTTTTATTTAGCAACAATCAATACCATAGCTTGAAATCTTAAAGTGTGAACATGGACTGGCATGTAAATGAGTAAAAGACACAAAGGGAAGTAGCTACAGAGTGAAGCAAAAAGCTACTGTGAGATGACAAACTTGAGGCTAATACTGATCTGAGTATGATTGAGTTCTAGACTGGCTGATATGACATACATCAGTAGAGTGAGTAATTATGGGCTGTGTGTGTCATGTGGCTCTCCACAGGGCTCCTATGCTGCATCTCACCCACCGTTTTGTGGTTGTATATTCTGAGGATAGAACCATGAGGTGGGCTTGTCAAAAAGCAGATGTCCATCTGGCATACCAGGGTATGAGGGGAGCATACCAAAGCTTCCTGAACATGAGCCTCTCACTGGAGGATTGAGAAAACTTCAGCGTTGTTCACGCTCCACCAACTTTCTGTCTGCTTTCTCAAGAGTCGTGCTGTGATTGAGTGTGGCTGGAAGAGGGGAAACGGCGTGCATGTCCGGGCCACGAGAAACATGAAAGTTTGCGCTCAAGGGTTGTGTTCACGTTTCAACCTGATACTGTTGTTATGCTGTGTGGTGATTTCAGCCATTCCTCTCTCTGTCCGCCTGTCCCCCATGTACCTGCCTACACACACTGTCAAACTCTGACTTGGGAAGCATATGTTTATGTTTCTTCTAAATCCCTCCATCCAAGCAAAGAGAATATAGATCAGCTTTGGCTACCACTCACTAGGTTTGTTTTACACTAGCTAAATTGACAGTGCAAAAAGAGATCACTTTATAAATGTAAAAACTAAATCATGCTAAAAAATAAAAAAAAATATGTGACAGCAGAGGGGTTAAATCTCTGCTGTTGGGGGGAATCCATATTTCTGGCTTCCTAGAATAGCAGCACAGTTTGAGGCTCCTTTGATACACAAACTGTGGCATCTTCAAGTTTTAAGATGACTAGGCTTCAACAGCTTTGATTATGTCACTTTGTTCCCAAATCTAAGCACTGAACTTTCCCCAGAAACATTTATACCTTCAAAATATAAACATTAGAAAGAGGATAATTAACCACAGGAACTCTAATAGCCTTGGTTTATCATGTCACATGTATCAGGAGGCTGGAAGCTCTTGCTAACATTTTGCATCACTGACAGCTCTTTATTGTTTGTTTGAACTGCCTACTTTCTGAATTCTCCCTTCATCCATTTCATCACCTGGCAGAGAGTCGGCACATGAAAGGACAGCACATTTGGGTTAAATTACACTGTAGTAGAAAAGCCTGTCACAGCTCGTAGTCAAATCAGTCACCAGTGAGACTGAACTTAGTGGGTGCACACACTGCTTGCTCAATTCAAAGTGTAAGAATCCTTATTGATGTGTCTCCGAGCAGTGTTCTCGACCGTGTGGGCGACCCTGACCTGTGACCTCCCTGCGAAAGGGAAAAGAAAGTTTCCCCCTGGGAATCAATAATGAATCATATCACAGTACTTAACGGCATTTGCCTCGACACTATCAGCCTCTATGCCTTCTGACCATGTGCCAACTGTGCTTTGTTTCCTTGACAGCTGGTAATTCCTCCAGGCAATAATGTTGACATACTAACATCCACCAAGCACCCGGTGACCTGTTTAGATTTAGGGGTAAGGTTGATATAGAATTTTGACCTATTTAGCAAAGGAAAATGGAAAACTTGCAAGAGAAGAACTGTGGGACTGACATACATTTAGTAAACTTGGTTTGAAGGTTAACATTGTCTAGTTTCTGAAACATGTTAAGCATGTAGCTAAAATGCAAACTAACTTCACCTCTAAGAGGTGCATCTGCAACCTGATGGATTTTAATATATTAAAGGCTCAATCTAGTGTCTTCAACAAATATTGATTTATTTTAATTGATTTAATTGATCTTTCAGATTTGCAAATCAACAAAACAAATTCACTTCATCTTCAAAAGAAACTAAACACGAATGTTAACCCATCACTTAGTCTACAGCTTTGTGTGGCGCTAAAACCTTGAACCGACAGTCAAGACATTACACCAGTCCCCCTAAACCCTGGCTAATATTATAAGCACTTTTAAAACTTAGAGTTTTTCTGAAATTAGGTATCTAAATATGCAAGAGAGCCATGTGAAAAAGGTTTTCATAAGAGTCTATGCAGTCCTGTGAAAAACTCAGTACACCCATACTGCTTCCATAGGAAATAAGAAAGTAGCAGCCAGGTGCTGCCAGTCAAATTCACTTGATTAACTGACCATCAGCAAGTGTGAGCACCTCTATAAAAGCAGAAGTTATTGAAGTTTGCTGGTCTGGAAGATTCAGGTGTGTGTTAACATAATTCTGAGGGCAGTTATTTGGACATAGCATATCACCTCTTTGGTGGGGAAGGAGCCTGAGCAGTGTTCCCAGGAGTGGACGTCCCAGCAAATCCAAGCCAGAGTGAGACTGCACAATTCTCAGAGGAACTGCAAAAAACCCAGGAGTAACATCTCTAGTACTACAGGCCTCAGTTATATTAGTATGTTAAATGTCAAAATTCATGACATTACAATTAGAAAAAGAATAAACAAGCATGGCTTGTTTGAAGCTGCTGCCAGGAGAAAATCTTTTCTTTCTAAAATGAACATGTTTGGAAAGTTGCATGTGAACAAACCATAATACCTCTGGAACAATTTCCTTTGGACAGACAATACCAAAGTGGTGATATCATAATGCACCCATCACATTTGGCAAAAACCAAACACGACATATCAGCACAACACCAACTTTCACACAAAGTGATACACAGGAGATGATTTGGGCTTCTTTTACAGCCACAGAACCTGTACACCTTGCTGTCACTGAGTTGACCGTGACCTTTTTCTTTATATTCCAAAGTAATTTAGAGTCAAATGTGAGGCCATTTTTTTCAACAGCTAAAGCTTGGTTGAAATTGAGTTGTGCAACAGGAAAATAATCCCAAACACTGCGAATCTACAACAGAATAGCTGAAAAAGAAAAGAATCAAGGTGGTGCTGTGGGTCAGTCAAAGCTGACACCATAACGCAAGTGAAATACTGTGGCGAGAATTTAAGAAAGCTTTGCATAAATGAATGCCAGCAAATAAGGTTTTGGCTAAAGCCAGGTTGCAGCTACCATACAATCACATTTGAAGTGTCCTTTATTGGAAAGGAAAACTAACCGAATGTATCCCTCAAAGCTAATTATTGGGCATAAAGTTACAGTTAGTCAGAAGATAAATGTCAGCAGTGAAATCTATTCAGTCTGAAAACCAGTATTTGGACAATGACACAAACTGGTTCCATTGACAGCTGTACATCCCTTTGAACTCCAAATTTAAAGTTCCAGTGAGAAGCTACCAAAATCAAGTTCAGCACTTGGAAACATGTCTTATCTGTCATGAAATAATGAAGGAGTATGCCTCACCTGGCCATGACATTGTTTGTCAGGAAATTCTCCAATTACTTTTAAGCTCTGGGGCATTAGGTATAAAATAGGTGTAATTTCTAAAGTTAATGGAATAATTCTGTTGTTTGATTTAAAATTTATTCATGCTGGTGTAAATTGTAAAATTAAAAAAATGTCCAAAATGACTATCTGTATTTGTATACAGGTTTCTTTTTGAAACACAAAGAAATTATGATAAAATATAAACTTTAACCTTCAGTTTTGAGGTTTTATGTTTACTTTAACTTAAATGAAAGGCATTTAATACATTTTTAAACGTTTCATTCTGTCTAGTGTCTAAGTTGGCTGTAGGTGCAGGTTCAGTGGCCAGAGAAACTATGCAAATACTAGTTCTTTTCTTTGTAAAGCAGAGGATAGTATATATCTTTTTAAGAAGAGTATTGCAGCATCAAGTCAGTTAAACTTATGGAATATCGATCTGGTCCATTAAGTAGCACAGATGTTGTTAATTGGTTTCAGCTGCTTTGGTGTTAATGAAATTAACAGCAGGTATGCTAGAGGGGCAACAGTGAGACAGGGTTAGGGTTTTACAGGTGGAGGCCACTGACATTTTTTCCATCTTCATCTTTTCTGACTGTTGTTGTTTTGTTTTTTTTCCAACTACTTTTGCATTTGGCTAGGGTCAGTGTCACTACTGGTAGCATGAGGCAACACAGGGACCCTACAGAGGTTGCACAGGTAGTCCAACTCCTCCAGGATGGCACATCAATACGTGCCATTGCTAGAAGGTGTGTTTGTTATGCCTCCCAGCACAGTCTCAGGGGCATGGAAGAGATTCCAGGAGACAGGCAGTTACTCTAACACTAGGTTTCCACTGCTGAGGTGCCGGTTCTCATGCCAGCGCTGGTGTCAGTTTCAATGAACGGGCGAACTGCTTAAGAACGCACCTGCACTGCGCTTTGCGAGCTGATCCTTTACATATGAGTGTGGGCAGATCCTCGGCTGAAAACGGAAGCTGAAGAGCACAAACATGGCAGACCACGGCCCCCTTTCTTGTGATGCGAACATATTTTACAGTCCAAACAAAACTACTGCAACATTTGTGTGCAGCACAAGGTATACACAGACAGTGATTACAAGCAAGACGACACGTACGTTGCGTCCTTTTATCTGTGAAATGAAATGATACAAAGCAGCAAGTTCAGCCTTAGAGCCCAACCTAATTCACAGCCAGGAAAATCGCATTGCTTTTCTAATGTGATACACACCATGCAGTGAAATAGCGGTAGCATCACACGTTCTTGGTTCCAGACCAACTAGCTTTCGGTGCTGGAATTGAACCCGTTTTTTGGCCGAGTTTGCGGTGGAAAAAAGACACTGAACGGTTCAAACACTGGTAGTGGCACACAGTCAGTGGATAAAGGGCCTAAGAGAGCTGGACAGGGCTATAGAAGGTCCTTAACCCACTAGCATGACCATTATCTGCTCCTTTGTGCAAGGAGGAACAGGGTGAGCACGTCCAGAGCCCTACAAAATGACCTCCAGCAGGACGCCGGTGTGAATATCTCTAAACAAACAATCAGAAACAGACTTCATAAGAGTGGCCTCAGGGCCCGACACTGGCACTGTGGAGCTAGATTGGCATTTGCCATAGAATACCAGAATTGGCAGGTCCGCTACTGTGCTTTTCACAGATGTTCATGTTCAAGTTCATCCTGAGCACATGAGAAGCCACTGAAAGTGATCTGCTGCCTGTGACATTATTCAGCATAACCACTCTGGTGGTGGGTCAGTGATGGTCTGGGGAGGCATATCCATGGAGTGCTGCACAGACCTCGTCAGGCTAGGCAACGGCACCCTGACTGCCATTAGGCATCGGGATGAAATCCTTGGATCCACTGTCAGACTCTATGCTGGTGCAGTAGGTCCTGGGTTCCTTCCTTCTGGTGCACAACAATGGACTAGTTCTCGTACTGCACTTTTCTACTCTAGTGGAGCACTAAAAGTGCTTTATATAACACATTTGCACTAACCCATTAACACACACATCCATACAAGCATTTTTTGTGCTTTCTATCTAACATTTGCATGCACATTCACACTATAATGAATATATCCAGAGCAACTCAGTGTTCAATATCTTGCCCAGGAATACTCATTGATGCTCCGGTCCTGATCTGGGAAGAGATTCATCATTCATCATTAGGAGCATGCCCCAACCTCGTCATTTCAATTTTGGGGTGTCTTTGAATTCAGCACTCTATAGGTTTTCCTTTCTATCATTTTTCCCTCTGGGATCAATAAAGTATTCTGATTCTGATTCATTCCTAACACATTACCCAGTCCAGTGTGTGTGTGTGTGTGTGTGCGCGTGTGTGTATCACTACCTAATTCGTACCAGCATCACATTAACTTAGCTAGCAGAGTACTCTGATGCGTCCAGCACTGCTGGCCATGACATAACCGAGTCAAGTGTGTGCGGCTGGGAGTTAGAGTGGTGATGAACACTGGTTGGAGGGTCCCCTGTGAATTGCTGCCTCGGGCTCCAACAGACTCGAGAACCACAACTATTGCTGCAGTTGCCCATAGTTTGCATAGTAGATGCTGATTTGTCTGCAGATACTCACTAATCACTAAAGAGTATAAACTTGAAAAAGTGGGACACAAACTAGAAACAGAGACTACAACCAGTCAAGGAGCAGACACTTTTTTCCCTGGCAACTTTTGATTACCAGGGAGTCACTAACTGAACTCGGTGCTTGTGTGAATGGCATAGGCACAATAATAAACTACATAAGAGGAGTTGTCAAACCCGATTTGACGTTCTGGCACCCTACATTTGAACATTTTGTAGTCCAAGCAAGTTATAAAGCAGTCTTATCATAATGAAGACCAAAATCTATTTGAATTCTGAATAGTTACAATTCTTACAGACTGCAATTTCAGGAATTTTTTTAAGTTTTCTGCAACACCAACAACATGGATCTAATATCATCAAGATGCCTTTATTATCTGGACATCCTTTTTGTTTTCTTTTCTTCTTGTTTTTTTTTTTTGTTTTTTTTTTTTACATCAAAATGTGTGTGTGTGTGTGTGTGTGTGTGTGTGTGTGTGTGTGTGTGTGTGTGTGTGTGTGTGTGTGTGTGTGTGTGTGTGTGTGTGTGTTCTTTACCAAGCATTTTTCAGGCCACCCTGGTAGCAGAGGGTTCATTATGCACATTTCATCCCAGTCATATCACAAACTCATTGACCTCCTTGACCCTGCAATCTCCCACTTAGGCTAAAAGCAAACGCACTGTAAAAAAATCCCTCCAAAACTGAAATGAATAAAGTTTAAGGAAAGGTTAACTGACTGTCACATTTTTTTGAGCCCATTTGATTCTTTTATGATGACTTCATCTTTCTTGACATTTTATTTGACTTGACTTTGGCTTTTAAACCATATGTAATAACCTCTGTGTAATACTTATATAGTATAATAACTAATTATTATATATATAATTATATAATCACTATTCCACTTCAATGTTCAACTGCTATAATGAAAGAATTTCCCAAATATGACTATATATATATCTATATATATATATATATATATATAGATATATAGATATATAAACTGGGAGAATGGCTTCAGCAGATTCCAGGAAGACCATCCGAGATCTCTGTCCAGAAGAGCGCAGTCCTGGGAACAGCTAAGATACTGCGCAGAACCCTCAAGCTCCCAGGCCTCTGGTAGAGGAGCTGAGCTTGGAGGACAAAAGACAGCCCACAGGGCGAGCTTGGCGTTTTAAGTAATTTTATTTTATAACTTATAAGTATTTAAGTATAAGTCGTTCTTATTATTTGTATTCTTTTTCTCCCATTCCACTTCAGAGGACACAAAACAAGGAAACAATGCCATTCAGGTATTGGCCTCTGTAATAAAAGAGTTGTTAGTGGAAAAAAGCAGTTATTGTTGTTAGTGGCTCAAATTCTACCCTGCGAAAAAAACCCTCCTCATTATATCATCCCACACATGCTCCTCATACGGTGCTGTTTAAAAAGGTTAGGGGAAAACAAAGCGAGCAGAGAAAAGGCATTTTTTTTGTTGTGACCAGTGTTTGATTTCAGCCTGATAGACGATCCTCCTGAGGAATGCAATTAATATTTAACTTGATAGGCTGGAGTGGCTAGCTTTGAGCAAAGTGAGGACACATAAGAAAAGAAGCAATTTAAACATGCAAAATGAAACTATTAAAAACTGTGGCTCATAAGTCATGTGTGAGCAGTTGAAAGGGGCAACATTCAATTCAAATGTGCTATTTTATCTTCATCCCATATCCTTTGCTCTTTGTGAAGCAACAATAATCATGTCCATCACTCATATGAAGGTGAAATGAGTGGTGTATGCTGCCTCACTAGAGGCAGGATTCAGTCAGGAAACTTAAACTGTTTGCAAATAAGTGTAACATTTGTAATTCTCCTTTAGCTGATTATTCATCTCCAGTGACCTCTGACCTCTTCTTTCCTTTCAATTTATCCTGAGTGAAAGCTAATCTAATCTTTTTCAAATTATTCTTGGAGGCTCCCCTGAAGAGTCTAACATTTTTCTCTTTCTATGCCCAGCCATATCCAGGAGCAAACATATGAGTGAATAAAGGACTGTGCATTCCAGTGTTCCTGTTTCACTGAAGCAGAGCTGCAGAGAATGTATGTGAAACATGGATGACCAGCCTGTCTGAGCAAAGGCAAAGATTTCATTCATCCATCAAAATCCTTTCATTCATCTCATACATATATATATATACATGTATGCATTTTTTTTTCTTTTTTTAACTTTAATGGCATTTAGTGAGTTTGGAGATGTCTCCCATCCCAGGACTATGAAGGTGAACAGATTTTTATCTGTCGTACAAGCCTGTGCAGTTTCTGTAAATACAAATGACACATTCTTCCTCTTATAAGTGAAAATATAAATTCATAAAAAATAAAACACATTTATTTACCATCGTTCCACCTGGTGTTGGCTGGGTTAGTCTGCAGACCCCGCATTGAATTGGATAAGTGCTTAAGAAAATATACAGACCTTTGTTCAGTTCTATACACTCAAAGTTTGTGCTATGTCTGCTATAGCAAAACTCTTAGACCATTGTGTGACTACTGAGTCCGTTTAATGACTCACTTAATTGTGAAATGTTCTCCAAAAATTTTCAAATGCACATGGTGGATGATAGAGCAAGTTAACACTATATACACTTAAATGGAAAGAAGTGCTCAAACCTGAGCAGTCTGAGACTGCACCTCCACTAAGAGCCCCTCTTCTGCAGAACCAGCTCCCAATTTGATTTTGGGAGACAGACACCCTCTCTATTTTTAGGATTAGGCTTAAAACTTTCCTTTATGATAAAGCTTATAGTTAGGGCTGGATGAGGCGACCCTGAACCATCCCCTAGTTATGCTGCAATAGGCCTAGGCTGCTGAGGGGTTCCCAGGATGCAGTGTTTCTTTTCATTCACCTCTTTTCACTCTTTATTCAATCATTAGTTATTATTAATCTCTGGCTCTCTTCCACAGCATGTATTTTGTCCTGTCTCTCTCCCCTCAGCCCCAACTGGTTGCAGCAAATGACTGCCCCTCCCTGAACCTGGTTCTGCTGGAGGTTTCTTCCTGTTTAAAAGGAAGTTTTTCCTTCCCACTGTCGCCAAGTGCTGCGCATAGGGGATCATTTTGATAGTTGGGTTTTCTGTGTAATTATTCTGTGTATTCTTTACCTTACAAAATAAAGCGCCTTGAGGCAACTGTTTGTTGTGATTTAGCGCTATATAAATAAAATTGAATTGAACTAAACTGAATTGAAAGTGTAGCTTTAACATAACATTTGATATCAAAATTATAATTTGCAATGAGCAGCAGAATGGCTTTGACTTTAGAATGCTGAGAAAGAAACACTAGTGTTGTGAGGAATTCTCTTTGTCCTATTCAGAAGAATTTAATAAAGGGTGGGGGCAGTGACTGAAATGAGCAGATTAGAGGCTGTCACTCTCCATCTCATTTTTGCAGCTAATTTGCAATCATGGCAACAGGTCAATATTTGCATTGGCTGATATATTCTTTTCTCCTTCTCTTTTCTCTTGGTTAAACTGTCAGAAGCTGATGTCTTTGTCAGGGACATTCCTGCACTGAGATCTGCCTCTGTGCTCTAGCAGGCTGCATTAAAGCCCATCTGAGATAATTATGGAAAATGTAAAAGTTGTCATCAGCTTCAGTACGAATAATTGATACAAACCGTTTCAAAAATGCATTATATTATTATCTGTGCTGAGTAGTTTTGCTTTTTTAGGCTTCCCACTGGTAGCACACAGAGATGTATTTACACTACATGGAAAGTCCATTTCACCACCTTTCCAGTAAACTATTCCATTCCCTGGAAGAGCTGTATATATTTTTACAATTGTTTTAAAATTCATAGGCTTTTACTGAAACACAGGAATTATGGCTCTGTGATGGATTCCTCCTTTATCTAATGTGACTCTCTACGTGTCCAAGACCATAAACATTTTTGCAGCCGTTCTTGGGCATTTCAACTGTCAGCTTCCATCCTTTCTTACTCAGGCCTCCCTGCTAGTTTTCTATTCCTGCAGCTCCAAAAATACCCTGGGGCCACCAGATTATCAGCCCTACCACCCCCCTTGAAAGACCTGCTGGTATAGCACTCAGAATTACGTGAAACATGCCATCAGAAAGATTTGAACCAGGGAAAAACAGTCTGCGTGTGAGAGCAGGGGTGGAGTTTTGGGGACAGATATCTGACTATCAAAGAGCCATTTGGAAGGAGCTGTCACTAAGAAAGAACACAATTTGTCCTCTCAGTTGGAACAACCAGGACCAATAATACATGTCCAGAAGTATGGGGTGGGAGTTGTTTGGAGGAGTGAGGGAATGTTGCAGGGTCATGACAGGGAATTAATGCTCCTTATCAGGAGCACAGTGACGCTTTAGAAGCCTGAGATGAGAACAGTTTAGGATATAAGGACACAGTCAACCTGCATCAAATGGTTATAGGATAAATCAGTCCACATAGATCCCAAATTGATCATACTAGATTATAATATTTTTATTTTAGAGAGTTTGATTTTCTGTTACATGGCACTGAACAGGAGTGGCCCTCCAATCTCATTGTACATCCTGTATAATGACAATAAAGGCATTCTATTCTATTCTATTCTATTCTATTCTATTCTATTCTATTCTATTCTATTCTAAATTTTTGATGCCACTTCCTGTATCTGGAGTTTGACTGACTACTCAAAGTGCCTTTTACACTATTAGCCATTTTCATGCAGTGCTTAATTATATGAACTTTAAGCAATATGGATCTATAAAACACACACACACACACACACACACTGATGGACACATGAGGGGTTATATGGGTTGAAGGACACAAATGTAGACAAGGGTCATACATTGAATATAACAAGTTGTGTACTTACTGTAAAGAATTTTTGCAGGGTTCAATTGACACTTTCATGGTAGCTACCACATTTTGTGAACAGAGTCTAGGTGATAATTCAACCTGTATAAACACCAAACAATACTACAGTGCATATAATGTCAATGTCGGCAAGTGATCTGCTTCTGTTAGCTAGCTAGCATTGACACTGCTATCACGCCAAAACCATCCTTTTGCTCGTTTGTCTAGTTTTTTTTTTTTTTTTACCAACTTTGCTATCAGCTTTACTTAAATACTGAAAGAAGGACCTTGTCTATGTTTTCCTTATTATGATATAGCTAATGCAACAATGACTACAATGAAGTAATGGCAACTTGTTTATTTCTAATTTCAACACTGACATTAGACAGCAGAATTATTCTGCCTGTGGACTGTGGCAAAATGTTAACCTGCCATAGAATAGTGTTTTATAGAACTTTAAATTGAAATCTGGAGATGTTTAAATAGTCTTGTAATTTATTGGACTCCATAAACAGAATCAGGAGCTCCTGTTTTGATTTCTGCTCCCAGTAGGTTTTATACCAGCAAAAGCAGGAGTTGGGTCTGGAGCTGAGGCAATCTGCATTGGGTAGCGAGGAATATTTTGGAACACAGTGTCCCACAGATGCTCCCCAAAGAGCCGGATAAGCTCCTCTATCACAGAAGACATAAGCACCCACTTCAGGCTTCCTGTACTTGGAGCTGGGAATGCAAATGAGCGGGCTGTTCTCTGTAAATAAACAAGAGCCTGAATAAACCCTCCCAACTCAGCAATTCATTCAGGAAACTCACCTCAGCTGCCTAATGAGCTGGCTAATTTGTCTCAGATTCAGTTTTACAAGATGCAGCCGTGTTTGTGTTTATCTGATAGCGCTTGTTTGGATAGGGAAGGGGTGCTGCAGTATGTGTTGAAGAGGTTGATCATCATTCTGCACACCAGCTGGAGACCAGTAGGCGCTGGACAAACCTCTTTTCTAGTTCTCCTCTCTTTCAGCACAGTTGCCCAACTGCAAGCCACATATCTGCCAGTCCTCTGCCAATGTGGAAGGCAGTCATTATGAAAACAAGTGATTCCTCTTTCAGCCCGGTTCATAGGTCAATTGCTCTCTCCCTTTCTATTTCATGGCAGAGTTGGTGGGATTGAAACTCTCCTCTAACCTGAGCTCCCCATTCCCACGCATTCTTTGAATCTATTGAATCCTCTGGAGCCTCACAGTTTGCACTTGTGCTTTTGCAGCATTGTGTTTTACTTCATTGATCCTAACGAGGCAGCGATTTGTGTCACTCGAACAGACTGGGTGCCTGTTTGTCCAGATTTATGTGCCCTGCCCTCAGTGAAAATCCCTTCCCAGTAAAATCTTTACGACCCCTCACTGTCATCTTATTGAATAACTGTCAGCGGTCTTTTGATGACAGACTTTCAGGTTTTACTCCTCTTTGCAGCCATAAAGGTCTCATCACACACAGCCTCAATACAGGCAAATACATTACTGTCCAAGAAGAGCAGGACATTTTTCTTTCTTCATGGTGTGCATGCAGTTAGTTGGACAAAGCATAACTCTGATTTAATGAGGGTTGGGGCTATTCAGGATCTCAGGTTTTGCTTTCTCAGAAAGCAAACTGCTAACAGTTTACAGCCAGTATCTCTCAATTCTTGTATGGTGAATTTTATGGTGTGTTATTCTCTATTTGGGTTGACACAGATAATTTCTATGTAGTGCTTGTGTTTTTATGAGACACGCTTCATGTGGTGTTTCATTAACCTGTCCACGTTAATGTGTTTTTCTGGTGGTCCCGACCGATTAGAAACATTTGGAAGGTACAAATGTTTACTGCTCATTTTGATTGTAGATTTTAATCCAGCTGCTGAAGTAAGCATTATCGAAAACATAATGCATGTAGATAACGATTTGGTTTCTGGAAAAGATAAAGCAAAATCCGTGGGTGGTCCTCCATTAAAAAGCTTCACAAATTTATTTCTTGCTATTTTTCCCGTGAATGCAGTAAAACAGTGATCTGCTTTCCTGTCACGGTTACAGGTTTATTGTGGCCATCACCAGGTTTGCCGCTGGTGTCTATGGCACAGTCCCCTGATTATTTTCCTTAAGTTTAATGGCAGCACTTAAATGTCAGCCCTCCAGCACCACCAGCATACTGAACCCAGAGCTGCTTGTGTGTGCATAATTTTTTAACCATATGCCCAGTTTTCATAATTGAGGTGTAACTGTATTCTTTGGATTGGGTTCAACTATATAAAAGATGGACATGGCCACCGGGTCATCATCCATAGTTTCTGGACTCAGCATTTTGAGGCATTAATATTATTAGACTTGTGTGGAATGTAAAGTTATTAAAGTTATATTTAGTTAGTTAAAGTTATATTTGTTTAATATCATTTTAAAATAAAGGAACCCACTGAGCTTATAAAATGTAACAAATTTTACAGTTTAGTTCTGACTTATACTGTAACGTGACTTGCGTAGCTGTTTGGGGAGCCAGTACACTTACTCAAGTTTTACTTACTTATACTTACAAGTTTTATGTAAGTGTATGACATGTAACTGATCCTGTACTAGTATTCCTATTTTCAAATGGATTTATTGTGTTTCTACTGGCTATAAAACAAGTTAAATAAACACGGTACAAGCATTTTGCTAAAGATGAAACAAAGAAAGACATCAAGACTGATAAATTTAATCCTAATATCCTGTCTTGTCTTTCTCGGTCTTGTTCTATAGGGCCAAGCCTTTTATTTATTTGAATTTTGATCATTTCAGCTCTTGAATTTCAGTAAAATCAAATCTCAATAAATCAGAATTCATGATTCATTTAAATAACCTCCTTCCCAATTTTGTGGTCTGGAAAAACATGCAATAAGATCAGCCACATAAAATAAGATTATTCTAGTCTTTCTTTAGTTAGTCGTCTTTAATTAGTCTCACCAGCAGTGGACCAAACTTTTCAAACATTATGCACACAGGTTAGTTTAAGAAAGATCAGGCAACAGCAAAAGGATTTTAAATGTTCATTAAATCCCCCCAAAAGAAACAATTATACTTATGAAAGTAAAATCTGACCCACAGAAGATAAAAAATGTATTCCCTCTGTCCTCTCCACTGGAGATATGTTGTTGTCATAGAGTACACACACTGCATTTCATAAGTGTTTGTGCTGACATACATTTATTGGTTTCTACACATAAAAATGTGACTAAAACACTCAAAATGATGAGAATATAAGGCTCCTTATATACAAAAACTGTTCATGAGTTGTTATTTTAATGAGACAAAGAACAGCCAGAGCTGGTCTGACTCTATGTCCAGAGTGCAAACATGAGTGTCAAATTTGAGCTCCATATTGTTCAGGTTTGTCCACCATTATTCACTCCACACAGGTAAGGTAAGAGGGATCGTAGAGGCGATGCAGACAGTGAGCAGTACAGTAATTTAGAGCATCTTTTCTCCCCTCGTCTCCCTTCTCTGTATTTGGGGGTTAGGGTGTCAGTGCCTGTTTATTACCTCATGCTGCTCCTGCTTCAGACCAGCACTGGCCCTCACTCCTGAAGGCATTTGTGTAAACACAGCTGCCCTGTTGACTTTAAAGCCTGCCTTGGAACACCCACCCACCCACACACCACACACACACACACACACACACACACACACACACACACACACACACACACACACACACACACACACACACACACCTTCCAATCTTTGAAATATTGAGTGCTGTGGCCCGCCTACACCCCCCACTCTTCCATGCCACTCTGTAGTCCCACAAATTTAAAGTCAAACAAAGGCCATTAGGCTTGCATCATCTGCCTGGAAGGTAACAGGATCTCCTTGAAGCTCAAATACAGCACGTCACACTGTAATTTAAATCAAGTAAATCAAATTCATCCATTCTCTTCCACTTATCCTGTTCAGGGTCACGGGGGGCTGGAGCCTCTCCCAAGTGCCATAGGGCAAAAGCTAGGGTACACTCGGTACAGGTCACCAACCTGTCACAGGGCTAACACAGAGAGACAGACAACCATTCACCCTCACATTCACACCTACGGGCAATTTACGTAGAATCACCAATTAGCCTAACCCCAGTAACTCCCTTTTTTGGATTGTGGGAGGAAAACAGAGTACCCGGAGAAAACCCACGCAGACACGGAGAGAACATGCAAACTCCACACAGAAAGGCTCAGGCCAAGGTGGATTTGAACCCTGACCTTCTAGCTGTGAAGAAATTCATGAAGTCACTGCTAGTTAACATTAAAGGAATACTCGGCTCAACAGAGCTCTGACTCTTACAAACGAGGATGAGGAAACACACACACACACACACACTCCTCAGGGGTGTGTTTGTTTGGTGACACTTTCACTCAGGGAGGAACAAAGGCAGTAAAGCAATGACATATCCCTCTATGTTAACATGAAACACTACCGGAAAATGTTTTGTTTCAATGAGCAGGTTAACTTTAAGATTTTATGCTATTTTGCCTCTTTGATATGCCTTCTTTCATTTTGTTTATACGCCTTACATACCAGATATCTACACCTGAACTCTGGAAGGTCTTAAAGAGGTAAACTTTACTTAAAAACAGATTTTTGTGGTTTTCTTTACATGAATACATCATAAAGTGATACAAAAAGGTACAAAATTCACCAGCAATCAATGAAAAGCTGTGTGTGACATTCAATATTTCAATATGTTTTTATAATAAAAATAATATACAGACAAGGACCATGATGAAGATGCAAGAAAGTCAGTCACAGCCAAATATCTCCAGAAGGTAAGATATAATCAGATCTGAGCTGTCAATACATACGGCCCACCGGCCATCAGATACCCCACTAAGCCAGTCACAGGAGGAGATAGATGCCACTAATGTCAAAACATGAATACTCCTCACAATGCTCAGAGGCTTCCGAGGTCCAGCACCCTGAGGCTCTACGAGCAGCAGAAAGAGGGAGGGCAAGGATTAGTGAGTGTCAGAGCCACAATTCAGGAGGAAACATGGAGCATCCAGGAGTACATCAGGAAGATGGCCCCCAAGATGAGCTGCTCCAAGAATGCTTCAGGCAGCTGAAGATAGATGGTGATGAGGAACAGAAGGAGGAACTGTTCTTTTTTTTTTGGAGAATTTTCCCTTTCAGTACCACTTCCTTCCAAACTTTCCACATTTCTTCCTGTCTACATTCTTTAGGTGTGTGTGTGTGTGTGTGTGTTTATATACCATTCAGAGTCTGATTTATGCAACATTTTATTCCTACAAATACAATCAAAACTAACTTTTTGTGGCTGACACTGTTTTCGGATTTATTAAGTGATTCAATTCAATTCACTTCAGTTTTATTTACTTAGCTCCACATCACAACAACAAACGCCTCGAAACGCTAATTAAGAACAGATATCTAAAATCCCTCTCTGTCAAACCTTTGATCCTGATATGGAAACACAGTGAAAGAGAATTTTAAAACCGCCTTCATCCAGTGTTCAGATGTCAGATCTGGGAAAATAAGCAAATCAGCACATATTTACAGAGATGGGTATTAGCATATTTAAAAAAAAAATATGTGTCAATGAGGCAAATAAAATGCAGAAGTTTCTTATCTGTGTCTCGTGTATCCTATTAAAGAGTAGTTTCACCGAGATCACAAACAAATATCATCAGCTGCTAAAGCATTAAATAACAAAGCCCAGTCAGCTTCAGTCTGTCCTAAAGCACCTGCTCACACAAAGCTGAAAGGTTTCAAATATCAGAGCATGAAGCAGCGTGAAGTTTGCCCTTCAAAGGCTCTAAAGGGTCTAAATGCATTCACACACTGACACCCTGTGATGAATGAGCTGCAACTGATGAGCTGCCACTGGAAACTATATATAATGTCATTGTTCATTTCCTACAAGAAATTGTAATCATCAGACCAAAAATGTGTACTTGTGTAAAAGCATCTATAAAGTTAAGCAGTATATTATTAAAATTGAGAGATGAAGAATACGGGGACTGGAAATAGACTCAGATTTGTGTTGTTGAATTGTTTTTGATTGTGTTGTGTAGACATTCCCATTATAAGGTGGCTGGGTGTGAAATTGCTGCATGGCTTTTGACCACTGAAGGTCAGTGGCAAGGTTATTAAAGCTAATTGAAGCAAAACCTCAAACCAAACTGTTAGATATAAAATTTTAGTTAACTAAAATAAAAATAAAAACTATCTATCCATCCTCTTTAACCACTTATCCAGGGAGTCGAGGAGGGGTTGAGGAAGGGCTGGAGTCATGGGGCAAGGAGCAAGGTACACCTGGGACAGGTCACCAGTCTGTTGCAGGCCTAACACACCAATTAACCTTCAATTAATTGGTTAAAGTTAATTGTGTTGGTGAGGTCTGAGAGCGGAAACCTTTGATCAGAGTGTTTGTATTGTTATAGCTGCTCTGAACTTCTTTGGTATCATTTATATTAGAATTCAAAACAAACAAACAAACCGATAAAAACGAAACTAAAACTAAACATTTCTAAGCAATAAAAACTAAACTGAAGCAAGCAAACGACTCTGGAAACGAAACTAAACTAAATCTAACTGAGAACAAAATTTTTTAAATTAAAAAAAGTAACACTCATTAAAATACAGAACCATTACGACTGTGGTCGTGTGTGGGACCGGCTGGAGGCTGTTATTTTCAGGCCCAAAACGTTGGATTGGATTTCAGATTGCTTTCTCTGTGTACACAGTGTCTTTTGTCAGCAGCGGTGCACCTGTTTCGAGCAGCAAATGTTAGCAGTCTGGAGCTACACCTACAGCCTTCCTGCGCAGGTTTACAGTGTTTTCTGACTTAAACTAAAAATGCTGTCTAGTTACTTGACATAATTGAAAGATGTAACACTTGTAACATGATGTGTTGCCATAAACTTGATTAATATTACTTCACTCAAATAATGCATGTGTTTGTCAGCATGAGTATTCTCACTATAAGGAATATAAGTTTAACACTGGTATCACATCAGTACAAAGGTAAAATGTTTGACTGATGCAGCCCTACTTATGTATGTGCTATTGCTTTCTTAAAGTTCTCTGTAAATTATAGGAGCATAAAAAAATCAACATATTTTTTTAACCCAAGGATTGTTCCAGCACAAATTTTCAAATTAAACATTTCTCTGCGCTCCCTCATTTTACTGGACTCTGCTGGAGTTGGAGGCAGAAATCTCAAAGCCAGGACAATTAAAAGTGAAACTATGCACAAGTCCCCCTAAAATTGACTCTCTGGCAACTGTTTTAAATTACGATGTGGTGACATCACTAATCGCAACAATAGCGCGTGAAGAAACTGATGCTGAACGACAGAAGCACGCAAGCCATCCATAGAAATCAGCTCTAATTTTAAGTCTCAATAATTAATAATATCCCAGGAAGCTAAAGGCATTAAGCAGATTGGCATCAAGCTTCAAAGCCATGCATGGAGCTGGAGCTGCTCACTCGGTGTCTGGCTCTGGAAACGGGAAAGTGTACTTAAATTCAAAACATTCTGGATTCTCATATTTGGCTTGGCTGAAGCCCAGGTGATTAATATGGCAGCAAACCGGACTGGAAAAGGCTGTGTGTGTGTGTGTGTGTGTGTGTGTGTGTGTGCGTCTGTGTGTATGTGTGTGTGTGTGTGTGTGTGTGTGTGTGTGTGTGCGTCTGTGTGTATGTGTGTGTGTGTGTGTGTGTGTGAGATTGATTCTCCCAGTTGGTATCCTTTCACTGCAAGTGCATGTCTATTTTTCAAGGTCTTACTGCTGTTTACGGATTACCTGGCTGGTTAGGAAATGCCTCCCAGTTTGTATTTTTCTTTGTGTTTTCCTTCTGGAAAGACAGACCTCTCTATGTGTAATATTCAAATCAGGGAGAAAAAAAAAAAAGGTGCTGCAGAGACACTGAAAAAATATCTATTTGATTTGGAATTGGGACTGTAGCTCTGAAAGTACGCTGCAGACAACAGTTTCTTTGCAGGATGATATTTTATTCAGAGCCTCCGACATGCTGCAAAGACACTGGGGAGAAATGATACATGTCTTTTTCACTGCAGTAGGTATGAATGTGCTGTGTGGCTGCCTTGTAAATCATGACTCCTCTCCTGAGAGAATGAAGCTTTCCTACTGTTATCAGGAAGTGCCATAATTTTTCAATATTATTATTATTATTATTATTAATAATAATATTATATGCCAACTCAGTCGCACTATTTCTGCATGCACACATGCAAGATACACTACTTGTTTTTTAACTGCTGTAGTATAATTGGCCATCAGTTTAGATGTTTGTTGCCACTTTTAAAGAAAAATGGAAGTGTGAAAATAAAAAGTGGTTAAAGAGGATATGAATACAGCTGTCACACTCCAGAGATTGTTGCTGAAGAGCCCGTCTGCTTTACGATGGTGACATTCCACAGAGGGAGAAGAGAAGATCAGCGTAGAGCTGCAGGTGAGGAAGAAGAGAGAGGGGAGAAAAAAGAACATGTCACATGTAATGCAGAACACCAGCCTGTCTGTGCTCACACATGATCCACGACAGCTGCCAGAGCAGAAACTCTGTCTCAATCTACTGTGACAGATACTTTGTAGAATTCACACTGTTTGCAGTCCAGCAAAAATAACCTGCAGCCTGTGTGGAAATGTGGAAGGACACCAACAACTCTTCAAACAGCCATATGAGTCAAAAGTCAGAATAGATCCTCTCATTCATTTATTAATGTGCTTGAGATGCATTTTTGGCTGAATACTCTGTTATGATTCAAATACATTTGAAGGCTGATAACTGCTGTTAACATTGCTGGATTTACAGTAGGTCAGTTAATCGCTGTTTTGGCAGTGTTGGATTTCACTCATCTTATTTGTTAGGAAGTAAATAACTAGCTTGGAAATGAGCAAATGGGAACAACTAAACTTATTATTATAATTATTCTAAGAAGTCAAGATTCCACAGAGAGTTTCCAAGTAAGCATTTATGATGTGGAACTTGCAAACTGAACGCTTCTATTATGGAACCAATTGGTAATTTAATAGCATTTTCCTAGTGTTACTTGCTACTCAAAGCACTTCAGACTACAATCCACATTTGACCTTTTCATTATTTTGATATGTACTTTATTGCCTTGTATTCACACTTACAGCAATTAAGAACGAGTAATTAACCCAACATGCTTCTCTCTGGCCCACACAGGCACAGTGAGAACAAACAAACTGGCCCAAAGACCAAGCGATTCAAACCTAGAATCTTCTTGCTGTTGGGGAACGGTGAATTAACATCTGACATTCTCTTAACAATGACCATATCTAATGCCAGTGCTAAGCACTCCATTAGCTATACTAATCTATATTGATATGGCCTAGGTAATGTGTTACGAGCAAAGGATGTCATATTCTTTCATTGAAATGAAAATTATCAACCTACAGAGGTCTGAAATCAAAGACACCACAAACATCCAAGTGAAAACTGTTAGTTCATTTTGCTGAAATGTCACTGCAGCAACTTAAAGTGATACTTAGTAGTTAGTATAGACCCACATGCTTGTATGCATGCCTCACAATGCTGGGGCATGCTCCTGATGAGATGATGGATGGTGTCCTGGGCATCTCCTCCCAGATTTGGACCAGAGCATCACTGGCCTCCTGGACAGTCTGAGGTGCAACCTGGCAGCGTTGGATGGACCAAAACACAATGTTCCAGAGGTGTTCTGTTGGCTTTAGGTCAGGCAAGCGTGCGGGCCAGTCAATGGTATCTACTCCTCCATTCTCCAGGAATGGCCTGCATACCCTCACCACATTGTCGTGCACCAGGAGCAACCCAGGACTCACTGCACCAGAACAGGGTCTGACAGTGGGTCCAAGGATTTAATCCCAATATCAGCATTCACGGTGCTGTGGCCTAGCCTGTAGAGGTCTGTGTGTCCCTCTGTGTATATGACTCCCCAGACAGACTGACCCACCACCAAACCAGTCATGCTGAACCATGTTACAGGCAGCATAACCTCCATGGTGCTGGGCAGAGACCACAGAGCCCACTACAGAACAGCAGCCCCTCAGGCCATCTTCATGAAGTTTGTTTGTTTGGTCAGAGGCATTCACACTAGTGGCCTGCTGGAGGTCATTTTGCAGGGTTATGGAAGTGCTCATCCTGTTCCTCCTTGCACAAAGGAGCAGATACCAGTCCTGCTGATGGGTTGAAGACCTTCTACGGCCCTGTCCAGCTCTCGTAGAGTAAATGACTGTCTCCTGGAATCTCCTGCATGCTCTCAAGACTGTGCTGGGAGACACAGCAAACCTTCTGGTAATGGTGCAGTACATCCAGAGGAACAAACCAACCTGAAATTTCTGGTCCAGTTGGGGAAAATGCCATCAGAAGCACTAAGAAAGCTGCAGCAAGTGTATGGAGATGAGATGATGTCACACCTAAGTATTTTTTTGAGTGGTACTAGAGGTTCAAAGAAAATGAAAGAAGAACTTAGGAGTTGAAGGCCCTCCACAAGCAGGAATGAGTTCAGTGTTGAGTGTGTCGATGGTGTGTGGGGATCATTGGCTGACTGTTTCACTGATTGCTAACGAGCTGGGCATGAACTGGGACAGTGCCTGGCAGATTATAACTGAGGATTTGGGTCCCCACGATGTCCACGCACCATCTGCCTGACACACTCAACATCAGCCTCAGTCCTGCTTGTTGAAGGCCTTCCATACAATTTGATTCGGCCAACTCTGAAATTTCACCAAAACAATGGAGGAGAATGGAATTTGTATTTATCCTTTCTGTGGTGTGACTTGTGATCTCACTGAACAAAGGCACCCTCCTGGGTACCTCCTGGGTATCAGTGTGGATGCAGGGATAAACTGTTGTTATGAATAATTGCATTTCCACGTCCTCTTAAAATCAAATGAAATCTTAATATTTCCCTCTGTATATGTATGTGCTAAATAAACGCAAATGAGCTCCAGAGATGCCAGTGGGTGTATTTTGTAACTCGGGAAAGAGTGCCTCTCCTGATTTCCAGTTTTTTAATGCTTTGCTTGGCTAATGCTGCATTGATGCCATATGGGAGGAAAAGTAAATGATGGGAAAGATTCTTCTGTTTATCACGTGTGAATGGCTGCCAGTCTTCTCGTGCTGCTGTTTCTAACTCATTACAAGCAGTTCCATCAAAGACATTGAAATGTAGTCTGTTTACGCGTGGAAAACTGATAATTACAGTCGCTCTGATATGACAGATCCATGTTTAATGAACAAACATAAGTGACTCGACCTTCTCATCTCAGTCTTGGAAACAAAGTGATCAAGTGTATTTCTTTTTACTAACAGTAAAAGGCTGCGTCAAATTATTTATGGGACACTTTGAGGATGGCTTTGTATATCATAATAACCCTTCTCTGTACAAGTTGAAATATTAGTTTCAATACACAGAAAGCAATTTGCTAATGCAACTATAAAGTTTTCATAAGTGTACAGTAGACAGTCTCACTCCTTGACTTACTTATTAAGACATATTAAAGCCTCTATCTATAGAAACACAGACAGAAACATGTATGCACATTTTAGTAGTTTCCACCCTCTAAACTTGAAGAACAGCCTTCCACTCAGTCAACTGATAAGTGTCATTATTGTGTTGACAACAGCTTATAGCTCAAATGCATTCATTTTCCCCTTTAATAAACATTAAGAAGTTGGGTACCAGATTAGCTCATGGCATGAGCTGGTATCCATATGCCAAAAATAAAAATTTAAAATAAACATTAAGTACACTCATCACTGCAGACCTGATTTTAAATGAAATATTTATGCCATTGTGTTCCAGTGCCTTATGCAAGCCCTGGTATACACTGTGCTATTTATGTATGGGCATGCTTCTGATAAAATCAAAAATAACTTTTAGTTCTAATTTGATTATAAAACACACTCCTGAACCTTGTGGAAAGCCTTCCCAGAGGAGATGAAGCCGACATCATATTGAACCCTAAGGATTGAAGAATGGGATGTCACTCAAGTTCATATGCATGCAAACGAGCTAATAATTTTGGCAATTTACTGTCCATTTAAAGTAGATAGATTTGATTCAGTTGATTTCAAAATCTGATCTGTGTAACACACGTTTAAGGAAATGAATCAAACAAAGTAAATCACTGAAGACTTGAGAAAAAGATGTTCATCGTGACACAAAACCATCTTTAATGGTTATAGAACCATCTGCAAAAGACTCGACCAATCCACAGACCAGCAAAGATCACTTCAAGTCAAGAAACAGTCAGGGAGTTCACAAATGTGGGACAGAGTGTTTGTTTCTTTATTTTTCTCTTATGTTGGAGAAAGAAAAACACTCCTGAGGATGTCAGTTGGAGGCATTTTGTCAAAGCTGCTGGCGTGGTTCATTTACCCTTTCACCCTCTCACTTCCAACATATAATTTGTGAACAAGCAGGGTTGCACTGTTGTGAAAGGGCTTGTTTTAACCACTATGTTTTCCTAACCCTAACCAAATAGTTTTCTATTCCTAAAAACAAAGAATGACAAAGGACAAAACAGCAACCTTTTTCCTGCCTTTAGGACTGCAGAAATCAAATTACATTTTTCATACAGACAATTCCAAACTGTTCAGAAACCTTTTCCTGTAACTATATTATCTACACAGTACACAGTACTGCATCAGTATCAAGTACAACACTGGAGTCAGCAGCATTTCAACTCAGAAGGAAGATGTAACAAGTTTGATGTATGCTGTGTGCCTGTGCAGTTCTTCCAGTATCCTGGGACTGGGATCAGGGGGGAAACAGACATGTGGTCCTGAGATCATCAAAGGGGGGCCTCCTGTGTCTCACTGCAACAGCCTCAATGAAGGAGAGCTGATGAGGCAGCCCATGATTACCAAACACGGTGCTGATTGGACATCTTGCATTCATTAAGAAGGGTTAGATGATGCACCGTGTCCTTTAGCCCAAGCAGATCCAATAACAAAGCTGCACTGCACAGGGTAAGGCGATCCCATGAAGTGCCTTGGCTGCAGGCTGCTGCCTCCACTCCCAGAGAAACACCTCTCTGTTCCACTGCCATGAAAGTGGAGACCCTGGGAGGAACACAACAAAGAGTCGCATGTGGACGCAGACATGGACAGAACACAAGGCAGGGCAGAAAGAGAGCTGCCTGTTAGAGGCAAATGAAAAGCAGTAAGCAAGGAGAGACTTTTTAACTGTAACACAATGTTTATTGATCCCTTTAGTGGACCAATGAAGTCTCACCTCAGCTTTTCTTTTTTTCTCATTCATTCTTTTTCACTTTTGTGATGTTGCTGTTGTTTTTTCTTTTAGTACGCTCTCTTTTTCTCATTTAATTTTCATCTCTCTTTTTTCTGTCTTCTCGTCCTTTTTATCCACTTAACATTTATATTTTCTTTACTTTTATCACCTATTTCTCCTCATCTAATCTGTTCTGTTCTTATATTTTTCTCTTTAAGTATTGCTTCTTTCATCATCCCCCCTTTTCTGTTTTTTTTATTTCTTCTCTTTCCTTGTTTTGCTTTTATCTTAACTCTTTCTTTGGTACATTTCATGTCTTTTCTGCTATTTTCAGTCATCTTTTAGCCTATGAATGTTCCTTTCCCATATCATCTAATGTTTAAAAAACTTATTCTTTTCTCATACCTTCTTTGTTTTGTAATTTATATTTTAATTTGATTTGTCTTTGATCTTTTTCTCATGTCCTCAATTACTGAAAGTTTCTTGAATAAATAAATTGTCTATTTTTTTCTTCCCTTTTCTCCTTATTTGCCATCAAAATAGTATTTTAAATATCATATCTTACTAATTCATATCTGTGTATTTATTATGAAGTCTAGTTCTCTGCAGGTATTTTACTGCACTTTTGGTAAATTCAAATTTGTTTGTTTTTTTGCTCTTTGTTAAACACAGAACAGTTTACGGTTTTGAAACAGTTTTAGCATATACAGTAGATCACAACACAATGTAAGAAATAAAACAATAATGCAGCACATGTCATAAATGACTGAAAGCCAATGCATGCCTGTTAATCACTTAATATGGTTCTACTTCATGAATTTCTTCACATATAAAATTTTAACATTGGAGAATAAATTCTTCATAACCAACTCACAGACACATGATTATGCAGAGCTACTTTCAATGTATTAATATTTGCTACTTTCTTACATTTGTGCAACAGCTATAAAATTAGAAACATCCAGTCTTACAGTAATGCTGAAAAACTAGTTCATGCATTTACTATTTCTATGATGGACTAGATGAGAAGAGTACTGACAGGGACCAGAAAGAGAGAGCAGATTTCTCCCACATCGGCTTCTCTTCCTGGTCTCCCTGTTAAATCCAGATTTGAATTTAAAATCATTCTTCTCATATCGAAAGTCTTAAAGACTTCATAGTACCACCATGTCACTCCAATAAACACTTCGCTCTCAGACTGCTGTCTCACTTGTGGTTCCTCGGATACTTAAGAGTAGAATGGGAGGCAGTGCCTTCAGCTTTCAGGCCCCTCTTCTGCGGAACCAGCTCCCAGCTTAGATTCAGGAGACAGACACCCTCTCTATTTTTAAGATTAGGCTTAAAACTTTCCTTTATGATCAAACTTATAGTTAGGACTGGATCAGGTAATCCTGAACCATCCCTTAGTTATGCTGCAGCATATCTAAGGGAGGGTAGGCCATGATTTACTGTTTCTTCTTCACTTGTTTTCACTTTCTATGTGTTTATACCCCACTCTGCATTTAATCATAACTTATTATTAATCTCTAGCTCTCTTCCACAGTGTTTCTTTTGTCCTGTCTCCCTCCCCTCACCCCCAACCAGTCACAGTAGATGGCTGCTCCTCCCTGAGTCTGGTTATGCCTGTAAAATGGGAGTTTTTCCTTCCCACTGTCACCAAGTGCTTGCTCATAGTGGGTTGTCTGATTGTCTGGGTTTTCTAAGATTGCATGAAAAATTCATGCATTTACATTTTTATTTAGAATCAAAGTGTAGGACTCGAAACTGCACTGAAGTTTCCAAAGCAAGAGACAAACTGGAGGATGGTGCAGTCATTTTTCTTCGAGGGGCAGGGAAAACCATCTGCAGGAGGCCTTTCCAAGGGGCGGGACATGGCTCAAATAAACTCAAATAACTCAGCTTTATTGCTGGAACACAGGACAGAACTGGACGGGGCTACCAGCATAAACTAGGTAACACACTTGATAACCTGACTGGGACAGAGAGGCACACAGTGGGGAAAATCAATGATGACGTCACAACAAGGACAAAGTGAAAACCCAGACAATATATACACAGCAGGTAATGGGCAAATGGGAAACAGCTGGGAGGGAAACACAGGATGCAAAACTAAACCCAAAGCACACAGACCAAAACATCTCAAAATAAAACAGGAAGTAACCAGAAACAAAGACCAAGACTAGGACACATGAACATGACACAAGGGCAGGAAATGAACAACAAACACTCAAATCAAAATCCAAGAAAAAAATATCAGATTCTTCCAAATTATTCAAAATATCACACAGTTTGGGATTTGTGCTTCATCCCTGGATTTGCTTCTGCAGATTTTATAATCTCATATTTTTGCTCGTAAGTGCGAGTTTGTAGCTTACGCTTGACTCCTGCACTTGCCATAATTGTAAATGAACTGATTCACCCAGTGCAGCCAATCCAGACATCACGTGACTGTATAGCCACTAAAGCAATTTTCAGGTGTTGTTAGTGTGTGTAGTTGTGCATGAATGAGCCGATGTGTGGAGTTTGCGTAGCTCGGAGATATAATTGGGCATGGTGGGAGCTGAGGAGGGCTTTAGCGCTAAACTCGTCACTCATGTGATCAAATTTAATTGGAAATGCATTACAATGGGACCAGAGTTTTCATCTATGATAGCTGAAAATCTGATTTGTATGATCTGATTTACATGATGATTTTTAGTGGGATTAACATTAGGAAAAATCGGGATCTGCAGAAGCCATCTGACAGGAGCGAAAATCTGATTTTTGCAACTTTGTCTTACGTGACTTTTACTAGATGTGAAATCCACAAGAATAAATTATGTTGCATGAGAAAATTAGCCATGTAAGATATATATGAAGTGATTGTGCAAATTCAACAACCAACTGCCCAATTACATTTTTTTTCTTTCAGTGTACATAATCATATAAATACAGTTACATAACTATAAATAAAAAAATGCTGAGTGCATCTGCAAGGTTAAAACCTGCTTAACTGTGAATTTAAAGATCGCCCTCCAGGCATGCTCAAAGATGCATGAAGACAACTCTACGCCTCCTCCATCACTGATAAATCTACAACCTATAAATATGCAAATATTTTTCATTTCAAAGAGTCAAGAGTCACAAGAGTCTTCTACGGTCAGAGTCTGAGCAGAGATCATTCTACACAGTGAAGCCCTCAACATGAAATAGATCTGAATATCCGTTAAGCACATTTTGGGATGAAAGGGGACCTGACACAAAAGCACATTTTAGTTTTTTCAGTTGCTTTGGATTCAATCCTGAATGAAATTCTCAAAACAATTTGTGGCATCCATTTGCAACATTATGTGATATGTGCAACTCAGAAAGAACATTTCTTGTTCATTGATTGTATTTTTTATTTTTTTAGTGCATCTGAGCATTCATACAATGACCAAGTAGTGTGTACACGCTGTGGTAATAAGTGTGATGAAGTTGAGCAGCTTCTCCAAGGACTACTCCTCCAAGCAGGACCTCTTAAGTTCAGACGAGTCCCTCGGAAAAGAGTGGCTTGTATTCAGGGGTGACCACAGGTTCCACGTTAGCCTCTCACCTAAAAGGAAAGAGCTGCCTGCTACTGCTTGTAGACGTCTGGGTCTGCTACATGTAGGGCCATTACGTGATCACGTCCTTCTACCATAGTGGGGCGATGTGGCAGGCAGAGTGTGGACGCGAATGCAGGACTCCAGAGTTAAAACATAAATTTAAAAGGGGAAGAAAAGAGATATTAGGAAAATTCAGAAGAGTGCAGGGGGTGGTAGGGCAACATTTCCCCTACTGAGATCACTAGTGTGCTCTAGTAGTACATAGCAGGAAATAGTTGCACATAGAAAATTTATGTTTGGTTTTTACAATACATTTTACAAGTGCAGTGTAAATTTCAGTTTTTTTCTTTACTGCACTTTACTGTGTGGTATTTTAAATACACAATAGTGGTCATTTTCAGCAAAGTAATACTGCACTGTAAGAAAATAACTGTTAACTGTTAAAAGTTATATTCTGGCAGCTGAACCATAAAAATACTGTAAAAAAACTAAACAAAAATTAACCATCAGATAAAAAATATGGAAAGTTTCTATAATCACAATGTGGAAATTTTCCATATTTTTACAGCACAGTAAATTAAAATACAGTTGTTTTAGTTTTAAATTTACATGAAATATTGTGTAGAGGTTTATTATGTAATTTAAGTGAAAAATCTTGTACTTTGTTCCATAATTAATCCAGTAAAATGACACCACTCATTAAAAAAGTCAAAGTGCTGTTGTTAAACTAGTAACTGGGTTTATAATTAGAACAATCTACTCTTCATTTTTTTACTATATCAACTGTAAAATGTTTTTTTTTTTGTATTCCATGTATTCCGAAATAAAATTAATGGATGTACTTATTATGAACTGTGTGAATGAATTTTCCTTTCCCATGTCATCTAATTTTTAAAAAACTTTAGTGAATGTGTGTGAATTTCAGAAAGCACTTAGATATTTTAAAAAAGTGTTTGTATGAATGTCTGTGTAAATGTCTGAATGAATATGTTGTATAAAGTGCTTTAAGTGCTCAATTAGAGTAGAAAAGCACTATAGGAACAGTCCATCCACCATTTATTTCCTGTGCCTCTACTTTAATCCTGTTAACAAATAGACCACAAAAGAAAACTTCCAACTATTTGTTGGTTTATTAAAAACATTTAGCAGTTAAACCAAAGCTACCCTAAATTTAGAGTCACACTGAACATTGCAGCTTTCCCTGGTGCTGTAGACACCTAACATTGTTTGGACACTTGTTGAAAGCAATTCAGTTCAATTCAGTTTTATTTATATAGCACCAAATCACAACAAACAGTCACCTCAAGGCACTTTATATTGTAAGGTACAATAATACAGAGAAACCCCAACAATCAAAAAGATGCCTATGAGCAGCACTTGGTGACAGTGGGAAGGAAAAACTCCCTTTTAACAGGAAGAAACCTCCAGCAGAACCAGGCTCAGGGAGGGGCAGTCATCTGCCATGACCAGTTGGGGCTGAGGGGAGAGAGACAGGACAAAAGACATGCTGTGGAAGAGAGACAGAGATTAATAATAACTAATGGTTAAATGCAGAGTGGGGTATAAACAGAGTAAAAAGAATAAAAGCAAAGTTATGTTTCAATCTAGATGCAGTTAACAGGTACAGTTCAGGTTCACTGTCAAACACGCTAAAACAATTGTCCACCCTCAAGCAAAGGTGGCCAAAGACCAGTGTTCTCTCCTACTGGTTGCATGAGACAGTACAAACAGTCCATTCAGGTTGCACAGGTAGTTCAACTCAACCCAGATGCCACCTACAGTCTCCAAGCAAAGACTGAAGACTGTGGTGGAAAGAAAAAAGGGAAACAGGCTATACATATACACGAGAGAATTAGGAGAAGTGTACATAACTGGGAAATTAGACACAGCTGAAACTATGGTAAATGGACTAGTTCTTATATAGCGCTTTTCTACTCAGTCAGAGCACTCAAAGCGCTTATACAACATGCAACATACTATGCAAGACAATGATACAAAGGGAGCAAAACTAAATGCAAGACACAGAAGACTAATGACTACCAAAATAAAACAGGAAGTGAGAAACAATTTGAGACAATTTGAAGAACTTCACAGAATGAAAAACATGCTTTGGTGAAGAATGCAAGGGCTACTTATTTTTCTCAGTTGATTTCTAACTGTAGACGAAATCCAAAAATGCTATTTGACACAATTAAAGACATTGTTACGACTGCTTCTACTGCCACAGTCTAATGGAGACTGAAAACTTTTGATCCTTTTTCATAGGAAAAGTTAAGGACATCAGAGCTAGCATAAATACGTCTGTTTCCTCTCCTGCTTTATTTCCCACTCGGCCATCAATCCCAGAGAACTTTTCACCAATATCAGTGAAAGATCTCCTAAATGTGGTTGATAACATGAAACCTTCCTCTTGTTTAATTGATGTTGTACCCACATTTCTATTGAAGAAGTTTTTCTACACGATTGGGCCATGTGTGCTAACAATAATTAACAGGTTGTTGGTTACTTGGCTGTGTTCCTCAATATTTTAAACAGGCTGTTATTCATCCCCTATTAAAAATGCTACTGCTTCTCTCCCTCAGAATTTTAGACTGACTTCAAAGTTGCCTTTTATGTCAAAAATCTTAGAAAAAGTTGTGGCCAAACAGGTAAATGTTATTTTAGCTAAATATAACCTACTTGATAAGTTTCAGTCTGGGTTTCATTGCCTGCACTCTACTGAAACTGCTCTTCTAACAATATTTTAATGAAAAGAGATGCAGGTGAGTACTCCTGGACATAACGGCAGCGTTTGACACAGCAGATAATAACATTGATAGTTTAAGGATATTGTTGGGCATCTCTGGGTCAGACTTAGATTAGTTTTGCTCTTACCTCTCAGACAGAAGTTTCTCAGTTGCTCTTGATAGTTTTGTATTGCATGGTCATGTGCCTGTGTACATTAGTGAGCTCTTACACCCATACATAACATATGGACCATTGAGGTCTGACCAAAATCTGTTGGTGGTTCCACGCTTTAGACTAAAAACTAAAGGAGCCTGTGCATTTGAGGTTGCAGCTCCTAAACTTGGGAATGTACTACTGTAACGAAGAGGGTTTTCGTTACTTGTTTATATTTATGTGTATAGTTTGGGTAGTAAATGTTGGGACACCTTTTGCACTTTATTTGCACTTGGCACTTTTTGACATACACAAAAAATAAGGACTCTTAAATATTTATTCTTAAGTATTTTAATAATTGATATAATTCTGTCTTCCAGGCACGTGAGCAGTTACTCGGTGTGTGGCAGGCAGATGCTGCAAAATAAAGAATTAGTGTTAGCCACAATTATAATTGATCTGTGGTTAAGAAAAGTGTGTGTGTTTAACTTATACAGAAATAGTGCAAGTGGTTTGTGGTGTTTCTTCCTTTGTCCTTCCAGGGTGTTTCAGGCAAATGAGTCCCCGGGGGTCTGAACACTATTTAAAGGTTCCGGGTTTTATTGTAGATATTGGGTTATGGAGATGTTGGGGTGATGGTTTTAATTGTAAATGTTGTTGTTTGATTGTTTGTGTATTTTATTGTTAAAATGTGTGGTACTCCTGCAAGTTGTGGAGCAAGGTGTGGCTCGTCAGCAGCTGGGTATAAAGGGGCTCTTCTCTCCTTTGTACTGGGGTTGGGTTGCTGGAAAGGGCACACTTGCAGCACAGGGCAATGGAGTTAATTGTCTAAATAGCTTGAGAAATAAAATGGAAAATGGGGTATAAAAACAAAGTCTGCCTCCCATGATTTAAAGCCTTGCTGCTCAGGGTCATCTTGGCGTTACAACTACCATTACACCTGAGATCTGCAGACTCTACTGAATATTTTAAAGAACAGCTCAAGACTTATTTGTACAGGTTTGCGTTCCACTAGTGGTTTGTGTGTGTTTTACTGTGTATCACTGTTTTCCTTTGATTGTTGTGAAGCACTTTGTGATTTTTTATCTAGAAAGCTGCTATATAAATAAATTTTACTTACACTGAAGGACCACACAGACAACTTCTTTACATAATGGAGGACAGAATATATTTTATGACAGATTACAAAATGGATTATTATATTACCCATTTATTGCCCTAAATAAATATCTAACCTATTTAAAATAAAGTATATTAGATTAGATTAGATAAAATTTTATTAATCCCTTTAGGAAGATTCCTTCTGGAAAATTAATGTTCCAGTAGCAGTTTTTACAGGTAACATAGGCACACAGTTTTGCACGGTGTAGTAATAGTAGTGCTGAATATAATGGTCTACTTCTATTTCTGGGAGCATTGCTGGTTAAAATGTCTGACTGCTGCAGGGAGAAAAGTCCTGTGATAGTGCTCCCTCAAACATTGTGGGTGCAGCAGCGTATCACTGATGGAGCTCCTCAGAGCTGTCACAGTGTCACGCATGGGGTGGGAGTCATTTGACAAAATGGAGTATCATCCTCCTCTCCATCACCACAGTGTCCAAGGAGCAGCCCACGACAGAGCTGGCCTTTTTGATGAGCCTATTGAGTCTCTTCCTGTCAGCACTAGTACTACTGCTCCCCGAGCAGACCCCACTGTAAAAAAGGGCTGAATCCACCACAGAGTCATTAAATGTTTTCAGGAGTGCCCCTTGTACCCTAAAGGACCTCAATCGCCTGGGCAGATAAAGTATGCTCTGGCCTTTCTTTTAAAGTGCAGCTTATTACTCCACTATTACTACATTTTTACCAAGGTGTAATATAACGTGCTACCCACTGTCATTTTGACAACTTCACTACTTATTGTTTCCACCACCCTGGTCAAACAAATTTGTCATTTTGGCAGCAATGACATATTCATTGACATGAAAGCTTCATTTTGACGCATGGATTAAAGGGTTTTGTAGGTTAACTTTAAAGCAATGGAAATGATATGAAACGCATTCATGAAATGCATTTCCATTGCTCGGAACTTCAAAAATCTGGGAAACATGCAAAAATAACTGAAAAAAAAGAAAAACCTGTGATGGCATGTTCGATGTGACCAAAAATGGCATAACCTTGGTGTTTTCATGGTTTGTATGCTTGATGAGTGGAGTAATAGACTTCTAACCACTATGCATATGTTAGAGTGTGTTCTTTGTGAAATTATTAAAAATATAGTTTGTTTTTTTCACATAGAGCTTCACATTTTTAAAATCTATAAAAAGTTCAAATTTATAGTTATTTGCTGATTTACATAATAACAGGACAAAGCAGTTTACAATACAGTTTTGTCACACATAAACACGTGTAATCACAATTAAATACATACATATACAGTAAATGTGTAAAGTGCAGCTGCTTCCTCTGAAAACATTATCAATCAGGTTAGGGGTGAGTCCCAGAAAAAAAAAGAACTTCTTTGTGGGGCAAGACATTTTTTCTTAAGATGTACTGGTTAGCACTGTTGCCTCAGCCAACCAGGACCTTTCTATGTGGAGTTTGTATGTCCTCCCCTTGCTTATGTTCTCTCTGTGTACTCTGACTTCCTCCCACCGTCCAGGTTAGGTTAGGTTAATTGGTAATTCTGAATTAGCTATAGATGTGAATGCAAGTTTGTGTGATAGACTGGTGACCTGTCCAAGGTGTACCCTGCCCTTTGCCCTGTGAGAGCTGGGATAGGCTCCATGACCATGACCCCAAACTGGATAAGCAGAAAAAAATGGATGGATGGATGCATACGATTAGAGCATCATCACTTATACAATCAGTGTGTAATTGGTACTTAATCTGCTTTTAGAAATTATAGTTTGTTTTCATTGCATTGGAGCAAAATCCCTTCTGCAACAGTTTGATGAGTTTTAAAGGAACTATTTGCTTTTGTGTTTTGCTGTTTATAAAAATAGCTAATTCCAAAATAACGTCTAAGAGATAGATAGATAGATAGATAGATAGATAGATAGATAGATAGATAGATAGATAGATAGATAGATAGATAGATAGATAGATAGATAGATAGATAGATAGTCTTTCTATTATTGTAGTCTCTTTACAATATAAAATGTCTTAAGACAGCTATTCTTGAGAAGTGGCACTATATAATTAAAACTAAATTGAATTGAATTGAATAGTATTCAATGGTATCTTAGTTCCATTTTGGTATACTGCCTTTAGGAAGAGAATGATGGCAACCTGAAGGACATTAAGAGGTTAGAAGGACATTATGCTCAGATTCACAGTGTGTGTTGACCACCTCAGAAGGGGTACCCAATGGATCTTGATGTGAGATTATTTTGTCAGCTGCTGTTTCCAAAGGACAAGAACAAACACCAGAGCTTAACTTTTACGCCAGAGTCCTGAAAAATTGTTTCACGTACAGTACCTGCCAGGCTTAAATGGTAAATGGACTAGGTCTTTTTGCTTTTCTACTCTACTTGAGCACTCAAAGCACTTTATACAACATATTTGCATTCATCCACTCACACAAGCATTTCTTTATATATCTAAATGCTTTCCAATATTCGCACATACATTCACACTACACTGAATACAGTGCAAGCCACTCGGGGTTTAATATCTTGCCCAATGATACTTTGGCATGCTGACTGGAGCAGCCAGGGATCAAATCACCAACCTTCTATTTAGTAGATGATCCGCTCTACCTCCTGAGCCACACCAACCCCAGGCATGCGCAGTCTGCCCTCACCTGAACAGTGCTTTTATTACTGGACTTCTGCGCTAAAAAGACTTTCCACAGGGAAGGGTGGTAAATGGACTAGTTCTTATATAGCACTTTTCTACTCTGAGCACTCAAAGTGCTTTGCATTCATTCATTCATTCATGCAAGCACTTCCACGTGCTTGTATGAATGAAGCACGTGGATGTTAGACAGTTAGTGCTTTTTCTGTCTAACATTCACACACATTCATACTCCAACACTTGTGTCGGAGAGCAACTTGGGGTTCAGTATCTTGCCCAAGGATACAGCCCAGGCATGCAGCCCAGAGCAGCCAGGAATCAAACCACTAACCTTCCAATTAGTAGGTGACCTGAACTACCTCCTGAGCTACAGCCACCCGGATCAATCCTCAAACTGTTCCCACAAAGTTGGGAGCATGAAATTGTCCAAAATGTCTTGGTATACTGAAATATTAGTAACTTTCACTGGAACCCCACACCAAACTTTACACTTGGAACAGTGGAATCAGACAAGTACTGTTCTCCTGGCAACCACCAAACCCACACGCCTCCATCAAATTACCAGATGGAGAAGTGTGAGTCGTCACTCAAGAGAACACGTTTCCACTGCTCTAGAGTCTAGCAGCAGCGTGCGTTACACCACTGCATCCGATGCTTTGCATTATGCATTTTGCATTATGATATAAGGCTTGGATGCAGCTGCTCAGCCATGGAAACCCATTCCATGAAGCTCTCTATGCACTGTTCTTGAGCTAATTTGAAGACAACATGTTGTTTGGAGGTCTGTAGTGATTTACTAAAGCTGGCGACCTCTGCGCACTATGTGCCTCAACATCTGCTGACCCTGCTCTATGATGTTACGTGGCCTACTACTTCGTGTACAAGTTGCCGTTGTTCCTAGTTGCTTCCACTTTGTTATAATCCACTGGCAGCTGACTGTGGAATATTTAGTAGTGAGGACATTTCACAATTGGACAGTATCACGCTGGAATTCACTGAGCTCCTGAGAGCGACCCATTCTTCCCATACTTTTGGCAAAAGTGAATACAAACATTTCACATTTTAGGCTGAGCTGTCCCACCTGTTGAAGGCTATTTAAAATACCAATAAAATACCAATAACACTGAAAAAGCAGGACTAAAGCGTAAGTGACAACTCCAGAGCAACGTTTTTAGGACAGTGCATTTTAAAATAGGGACGGTTAATCATTTTTATCGTACCACTATCAATATCTTGCCATCATCACGGTGGCTTGAGTATACTTATGAGCACATAACAGCTATACAGTCTGCATAGAGTACACAGTACTGCCAGAATTATATATATGCACAACCACACTGCACTGTAAACTTATGGTTTGTCAAATTTTCTCTGGTGCTCCTTACCTTGCAAAACAACAACAGATTTAAGAGTATCAATAAACAGAAGATAACATCCGCTTCACTTCTTATATAGTCACATATACATAATTTCATCTCAAATTCTAATATTAGTACAAGATTTTTCTTCTTTCTTTTGCCTGCAGAGAATGATTGTGGTATTATTTCTCAATCTTCTTTTTTGTAATCACTGGCAGTCCTTTTCCACCCAGCAGTGCTTTGGTTTTTATACAGTATATTGACATAGTCTTTCATTCAACAAGATCGTATCAGCTAAAATAGCCTCATGTAGGGTGCAATTCATATGGAGCCTGTTTTGTGGTGACATGCATAGGAAAGACACAATGCAGCAGTGCAGTTCCCAAACAGCCACGAGGGGAAAAGGAGAAATATACTTGCATCTGACCATTAATTCTGTAGTGCGGAGCAATGGATTTGATTTGTCTCTTTTCTCTTGGCCCTTTGCAAAGAGCTGTTGTTCTGTTGCAGAGACACAAGAGGCTCACCAAAGCTACCTCAACTGGTTCCATTATCTATGACAGATATTCTAAAATGTTCTATTGAATGACACTGAGAATGACTTTTGATGGACATCAAGGGATGAAATCAATTGAGATCAGATCAAAGTCCTTACAATTTTGAGAGCAAATTGGGGCTTTTTTAAAAAAGCTGTTGCTGCAATAGTTGTGGACTAGTTGATTCAGCCTGGCATAGCGTTCATGTTGCTGCTTAAGAGATTGTTTCAAACCCCACCCCTTCTGCCCCTCACACTCTTTATCCAGGACCCCCTTGCCTCTCTCTCTTCACAAACCTCCATACACCCTCCATCCTTCTCCAGGCTGAATGAAAGAGAAAATAAGGAGATCTAAATGTCAGCGGGAAGCTGAGTGCATTCCCCTCGCCATGTCCTGAGACCGGTCACCCAGAATAACTTGTGATCCTGGGACAAAGCTGACAACAGCAGGTGGCCATATAAAGAAATTTTCCTCCCAGAATTAGATCTTATCCCAGAGAAGTACTATTGAGTCATAGATAATACAACCCCAACCCCCCATCCTGCTGGGTCCAGAAGGATTTTCATTTCAATTTCTTTACACAACGATGCTTTTCATCTTGACCAGGGTGAGATGACAGTGCTGGAGCGATGAAATAAATGGGAAGCAGCTGAAAGGCAGAATTATCCCCCAGACCTGCGACACTGCCTGGAACGCCCCACTGTTTCCATTCATGTATGTTTATGACATTCTCAGATGCAACAGAAAATTCTCCCACGCATATACATATACATACGTCACACACAGATACACCCAGATAAAGTCAGACAGGAGTGGTATCTATGCATACATGCACACAAACAGAAGCTTTAATCCAAACAGGATATTTTACAATTTCACCCCCCAGTTCCTGTTTTCTACAGGGCATATAAATGATGGATGAGGACAAAAATGTGAACCTTAAAGTAAAGAGCAAGCAATTTTGTCACACAGAAAACTGATTTTTCTTTCTTCAGTATTTACAGTCTTTCTGTCTGAGGTCTGCTTGTGAAATGCCAGCTTTCACCAAGACCAAAATGTGTTTGATGAAGGTAAGACACTATTCACATGCTGTGTGCTCCATGCATTAGATCTCACTATAAGCCAGTTTAATGGGTCACAGTTGTAGGCAGGAGTGAGACAAAATATCCATATAGTAATATATCATATCCCTGCTTCTTGTGATATATATAAAGTAATGTCTTACTGTAATCACAGTAAAATTGACTATAACAGTACTGAATATAGTACAATACAGTATTACACTAATCCAGTGTTTCTCAAACTGTGGTGTGCGCCCCACTGATGAGGCACAGGGTCATGTCAGGTGGGGTGCGAACAACCTGAGAGAAAAGTCATGCAGAACAGAGTGGAACAAGGAAAATGTTAGCAGGTATGTTGGCACAGTGACCAGCAAAACTCTCCACCGTCACCATCTGCTGTGTACATAGAGCCGTCGTGTCGCTGCTTTGCCACCGAGGGGACAACACCCCCACCCCCCACGCTACTTCTATTAAGTAAGTTCTTCATTTAACTGCATGAAGACCAGATTCATGTTTAGTTCATGTTGACACAGGAGGAAAAACAATATAGTGGTCTACAACTTTTTAGGAGTATAAATATAATCATTACTTTTATTTTCATTGCACAAAAGGATAAAAACATGATAGCAAAGTGCCTGAAATAACTGCTGCTAATACGGGATCAGCATTTTCCAAAGACAAATTGCTAACACAAAGCTAGTAGCATTTTGTTGCCTAAATTTAAGTTCTTTTTAATGCTTTATGCTAGCCAAACAACAGAAAGAGGTAAAGCAGTTCCAAATTCTTGCCTTTTGGTTTCAGATCATGTGATTGTACCATGTGCCAACCCAGCTGGGATGTTCTTTTTATCAGAATCAGAATCAGAATCAGAAGGTTTTATTGCCATATGGGTGAACAGGTTCACAGCATTAGGAAATTGCTGCGGTACTTCGTGCTTACAGAAAAAAAACAAATAAGTATAAAAACTATAAGACAATATACAAGTATTCAAATTGCAAATATACAGAGATATTAGAGCTATAACTATAGCACAATATTACAAAATTACAAAATATACAGTGCAGAGACTAATTAAAAGATAAAAGAATGTAGAAGAATGTAAAAGAATGTTTATGCTTGTATTATTAATTAACCACACTGACATGTTTCATTGAGGTGTTGTTTTAGCATTACACAAGTTTTCCAGTCTTTTGTTGCTCCTGCCAGTGATCACAAGCGCACACAATCATCTTGGATCATCAAATTCACATTGTACTGAGTGGATCAAGAGTAGCAGCAGAGTAGCTTGGGCCCTGTAGTTTATAGGATGGGCCTGTTCCAGAGCAACCCATGGATGCTTGATTTCATTGGGCTCAAGGAAGGCAAAGGCAGGGTCAATGCCTTAGGCCTGTTGTGCTTTTTCTGGTCATTTTCTACAGTGTGGTACAGCATCTCATCCTGCTGGGTGAGGTCACTGCATTTGGAAAATGACATGAAAGTAAAATGCACATGAATGCCAGAACCGAAAGAACACACTTCACCTGTCTCAGTGATTTTATTGTTATGGCTGACTGGCATATGCTGCCATACACAAGACATTCCTTTGGGTCTGGAAATTGGTCTGTATGTAATTAAGCGTTCACAGAATAATCATATCAGTATAATTTTTCATGGTCTTTAACACACAGAGCTTTCCTGCTTTCTTCAGACTGTTTTGACATTCCTTGATTCTGCTGTGCAGCCATTCTAGTTTTTTGATCCATGCCCATTTTCCACTGCAACTCTTCAATTTACACAACATGCAGACAACTGGTGGCTTCACCCTACAGACCAAAATGAATATTTGAAAAGCTCAAACCCTGGTTTCATTTTTCTGATGGGTAGCTTTGCTGAGAACTGTAAACTGTGGCTTTGAATCCCTTCATGTGCCGAAAGCAAAGATTGAACTTAAGATAACTCATACACTAAAAGGCATGTTTAAGAGTGTATAAAAGCTTGAAGTGAAGGCCATATCATTTACAGATAGGACTGTGCAGTTGTGTGTGTTTCACTCAGACTTTGTGTCATGTGGATTTATCAAGATCCAAGAACTTACTGACCTCCAAGAATTTATTTATAATAAATAATATGAGTAATAAGTAATTCTGATCCTAGTTAGACACTGTTATCTAAAAATTCCTGGCAAGTAGGCTTGTAGGCTGTCTTACTAGTTATGTGTCTGATGTAGGTTTTGTCTTTGAGCATTGTGTAAATAAAATGAACCAGAAGGCTGTGTGCTAGATTAGCACAGAAGCTCGACGGGAAGACAGGGTAGCTTGATCCAACATAAGAGGAAGAAGATGTATGTATGTTTGATGTATGCGGTTAGCAAGATTTTTATTAGGCCTTTTAAAAAGATGTTTGTATCAAGTCTTAGAAATATAATATATATATATATATATATATATATATATATATATATATATATATATATATATATATATATATATATATATATATATATATATACACACACACACACACACACACACGTAGGATATATAATATGGTTTGGTTTTTAAGGCTAATACAGTTTCTCTAAAGGGCTAGCATCACCTTCACTTTATGGTAGAATGGTGGTTAGCATTGCCACCTGACAACAACAAGACCTTGGATTTGAATATAGGCTTTCTGCCTTTCTGTGTGAAGTTTGGATGGTCTCCTGTGGCTATGTGGGTTCTTTCTAAGGGTACTCTGGCTTCCATCTACGGTCCAGAGACATGAATTTTAGGTTAATTGGTCATTATAAAGTGGCCATAGATGCAAATATGAGTTTGAATGGTTGTCTGTGACAGACTGGTTTTTCTGGGGTGTTCCCTGAAAAAAGGATGGATGGATATTCTACCTGACCAAAAACTAATAGTGTAAAAAATTTAAAAATGCACTGTCTCACTTTCTATGTGATCACTGGAAAGACATGTTAACTAAATGTTTTCAATAGATAATGTACGAGCAAGTTATATTTTTTTGTTTTTAGGGCACAGAGTTTTAACTCACTCAATTTAAGTATAATTAATAACAGTAGGCTTAGATGGTACCTCTTGAAGTCAAAATAGTCTTACACTGAGCCTCTCTTTCATCTCTCTTTATGAAAAAATTATGCTGGATGGCTATCCTGATATAAACTGGATAGTGTGTTATAAATGAAAAGATGCCACATCATTTGATGGAAATGAAAATTATCAACCTACAGAGGGTTGAATTCAAAGACACCCCAAAATTTAAAAAAAATAAAAATTGATGTGGCAGGCCAGTCCATTTTGCCCAAATTTCATTGCAACAACTCAGAATTGAGGCCAGTAAATTGCATGGCCCCCACATGCTTATATACATGCCTGACAATGCCAGGGCATGCTCCCAGTGAGAAGGACACATTGCACCAGCATAAGGTCTGACAGTGGGTCCAAGGGTTCAGGTTCATTTTATAGGGCTCAATGAGTGTTCATCCTGTTCCTCCTTGCACAAAAGAGAAGATACCATTCCTGCTGAAGGGTTTAAAGACCTTCTATAGCCCTGTCCAGCTCCACTAGAGTAACTGTCTCCTGGAGTCTCCTCTTGAGACTGTGCTGGGAGCAAACCTTCTGGCAATGACACGTACTGATGTGCTATCCTGGAGGAGTTGGAGTACCTGTGCAACTTGTCCACGTATCACCTTGTGTTACTAGCCAAATGCAAAACTAGTAAACAAACAGTCATAGAAGATGAGGAGGGGAAAAATGTTAGTGGCCTCCACCTGTAAAGCCATTCCCATTTTGGGGGTTGTCTCATTGTTGCCCCTCTAGTGCACCTGGTGTTAATTTCATTAACAAAACAGCTGAAACTGATGAACAGCTCCCTCTGTTACTTAACTGACCAGAGCAATATCCCAGAACTTTAATTGACTTGATGATATACTCTGATTAAAAAGTGTTACTTTTTTTTCAAGCAGTGTCGATTGCATAATCAATATATTGCCTTTTCTGCATTAAATAAATGATGATAAATGGACAATGGATTACAACCAGCTAACCCAACACTAGTAGATTCCCTGTATAAATCTGGTAAGCAACTTATAGGGTTATTTAAATGGAGCACTGAGATAGACTGAGAGAGAACAGTGTATCATGCATGGTTACATTCCTCTCCCCAGACCAAGGCAGCCAATCTGCTATCCCAGCTTCACCTTTCCTGGATCATTTGCTGGCTAACACCTGATACTTTCATGTCACTAACTCGCTGGCTGCCCACAATTGGCTTGCCAAATGGCCTGAGACCACCTATTCTGCAGGTCCCTATTGTGGATCAGTTGAACCTCATCCAGGAGCAAACTATGCCTAATTAACTCCATATGTTCTCCCAAAGTTCAGATCCACCCGCTGGCAGTATCTATGGTTCAGTACTGAAATCACTTAAATGCAGACTTCATGCATGTATGGACTCAACGACCAAAGATGGTATTTATCAGAATGCAACAAGTCCAGCAAAAAAGGGCCTTGTTTTTTGACTAAATGATGTAGTTTTTTTTGTTTTTGTATTCTTATGAACTGAAACCATGTTGTGTATAAAAATGCTATAAATATCATTACACACATTAATTTAACCATTGTTTTAAAAGATGAAAAAAATTTTAATGTGTGTAGTGTTTATCTTGTCATGTCAGTGTATCCCACAGCCTATCCCATATTCAATGGCTGTAGTCACAAGAGATGTGTCTGCCAGAGAGAGGGGACAAACAGCAGTTGGCAGGACTGTTGGGAGTCAGCCGCTACTGGCAGCTGCACAGTGTAGAGAAACTGCTGCTCTGTGTAGCCTTCACTTCCAATTGCAGGTTGTTAAGGGAATTTGTAGCAACAATGTGGTACATTTGCTAATAAACACATTCCAATTTTTCTTCTCTTTATAAAACATAAAAAAATAATTTAACCAGATCGAGAAAGGTTTATAGTTGCAGCTTTAAATGCCTCATAATGTTGGCTTTTACAGAGAAAGGTGAAAAAACTACTTCCTACACACAGTACAGCATGTGTTTATGGCTCTACCAGAAAAAGACTTGTCTTTGGGATACACTATAACATCTCCTTAAAGTTCATTTTGAGTGTTTAACCTTGAAAACCTAATTTTCTTAAAACAAGAGAGAAAAAGAAATCTGCCTGAGGGTTTACATTATTTTACCTGTTTCTAATTTCCTTGAAACAAGTTGTACTTTTCTCTCTTCCTTTTACAATGCTCATGCCTCCTCATTCTGTCTTCTTTAAGTACATTAAAAACAGAAAAAAACTGAAACAAAAGAAACTGCCTTCAGAAGCCAGAATTGAGCATTTTTATTAACCATTTTATCAATCTAAAATTGACCTTTTCTCCCTTATTCTTCCTCTTTGGGCTGATCCTTTTAGGGATCAACTGACTCCATCTTACCCTATCCCTAGTGTCCTGGAGGAGTTTGGGGTCATTGCAAGCAACCTTGGACCGGGAAAGCCCCTGCACAAAATGCCAGAAAGGAGATAAGGGCAAACGGCTGTGCAATCAGTTCTGATCTATTCTCATAATGAGCACATTTAAATTATCAGACAAATGTAAGTGTTTTGGAGTGCAGCAATCATGCAGTGTTTCGATATGTATGTGACTTATGGCTTCTGGCTGAGCTCCCTGGTGCTACCTTGGATGTCCTTGACTCAGTTCAATTCAATTTAATTAAATTCAGTTTTAATTATATAGCGCCAAATCACAACAACAGTTTCCTCAAGTCTCTTTACGTTGTAAGGTAGGAATCCAACAATAATACAGAGAAAACCCCAAACATCAGATGACCGCCTATGAACAAACACTTGGTGACAGTGGGAAGGAAAAACTCCCTTTTAAAAGGCAGAACCAGACTCAGGGAGGGGCAGCCATCTATCATGACTGGTTGAGAGTGAGGGGGGGGAGACAGGACAAAAGACCCACTGTGGAAGAGAGCAAGAGATTAAAAATAATTAATGATTAAATACAGAGTGGGGTACAAACACATAGAGAGTGATAAGAAGTGAGTGAAAAAGAAACACTTGGTGCATCATGGGAAGCTCCCAGCAGCCTAGGCCTATAGCACCATAACTAAGAGAGGGTTCAGGGTCACCTGATCCAGCCCTAACTATAAGCTGCATCAAAAAGGAATGTTTTAAATCTAATCTTAAAAATAGAGAGGGTGTCTGTCTCCTGGATCCAAACTGGGAGCTGGTTCCACAGAAGAGGGGCTTGAAAGCTGAAAAGTCTGTCTCCCATTCTACTTTTAAATACCCTAGTAACTGCAAGTAAAACGGCAGTCTGAAAGCAAAGTGCTCTGTTAGGGTGATATGGTACTTGAGGTCTTTAGGACGGGACCTGGTTATTTTCACTTGTATGTGAGGAGAAGGAGTTTAAACTAAATTCTGGATTTAACAGGGAGCCCTGTGGAACTCCATAATAACCAATTAATAGAGATAGATTGATCATATTTAACATTGAAGCATTAATTAATGGTACTACTTCTTCAAACAGTCTTGTAGGAATGGGGTCTAATAGACATACTGATGGTTTGGCGTAACTGTTTAAGTTAACTCAGAAAGATCAATCGGAGAGAAAGTCTCAATAAATATCAGTAGTATTGATAATAGCTATACATAATGGTACCTCTGTGAGATGGTTATGGATATTTTTTTCCCTAATAGTTAACAGTAGTTAGCAGTTAGCTGCTGACCTCCTGCTGCATCTCAGAGCTCACTTGCTACTCATCATCTGTAAGCACCTCAAGTATGCGTCCGCTAATGGCGCTTCTTGTTGGAACCTCTATGGTCCAACAATTGGCAGTGTGAAGTAGCCGTACTTTCTGTTATCCTGCTGCCTGTGGGAACCTCTCTGCAGCTCTTGAAAACCCACCACAAAACTCTGCAATAGTTAACACTAATGACTTAAAACATCATCAGTCAGAGACCCTAAATGGTAAATGGACTAGTTTTCATATAGCGCTTTTCTACTCTGAGCACTCAAAGCACTTATACAACACGTTTACATTTACCCCATTCACACCCATTCATACAAGAACTTCCATGATTAACTAAGCTAAGTGCTTTTATTATCTAACAAGCCTTAATTCACCTCATGGACAGCCTGCTGGATACTGCTGGATACTGTACACTGATATCTGTGCATCATCTCCAGTCTGCTGCCGCCTCCTTGTTTAGTGATATGATGTTCAGCCATCTCCATGATCTCCATCAACTGCAGCAGTTGGGTATTGGCTAGGACCCAATCCAGAAATAGAGACATTCCCATTGTAGACAATTTCACCTCATTGCTCAACTGTCTTGAACTTTCTAAGCAACATCCAAACCACTGAGTTTTGAGGATTTTATCCACGAACACTGAAGTAACGCTTCACTCATGTAAGACTTCTACAGCATAATGGCTGGAAAATCCTGTTAAGCCCTGCTCCACTACAGGTAAAGCTGTTTTCTTGGCATTACAAATAGATAGAATTTCACCAGCTAAACTGTACAATCACTGTTGCACCACCACTATGCCCAGTTTTCCAGTCTGAATCAACCACTTCATCTTTACCAGTTCGACTGATTATATGGCACAGATGGAGACTCCTGGCTTATTTCTTCTTTTGAATGACTATCCTTCAGAATTCAGTATGAATATCCAGTTTGCTGTATTGTTATACGCCCACATCCTAAATCCTGCAATGATTTTTCTGAATTAATTCCCTAATTTGCTTTCATCTGTTGTAAAATTTGACAAGATCATTTTGGTAGGTGACTTTAATCTATATATTGATAATCTCTCTAACTGCACGGCTATATAATTTCTTACCATTTTACCCATTTTTATTCTTGGCTTATCTATAAAGTCCCTACATACGTATGGCTGAACTAATGTTCGATCAAAATTTATCATTTTTGTCACAGTTTTACAAGCAGTGTTGCCTTCCTACAGTATGCATTTTTAATGAGCACTCATTAAAGGTGGTCAGCTTTTCTTTCTAATGTGACCATATCTGCACCTAATATTTCAGATGTTAATGACTTAGTTAATTGGTTCAATACTCTATTCTTATAAACTCTGGATTATGTAGACCTGTTAAAAGCCAGATTAGCCCCACTCATCAATCCTTCACCCTGGATGAGCGATCATATCGGCCACCACAGAAGAGACTGCAGAAAAGTTGAACGCATGTGGAAAAGCACAAATCTTTATGTTCATTATCTCCACATGAAGGAGTTACTAACCACACTCAACCAACTCACAGAAGATGTGAGAACATCTTATTTTGCTACTTTGATTAATGATAATAAACATAATTCAAGGTTTGAGTTTGACACCATCAGAAGACTCCTCAATCCTGCTTAGTCTGTTTCCTATGCCATGTCTTCTAATGACTGTGAAATATTTCTTAATTTCTTTGCTGGTAGGCTCAACAGTAAGATCACTGTTCAAGGATGTACCTTTTCAACCCTCCAAAGTTTCTAACCCAGTTCGGTTTCAGGGTTTAAACTGACTTCAATGACAGATCTTCTTGATACTGTCTCACACATGCACACTTCTTACTGTCCATTATCCCTCCTAAATACATTAAAGAGGCTCTATCTGTTATCTCTCCCTGGAGCTGTATTTCTAATATAAGCCAATCCCTTTCATCTGGCTGCATTACAGATTACTTTAAAATAGCCAGTGTCTTCCCTGTCCTTAAAAAACCTTCCCTAGATCCCACTTTTTTAGATAATCACAGGGTAATTTCTAAACTGCCACAATTTCTGAAATTCCATTAATTTAAAAACTCCTAGAGAACGTTGTCACTCATCAGTTCTTCAGTTAGTTGAGGGAAACAATAGCTTTGACAAATTCCAATCTGCTTACCAATGAAACCACAATGATGTTCTTATGCGCTGGGATAAAGGTGAACATCTTAGTCCCACTAGACTTATGTGCAGGTTTCAATAGCACTGATCATGTTTATTAACATTTTACAAAATTCTGCAGTGCTCCAAAATGGTTTTCATCATAGTTATTCGAAAGATACTTCATGATTCATATTAACAGCTAGATGTCCTCATCTGCACCCCTCATATGTCGAGTCCCCGGGAACTCAATTCTTGCACCAGTTCTGCTTTCCTTATATATGTTACCCCTGGGCCGTCTATGTAATAGCTTCAAAGGAATCTGCTACCATTGCTATATAGATGATACACAGCTGTACTGTTCTGTTAAGCAACCTCAGCAATCTGTTCTGCCTTAGTGAATTCTGTTCAATTCAATTTTATTTATATAGCACCAAATCACAACAGTCACCTCAAGGTGCTTTTTACTGTAGGTACAGACCCTACAATAATACAGAGAAAACCCAACAGTTAAAACGACCCCTATGAGCAAGCATTTGGTGACAGTGGGAAGGAAAAACTCCCTTTTAACAGGAAGAAACCTCCAGCAGAACCAGGCTCAGGGAGGGGCAGTCATCTGCTGCGACCGGTTGGGGCTGAGGGTAGAGAGACAGGACAACAGACATGCTGTGGAAGAGAGCCACAGATTAATAATGATTAAATACAGAGTGAAGTATAAACAGAGTAAATAAGGTGAATGAAAAGAAACAGTGCATTATGGGAATCACCTAGGACTAGGCCTATATCAACATAACTAAGAGAGGGTTCAGGGTCACCTGATCCAGCCCAAACTATGAGCTTTATCATAAAGGAAAGTTTTAAGCCTAATCTTAAAAATAGAGGGTGTCTGTCTCCCGAATCCAAGCTGGAAGCTGGTTCCACAGAAGAGGGGCCTGAAAGCTGAAGGCTCTGCCTCCCATTCTACTCTTAAGTATCCTAGGAACCACAAGTAAGCCAGCAGACTGAGAGCGACGTGCTCTATTGGGGTGATATGGTACTATGAGGTCTTTAAGAAAAGATGGGGCCTGATTATTCAAAACCTTGTATGTGAGAAGAAGAATTTTAAATTCTATGCTAGATTTAACAGGGAGCCAATGAAGAGAAGCCAATATGGGAGAAATCTGCTCTCTCTTTCTAGTCCCTGTCAGTACTCTAGCTGCAGCATTTTGAATCAGCTGAAAGCTTTTCAGGGAGCTTTTAGGACAGCCTGATAATAATGAATTACAATAGTCCAGCCTAGAAGTAATAAATGCATGAAATAGCTTTTCAGCATCACTCTGAGAAAGGATGTTTCTAGTTTTAGAAATATTGCGCAAATGCAAAGAGCAGTCCTACATATTTGTCTATGTGCATTGAAGGACATATCCTGGTCAAAAATGACTCCAAGATTTCTCACAGTGTTACTGGAGGCCAAAGTAATGCCATCCAGAGTAAGTATCTGGTTTGACGGACTTCCGGTTATGGCGTCTGTCTGAGCAGCTGCTAATTGATCCGCTCCGACCAGCACATCCTTCTTATCCATATTCTTGCCACTACTAAAACCAACTTTGCATTTGCAAACGCCTCAAGACGAGTCAAGAATTTAACTCAATCCACCAGGATGCCGAACAAACACAAATTAAAAGCGAAAACAACGAGCAAAGAAGGATCCGAAGACGACGCTAGCAACGACGTTGAAACTGAACAGATGGAGGAAGCTTTCGCTAGCCCCCAAACGAACGAAGCTAGCGTCCTGGAAGCAATCCATGCCCTGAAAACACACTTCACCACTCAACTTCAGGAAGTTATAACATCGAACCAAGAAATTAACGACACAATTGGAGTGTTCCTGGAGACACTCTCCTCAGCGGAAACCCGCATTGGAAATGTGGAAGACAAAGTCACTTCGCTAAAAAGTAAAGAAACCTCCCTGTGCAAGAAAGTTGAGGAAATCGCTCTGAAAGTAGACGACCTTGAAAACAGAAGCCGGAGATCCAATGTGAGAATCGTCAGTCTGCCTGAGAAAACCGAGCATGGGGAAATCACGGCGTTCCTACAAACCTGGCTGTGGGAAGTTCTGGGACGAGATGCGTTCCCATCTCCCCCCATCATCGAGCGGGCACACAGGCTGCAGGGCCAGAGCGCTCCCGGTAATTCACCTCGAGTGATTATCGTTAAATTCCTGAATTATCAAGACAAGGTGAGGGTGATGACAGCGGCACGCCTGAAAGGGAAAGTGATGTACAACGGCAGTCACGTGATGTTCTTCCTGGACTTGTCCACAGAAGTTCTGAAATGACGGAAACAGTACAACCAGGTAAAACAACAGCTCCGTGATCTGAATATAAATTTTGGACTGATATTCCCCGCAAAGATGAGGATTTTCCACCGCGGTAATCGCTCCCTCTTCCATACGCCGTCAGAGGTGGAGGAATTTATACGGAAAACGCGACAGCCAGCTGATGGTTAACTGAACTTCCATCTTAGACAATCCCTGCAAAATTTGACAAGAACTGTACCCGGGATTAATAGTTGGCTGGCTACAATGCAGATGCCTAGTACAATACATATACTGAAGGACTCTTGTCCTCCTAGCAGTAGGGCATAACTTTCAGCCATCATGGTCGGAGAATGGGGTGAAGTTATAGTTTAAGTTAAAAAGTGGACGTTTCTTCTGCTCCTGTTATCCAGGATCAGTAGTATAACCAAGTCATATACCTAGTGGGAAAGGGGAGGATGAGGTGTCTTCTCGAAGGAAATCTCAAGATTGTTCTTTTTGTTCATAAATGTTCTCTTCTTTCAAGGGGCAGTGTCCTCCAAGGTGTAAATCGTAAGTTCCTACAGCTGAGAAAAAATGCCATCAGGGTTGATATTTGGGTAACAGCTGAATGAGTAATGAATCCATTGTTGAATTAATCTCCTGGAATGTGAGAGGCCTTGGGAAACTGATCAAACTTAAAAAAGTAATGAATAGGCTCAAGCAATATCACCCAAAAGTGGTTTTTATTCAGGAAACACACCTACCTGCAAACCAAGTGGTTCAATTAAGGAGAAGATGGCCAGGTCGGGTGTTCTCAAGCTCACTCTCTTCACAAGCTAGGGGGCTGGCAATACTTTTTCATAAATCCGTACCTATGTGTATTAAAAAGACCATCATAGACCCTGCCGGGAGATTCATTATAATTCAAAGTTCAATAATGAATCAAAACTTAATATGGGTGAACCTCTACGGTCCTAATATAGATGACCCTGATTTCTACAATAATTTATTCCTCTCCATTGCTGCTTTACACGGAGAGGTGATCATCGGCGGGGACTTCAACTGTACTTTAGATCCTAAGCTTGACCGATCAACAGGCCTAGATTCATCCCATCCTAAAAGGAGGCAGGTTATACAACACTTCATGTCAGAACTAAACTTAAAAGATATATGGAGAGTACAGAATCCATCAAGGAGAGAATATTCTTGCCACTCAACCACTCACAATAGCTACAGCCATATAGATTACTTTCTGATTTCCAATTCCTTGGTCACTAGAATTAACTGTTGTGCATACAAAAGCATGCTGATCTCAGATCACTCGCTATGTATGCTTAAATTCTCAATTCTAAACTCTTTTAGACACAACCCCATCTGGCGCTTAAAACCCCACTGGTTACAAATACCCAAATTTTTGAATTATGTAGATAAAAACATTGATGATTATTTCCTCTTCAATAATTCAGAGACCACAGCATCTGTCAGATGGGAAGCTTTCAAGGCATTTATAAGGGGCCAAATGATAAGTTATACAAAAAATAAATCAAATAAAATTATTAGGACGATGTTAGACCTCGAAGAACAAATAAAAGAGGCTGAACTGGAGATTAGTCTAAATAAGTCTAAAGAGAAAAAACAAGAATTGCTTATGCTGAGAGTAAAATATGATAAACTAACTACTGACAAAGCTTCAGCAGAACTACTTAAACTGAAACAGACCTACTACGATCAAGGAGAGAAAGCAGGAAAACTGTTAGCCTGGCGCATAAAAGCTATGCAGAATGAGAGAACAATTAATGAAATAACAATTGCAGACGAAAACATAACAGACCCTCAAAAAATAAATGATCTCTTTAAAGATTATTATTCAAAGTTATATACATCTAAGGGACATGTTACACAGGCTTTATTGGACTCCTTCTTTGGTTCTATAAATAACCACACACTTACTGAAGAAGCTAAAACAGAACTAGATAAACCAATATCTAAAAATGAACTCTCAATTGCAATAGACAAATTGAAAACAGGAAAATCACCAGGACCCGACGGGATTCCCTTAGATCCCTTAGATCTTTATAAGATATTTAAGAATAAAATATTACAGCCTCTTTATGATATGCTACATTACACAATAAAAGAACTGCCTCCCTCATTGCGAAATGCCATTATAACAGTGATACAGAAACCAGGGAAATCACCTACAAAATGCGAATCCTACAGACCAATTTCTCTTATAAACTCTGACGCCAAGATAATAGCAAAAGTATTAGCAATTAGACTCGAAAAATTCCTGCCCTCCCTCATAGACCCTGACCAGAATGGATTTATAAAAGGTCGGCAAGCTCACCACGGAATTCGCAGAGTACTGAATATAATTCATGCAATGTATGAACATCCAGATACAGCTCTATTATCCCTGGATGCAGAAAAAGCATTCGACAGGGTGGAGCACAACTACCTCTATAAAGTACTTTCTCAATTCGGCTTTGGCAGCTACTTTACAACTTGAGTTAAAATAATTTACAATAAACCTACTGCCTCAGTCATAACTAACAACATGGTATCTAAATCCTTAAATCTAGCCAGAGGCACACGCCAAGGTTGCCCCCTCTCACCCCTCCTTTTTGTTCTAGGAATTGAACCACTGGCTATCGCCATAAGGAATAATAAAAATATTGTAGGCATCAAAATAAATAATACAGAATCTATTTGCTGATGACATTATTTTAATGTTGTCCAAATTAAAATACTCGATCCCCCAACTACTTAAAACTATTAATGAGTTTGGCAATATCTCCGGCTATAAACTCAACGAATCTAAATCCACTGTTTTATTTTTAAAAAAATCCGAAAGAAACACACCACCAATTCATACGCCATTCCATGTGGTAAAAGACTATCTCACTTACTTAGGCATAAAAATTACCCCCAAAATAGATGATCTGGCTCAGGCAAATTACACACCGACAGTTAATTCAGTAATAGAATCGATTAATAGATGGTCCATGTTGCCTATATCTATGATTGGCTGTATAAATATCCTCAAAATGAACGTGCTACCAAAGTTCCTGTATCTCTTCCAGGCCATCCCCCTTAATCCACCCGATGGCTTTTTCACAAAAATTCAAACAATGTTCAATAAGTTCATTTGGAATAATAGACGGGCCAGATTGCGTCTATCATTGCTATATCTTCCATATGACAGAGGTGGGCTGGGGATGCCCAATCTTAAGTGGTACTACTGGGCTGCCCAGCTCGCTAGTGCCTCATGCTGGTTTTCAACGACAGCCCTGTCTTGGGTAAGCTTAGAAAACACCATTACCACCCCCTTACCCCTAAACCCACACTTATATTCAAGAAAATACAAAGATCTGTTGAAAAATACTTCAAACCCATTTGTAAAAAACACTATCCGAGTTTGGTTTGACACACATAAATTCAAAAACAAAATACCAACACTGTCCCAATTCTCCCCCATTTGGGGCAACATGACCTTTGAACCAGGTAGAAGGGACATGGGTTTTAAAACATGGTATGTTAACCCCTTAACTGGCAAGGGCCCGGTGACGGGCCGTTTGTAGTCCCTTTTATATGGCAGGCTAGACCCTCCCATTTTTATTGACACGTCATTCGGCCAATCATGTAACTGGCTGCACCAAATCACCTGACAAAGCTACGTGACGCCCTCTGAGTATTATTGGCTCTGGGAAACCCATTTCTTAACATGATTGGCCGAATGAGGTGTCAGTCAAAATGGGCGGGTCTAGCCTGCCATATAAATGCACTTCATTCGGTCGGCGGACCAGACGCAGCCAGTTAATAGGCTATGAAATGGGTTGTTCAGAGCCAATAATAACCAGAGGGTGTTATGTAGTTTTTGTCAGGTGATTTTTTTGCTGCCAGTTAAGGGGTTAAAGGTCTATGCAAAGTTCCAGATTTATTTGATAAAGACACTATGATGAGTTTTGATGACCTGAAACAGAAATTTAATATTCCAACAAAACACTTTTTCAGATTTCTTCAAATTAGAAGCTTTGTCTCAGGTACACCAAAATCTCTAGCATTACTCTCTCTCACTTCTTTAGAATACCTAGCAATAAACTACCATCTGAAGAAGGGTCTAATATCCCGCTTTTACAATAGTATTAAAGACAGCTCCCAAACATCCTCAGATACCAAAAGATTGGCATGGTGTGAAGATTTAAACAGTAATATACCAGTAGATGAATGGCAGAGGGCCTGTCTGAAAGCCCAGACACAATCTAATAATACTTAATTTAAACTAATCCAATACAAATGGCTAATGAGAACTTACATTACGCCAACATTATTAAATAAATTTGATTCTAATATTCCAGATACATGTATTAAATGTGGGGCCAAAGGCACTCTGATCCACTGCTTATGGGAATGCCCAGAGATCCAATATTTCTGGAAGGAAGTTCTGAACACAATTTCATACATCACAGGTATTAAACTGAATCCTTGTCCTAAACTTTGTATCTTAGGGATTTTCTCCACTGAATATCAACTGAACAAGGTTGACCAAGGAACCATAATTTACTGTTTGTTACAAGCAAAGTACAGTATAGCCAGGTCCTGGAAATCCATTGCCAGACCTCAGCTGAAACCTTGGTTGTCCATGCTAGCTAGCTCTCTCGCCCTGGAGAAACTCACCTTTTTGATTAAAGGAAAATACTCTATCTTTAAAAAAATGTGGAAAAACTTTGTTATTTTTGAAATGTGGAAGTATTTGTAACGATGAATGATTGAAGGAATTAGGCTAATTTTGATTTTTGTCTTTATTTCTTTTGTCTTTATTCTCAATGGACTACGCCCAATACTCTTGGACTAATGCCTACCATACAGCCCTGATATAACGAATTTAAAATACCCTGTCTCAATACTGTTCACACCTTTTCTGCCACCTTGAAGGTTTATGATGTTCTTGTGTGTTTTATTTACTTATTTTTTTCTTTTTCTTTTTTGGATTGTAGTTCCTGCTTGATGTTTGATACTGTTATTTGTGAATTTTTTTTCTTGTACCCGGCTTATAACATGAAAAAGCAATAAACAGATTTAAAAAAAAAAAAAAAAGTATCTGGTTTGACACCATGTTTCTAAGATTTGTGGGGCCAAGTACAAGAACTTCAGTTTTAGCTGAAATTAGAAGCAAGTAATTAGAGGTCATCCAGGCCTTTACATCTTTAAGACATTTCTGCAGTTTAACTAATTGAAGTGCGTCATCTGGCTTCATTGATAGGTAAAGCTGAGTATCATCTGCATAACAATGAAAATTGATGCAATGCTTTCTAATAATACTGCCTAAGGGAAGCATGTATAATGTAAATAAAACTGGTCCTAGCACAGAACCCTGTGGAACTCCATAATTAAGTTTTCTGTGTGAAGAATACTCCCCATTTACATGAACAAATTGGAGTCTAGTAGATAAATATTATTCAAACCACTGCAGTGCAGTACCTTTAATACCTATAGCATGCTCTAATCTCTGTAATAAAATGTTATGATCAACAATATCAAAGCTGCACTGAGGTCCAACAGGACAAGAACAGTTTTAGGTTCAGACCACCATTAAATAAGGAAAGACACAGAAACCCGCAGTTGATCTTTTCACCTGCAGGGAGAGTCTTCGTCAGCCAACATACGTGTCTGTATGTCTGAGGGAGAGTCAACACATTGTGATACATAGAAAAACAGTTAAACGTTTATCTATTCTTACAAACAGAGATGAGTCTGCTGTCAGAGGCTCTAAGAAGATCATTTGTAACCTTCACTAATGCTGTTTCTGTACTGTGATGAATTCTGAAACCTGACTGAAACTCTTCAAGTAAACTGTTCCTCTGCAGATGATCAGTTAGCTGTTTTACAACTACTCTTTCAAGAATGTTTGAGAGAAAAGGAAGGTTGGCCTATAATTAACTAAGATAGTTGGGTCAAGTGATGGCTTTTTAAGTAGCGGTTTAATTACGGTCACCTTGAAGGTCTGTGGTACATAGCCAACTAATAAAGACAGATTGATAATTTTTAAGATTGAAACATAAATAATTGGAAGGACGTCTTTGAACAGTCTAGTAGGAATGGGATCTAATAAACATGTTGCTGGTTTGGAGGAAGTAACTATTGAAGTTAACTCCAAAAGATCAACTGGAGCAAAATAGTCTAAACAAATACCAGCAGTGCTGAAAACAGCCGAACATGAAGAATAATCTTTGAGATGGTTATGAATAATTTTTTCTCTAATGTCTAAAATTTTATTTGTAAAGAAATCCATGAAGTCATTACTAGTTAAAGTGAAAGGAATACTCGGCTCTACAGAGCTCTGACTCTTTGTCAGCCTGGCTACAGTGCTGAAAACAAACCTGGGGTTGTTCTTACATTCTTCAATGAATGATAAATAGTAAGATGTCCTAGCTTTACGGAGGGCTTTTTTATAGAGCAACAAGCGGGTTATCTGCTTTAAGCTGTGCGTTTGTGAATTATACCACGGAGTCAGGCCCTTCTGATTTGAGGCTTTCCTTTTCAGAGGAGCCACAGTATCCAAAGTCATAGGCAGTGAGGATGTAAAACTATTGACGAGATAATCTACCTCACTGGGAGCAGAGTTTAGGTAGCTGCTCTGTACTGTGTTGGCACTGAAGAGCATAATAATGAGGGAACTAGATCCTTAAACTTAGTTACAGCACTTTCAGAAAGACTTCTACTGTAATAAAACTTATTCCCCACTGCTGTGTAAATTAAAGTAAATATGAATGTTATTAAGAAATGATCAGACAGGAGGGGGCTTTCAGGGAATACTGTTAAGTCTTCAGTTTCTTTGCAATATGTCAGGACAAGATCCAGAGTATGATTAAAGTGGTGGGTGGGCTCCTTTACATTTTGAGAGAAGCCAATTGAATCTAATAATAGATTAAATGCAGTGTTGAGGCTGTCATTCTCAGCATCTACATGGATGTTAAAATCACCCACTGTAATTATTTTATCTGAACTGAGCACTAAAGCAGATAAAAAGTCTGAGAAATCAGACAGAAACTCTGAGTAAGGATGAAGTAGGCGATAGACAATAACAAATAAAACAGGTTTTTGAATTTCCCAATTAGGATGAACAAGACTAAGAGTCAGGCTTTCAAAAGAATCAAAACTTTGTCTGGGTCTTTGATTAATTAATAAGCTGGAATGGAAGATTGCAGCTAATCTTCCTCCTTGACCAGTGCTTTGAGCATTCTGACAGTTTTTTTTTATAAATGGAGAAATAATGGTTTAGGAGATTTTAGGTTCAGTATTGTTTCAGAAGAGTGTGTACAGAAATTGTTTAATAGCTTGAATGTCTGTGTAGGTTCTAAGTCATCCAGGTCATAGTAGTCTGAAACAAAAAAGAAGTCCAGTTACCCTTTTTTCAAGCTCCAGAGAATAACTTCCATGCATGCATTTACATCTACAGGTCACAATAAACAGAGATGAGTCTGCTGTCAGTAGCCAGGAATTGAACCACTGACCTTCCAATCATTAGGTAACCTGCTCTACCTACTGAGCTACAGCCACCACTGACAATGAAAAAAATATATACTGTTCCAGTCACACTGTGAGACACGCTCAATCATTCATATGCGAGTCTGCTCAGACTTTTGACTGGCACTGCGATTAAATATTAATTTAAAAATCAAAACTCTCTGAGTCCAGCAATGCCTCACCTGTAAATAGCCAGCCACACTACAGTTTATTAAAAAGCCAGCTGTTTCTGTTTACTTTAGAAACCTGACATCAGGGTATAAACAACGAAAGATAAATAACTTTACCTGATATAAAATAGGTGCTTCAAACACGAACATTTCTGATCATGTCCTCAGTCCTGATCGTGTCCTCAGTCCAATTTTTATCAGTACATTTGATGGCTTGCAACCACAGAGGCCTTCCTTTTTCTCTTAAACAGCTGTGATCCCCTGGGATTCGGTACAACATCAGTCCAGTTTTGGTAGAGTAGAAATTCTGACAGCCAAACGTGCAACAGCCAGACATTTTGATGCTGATATCGCTTTTAAATCACGTTTAAATGCTGTGAAGGCTCGTTGTTCTTATTGATTTGAATGGAGTAGCAGTTCATTACCGTTACCAAAATGCATAGGCATCCTTTGATGACTTAGGCTGTAAAAGGGTCTATAGCAGGGATCCTCAAATCCAGGCCTCGAGAGCCCCTGTCCTGCAGGTTTTAGATGTGGCTCTGCTTCAACACACCTGAGTCAAATATAGAAGTCATTAGCAGGACTCTGGAGAACTTGACTGCATACTGAGGAGGTAATTCAGCCATTTGATTCAGGTGTGTTGGATCAGGGACACATCTAAAACCTGCAGGACACTGGACCTCGAGGCCTGGATTTGAGGATCCCTGGTCTATAGAAATAAGCTGATCTCTATGATTACTTTTTAGCACTGCATGAGGTGACTCAGGCGATAGTGGTAGGTGGTTGTCTACCAATCAGAAAGTTGGGCTCAATCCCCCTGCCCATGTATCAAAGTATCCTTGGGCAAGATAATGAACCCCGAGTTGCCCTCAGTGCATCCGTCAGAGTGTGAGTGCGTGTGTGTGCTTAGGTATAGATAAAAGCACTTTATGAATGTGACAGAGTGAATGAGACTTGTAGCAGAAAATGCTTTGAGTCTAAGATTTAGTCCATTTATCCTTATTGTGGTACTTATTGCATGTGCAGTTTCATGGTGTTTATATGTGAAACTGTATATACAGTAGAAATCACCAAAGTCGGATTCAAATGGCCCGTGGAACTTTATCTTTATCTTTATCTATAAAAAAAATCTGTCTTATGTATAAGTTTGATAAAATCAGATTCTTTAGAATTCTTCAAAATATCAGACAGTTTGGGTCTAATATTAAATTCCGCAAATTTTATAATCTCATATTTTTGCTCCTAAGTGCGAGTTTGCAGCTTACGCTTTACTCCTGCACTTGCCTTGATTGTCCCTGGTGAAATGAACTGATTCGCCCAGTGCAGCCAATCCAGGCATGAAGTGACTGTATAGACACTCAAGCGATCTCCAGGTGTTGTTAGTGTGTGTAGGCATGCCCGGAGCTGAGGAGGGCTTTAGCACTAAACTCATCTGACTTATTCGATCACATTTAATTGGAAATGCATTACAATGGGACCAGATTTTTCATCTGAGATAGGCAAAAATCTGACTTGTATGATCCGATTTAAGTGATGATTTTTATTGCAATTAACATTAGGAAAAATTGGGACCTGCAGAAGCCATCCGACTAGAACAAAAATCCGATTTATGCAACTACATATATATGTGTGTGTGTGTGTGTGTGTACTAGTGTGTGATAAATATAGTTTTGGGTCTGTACTGGAATAAAATCAGTCAAACTCAATTAATCCCACCCCAACCCTGAACCCATCTGTGACACCTACCACACACTGTCTCACTGTCCTCATACATGTTCTGCACAATCCTGACATACTTCTTTGCCACTGCTGACCTTGTCATGCAGTACCACAGTTTCTGTCTTGGTACCCATTATATGCTTTCTTTAGAGCTACAAAGACACAGTGCATCTCCTTATGGCCTTCTAAGCACTTTCCCAGCAACAGTTTCAAAGCAAACATTATATCTGTAATGTTCTTTCTCAGCATGAAGCCACACCTCTGCTCACTGATTGTCACCTCTCTTCTCATCCTAGCTTTTCTTTCCCATAGCTTCATGGAATGGCTCATCAACACTTTATCCCTCTGTAGTTACTGCAGCTCTGCATATCGCCTTGTTCTTGAAAATTGTTACCAGTACACTTTTTCCATTCCTCCGGCATCTTCTCACTCTCCAAGCTTGTGTTAAACGGTCTCTCTCCTAGACATCTCCATACCTCAACAGGTATGTCATCTAGACCAACTGCCTTTCCACTCTTCATCCTCTTCATAGCTTTAACAGTTTGAATCTACCTCAAACGTTCCTGGCCTTGCATCTCTTCTACCTAGACTCCTGCACACACAATACTTTCCTTCTCTCTATCATATCAGCCAGCTCTCTCCCTTTACCAGTCATAGTCCCTCCATTTAGAGTCCCTACTCTCACCTCCGAACTCCTGTCTTTCCTTCTATCCTGCTGCCTGTTAACACGGCTCCCCCCTTTCCTCTTCCTTTGTCTTCACCCAGCAGGAGCACAGTTTCCACCAGCACCCTGTTTGCCAACAGCACTGGAGGCAGTTGTTAACCCGGGGCCCAACAGATCCGGTTTGGAAATCTCACTCTTTATGATCTGCACATTTGATTTTGCAGAGATTTTATGCTGCATACCCTTGCTTGATGTAACCCTCCCCATTTATCTGGGGGTGGTACATTAATCATTAATTAATGAATTAATTGAGTATCATATCAAAATATTTGGTTTTTAATTAATAAAGGTTACAACAATTTCTCTAGAAAACTGTGCAAGTTGAGATGACATTTAGTCCTTCATGTTCTGAAACAAGGTTTACTGAAAGTGCAGTAGAGCCATCTGCTCAACAGTTAATTAATTTTCTTCTCATAAAATAATTTCTAAGTTTGGTAGTGGACCCTGGATCTTGGTATTTCTTTAATCCTGGCTTCATAGCTGTCCACTAGATATACAGTAAATATATATATATACTACAGAATTATAAAACAACATTATAAGTGCTTCAAATTCATCTTGACATTTTAGGGAATTAGATATTTTTCATTAATGACAGTCTTTCTTCCAGTGTAAACAGCCTCTGTTTGCTGGGTCTTTGGGAAAACAAACATTCACTTACTACTTGGTAAAATAATTTGAGCTACTTTCAAAATAAAATCTGGATTGATCAGCAGTATTTTACTCATATTTGTTTTGGGTTTTTTGGTGTTTTTTTTTACAAAAGTGTGTATTTGAAAAATAACATCATATATTGTAAAAAAAAAATGTAAAAATAAAGTAAAAGTTCCATTTATTATGTCACCCAAGACAAAAAGTGTCACTAATTTGATTTTGGAAAACAATGGTACCCTACAAAGACAGACCACAGTATCTACATATTTCTTCCAAATTGAATTGAAACCTTTTTTTGGCATTTTAACATTTTATCCTGACATAAAAATGGCATGATGTTAAAACCGGGGTCACTGTGACTCAGCAGGATAACGCACCATGTCACAAAGATCAAATCTTTTCAAACTGGTTTCTTGAACATGAAATTGAGTTCCCTGTACTTAAATGGCCACTAGATCCATCTTTGAGAAGTGGTGGAATGGGAGATTTGAATCATGGATGCAAAGCTGACAAATCTGTGGCAAATGTGTGATGCTATCATGCCAATACGGACCAAAATCTCTGAGGACTTTGTTGAATTTATGCCATGAAAAATTAAGACACTTCTGAAGGCAACCAGGGTCCAACCCAGTGCTAATAAGGTGTACCCAATGAAGTGGCTGGTGACTGTATACCACATGTCCATTCACATGCAATAGACATGCAGGGTCCATAATGAGTGTGTAAAATTATTATAGACATTGCCTAAAAGGTTTTAAAGCCTTAAATCTCTATTACAGAGTTTGAATAAGAGCTTTCAAAGCCCTCTTTCTCAGCTCCACTGTATGCATCTTCTCTGTGTGTGGTAGAAGGAAGCTTTGGATACAAACACAGAACTATTAATGGGAGTCATTTGGATTTTTTCATTGGGATTTATTAACAAAGAGAAGAATGTGAAATAGTCCTATTCTTTGTTATGCTCTGCAGTTCCAGTTCTGTTGTACATGGAACAAAAAGCAAAAAGTTTAGCAAAGAAACCACAGTACCAGAAACTCACAGAACATCCCAAATCAGTGATAATCACATCAGCCTTTTATTTGTTTGAACATGACCATAAGACTGTGTGTGTGTGTGTGTGTGTGTGTGTGTGTGTGTGTGTGTGTGTGTGTGTGTGTGTGTGTGTGTGTGTGTGTGTGTGTGTGTGTGTGTGTGTGTGTGTGTGTCTGTGTGTGTGTGTGAAACTAAGAATCAGAACTTCAAAAAGGACCCATGAGTACATACAAGCAGCTCAGCCTCTCGGGCAAAACACCCATAGTGCCTGAGGAGTGCACTAAATTTGCAAAATAGCTGCCTCAAACTACACTTCTAACAAACACAATCACAGCACAGACAATCTGGAACAAATTGTCATCTAACTCTTGGTGAAATTTTTGAGAGCTGCAGATGAAAATATCAGCAGCTGAAGGAGTGGGGTTTCTTAGTCAAAGTCTCTGAGCCATAGCTGCAGTAAAAACTGTGAAAGTTGTCAAAGAGGAAGGAGTGATTAAATCATGCTTGATAATTAGTGTCAATTATGTTTATTAGGATACAGAAGATGATGTTTTTGTTCATCTGATTTATTGTGTTCATCATAACACAGCAGAAGGCATACACATTTATCATGGTAGTTTTCAGCTTTATTTACCTAATTAAAATGTCACACATAATACAGAAAGTGTAAAGTGAATGTAATAGCTTCCTTTAGGGATATAGCAATGCGTGGCAGGATTTAAGAGGTTGTTACTAATTGCCACATGACAATCATGAGAATGGATTCAATAGCTGTATCCATCAAATCTAATGTTGTTGCAGCAGCCCTGATCAACAATAGCGTGCTGAGATATAATCTCTAAAAATCTCTCCCGAATGAGTTGCAAGATGAAGCTCTGCGAGTTTCTAACTATTAGGGAGGAGATTAGAGGGCAGGCATTACCCAAGTGGCTTCTAGAGAAATTAAAACACACAAAAAAAGTAAGAGTGGGACTTGTAAAGGATACAGAAATATGCCTCCACCCATTGAGCCTTGATTTACTCATAGTGAATGGAGTTAAAAATTACATGATTTTTTTCAGTAGCACATACAGCGGTTATTATGTTGCCTCTGATGGCCTGCTAGCTTATCATGGTGTGCTAGTGTAAGATTAACTGGTTGCCTTGCATGTGCCCCAGAAAAGCTCTACATGGTCTGCCTTAATGTGATGAAAAAAACAGTTTTCAGCAGCCAGGGATCAGAACACCAAAGCATGTAACTGTTGCCAAAGCCAGAGAGCACTGGCCACATGCATTCTCTTCCAGGTAGTGGACCCAGAGGAGAGGATGGTGGGCCTGTGTGACTTGGTGGAAGTGATTTTGTCACAAGTAGAAGGGGTCATATATCACAGGGTCTTGTTCATGAGTGGGAGAAGAATGGCACAGATAAGCAAGAGCTTAAAAAATGGATGGGTGAATGGATGCAGTAACACTTTTGGCCACTAAATAGATTTTGACAGGTGCAAAGAAGGGACGAGTTAACCAACAAAATGCAAGCTGTAATAACTGTTTAAAAATCCAAAGAAAGTCACAATCCAACTACTAATGCAAATCCAAAACCAGGAGCAGTAGATAATCCCAAAACACAGGGATAAACAGGACTCCTCTCCTTGCAAAATAGAAGCTCTAAGCTTCTAACGCTGGAATATTTGCTAGTTGTGATATGTTGTGTTATGTTGTGCTCATAGTTGTGTTATGAGGACAAACCCAGGATCCAGGTGTTTTGACTTATTTAAGCACAATTCAGGAATCTGGAGCTGTGGATACCTTATGGTTTTTACGGAAGTCCATTTTTTGGAATCGACGCTGAAAATCTCTTGACAAATCATGAAAACATAGATCAGACAAAAACAAAACTGCAGCCTTCGTGCATTTTTCTTTTATCTTTTTCCTTTTTCGAGGAAATCCAGGCAATTCAAAATGCAGAAAAAAATGCATTGTTTACAACAACCAAGTATTCTGATTCACTCATTTAGACCCACATCCCACAAAAAATTCATAGATGTTCCTAAATCTTTTCAAGCACTTTTTACCCTATAAGTAAAGTGATATCATTGGCTCTGATGGAAAAATAATTTTCTCACAGGTCTTACCAAAATGTTGGAGTCTTTCTGCATGACCAAACACAGCAGAGCGGTGCTCCTTCAGCCAGTTACTTATATTCACCAGTTAGTTTGTTAATCTCAGGTGTGCATTCACAGTATGAGTGTAATCTCCAGCAGAAATGGATTTCCAAGCCTTTACTAAGATTTCAGTTTCCAAATCTTCACTCTGTGCATGTAACATCATAAACTTAACCAGATATACTAAACCAAAAAAACATCAATACTATATACATGGGGGGGCGCATTCAACATGTTACCAATTGGATTTTAGTGAACTCTAAACCAAATTAAGGTATGTTAAAGATAATAAATCTTATCCATTAAATTAAAGGTAATTATTTTTCCTTGTTTGCCATTTCCTGTTCTCATTAATCCTGTGCTGTATGAGTCCTGCTGGCTTTAATGGCTCAGTTGTAGAAAAGATGGATGGAGGATTCACTTCTGTCTCGGGGCAGTGCATTCAAACAGCGAGCAGCTCTATCCCACTGATAGGACTAGATGAAGGGGCCTTTAAGCCGACTGACCAGAGCACACGATGGATGGGACAGCATACTGTCTTTGGCGGAGGCACCTGACGCTCCCCTCCTGTGGTGCTTCCTGGTCACTCAGCCATCAATCTTCTTCACATTGTAGAAGCTTTCTAAATGTTTTTGCAACACAGCTGGCCAAATTAATATCCTCTCTGCAAGTATCCCTACTTTTGTGTTTTTATGGTTTACATCAGTAAATGTGTAAACATGCAGACCTGGTCAGGCAGGACTAAAGCTGGGGAGAATAAGTTGAGGAAAATATTTATGCACGCAGGAGATAGTTTGAAATGTGTCATTAATTAGCATGAGAAAGCATTTGGACCTTTTAGAAAAGTGCTTTGTGTTCATTGTTGTGCTTCATTACCCCCAAACACTGTTCATCTGGACTTGTCTGAATCTTCTACCTCCACCCTAATACTTTGGCTTTTAATGGTATTTTGGTTTTGCGGCTGTTAGCATAGAATTCTTCTAAACCCCCAGAAAATCTGGTTTCAAATGTGGTTTCAATTGTATTTCTCCACGTTAAATATTCATGACGAAGGAACAGGTTTAAAAAAATATTCTCAGCCACTTCATATTTCCATCCTCCACTTTTCTGCATTTCTGTTTCAAAGCCCAGAGGGGAACATGACACCCCCCCCCCCCCCCCCCCCCCCCCAAAAAAAAGTCAAAATATTGAGAAAAACTTTGCCACACTTGGCTGAGGTAGGAAGCTGGCATCAAGTAAAATTCAACAAAAGTATAACAGTATAACAGAAACAACATTGTTATATAAACACTTTTCCATTTAAGTGTTTCAGTGTGCATTTCCCTGTGAGTGAAAACAAATCAAAATTCAAAACCTCTTCAAACACTGCAAAATATGTTTGGCAAAGCTGGCATGTCAGTAAAAGCAGAATGTAACAAAGTGCAATGGAGAGACAGACGTCTGGGGAGGGAGCTCAGGACTGCACTGTAGATGGGGGACAGTTGGTGTCGTAATCCACCTCCTCTGTTCAGTGATGGTCGTTCACAATAGACATTGATGACTTCTTTTACTCCTCTTTCAAACAATCTGTCTTCCCAGTCCAAAATGTGAACATTAGGATCCTTGAAAGAGTGCTGCAGATGTACAGCTGAGTCTTATCCTGTAAAGGTGGGTCTTCTATGTTGTACCATTCGTTTATGAAGACGCTGTTTGGTTTCTCGAATGACATGGTCAACTCAGCTGTACATCTGCACCTACAGGAGAAATCTTTCAAGGATGCCAGTGTTCACATTTTGGACTGGGAAGAGATTGTTTGAAAGAGGAGGAAAAGAAGCCATCAATGTCCACTATGAACGACCATCACTGAACAGAGGAGGTGGATTACGACACCAACTTTCCCCCACTTACAGTGCAGTCCTGAGCTTCCTTCTCAGGCACCTCAACCCCCATTCGCACCTTTCTTGAGGTGACCTCAATAGGTCACTTAATAGAGTGGGGCAAAGTCCCAAATTGGTTTCACCCGAAACTACTGATTGTAATGACTCACACCTTTTTTTACACATTGTCACATGTGATTATGCGCAACAATAGTGGGTCAACAACCACCTCCAGGGGACAACCACCTTTTGGTTTTAGAACTGAAGAAGCCTTTCAGGTAAGAGGTGAAATGTCTTCAAGAAACTTAAGTCCAGTCAGCTATTTTCAAGCTCCAGAGACCACTATGATCTGGATCACCATCCCTGTTGGCTTCTGTGGACATCGAGTTATTTTTGTTTGCTTTGCTCACCATTGCATTCTGTTTCCCAGTGTACCAAATCTTTGATTTGGCCACTAATGCTTGCACTCTTGTTTTGCTTTTGCAGTCTAAGGCTGAGTCATACCTGAGTTGAGTCAATTGTTGTTGTTTTAGTCCCTGAAAAAGGAGACTGTGTATAAAAATATGTCATTTCTCAAAGCGAAATGCACATTTCTTCTGAGAGTCTGCACTTAGCTTCATCTTGATTGCTTCATTTTAAATCTATTGTTTTTTTTGTGCACCATTGTGTTGTAGATTTGGTTTTAAATGGAAAGAAAATATCTATGCTCAATAACCAATGCCAAAGTGAAAATACCTTTAAAGATCAAAATATGCAAATGTATTGTTTACAAAAACATTCTGAATCTTTGATGCGACTCAGAGCTGTCCCTTTTTGCACACTTTATTTAGGTTTAATGTGAGTTTAAGAATAGCATCTGCCTTGAGCAGCAGGTAAATAAATTCATGTTTACTTTCTTCATCTTACATCCACATAGTTATAAAGGGCAGCAAGCCTAAGCTGCACATTTACTGCATAATAAACTTACTTTTGATGCAGAGTATATAAAACATTCCTACAAGACTGATGCTCTGCGATAAATACATTTCAATAAACCACAGTTTATGGACTGTTAAATATGTAAAGTAGCAGGAGATTCATCCTCAGCACGACAGTGTCACAAAGTAAAGTACATTATTACACCTTTAGGATTACAAAGGCTTGTCTCTGGTACTGCACTGCGGTGTACCCTTCACGGACTGTCCCTGTGATTTGTGCCTTACAGAGACCAGTCTGGCCTCTGGTGACAATTTTGTGCCTAAATACAATGGTCAAAAGCTAAATAGAGAAATAAATAACTAAATACCTTTTGAAAAGGTGCAAGATGAAGTATCCATTTATTGTACTTAAAATCAGCAGTTAATCTAATATGTATGTCTTTGAACTGTGAGGAGAAGCTAGACCAGAGAAAGCACACGAAAAACAAAGGCCAAGAAGACTTTAATCCAGAACCTTCTTCCTGTGAGGACACACTGTTTTCTACTTACCAGTGTGCAAAATACTAGAAACGTACAGAACTGATGTTCTCAGGAAGTACTGCATGATTTGCATTTAACTTAAGGTAAATTTACTATTCTTGTTTCTTTTTTTTTAAATTTGGAAAATCTGTGCAAAGCTGAACGAGGGGCAGGTGTGTGGGAACAATGAAAAAAATAAAAACAAATAGATGGAACTCCCACACTCTGTCAGTTACTTCTTAAAAATTTATGAGATATATGCACATTGGCACATTTACATGTATGCGCACATATAAGAACTAACCACCAGTCAGAGGATTTCTGAGATTAGTCTGAATAAATAACACATTGCACAAATATGCATTTACTTTTAAGTGGATGAAATTGTCAATTTGCCAATCTGTCTGTCCTCAATAGCTGATGATGACAATGTTAAAATACATTTTAAAAAATGTAAAAAAAAAAAAAAGTTGAAAGATCTAATTTAGCATTCAAACTCAAAGCGATGAGGATTCACAGATGGCACGGCTGGAGGCCGATGATGGCAACGAGATACCTCAGGTGGCTTGGCTGAGGGCTGACGATGGCAGTGGAGAACCTCTTGAGGTTGGCAATGGATAAAGTCTTTGGGCTGAGTATTGTGTTTCTGCCTCCAAGAGTGGCGTTCCCTCCATACTTGAGACTGCGAAGCAGGAAAGGAGCTGAATGTCTGTGGCGCCAAGACGATGGGCTCTACGATGAGACCAGGGCTCAAAAATGCTGCTGATGCCACGAGTCCTGTGTTCTGAGCTGCTGCAGGGACGAGGCTGGGGTGCTGTACTACCGCCGCTTGCGTGCAGTGCTGCTGGTGCAGTAGAAGCCAAACTATAAACACAAATAGAACCCACATAACTACAACTGAAAAGGCCTGAGAATATAGATATAAACCAAACTAGGAATAAGGTACAAAACTCAAAATGACAAAAACTACAGCAGACTGAAAGTCAAACACAAAATAACTGAAATTGAAAGTTCGAAGCTCAAAATGCAGGGTCTCAAACCCAGGATCATCACAGTCTGTGGGAAGCACATGCAGTCGCTCTTCAGAGAAATTTTGTAAGCTCGAACAGAAACAACGCCCAGGTCAGAACTACAGACTACATAATTTTTTATAACCCAAATACATACATCTAATAATACATGTGATCACCATAAATGCAACAATTGCAGAGTCCAGCTGGATGGATAACAACAGAACAAGTGTCATACGACACCTTGTGCAACTACCAGGGAGACTTAAGACCAGGATGAAGACTACCAGCTGTCAGCATTTGGACAATTTCCAGGAATGTGCAGCTTTTCAAACTGTCAGTTCTGCACTGAATTGTCAATAGATATTTATCTTAACAAGCTCTCATCTCATGGCACACGAGTGGCAAAGCCAGTGTAATGCCTTCTCCTTTCCTCAAAGGTTATTATTATTTAAATCAGTATTGAAACAAGAAAGTAAACAAACACTTCATCTGTTTGGTTGGAAACAGTAGAAATGGCTGCTCAGAATTTAAATCTGTGAAATGGTAATCTCTTTTCATGGTCCAGGTCCCCTTGCTTTTGTGCTCAAAGGGACTCCCCCTGAGATTCGTGACTTGATTTGAATATGAGACATGGAGCTGGCACCTTGCTGTATAGGGAGAAGTATGGAGATAGAGTTAGATCTGATAGATAGGGAAGGACCTTTATTGTAAAATGGTGATATTACTTCAAAAACAGCTGCTTTCTCAGGGAAACTTTATTTAAGAACATTCTCTTTGCACAACAGTTACATCACAGATAATATTTTAATATTTTTTAATATTTAAATCCTGAGAAATCATGCCATCACAAACTCAGTGAAGCGATAATAGCACATTTGTGTGTGTGTGCATATATGAAGACACACGTGATCTTCCCCAAGATCCAAATCCCTTCAAATGCAGCAAAATGCACCTGAGTGAAACCCAGCAACTAAACACTAAAGCAAGTTTAAAGAAACAAGCAGAAACAAAATCAGGCACTGTCGTGATTTATGTTCTGAGGACACCCCTATTCTCATCAAAGTCAGCAGAATCACCAGAGTCCAAACATCATAACACAGAGGGGTGATGAGAACCCACAGTGGCTGCAACCAACAGCAAAGATCAAGAAGCAGTGGACACCTCCAGAAACATGCAGGAAGGTTTCCACGGGTGCTCAGGGCCCGCGATAAGACCCAACAGGGGCCACTACCCCCCAGGCAGCACGGGAACCCAGAAAGAGGAGTTCACAGCACTGCATGAGCCAAGGGACAGTGAACAGACCCAGCCTCACATAACCCCCCGACCATCCACCAAGGAAACACCAGGAGAAACACCAGGCCAGCCCCCTCCCTTGAGAACCACAGGGGACCAGACCCCATAGGCACAGGGACATAGAGGGACACAGCAGGAGTGAAAGAGAGAGAGACACAGGGGGGGTGACGGCACAGGGGTTTCACTCACTGCTGTTCAGGAGACACCCATTGTGTCACTTCCTGTTGCAATCTGCCTGCAATATCTGAACCTACATCCAAACAGGTCGTCAAGTATAATAGCAGTACCACAACTTGTAACATGCCATAGCCATTGAAGTGAAGCATTACAGTAATGTGTCCTTAAAGTTTTTTTTGTTTTTTTTTATCTCTTCCACTTTGTTCTAATCCCACTAACAGTTTACTGTTGAATATTTAGTAGTGAGGAAATTTCACAACTGGACTTGTTGCATAGGTGGCATCCTATCACGTAACCACACTGGAATTCACTGAACTCCTGAGAGTGAACCATTCTTTCACAAATGCTTGTAGCAGTAATCTGCATGCCTAGGTGCTTGGTTTTATACACCTGTGGCCATGGAAGTGATTGGAACATAGGAATTCGATGATTTGGGTGAGTGAATAGTTTTGGTTTTAGCGTATCTCTTAAATTAAAAAACTCAGGTACTATCTGTCAGGTTTAAGAATAAAGGATAGTTGAAGTTTCTTTGTAGCTGATCAATGAGAAAAACAAATATAACTGTGTGACAACAGTAAGTAAAAAAAAATAATAATCCTGCCACCAGAATTCCAGCCAACTGATTCAAATACAAAGCAGGAATTGTAGAATCATGCGCTATTGGGAGTTATTGATTAGAACTGTGTTGTCAGTCTCTTCTGTCTGTTAAATATCTGTGTGTTTGGTGCACACTCCAAGAGGAAGACAACTGTTACTGTCTCTCCAAGCCTGCTGTCAGCCAGCCTTACTGATGCCCATGCCACCACCAGCTCACTGACTGATTGCAGGATGAACAGCTCCCCGACTGATGTGACAGACAATTGGCTTGATGTTCTTCTCCCCTCCTCCCCCACCTCTTTTTCTGTACACAGTGGGTTTTCATTGTAGCCCCTTGCCCCTAGAGACTGACTTCCAAACTTTTAGAGTTTATCCAGCAGGGTTGCTGGCATCGCTCGTGAATTTGGTCTAATGGTGAAAAGTGACTTTTTCCCCCAGAAGAGACTTTGCTGATGAAGTCAAACACTTCATGGTCCATGCTTGCTGGTGCATTTGAACTCTTACCAAATAATCAGACTTTGTCAGAGTTAATACAGTTGATGGCATTCGAATTGCGCTTTGTGTCAGTGGGCTGTTGAATAGTTAAAAAGGATTGTGCATTATTTCTTATCCATGTGCCGCTGTATAATTCCCTGCTGGAGCTGTTGCTTCCTAATCAAATCTATGGAGTTCACACTCGTGTTGCCATGTCAACTTCTTTCATTAAGGGTGTCAGGGGCTTCAGCGATCTGCTATGAAAGTTATGTTGTCTGGTGAAACTAGGCCATGGACATGACAGTTTAAACAGCCTCCTCAGTCAGGCAGACAGGGAGGTGGGCTGTCGTTGCCGCCAAGGAGGAAGACATCAGGAACGAAGGCTGAGCTGCTGCAATTTCCAGATTCTGCACAGCTCGTACTGCAGAATTCAGGAAACCTAAAAACTCTCATTAATGTGTTTCTGCTTTTCTTTCTGAAAGAATGTGCCTGTGTGATGTTGGATGATACTGGGCAGCTGCAGAACAGCCACTGTAATTAAACTGTGTGTATTTCAGGTCAGTACTACTGTAACAGTATATTTGTATATTTGTATTTTGAGCTTGTTTTTACAATTTCAATTCAATTAAATTTATATAGCATCAAATTACAACAACAGTTACCTCAAGATTGACCCCATAATATTAGAGAGAAAACAATTAAAACAACCTCCTATGAGCTAACACTCGGCAGGAGTGGGAAGGAAAAACTCCCTTTTAACACAAAGAAACCCCCGACAGAATCAGGCTCAGGGAGGGGCAGCCAACATGTTGGAGGAAAGTAAAGAAAGGAGAAGGAGACGGGACAAAACACACAACTGTTTTTGTATATTTGTCACGTTTCCGCTGCGGCAGATAAGGCAGAGGACCCCAACGCAAGACTCTTGAGGCTCGAACTAAGTTTAACTTAAGCTTTATTAACTTAAACTAAAACACAAAACTGGATGGGAGCGAGCGACACAAAACAGGAAACTCGAAACACAAAGCTCACAGCAGGAAGTCGACATACGTGGAACACGAGCAATTACATCAACAAGGACGCGACAAAGGGCTAAGACACTAAATACAAAGGGCTAATAAGGGGAGTGCCAACAGGCCGGATTAAAGCTGAACACAATTTCAGAGACGGGAAGCAAAATTAAACACTAAGTACAGGGAACATGAGACTGTCACAATAAAACAGGAAGTAACTCAACATGGTACACACAGACTTGACACACAGGGAGTCTGGCACACAGAGGGAATCTGAACATATGACTAAACAGAACCCAACTACAACACACAGGCTGACATAACACGGGGAAGCAACTAAACAGGGAAGACACAGACACCTGAAACACAAACACTGAAGGCTTGACACAAAATGGGATAACACAGACACCAGCACACAAGAATACAGGGAGACAGATACACAGAGGAGCACAGACACAGGAGCACAAAGACACAGAAAGACAAGAACAAAGGGAAACCAGAATGAAATACAAAAAACGAACCAAAAACAGAATACAAAACTACAACAAACCGCGAAGGCAAACTATAAGAAAAACTAGCTAAAAAAAAAATCCAGAATACTAACAAAAACAGATCTTCATTAAAAGAACTCAAAACACTGGGCCACCAGCCCGGGACCATGACAATATTTGCTTTAATAAGCCACACATTGCCCTTTGACATTATCCCCACTAATGAGATATTCTGGCAGTTATGTAAAAAAGGAAAGCTCTGATCTTTCTTTGTAGAAGAAAGATTTCAGGAGGCTCGTGGATGATCTGTAGATGTTATGAAGCCAAATTGGCTGAGTAAGTTTAAAGGGAAAAAATATTTTAAACTGAAATTGGACTGGAAAATCTGATCCAGAAAGATGGACTGATGCATCTACTAAGCATTGTTGCAGACACATACACCCTTTCATTGAAATGGCATTTCCTCTTTCAGCAGGATAATGCACCCTACCACAAAACAAAAATGGTTCAGGAATGGTTCGAGGCGCAATGAGTTTGACTTGTTGACTTGGCCTCCAAATGCCCCAGAATTCAATTCAACCAAGCATCTGTGGGAAGTCCGATCCGTGGAGGCCCCTCCTCACAACTTAAAGGATCTGTTGCTCACCTTCAGAGGTCTAGTGGAGTCCATCCCTCAACAGGTCAAGGCTGTTTTGGCACCAAAAGGGGGACCAACACAATATTAGGCAGATGTCATAATGTTATGCCTGATCAGTGTATATTAAAGCATGATGTAAGACTATGAAAACAAAAACTAATTGTAAACTTGCTGTTTTGGTTTTTGGTTTACTTACAGCAGCAGCAGCGAGAGATTTTTCTCACTTGTTAAATGGCAATAAAATCCAGGCTTTGTTGTGCATATTTTCAGAGTCATTAAGCAGGAATTAGAATGAATTAAAATTAAAGTGTCTTGAACCTTTGGCCCAAAGTCAAACGTTACCAGTGACCTGAGTGAAACTATGAAAGAATGCACAAAATATGTTAGCGATTATCTCATAATATTATTGACTTAATGTCTGACTGTGTATCAATTCTGGGTATAGCACTAGCACTATAACCTTTGAGAGCACTAACATGAAACTGCTAACACTTTATGACCACCTAGTTGTCTGTAACATCCTGTAGGCATAGATTAAATACAAAAAGAAATGCAGCAATGAATCTTATTACCTCCAAAAGCAAGACACTTGGTCTTGTATTTGTACATTTCTAGAGCTGCAGGCCAGCAACAGCTGGCTGGTAATCAGAACACAGGCAGAGTTCTTTGCACACTTTTGACCAGCCTGGGATTTGACCCGACCGCATAACTAACACCTTCCACCTTGACTTGCTCGTAGACTAATATGGGAAGTTCTGAGCTATAAAACATAAAAGAGCAGGTCTATTGGGTCTGACATAAGACAGAGAAGCTCCTTTACTTGATTCAGTGTGATTGAAACTTCTCTAACATTCTGTGTGTTTGATTGCTGCCACTCTATAGCAGCATTCTGCAGTATGCCTGGAGAAGCAGTTTTTATGTGTGTCTTTCATTTGGTGCTGTTAAGAGTCACATTCAATCTAAATCTACTATTTCTAAAATGCCAGTTAAAAGGATTATACAGCAGTTTCATGTATTACAGTTATTAGTTATTGGAGGTTCAGCTCCACCAGTGAAAATGATTTACTCGCTGTATTTTTCAAGTGGCAGAAAAGTGACATCACAGATGGCTTGGGCTTGAAGCCAGTTTCTGCATTACAAACCAGCAGTGAACAGTCTGAAAGTCACAGACAAAGAGGGTCGAATGACCTGTCCAGTTGCGTTATGGGAGGTGTAAGATCTAGTGTTAAATGGATTGTGATCTATTCTGTTGCTGTCTTTACAGCTTCTATTTTGACCATTTTGACCATCTGTCTCCTGCTATTTTTCCAGCCTTACTGAAGTGGAATTATGGATCATTGGACTTTGCCTTTTTTTCTTTTCTTTTTTTTTTTTTTTTGACAGGTGGACAAAAAAGCTTCTAATCTATTTGTATCATTTTTGGTATTGGAATTTTTAAGGTCTGGTAGCCTATTTTGTTACAAACCTACAGAGGAATGCCCGAAGGTTACAAAAATGAGCTACATTGCTTGTGTGGCACTGAAATCAATCAAAAAGGCAAAGAAGCCCCTTGAGTGACAAACCATGAATACTGCTTTTGTTTCATATAGTAGGAATTGGTATTGATGTGCAATAATAATAGATGTTGAAGATTCCCAGTCACAGATGAAGATAGCCACCCATAGAAATCATGAAAACTGACTCAATGTCCCCGAGGAAATTTGTCTCAGCATTGTCTTTTATTTTCCTCCTTGAAAAAAAAACAAAAAAAAAAACAAGGAATATAGATCAAAAGAGAAATGGAGGCAGATGTAAGCCACGAACAGAGGAGTGCTTAATCAAACAGCTGAATTCACTTATTTAGAAATCAATCTGAATTGCCATTATTGTCTTTGAACAGAAACAGATTTTGTGAATTCTGTTCTTAGTGTAGTTTTAATGTGCCTCATGTATTTATCTGTCGCTACAAAGTAGCCATATGCAGTATGGATAGGATGAGCTGTGTGGATTAGCTCACTTCCATTGAAAGCAAACTCCGGCTGCATAAGATGATACAGGGACCCACAGGCTGTCCTCTAACACATCCTTATCCTGTTTTTCAAAGTCAGTTTTACCTGTCCCGAGGAGAGGCCTTGTTTCTCGCAGTCAGGAGAAACAAGTAATAGGCATCACCGAGAAACCACTATAACAATTCATCAGCGGCGGCTTTGCAATGGTACTCGCCAGTTTTATCAGCAAACAGCCAATGAATATGCTGTTAAACAAACAAGCATCCAAACAGGACCACCGTGCCTAAAGTCATTATGCCTGTGTCCTCAGCTTGTCGATGGGAAGAAAGCGCCATCCCCGTCTCAGGAACCCTTACGGGGATTTAACCACACCAGAATTCTGATCTGACTTGGACTGCATCCCAGAAAGCAGCAGAGTTAATAGCCTTTCTCTCTATTGAATAATGCCTTGAATCTGTAATGTGGTGCATACACGAGAGTGCAGTTTAGTGCTCCTCTGAGAGAACCTCATTTCCTCTGCTACACATTGGTGAAAAAGTTGGGTTATTTTTTCAAATTAAGGGAAGTTCTAGTTGAAGACAATGTCTACTTTCTAGACAGTAATCCATCTTCAAACATCATCATGACCGGCTCTGCACTGCTCAGCATTACAGTCCAGAGAATTTAGTGTTGTAGCTCAAGTTTCCTGATTCCTGCTCTTTTGAATAAAGGGAAGAATGGGGACACACTTGCTCCACAAATGTCCAGTGTTATTATACAGAAGGTGTAAAACTGTCTTAGGAAATGTCCCCACATGGTTAGTATGCAATCAATAAAATATTTTCCTGAATCTCACATAGCAATGGAGGAATGAATAAATGAATTGGGAAAAGGCAGAAAGTAAGAGGAAGAAAACACTTTGAACTTTTGAACTATCCAAAGACATGCAATCCACATGCATGCACATAAAGACTACTGATACACAGAAGATAGAGATGGTACACAGCATGTTTCCGGAATGGGTCTTTGGGATGATGGTCTGAAATGAGACTTTGGTGCATTTCATGACAGACGCCTATACATTTCTTTGTTAATTGTGACTATTAATAAATAGATACACAAATCCAAGCTGTGCTGTGGGCCATCTTTGGCAAAGATTACTAGACTGCTACAGAATCCTGGATGTCACAGGGGTGCAGTGTCGCCTCACAGTGAGACGGTCCAGGGTTTGAGTCCAGACTGGTTTCTCTTTGTGTGGAGTTTCCATGTTCTCCCCGTGTCTGCGTAGCTTCTCTTCAGGTACTCTGATTTCCTCCCAGAGTAGAGGGTCTGGTTAATTGGTGATTCTAACTTTACCATAGGTAATGGATGTTTATCTCTATGTGGTCGCCCTGCGTCAGGTTGGCTGTCCATGCTTTACCCTGTGACAGCTGGGATCTGAAAATCCTGTTTTGTCTTCCCAGAAAATTGGCATTTCATAAACGAGGTAACATTAATTATGTCCATAACTGGTCTCTCTAAAGGACTGTTAAATATGAGCTATCAGTATATCTGCGTGTGACAAGAAGCTTTAGCATTAAATCTTTAAGCTTTCTCTTTAAGAGGTCATTTTACACATGACGAAGGTGAAACAGAACAGCCGAGTCATTAAGGTATGTATTTTTATTTATTTATTCTTTTTGTTATAAAATCAGGGCTTTAGCGGTGACAAGAAAAAACTGGAAAACAGCTTGAAAGCAAAGGCTGGTTTCTATTAGTCATAATGGATGGCATTTGTTTCACAATATTTCATCCCTGTACAGTTGGCTGAAAACAAAACAGAAAAATATGTAAGTGAAGAGAGCTTTACTGTGAATTCATCTGTAAGTAAACACACACTGGTTTCTGTTTTTGTGAGGACATCGCTATTAGAGACTGAAGTTAATCCACGAGGTCTTAGATACTGGGAGTGCACAAAATGCTGGTGCTGAAATGTGGAGCTTGACCCAGTGCAAAGGGACGTGTCAGACACATGAATCTGGACTTTAACTGAGAGCTTTTGTAATCGAGTGTTAGGCCCATGAACATTATGGGAGATTTAACCTGTCAAAACTAAAACACTGCATCTTACCTCACTAATCCAGCATCTGTGTAAAATACAGCAGTTATGGATGGAACAATATCTGAATGTTGGAAATCAAGGACGATTTCAAGTTTATGTGCTGCTTGTTCGAGTGAATTTTTTTTTTTCTTTCTCAAATATTATTTTCCTTTGTCGCTGGCTAATGAGTAAATCGTGGCTCAGCAGTGGTTGCAGTGATAAGAACATGCACATCCGAGACATAAAAAAGGGTGCAGGAACAAAAAAACACCAATAGCAAAAAAAATGTCCGCACACCAAAAGCTCCTGGAGAAAAAGTTTCATCCAAGAAGAGCATCAAAGCAGCAACGTTTCAGGCAAGGCCGCCCTTCTTCAGACTTAACAATCACCAATACGCAGTACACATGTTATATATATACCTGCCCACTACTTAAATGGTCATGTGGTTGAGGGTGCCTAATGTCTAAAAAAGGATAAAGGATAAATATCAGCATCCAGACAAGCACATATATCTAATCAGGTAAGCAGTCTATCACAGTAATATAAAAGAAGCAGACATTCAGAATTATACATATAAAATATATAATATCAAAGTGAAATTAGACTACCAATTGAACAAGTATATCACATTGCTCATTTGGCATGTAAGAATGCCTTTAATCTTAAAAGGTTTGCCCATGAAATATTTTTGTTTTATGGGTGAAGTTACATTGTGTGCATTGTCCGCAACGACAACTATCTGATAGGATGTCATTTAGAAAATGACTGGGTTTAGGGATCAGAAGACAAGATCTGAGCAGAAAGTTTTTTTAAATTGGGAGGTCTTTTGTACACAATCAGAGGGAGGTGCAGGAAAACATTTAAGAAAAGGATCTAATGTGCCAGTAATGATGTAATAATGGTGAATATTGGATAATACAGTTAATATTAGTGTCCACCTTTTTGGGTTTAATATGGTGTAAGCACGCAGATTGTGAAACTTCTGAAAAATGTTCCTGTGCTTGTACAATCCAATCTGGTTTGGATTGTCTTGCCCTAAAGCAGTTCACTAAGTCGTCTGATTGTAGTAGACATTCTGTTTACCGTGTGTTTTGCCACTCCTTTTTTATTTTATTTTATCTTATTACATTTCTGTTTTCTAATTTAGTATATTTTTTTCTTCCGATTTTCCATTTTACCTGTTTTCTCCTATTTATTATATCTCTTGAGTATTCATTGCCTCTTTTGACTTGCAGCTCACATTTATGTACTTCTTGCTATTGGTAGTCTAATTTGATATTATATATTTTCTGAGATTTTGGGGGGGCAGCACAGTGGTGCAGTGGTTAGCACTGCTGCCTCACAGTTAGAATACCACCTGGAAGGCCTGGGTTTGACTCCACCTTGGCCTGGGCCTCTCTCTTCCTGTGTGGAGTTTGCATGTTCTCCCCCATGTCTGCGTGGCTTTTCTCCGGGTACTCCGGTTTCCTCCCAAAGACGTGCACTTACTGGGGTTAGGTTAATTGGTCACTCTAAATTGCCCATAGGTGTGAATGAGAGTGTGGACGGTTGTCTGACTCTCTGTGTTGGCCCTGCAACAGGCTGGCGACCTCTACAGGGTGTACCCTGCCTCTCGCCCTATGTCAGCTGGGATAGGCTCCAACCCCCCCACCCCCACCCCCCCGCAACCCTGAACAGGATAAGTGGAAGTGAATGGATGGATGGAAGTTTGCTTCTTTTATATTACTGTGATGGACTACTTACCTGATTAGATATATACCTTTTTCTAGACATTAGGCACCCTCAACCACAGGACCATTTAAGTAGTGGGCGGGTATATATAACATGTATCCTGTATATTGGTGATTGTTAAGTCTGAAGAAGGACAGCCTTGCCCAAAACGTTACTGCTTTGATGCTCTTTTTGGATGAAACCTTTGCTCCAGGAGCTTTTGGTGTGCAGACATTTTTTTCCCTATCAGCGCCCAGGCAGTCCATCTGCAGTCTGTGTGCATTTTTGGACTGCACAGAGTGTCTGTTATCAGATGGGACAGTGTCAAAAAGATGTGGTATACCCGGTCTGTTCGCTGCTCTCACAGAGAGGAGCAAAGTTATGCCAAGAACTGCAGTGAAATCGAGTGTTAAAAACAATGAAAAGTGCCCACTGCAGCCACTGTCTGTATTTTCATAGTTTTTTTTTTTTTTTCTCACACTTCTCCCATTCCTGGTGAACCCCTGTTCCATGTTCCAGCCCACTTGTCAGCCAATCAGCATTGGACCAATGCCCAGTGTCATCCATGCTGAGTACCATGCAGTTGGGTTTTTGGAGGACTGCACAGGAACACGTTTGTGGTGGTTGAAACCCTCTGTCCATAGGCTGTCTGTAGGCAAATACCTCTGGAACAGACACAACTGCAGTAGCCTAAATTAAGCATAGAATGGCTTAGACAGACAACAAAGATGTCTCAATGTTGGGAAAAACTGGTATATATAGATATTGGTCAGTCTGTTATTGAATGCACAGTAATATAATTTTTTGCTTGTTTTTTTATGTTGAGAAAACACAGAGTGTTGGCAAGCAGTGCAACTCCCTGAAGATTAAAGTACATATATTATTTAACAAACCAAACCATGTACACTGTCTTCATCAAGATGGCCATGAAGTGTGACAGACATTTATGCTTCCCAGGCAATAAATCTATGGCGATCAGTGACATTTCCTTCACTGAACACAATAAGCAGTAACTAAGCTAAGAATCTACAACTAAACGAGCACTTCAGTGAGACGATGAGTATGTAGGCACAGAGGCTCTTTGAACCAATTCAGCTGTTTAACATGTTAGCACAGGAAGTGTAGATGATCAGAATGCCTTCAGGTTTGCAGGTATTTACCGTAAGCATGATACAACTTATTGGAGAAAATAAACTTTTACAAGATGATGCCACAAAATATAAAATTAAAAAAACATGCCATGACAAACAAAACTCATGATAATTCATCCAAGAGCTTTACCCCACTTCATAAACCCCGTGGCAACATCTGGGAATCATCAAAGTCAGACAGATTGCTCTGGGAACCATGTCATTGCATTACTGCAGCCATGTTGGTGTAATAATGTGATGTAATGAATCAAGTGTCATCATGCTGCTATTATTTTTATTTTCCTTGTTGGCTTAAAAGTTAAGCAAAAGAAGAAAGAGAGGAATCAACTGAGCCCACTGGGAAAACCATAAAGCTTCTGGTATTCTTGAAGGGTTCGGCAGGTCTGACTTGTTTTACTAAGTAAATGGTTTTTTTGTTTTATTTCATTTTTGTTGTAACAAATCAGTAGTTTGAGAAATATTCTCTCAATTATGTAAAATTTAAAGAACTTGTAGATTAGAACATTAACAGTATTTTTTAAGTTTTGGGATTGGCTCAGATGATAGAGTTACATGTGAAATTGGCGATATACAACAGTATTTATTTGAAGCTATTAAAGAAAATGACTTTAAATTGCTTTTCTAAGCCTCCAATTCAGGTCCACTTGTTATTTTGGTTCCACTCTGGGTCAGACAGTTTTTGCCTGAGCCTGTCCACATGCCTTTTATGACTGTCAGGGCCACCTGTTGAAATAGTGGGTGGCTAATTCTAGTTGTGACTTCTGGCTCCCTCTCCATTACATTCCATCTGACAGGCCTACACACAGACCAACAAACACCAGCATTCCACCATCCATTCACACTCCTTTCTCTCCCCTAGCCAGCATACTGTTAGGGCAGCCCCACCCCCATCACTCTTGATTGATGGAGTATCTCCATTCAGGGTTAATTTACACTGCTGAATAATGCATGGAATGAAGCCACCACTCCATTCACCAGCTCACCACGCGGTGAGACTTCTGTGTTGGAAGAATCAAGATGTTTGTTTTGTTTTGTTTTTTTAATTTTTGTTTTTCATCTCACAATGCACAGATAACACAGGAGGGTAATAGGCTTGTTTTGGGAGATGACAGCTGTAGCAGCAAACATGTTCTTTTAGTATGTAATATTGCTGTGGTGAGAATAATAAACTTGCTAATAACCAACACAGAGGACATCAAACAAGAGGTCTTTTTATGGCACTGTCTTTGTTTTTTGTCCTTTTCTGAAATCAGATTCTTGATTTTTGGTGAAAGATTTATCTAAAATTAGGCCAATATATAGCTGTGGGATGAGGACTTTTGTTTTTATAGGAAAGCAGTAGTTCTCATATGAAACTGCTGTAAAAAGCCTTAAAATATATTTATCATAGTTTTAGTGGCGATCTTTTTTCTGTGTCAAGACTATAAATAAAATAAAGCGAGCTTTGAAAACACAAACTATGGCAAACCGTGTTACAATTTTTTCTAGTAAATCAAACCTAAAATGTGATTATTTTTATATGTCAAGTTTTATCCCAAAATACTGCACAGATCAGATACTACAGTTAATCCATTAGTTTTTGGACACATTTTTTTCCTCTGTACACCAACTCAGCGTATTTTAAATTAAACACTCAAGATGTGATTTGAAGTGCTTCCAACTTTATTTCAAGGGGTTTAACAAAAGTGTTGCATTAACTGTGTCAGGGTCCAAATTGTCCAAAATTCTTGACAGCACTGCAGAGTCCTCTGAAAACTTTTAAAGTGCATCCCATGACTGAATAACTTATAGAATACTGTCTCTCAGCAATAACGCAAAGTAACTTTTCTGTATGACTATTAATCTCTCACATTATTGTGGAGGAATTTTGGTCCATTCTTCTTTACAGCATTGCTTCACTGTATTTAGGTATGCCTAAATTCATTTATGCAGAGCTTAATGTCCCACTGCAGTATTTCACTGAGGCTGAGGACTGGACTTTAACTGGGCCACTGCAATACTTTCTGCACTTCTTTTCTTTTTTAGCCATTCTGTTGTAAATTTGCTGGTGTGCTTGGGATCACTGTCCTGTTGCATAACTCAATTTGGGCCAAACTTTAACTGTCAGATAGATGGCCTCACATTTGACTCTCAAATACTTTGGTATACACAGGAGTTCATGGTCAACTCAATGACTCAATATATATATATATATATATATATATATATATATATATATATATATATATATATATATATATATATATATATATATATATATATATTAGGGGTGGGACTTTAATGCGTTAATTACGATTAATTAATTACGGGGAAAATAACGAATTAAAAAATTTAACGCATTTTAATCGCACATTGCATCGTGGAACGTTTCTCACTGCAGGAGTCCAGGCATACAGATTATATCGACGCACAACGTGATAAGCGTGATGAGCTGTGTCCAAATTCATATCGCTTATTTGCAAAAAGTGCTCCGCCGTTTTCGGAGCTGTCGGTTGCCGCTGTTCTACCAGCAGCTCGCCTCGCTAGCTGGCACTATCGAGGTTCGCTTTAGCGGGAGAGAACGTCCGACTGCTGTCACATCATTTTCAACCTCTCGCTGGTTTTCGCCGCTGAGTGGAAGTTAAACACAGATATAACTCATTCAGACGGGGGCGTGGTGGCCATCGGGAGGTTTCCCGAATGGCCAGTGATCAGAATTTTTTTTTTTTTACCCAATTAAGCGCAGCAGCTGCAGCTCTCGTGGCCACAGGTGCAGTCCACACCTGCAAACAAAGTTCTCTTGTCTTAAAATTATGGTTTGTCGGTTTGCCTCTCCAAACCAAGCTCCCGGGCTGAATTTTAACCCCAGCCAGCCCCTGGTTGCTTATGTATATTGATTCATTCATCAACCAAACTTAAATGAATATTTCTAACTGAAATGCAATTAAAATGCGATTAATTTTGATTAATTAATTACAATGCTTCTAATTAATTAGATACATTTTTTTAATCGAGTCCCAGCCCTAATATATATATATATATATATATATATATATATTAGGGCTGGGACTTTAACGCGTTAATTTTGATTAATTAATTACGGGGAAATTAACGCGTTAAAAATTTTAACGCATTTTAATCGCACTTTGCACCGTGGAACGTTTCTCAGTGCACGAGTTCCCGGCATACAGATTATATCGACGCACAATGTCCAAATTAGGGGCCGAATCCTGCGAAGGACCCGGCCCCCGTCTTTCGCAGCCCAAGAACACCACAAAGGCCGGAAGTGAGCGGCTAGCCTTCATATCAGCTGCCGTCACCTCTGCGTAGCTCATGTCGCCTAGCAACCGTGAGTGTGAAGCACAGCTGTGTAAAAGCAGCTGTTAAACGGAGAACGAACTTTTTCTCCTTTTTGTGGTTTAATTTTAAGTCTTTAATTCAAAATAAGCTGTTAAAACAAGCGTAACACATTTCAACATCAAGGAATACAGCTGAGAGAATGATTAATTTCCAACTATAACAAGTGAGACATTAATGTTGAATAAAACTATCCAGTTATGATGCTTAACTTTAATTTCAGGAGTTTGCTTATCACAGGAGCACTTCCACCCTTCGTTGGTGTGATGTCGAATTATATATATATATATATATATATATATATATATATATATATATTAGGGGTGGGACTTTAATGCGTTAATTACGATTAATTAATTACGGGGAAAATAACGAATTAAAAAATTTAACGCATTTTAATCGCACTTTGCATCGTGGAACGTTTCTCACTGCAGGAGTCCAGGCATACAGATTATATCGACGCACAACGTGATAAGCGTGATGAGCTGTGTCCAAATTCATGAGAGTCAGAACAAAACAAAAATATTTTGCAGGGTATTCCTTGGTAAAGTTTTTAAGCCTTGATTAGGATACACGGATAAAAGTACCGCATTGGAAACTTTTCATTTAACTGTGTAAACAGAATCCTGTGTGTTTGTTTGTTTGTTTGTTTTAGATCCTGGAAGTGTGTAGGATGGTGGTAAGTGCTGTCAGAGATTGCTGGGAAAAAATTGATGCTTTGCTCTCCTGTAGGTTTGTTATGGTGTTCCTTCATTTCACACTTTCAGTGACCCCAATGTACTTTGTCATAGCCTCACTAAAAATACACTGTAAAATAATGCTCCATTACCCCTGGGTACTGGTCAGAAATGGATGGTACTACCAGCCCCCACTCTTCTGTACCTCCTGCCTGTCTTTGATGTGTCAGGCTTGGGATGGAGGGGACAGAGGGCTGGGGTCAGAGTGGGAAGACAACCCCTCACGAAAAGGACACACTGATGTTTCAAGGCCTGAGACACAGAAACACTCCTGAAAGGCAGCTTGTGCCGCTCTTTTTTACTGTGTCTAAATACAGTGGAACCCCCCACCACCACCAAGACAACCCACAACCACATCCCCCATTTTTCGCAGTATCGCAGTGTTCACAGAATGTAAAACATCTCCCAGTAAAAGGGGCTGATGATGCTTCACTGGAAAGTATAAAAAACTGTGTTTCAAAATTGTCTATGTGTCCACTTAGAAGCATGATCAGCATGTTCAGAATAAATGAAATTGTTTTTGGCATGAAATATTTTCATGAAATATGGGTGTCATGGCTGCTCTGTTTTTTTTGTGTGTTTTATTAAGTTGGATAAGACTAAAAGTACAGTTTGTATGCATTTATGAATGGATTGTATAACTGCCAATATTATATAAAAAAGCAAAACAAAGCAGCATCGAAAAAGAACTCATTTAGTTTGACTCCATATCAATAAGTAAGTAAAGGTCCCGTATCATGAAAATATATTTTTCTACTTTGAGATGTTTAAAAACTTTGAGACTTAAAAATGGAAAGTTACCTGTTACCAACAATCCTCAACCTCTAAGAAAACTAGAACGCCACCAAGTTGCAAGTGATGAAGAATTTCCTGAAACATTATTCACATTAAAGTTCTGAAGCTAAAATTAAATTTTATTTAAAATAGTTCCATACATTTAATATTAGTCATTCATATTACAAATTCCATAAGAAGACAATGATGTTTTTGTTCTTTTTTGTTTTTTTTGTTTGTTTTGTGTGTGTGTGTGTGTGTGTGTGTGTGTGTGTGTGTGTGTGTGTTTCTGGATGTTCAGCTGCTTTCAGCACTACTGACAATTATTTAGTCTTTCTCTCCAGTTGGTCTTTCTGAGTTAAGTTCAGTAGTTACTTCCTCCAAGTCTATTAGACCCCATTCTTACAAGAGTGCTCAAAAACGTCCTATCATTAATTAATGGTAGGACTTAATTAATGCTTAATTAAAGCTTAATTAATGCTGCAGTCTTAAATATGATCAATCTATCTTTATTAATTGGCTACATAACACAGGCCTTTAAAGTGGCAATAATTAATCAAAAATTCATCACTTGACCCAGAGAACAGGTTTGGACATTTGTCTCCTGATTGAATCTGAGGGCCATCCCACTGTCATTGGGATGCATACATGTTACTGTTTGTGAAAATGTGATTCTTTCACTAAGTCCACAGTGTTTTGTCATTATTGTTTCCTGGTCAGTATCTGCAGTGTCTGTAATTATGGTAATAATACTGTGGGCATGAATGTTTACCATAAAGAATCCCACCTTACTAATAATAATACTAACAAAACCTGAGAACAAGTATCCTCATAATTAATTAATAATTAATTGGCTACTTCTTGTGTTTTGATACGTCATCTTGACATAAATGCAATTTTACCTCAAACACACTGAAACACCTCTACCTCAGAGCTATTTAAAGGACCAGTATATGAAAACTACCAAAGCTGACTATTTTTAAAGAACCTCTGGTGAGATCTCTCACTTAAACTGCACCTAGTATGTCAACCCTGACATACAAAATACTCTTGCTGTTGGTCTGCTGCTTTTACACCATATGTTGACATTGAAGTGCATAAGGGCCCTTCTTTTTCCACATCAGCTGACAGCTGACAGCTTCCCACGAACCGAAACAAAGCAAACTAACAGAATGCATCAAAATATGAAGGTACCTTAGAACATATTTTATGTGTTTTATTTTAAAAATTCCTGAAAGAGTCTTAATTTGTTATTATCAGGGAGTTCTAAAAGCTCCAAAATGCTGCAGTTAGAGTACTGACAGGGACTAGAAAGAGAGCACATTTCTCCCATATTGGCTTCTCTTCATTGGCTCCCTGTTAAATCTAGATCCAAATTTGAAATCCTTCACCTCACAGACAAGGTCTTGAGTGATCAGACCGCATCTTATCTACATCTTATAGTCCCATATCACCCTAAGCTTAGCTCTGAGGCCGCAGGCTTACTTGGTTATTTAAAAGTAGAATGGGAGGCAGAGCCTTCAGCTTTCAGGCCCCTCTTCTGTGGAACCAGCTCCCAGCTTGGATTCAGGAGACAGACACCCTCTCTACTTGTATCCACTGCTTTGCATTATTAAAGTATTAGTTATTGTTAATCTCTGACTGTCTTCCACAGTGTGTCTTTTGTCCCCCCCAAACTGGTCATGGCAGATGACTGCCCCTCCCTGAGCCTGGTTCTGTGGAGGTTTCTTCCTGTTAAAGTTTTTCCTTCCCACTTTCACCAAGTGCTTGCTCATTTATTGTTGGGTTTTGTCTGCAATTATTGTAGGGTCTTTACCTTACAATATAAAGTACCTTGAGGTGACTGATTTGATTTGGTGCTATATAAATAAAACTGAAATGAATTGCTGTGTTCAGAAACTGTGGTGGATTGAGTCAAAAGTCACATCTTCCAGCAAATGACAAAAATTAATCCCAAAATAACACAAGAAAAGAAAAATAAGCCTTTATTCATCGAGTCTTTTTACAGCTCAGATGTAATGTGTCAATCTTCCTGCAAGGCTGTTCTTATTGCCCAACTGAGAGACTACCAATCATATTCCAGACAGTAGATTGTTACAATCTCAGTACTGACATGCTTTATAAATCAGAGCCGTTGGATTGCCAGCTGCTATTTTTACAGCCAATGACATGACCTACCTGCCAGGTTCCTCATATCCTGGTGAGCATGTATTGACTTAAGTCTCTGAGGCAGGGGACAGTCAACCCAACCTTACTTCTCCTCAATATGCACGCATATGGACTTACATTATATGTGTATACACACACACACACACACAAACAGTGTTTTGGCATGGTCTATTTTATGTCATGTATGTTCTTTAAAATCTAGATACTAAACACATCACTGTGACATGTCACTCCTTCCTATTTTTCTCCAACCCATAGTAGTCAGCATGCCATGCCTTGGAATATAGTATAGTGGAATTTAGGCTAAAACAACATGTCTTCCATCTGTCCACAACCTTTATGCCTCACATTAGATGGGACATCTTCATTTCCATCAAGAGAGATGTGTGACCAGATTGAGCTGACTCCTGTGCATTGATGGAGGGAGACAATAGACTGTCAGGTGTCTGGTTCCATTCACACTATCATGGCATCCATTTTCATTAGACATTGTCAAGCAGCAGCAGCCAGCATATTTTCTATTGGACTCCCATACATAATTTGTTCCAAACACAAGTTCAGCCATCAAAATGTGACAGCTCATATTGAGAAAGGGGAACAGGAGGGAGATTGAGCGGTTATATGGTCACCTATTCGGAAAAGCCGTGTAACGAGTGCCAGCCAGTGATTTTGTTAAACAGTTTTTCATCCTGTGATATTCACTTTAGGCCCAGACGTGTCATTTTGCAAACTTATATGCATTTGTCACCTGGTTAAAAGGAAAGAGAAAGAGAAGAGAGAGCAAATACAATTTATTAACCTGCACTGATGGGAATTAAAATAAAGTCGATGTGCTGCAATAGCATGATACACCAGTTTTTGAAATTAAATTAAATATGTCATTGGCCTTGCCTCTGATAGTGAAAAAATATTTTAAATGGATTAAATAAATGGACTAAAACAAGTTAATTTTCTTGTCTTCCACTGAGGTTCTTCTTCTTATCTCACTGATTATTGACTATATTAAGAGTGTTTAGCACAGGGCCTCTTCTTATTATTTGGATATTAATATGAAAAATAGTGTTATTACTAATGCTATTGAGTCAGGCAGTTAGCTGTGGGCTAAATATAAGCACTTGTATTTGTTGCCATTTTGCAAATTTGTGCTGTGAAAATATGTGTTTTATTATTAGTTGAAGGAGGTCGAGACCACACTGGAAACAGGAAGGGGGCTTGGACTTGGACTATAACAAAAATATGACGTACAGTAAAAATGCATATAAGACATTCTGAAATGTAACATCATCTAGTTTCTAAAACTTTGCTTTTTAAGGATGTGGCTAAAGTTAATTCCTATTTAAGATAGTCCAGAATTAATAGGCTTTGTGCAAAAGATCAATTTAGACAATTAAGTCTGCCAGTGATTTAGAATGAGGGCTAGCGTTTGTGCTTGTGTGTAAAACCTAGTTAATGACTCAAGTGAGGCTAAATAGCTATCTGAAGCAAAGGGAAACAGCAGAGTTTTGTGATTCCCAGTGGATTCCTAATTATAAGCAACACATTTGATTTGATGCTTTGATAATATAATACTATCATGTAGTGCAGCTTTAAAGCTTAACGGTCCCCCATCATCAATTATGCTTACAAACTCTTCCATGCAAGCTGATGTGGCAGTCATCATCTACTCAGTGGATTGATCATTAAAGTAGTGTGGCAATTCCACTCAATGCCGCTCACATCCTGCTGTCTGACTACAGCACATTATCCACACACACTTAGCAGACAGCTCTCCATCTAATGGTACTCTGTGCGCTTGCTCAAAGTCATCTTGCTGACATGCATGCACTCAATTAATATGCCACAACTTCACAGGAGTGTGTCTGACTGGAAATCAGATATTGGCCTTTCTAATCTGAACAATTTACAGAGGAATGCTGCACACGACAGCCGCTTCCAGTTGTTGTCACAGATGTATCGACCAGCATCCAAGAACGAATGAAAAATAGCTCAATACAAAGACTGGTGTGGAGCATTTCTGAAACACTTCACTGACTTGTCATGGTTAATTCTTGGGGTTTTTTTAATATTATTTTGGTGGCATTTCTGCTCTACTGGACAGCGACAGCAGGGAGTGACAGTAGAGACAGCATAGAGGGAAAGGATGACATGCAACAAAGGTCACAAGGAGGAGACGCACCATGTACCTCAACAAGCTGTCAGAATGCCCCATTCATGCTTATTTCCATACTTTAACTTGCAAACATTCTGCATTTCTTTAGCAACTTTTTCATTGGATTTTCTCTTGCTTTTCTTCTCTCAATCTCTAATCTGTAATATACCTGTCCTGTTAGCTAGCAACGTGCAAAGGGGAACAAAGACAAGAGCCTTTTGCTTTAGTTATAATAAGGATAAAAATAACATCTAATAGAACTTTGTTTACTTTCCCAGGATATCTAAATGGAACTAACAGGAAAAAAACAGCTAAAAATATCAAAAGAATCAATAGCCATAACTCCTGACTTATCACTTAATAATCCAATGACAATTAAGGGTCATGTTGGAAAAAACTTCAGTCCTCACGATAATGCTGTTTTTAAGCCTGATGCTGTGTTGCTATTACTACTACTGTATAATTCAATTCAGTATTATTTATATAATGCCAAATCACAACAACTCTCACCTCGAGACACTTTATATTATAAGCCTGTACAATAATAGAGAAAACTCCAACAATCAGAGGACCCTGTATGAGCAAGAGTGAAATGGAATTCAATTCAATTCAATTCAAGTTTCATTTTTATTTAAATAGCACTAAATCACAATATATATTATACTGTATAGGAAAGACCCAACAACAATTACAGAGAAAACCCAACATTCAAAACAACCCCCTATGAGCAAGCACTTGGTGAAAGTGGGAAGGAAAAACTCCCTTTAACAGGAAGAAACCTCCAGAGAACCAGGCTCAGGGAGGGGCAGTCATCTGCCATGACCAGTTTGGGGGGGACAAAAGACACACTGTGGAAGACAGTTAGAGATTAACAATAACTAATACTTTAATAATGCAAAGCAGTGGATACAAGTAGAGAGGGTGTCTGTCTCCTGAATCCAAGCTGGGAGCTGGTTCCACAGAAGAGGGGCCTGAAAGCTGAAGACTCTGCCTCCCATTCTACTTTTAAATAACCAAGTAAGCCTGCGGCCTCAGAGCTAAGCTTAGGGTGATATGGGACTATAAGATGTAGATAAGATGGGGCCTGATCTTTCAAGACCTTGTCTGTGAGGTGAAGGATTTCAAATTCTATTCTAGATTTAACAGGGAGCCAATGAAGAGAAGCCAATATGGGAGAAATGTGCTCTCTTTCTAGTCCCTGTCAGTACTCTAACTGCAGCATTTTGGAGCTTTTAGAACTCCCTGATAATAACAAATTAAGACTCTTTCAGGAATTTTTAAAATAAAACACATAAAATATGTTCTAAGGTACCTTCATATTTTGATGCATTCTGTTAGTTTGCTTTGTTTCGGTTCGTGGGAAGCTGTCAGCTGTCAGCTGATGTGGAAAAAGAAGGGCCCTTATGCACTTCAATGTCAACATATGGTGTAAAAGCAGCAGACCAACAGCAAGAGTATTTTGTATGTCAGGGTTGACATACTAGGTGCAGTTTAAGTGAGAGATCTCACCAGAGGTTCTTTAAAAATAGTCAGCTTTGGTAGTTTTCATATACTGGTCCTTTAAATAGCTCTGAGGTAGAGGTGTTTCAGTGTGTTTGAGGTAAAATTGCACTTTTGTCAAGATGACGTATCAGAACACAAAAAGTAGCCAATTAATTATTAATTAATTATTAGGATACTTGTTCTCAGGTTTTGTTAGTATTATTATTAGTAAGGTGGGATTCTTTATGGTAAACATTCATGCCCACAGTATTATTACCATAATTACAGACACTGCAGATACTGACCAGGAAACAATAATGACAAAACACTGTGGACTTAGTGAAAGAATCACATGTAACATGTATGCATGTTACAGAGACAAACACTGCATAACAAATGTCCAAACCCGTTCTCTACATTAGACCTTCAGGGCTGCAAGAAGCTGCAACAAGCTAACTGTCAGGCTGACTAATGTAAGTTGCTACTACTACTGCTGAAAAAATGAAAAATGTCCAGCACAATGTCAGTACAGTATGTTTTCTTCCTGATTGGCTGATTAAGATGCCCTCTCTTTTTATGTCTTAGCCAATTATACCAGTTTATGGTACAGTGATATATTCTTCGTTATGAGAATAGGTGTTGCCATAAATTGTTATTAAATAAATCCCCTCCTCTATATTATGATTGACAGGGAAAAAAAATGTTACAATAATCACTACGGCACTTTCAATTTCAGTTGCAAAACTGTAAAAAAAACGACGTGGGCTTCATAGATAATTGACAACATTTCTGGGGAAAACCTGGTCGTGTTAGGAGAGACGGCATCCATCCCACTTTGGATGGAGCAGCTCTCATTTCTAGAAATATGGCCAAATTTATTAACCCTAAAAACTGACTACCCAGGGTTGAGACCAGGAAGCAGAGTTGCAGTCTTACACGCTTCTCTGCAGCTTCTCTCCTCCTGCCATTCCCCCAAAATCCCATCCCCACCGTCGGTGCCTGCTCCCAGACCACCAAAAACCAAAGCTAAAATCAGCAAAAAGCTATTTAAGCATAAAAATTCAAAAACAATAAATAATACAGCTTCATCAACTCCACCAAAAAATAAAACAAATGTGGATTGTTAAACATTAGGTCTCTCTCTTCCAAGTCCCTATTAGTAAATGATTTAATAATTGATCAACGTATTGATTTATTCTGCCTTAGAGAAACCTGGTTACAGCAGGATGAATATGTTAGTTTAAATGAATCAACACCCCCGAGTCACAGTAACTGTCAGAATGCTCGAAGCACAGGTCGAGGAGGAGGAGTAGCTGCAATCTTCAATTCCAGCTTATTAATTAATCAAAGACCCAGACAAAGTTTTCATTCTTTTGAAAGCCTGACTCTTAGTCTTGTCCATCCTAATTGGGAAAATCAAAAACCTGTTTTATTTGTTATTATCTATCGTCCACCTGGTCCTTACTCAGAGATTAGATTCAATTGGCTTCTCTCAAAATGTAAAGGAGCCCACCCACCACTTTAATCATATATGGCATTGATACTGAAGATTTAACAGTATTCCCTGAAAGCCCCCTCCTGTCTGATCATTTCTTAGTAACATTTACATTACTTTAATGGGTTACACAGCAGTGGGGAATACGTTTTATTACAGTAGAAGTCTTTCTGAAAGTGCTGTAACTAAGTTTAAGGATCTAATTTCTTCATTGTTATGCTCTTCAGTGCCATGTGCCAACGCAGTGCAGATCAGCTACCTAAACTCTGCTCCCAGTGAGGTCGATTATCTCGTCAATAGTTTTACATCCTCACTACGTACGACTTTGGATACTGTGGCTCCTCTGAAAAGGAAAGTTTCAAATCAGAAGTGCCTGACTCAGTGTATAATTCACAAACGCACAGCTTAAAGCAGAAAACCCGTAAGCTGGAGAGGGAATGGCGTCTCACTAAATTAGAAGATGCTCATGGAAAAAGGGTTTGTTGCTCTATAAAAAAGCCCTCCGTAAAGCTAGGACATCTTACTACTCATCATTAATTGAAGAAAATAAGAACAACCCCAGGTTTCTTTTCAGCACTGTAGCCAGGCTGACAAAGAGTCATAGCTCTGTAGAGCCGAGTATTCCTTTCACGTTAACTAGTAGTGACTTCATGGATTTCTTTACAAATAAATTTTAGACATTAGACAGAAAAAATTATTCATAACCATCTCAAAGATTATTCTTCATGTTCGACTGCTTTCAGCACTGCTGGTATTTGTTTAGACTTTCGCTCCAGTTGGTCTTTCGGAGTTAACTTCAATAGTTACTTCCTCCAAACCAGCAACATGTTTATTAGATCCCATTCCTACTAGACTGTTCAAAGAAGTCTTTCCAATTATTGATGCTTCAATCTTAAAAATTATCAATCTGTCTTATTAGTTGGCTATGTACACAGGCCTTCAAGGTGGCTGTAATTAAACCTCTACTTAAAAAGCCATCACTTGACCCAGCTGTCTTAGCTAATTATAGGCCAATCTCCAACCTTCCTTTTCTCTCAAAGATCCTTGAAAGAGTAGTTGTAAAACAGCTAACTGATCATCTGCAGAGGAACGGTTTATTTGAAGAGTTTCGGTCAGGTTTCAGAATTCATCACAGTACAGAAACAGCATTAGTGAAGGTTACAAATGATCTTCTTACAGCCTCTGACAGTGGACTCATCTCTGTTCTTGTCCTGTTGGACCTCAGTGCAGCTTTTGATACTGCTGATCGTAACATTTTATTACAGAGATTAGAGCATACTATAGGTATTAAAGGTACTGCGCTGCAATGGTTTTAATCATATTTATCTAATAGACTTCACGCACGGTGGCACAGTGGTTAGCACTGCTGCCTCACAGTTAGAATACCATCCGGAAGGCCTGGGTTCGATTCCACCTTGGCCCAGGCCTCTCCCTCTCTCTGTGTGGAGTTTGCATGTTCTCTCCGTGCTTGCGTGGGTTTCCTCCGGGTACTCCGGTTTCCTCCCACATTCTAAAGACATGCACTTACTGGGGTTAGGTTAATTGGCTAATCTAAATTGCCCATAGGTGTGAATGAGAGCATGAATGTGAGTGTGAAAGGTCGTCTGTCCCTCTGTGTTGGCCCTGCAAAAAGGCTGGCGACCTGTTCAGGGTGTACCCTGCCTCTCGCCCTATGACAGCTGGGATAGGCTCCAGCCCCCCCGCGACCCTTAACAGGATGTGCGGAAGCGAATGGATGGATGGATGGACTTCAATTTGTTCATGTAAATGGAGAGTCTTCTTCACACACTAAGGTTAATTATGGAGTTCCACAGGGTTCTGTGCTAGGACCAATTCTATTTACATTATACATGCTTCCCTTAGGCAGTATTATTAGAAAGCATTGCATCAATTTCCATTGTTATGCAGATGATACTCAGCTTTACCTATCAATGAAGCAGATGACACACATCAATTAGTTAAACTGCAGAATGTCTTAAAAATATTAAGGCCTGGATGACCTCTAATTTCCTGCTTCTAAATTCAGATAAAACTGAAATTCTTGTACTCGACCCCACAATCTTAGAAACATGGTGTCTAACCAGATACTTACTCTGGATGGCATTACTTTGGCCTCCAGTAACACTGTGAGAAATCTTGGAGTCATTTTGACCAGGATATGTCCTTCAATGCACATATTAAACAAATATGTAGGACCGCTTTTTTGCATTTGTGCAATATTTCTAAAATTCGAAACATCCTTTCTCAGAGTGATGCTGAAAAGCTAATTCATGCATTTATTACTTCTAGGCTAGACTATTGTAATTCATTATTATCAGGCTGTCCTAAAAGCTCCCTGAAAAGCCTTCAGCTGATCCAAAATGCTGCAGCTAGAGTACTGACAGGGACTAGAAAGAGAGAGCATATTTCTCCCATATTGGCTTCTCTTCATTGGCTCCCTGTTAAATCTAGAATAGAATTTAAAATCCTTCTACTCACATACAAGGTCTTGAATAATCAGGTACCATCTTATCTCAAAGACCTCATAGTCCCATATCACCCCAACAGAGCACTTCGCTCTCAGACTGCTGGCTTACTTGTGGTTCCTAGGATACTTACAGTAAGAGTAGAATGGGAGGCAGAGCCTTCAGCTTTCAGGCCCCTCTTCTGTGGAACCAGCTCCCAGCTTGGATTCGGGAGACAGACACCCTCTCTATTTTTAAGATTAGGCTTAAAACTTTCCTTTTTGATCAAGCCTATAGTTAGGACTAGATCAGGTGACCCTGAACCAGCCCTTAGTTATGCTGCTATAGGCCTAGGCTGCTGGGGGGTTCCCACAATAGACTGTTTCTTTTCATTCACCTTATTTACTTTGTTTATACTCCGCTTTGCATTTTAATCATTAATTGATATTAACCTCTGTCTCTCTTCCACAGCATGTCTTTTCTCTCCCCTCAGCCCAACCGGTCGCGGCAGATGACTGCCCCTCCCTGAGCCTGGTTCTGCTGGAGGTTTCTTCCTGTTAAAAGGGAGTTTCTTCTTCCCACTGTCACCAAGTGCTGCTCATAGGGGGTCGTTTTGACTGTTGGGTTTTCTCTGTATTATGGTCTTTACCCACAATACAAAGCGCCTTGAGGCGACTGTTTGTTGTGATATGGCGCTATATAAATAAAATTGAATTGAATAAAAAAATAATTATCTTGTCAGGAAAAATATTTATAATTTGTTCAGGCATCAGACTTACAGTTTTGTTTTTGTTCGTTTAAAAAAAAAGTAAAACTAAATGTACCAGTGGCTTGTTCTCATGACTCATCTAAAGAGTTAAATTAAACAAAATAATTTGGCCATAGAACTCCAAGAGTGATCAGAAAGATGACTGAGGCATGTGCAAGTTTTGTTTGTTTTTTTTGCGGGGTTTTTTGGTGTTTTTTTTTTTTTTTTTTTTTTTTGGGGGGGGGGGGGGGGGGGGGGGGGGGGGGGTGGGGGGGGTGGGGGGGGGGGGGGGGGGGGGGGGGGGGGTGGGGGGGGGGGGGGGGGGGGGGACTTTCAGAGGACTGGATTCAGATCAGGATCAAAGCAAAAACAGTGTTTTGTGGCTTCCAGTGCAGCCACTAGATATCCATATAAGAGTTGACAGTCTAATTATATATTAGATACATTTAAAAAGAAAGCAAAAGAATGGATTGCCACAAAAGCTATTGGTGTTGAGGTGCATGTGTTTCTTTAGCTCAACACACAGAGTGTTTACCTGTACTGTAAGTCTAAGCCACTCAATCATGGTTGATCAATATTTCTTGGAGTACATATGGAAACAGAAAACCTGCAGTACCATAAATCTTGTGTCTTGCCCACAGTGTTACATTCATATGCAGATGTCTGTTTATAGATAATGGTGTTAACAAACAAACTGACAGAGGGAGTTGGTATAGTTTGTGAGCGCTAGTAACAGCTATAGTAAATGAGTAAATGAGTACTGTAGGTCTGCATGGAGGATTTAGAGCTGTTCCTTTAAGGCATGTGGGATAATTATGCTTGAGTAACAAAATCCCATTTAGGTCATCAGATTATACAACCAAACTGATGTAGCAGTTTATCAGAAAAAACATGATAGGATGTCACTGGCCCTTTCTAAAATAAGACTGTTGTTGCCAACAGTGTTAGACATTAGAAGTGAGTATGGCTAGGAAAAGTGATGGAACTTACTCAAGTACTTTACTAAAAAACTGTTTTAATTTATTTTTTATTTTATTTTATTACTCCTTACTTATGCTTTGTACTGCTTCTACTCCTTTTGGATGTAAATACTGTACTTAGTATTCCATAATGTTTAGTATTTCAAAGCTTTATTGCCAATAATTCAATGAAATAATTATGCTGTGTTATTATAGATAAAGCTACCCAGTAATATAGCTTACTCTGCAACATTAAGGTGATATACACATTAATGAAAGAATAATCATGAAATAATAATCATCATGAAGCCTCTATGAAGCCTCTACCTGACTTGTATGATCCTGAAAAGCAGCATCCCACACAATGAGTGCTACTTAAGTACTTATGTATATTTTGATGCTAACTACTACTTAGTTACTACGTTGGCCACTTAAAAAGGATTTTGAGTTTTACCTAAGAAAGGCTCTCAGTGCTTTTGTGTACCATGTAAACACCATGTTACATTCATGTTGTATTGAATATTAATTGTAATGAGATTGATCATAATGCAATCTCATCAGAAAAGTGTTTTCTGAGGACTTCACTGCAATTGGACTTCTTTTTTGTAACCAGAAATGTTGTGTTAGTTTAACTGGAGATTCTAAATCGACCTTATATGTGAAGCATCTAAGAACAGTTTATATACATAATATTGCCAAAAGCATTCGTTCATCTGCCTTGCCACGCATATGAACTTGAGTGACATCCCCTTCTTCATCCACAGGGTTTAAGGTCAGGACTCTGTGCAGGCCAGTCAGGTTCTTCCACACCAAACTCGGCCATCTATGTCTTTATGGACCTTGCTTTGTGCACTGGTGTGCAGTTATGATGGAACAGGACAGGGCCATCCCCAAACTGCTCCCACAAAACTGGGAGCATGAAATGGTCCAAAATATCTCAAGAGTTAAGAGTTCCTTTCAGAACTAAGAGGATGAGCCCAACTCCTGAAAAACAACCCCACATTATAATTCCCCCTCCATCAAACTTTATACTTGGCACAGTACAGTCAGACAAGTACCATTCTCCTGGAAACCACCAAACCCAGACTCGTCCATCAGATTGCCAGATGGAGAAGTGTGATTCATCACTCCAGATAATATCTCCACTGCTCTAGAGTCCAGCGGCAGACTGCTTTACACCATTGCATCCAATTCTTTGCATTGTGCTTGGTGATACAAGGCTTGGATGCAGCTACTCAGTCATGGAAACCCATTCCATGAAGCTCTCTGCACACTGTTCTTGAGCTAATCTGAAGGCCACATGAAGTTTGGAGGTCTTTCACAAAAATTTGTAAAAGTAGTCTGAGCGGTTCAGAAGACCCCTATGTCTGTAACAATGAGGGAACAGTTTACCATGCCCGGGATAAGGTTACCGGGGCCCCACCCTGGAGCCAGGCCTGGGGAGGGAGCTCGGGGGAGAGCGTATGGTGGCCGGGCATTAGACCGTGGTGCCAGGCCGGGCGCAGCCTGAAAAGGTTACATAGGCCCGCCCTCCTGTAGGCCCACCACCCGCAGGAGGCATTGTAGGGGTCGGCTGCAGTGTGTGTGTTGGGCAGCGGCAGATTGCGGAGGCCCTGGCAGACCGATCCCCGGCTATCGAGACTGGTATTGGGACATGGAATGTCACCTCTCTGGTGGGGAAGGAGCCTGACCTAGAGCATGAGGTTGAGAGATACCAGCTAGATATAGTTGGGCTCACCTCAACACATGGCCTGGGCTCTGGAACCAGTCTCCTGGAGAGGAGCTGGACTCTGTTCCAGTCTGGAGTTGGTCCGAATGGACCATGTTCCGCACCTCCATTGTTGAGGCTGCTGCTCAGAGCTGTGGCTGCAAGGTGGTAACCCCTGAACCAGATGGTGGTCACCGGAGGAGAAGGGAGCCATCAAGCTGAAGAAGGAGTCCTATCAGGCTTGGTTAGCCTGTGGGTTAGCGTGGAGATCTGGGGCAGTGCCATTGGATTGGCAGACCGGGGTGGTGGTCCCCATCTTTAAGAAGGGAGACCGGAGGGTGTGCTCCAACTTTTGGGGGATCAATCTCCTCAGCCTCCCCAGTAAGGTCTATGCCAGGGTGCTGGAAAGGAGGGTCCATCCGTTAGTCAAACCTCGGATCCAGGGGGAACAATGCGGTTTTTGTCCTGGTCGCGGAATGCTGGACCAGCTCTTTATCCTCTCAAGGATATTTGAGTGGGCGTGGGAGTTTGCCCAACCAGTCTACATGTGCTTTGGGGACTTGGAGAAGGCATTCGACCGTGTCCCTCAGGGTATCCTGTGGGAGTATGGGGTGTTTGGCCCGTTGTTGCGGGCCATTCAGTCTCTGTACAACCGCAGTGAGAGCTTGGTCTGTATAGCCGTTAATAAGTCGGATTTGTTTCCTGTGGGTGTTGGACTCCATCAGGGCTGCCCTTTGTCACCGATTCTGTTCATAATTTTTATGGACAGAATTTCTAGGCGTAGCCAGGTGGCGGAAGGCTTCTTCCTTGGTGGCTTCAGAGTCTCATCTCTGCTCTTTGCAGATAATGCGGTCCTGTTGGCTTCATCAGGGGGTGGCCTCCAGCTAGCAGTAGAACAGTTCACAGCCGAGTGTGAAGCGGCTGGCATGAGAATCAGCACCTCTAAGTCTGAGGCCATGGTCCTCAGCCGGAAAAGGGTGGAGTGCCCTCTCTGGCTCAGGAACGAGTTCAAGTGGAGGAGTTCAAGTATCTCAGGTCTTGTTCACAAGTGACAGGAGAATAGAGCGGGTGATCGACAGAAGGATTGGTCTGCTTCTGCAGTGATGCGGACGCTGCACCGGTCTGTCATGGTGAAGAGGGAGCTTAGTGTAAAAGCGAAGCTCTTGATTTACCGGTCAATCTACGTTCCTACCCTCACCTATGGTCACGAGCTTTGGATAGTGATCGTAAGAATAAGATCGCGAATACAAGAGGCAGAAATGAGTTTCCTGCGAAGGGTGGCTGGCCTCTCCCTTAGAGATAAGGTGAGGAGTGCGGCCATCTGGGAGGGGCTCAGAGTAGAGCCACTGCTCCTCCACATCGAGAGGAGCCAGTTGAGGTGGCTCGGGCATCTGATTAGGATGCCTCCTGGCCACCTTGGGTGAGGTGTTCCGGGCATGTCCCACCGGGAGGAGGCCCCGTGTTAGACCCAGGACACGCTGGGGAGATTATATCTCTCGGCTAGCCTGGGAACGCCTTGGGGTCCCTCCGGATGAGCTGGAGGAGGTGACCCCAGATAAGCAGAAGAGAATGGATGGATGGATGGGTAGTCTGTGCTTGTTTTTATACATCTGTGGATACATCTGGATTCAATGATTTGAAATAGGTGAGTGAACACTTTTGGCAATGTAGTGTATATGCATAATAAGCACAAATTATTGTCTCTCTCCATGTTTTAACCCATGTTTTAAAGCATTTTATGGAAATGGGGAACCAGGAGGTTGTAGATACAAGTATAAAGCTTTGGTGTTCAGGGGGCATATTGAGGTGACAGTAACACTGTCAGTAACACTCAGGGAAAAAAGTCCAGGTAGTAAGTTAGCCAACAGAAACAACAAAGTGCTCTCACAAGACAGGATGACAGTTGGGCTCACTGGGAGTTGGGGCATGACCTCACAGGACAAATACAGCAGGCCAGGTACATCATCCTGTTATAGTGATCAGACTGTACACAAGCATGAACGTCCACTGCAATGCGAACTATAAAATCAGTCAAAGACACACTTAAGTCTACAAGCTCCTATCTAATCATGACTTCAGCCTGTGGACTTTGGAGCACCCCAAGTTAGGATAGAAAAAAATAATTAAAACAGGCTGAGAGAGTATGGGGAGATTTCCTGGAAAACATCTGTGGTGTGTTAAGCAGCAAACTGTGGTAGTATTTACACAGCTAGATCAATAGAATTCATCAGGGAACATGTCTCTTTGACCCGTGTTAACAGATGGTGGAGTTCTGTCACAAGGTCACTGCTGGTTGGTCAATATATTTCATTCTTAGTCTGGATCAATCCAATAATTAGGCCTGGTTATGTGCATTTCTAATTAGCACAGTCACAATAACAGGATGCTAATTATCTGTTTCTGATCAAAATTCCTGATGGGCCTTATGATAATTATATCACTGCAAGAGTGCTTTAATGTGGTATAGCTGAGCACAGTGATACAAGGGTTAAATTTCTCAATGCTAAAGAGTTTTTGGAGCACTTCATCCAAAGGTGTCCTCTATGTCCATGATGAAATGTATCTAAACTTCTGTTGCGTGAAAAGATTACCAGCATCAAAGCAGTCCCAGTGGTTGTAAAGTAAAGAGACATCCTCAAGGTTTTTGATTTAATCAAAGTATGTTTTGGCTAAAAAAAAATTTTCTGTTTCTTGTTTTTCTTAAATTTTAAGCAATTGCAAGTTTTGCTTTAAAAGGCGAAACAATTTTCTTCTTAAAGCAATAAAACACACCATTGGTGAATTAAATACATGCAGGTCCTATGGCCTGATACAAAGAGTGGTACCCTCTAGAGGCACACAGTAATAGAGTTCTAAGAATGTAGAGAGTGCTTTGAGATCTAAAGCTACAATATATTGCCAAAAGTCATGTTTTTAAATGAGAACTGGTTTTCAAACATTTTACCTGGTAAAATAAAGGTTTTTTTAAAAAAAGTATTCACTCACCTATCCAAATCATTGAATTAATGTGTTCCAAATGTTTCCATGGTCACAGGTGTATAAAACCAAGGACCTAGGCACTGCTTCCACAAGCATTTGCGAAAGAATAGGTCGCTCTCAGGAGCTCAGTAAATTCCAGCCTGGTGCTGTGATAGGATCCCACCTGTGCAACTGGAGTGACAAATCATGCTTCCCTGTAAGGCAATCTGATGGATGGTTGCTAGGAGAACGGTACTTGTCTGATTGCATTTCCCAACCAGAAGTCATGGGTGGTTAAACCTGTTTGCGAGGTCCTGAGGACACACACCGCTGCCTACAACTCTGAGCTTGGCTCTAGAAACATGGAGGACTAGAAGGCTGTCTCCTACAATGTCCACTGAGCAGTGAAAGAGGCTAAATATTGCTACGGCTGTAGACTGGAACAGCAGGCACGACAGTCTGACTCCAAGGGACTGTGGCAGGGACTATGTGCCATCATGGACTACAAAGCACCACACACACCCCCAGTGAGTGCAGATGCTTCTCTGGCTGACAAGTTGAACAACTACTTTGCGTGCTTTGAGTTAGGAAGCTGACAGTCCAATTTGGGGTGAAACCTTCCACGCATGGTAAGGAGTTTTCTTGTCCTGACATCAGTGGCTTCTATTTCCTCCTTTGGCCAGCTTATTATCCCAGCAGGGTATCTGACAACTGGCAGGGCATAGGTGTTGATTGCCTTGGATCTGGTTCATCCCATTCAGCTGACGCTTTAAGACATATATATATATATATATATTTATATATTAGGGGTGGGACCCGATTAAAAAAATTAATCTAATTAGAAGCTTTGTAATTAATTAATTGAAATTAATAGCATTTTAATCACATTTAAATATTTAACATGATAAATATTAATTTAAGTTTGGTTGATGAATGAATCGATATACATAAGCTTAAACTTCAGGACGTGGGCCGGGTCCTTCGAAGGATGCGGCCCCTGAATTTGGACATTGTGCGTCGGTATAATCTGTATGCCTGGAACTCGTGCACTGAGAAACGTTCCATGGTGCAAAGTGCGATTAAAATGCTTTAAAATTTTTAATTCGTTATTTATATATATATATATATATATATATATATATATATATATATATATATATATATACGCACACAGACAATCTCATACCTGTCTACATTCATTGTGCTAGCGAACAGCTGTTTTTGGAGAATATTAATGTCTTTTTTCAAATGCTAACTGGACTAGTTCTTATATAGCTGAGCACTCACTTTGCATTTACCATTTACCCATTTACCCACACACATTCATACAAGCACTGTTTGTTTTTTATTACAAAGTCTTTTCTAGCTAACATTCACACACATTCGTACAATGGAGAATGTGTGTGAATGTGGAGAGCAACTTGGGGTTCAGTATCTTGCCCAAGGATACTTTGGCATGTAGACTGGAGCAGCAAGGAGTCGAACCACAAACCTTCCAATTAGTAGATGACCTGCTCTACCTCCAGGAGTCACAGCCACCCCATAAAAATCTTACAGCACCTGGTATTCCCAGGCAGTTTGAAAATTTACTGGTGTGCTGTTAGGAGCGGAACTGTTCAGGTGTTTTCAGATTAACAGAAAGGAGTGCCTATTTTAAAGGAGCTTAAAAATAGATTGATTAGGAGAGAGCCTAACTAATAACAAACAAAAACATAGAACTGAGACACTTGCTTTGAAACTGTCTCAACCCAAGATCATGGAAGCTGCAACGATGCACTTTGGCTTAAATAAGAGAAGAGTTTTTTGTTGCACAAGGGATGAAAACAAACAGAGAGCCAGACGTGCACACCTTTCAATTGTGTTCAGGTTTTCCATCATTTATCTTGAGCTACAATTTTAACTCTGTTACAACTTTACATTATCAAGCTGTAGACAGTCAATGGCAACTTACACTAATAAGTATACTCAATTAATCCATGTTTTCACAAGTCATAAGTGCTTCTATAGTGTTGTAGCTTATGAGCATTAACCATCTGCTATAATAAAACTAAAAAGCTGTTGTCCTGATGTTTCAGGGGACTCTGAGCTAAAAGCAAAGACATCAATGCCAACTATGGAGGGCAGAGCCATCATCACCATCAGCTGCCCTGCAGAATGAATTACCTGGAGGGCGGAACCAATTCCACTTGGAGTTTATTTTGTATTTATGTACATCGTGAATTAATTCAAAGGTAGGATAGCAGTTGCCTCCTGTTTATTTGTGTTCAGGCTGAATTACTATTTTGAACTACTAATTACAATCTGAAGATAAGGTACACGATTCTTGGTACCAGTTGTTAATGAATCTCGTTTTAGCAGAGTTTAGTTGCATGCAGTTAAGAGGCCGTCATGAAGAACAAAAGGAATTGCTTTTGCTGAAATACCAAAATTGGCCATTACCCCCAGAAGAAAAAGTCATGATGGGGTTCCCACATTACATTACAGTGCAACAGTCATGAGTCACCCCTCATTTGTTTACTTTTTGCTAGGAAAATGGGAAATGGGTGCAGCAATATATTGAAAACATGCCCAACCACACATCAAAATATAAGGAAAAACCAGAGTTCCAACAAGCTTGAAAGTCAATATTTGGTTTGACCATCTTTATTCTTCAACACAGCCTGAACTCTATTAGACAAGCTTTCTTTAAACAGTCTTCAGGAATCGTTCTTCATGAAAGGAAATTCATAGCTCTTCTTGGAATGTTGGCCAACTGCCCCAAGATGGTATTACATGGTGGATCAAAATCTGACTGTACTTTTCACTGCTCATAATTTTGTGTTCAATTTTGACAAGCTCCACAACACAGCACCAAACCCTGACAGAGCTTCCACCATGTTTCACAGATGGCTGTATACACTAACTCTCCCCTGATCTCCTCTGTATTGGCAATGACTGAAAGAAAAAAAATCAAATTTGAATTCATCCCTCTATCGGACCTGTTTCCACTGATTTTCAGGCCAGTTCTTGTGAATTTGGCACACTTCAGCCTTTTCTCCCTGTTTCGCATACTTAAGAATGGCTTCTTGACAGCCTCTCTTCCACTAAGACCATTTTTGATGAGGCTTCAGTGAACATTAGATGAATCAACTGAAGGGACAGATGCATGTCTTAGGACTTTGCTGGACTTCTTTCTTCCTATTTTTTAATAGGAAACATGAATTTCAGGCCTGCCGCTTCTTTTGGCCTTCACTTGGCCAGTTTCCTCAACATTTTTAAGGATAGAATAGAATAGAATAGAATAGAATAGAATTTTATTATCATTATACATATTACACATATTAAATATTATCATATATACTGCAGATGTCGGTAATATACACAGGTTTTCAGCTTCCACCAACAAGAATCACATTATTGGTGCTAAAATACTATTTTATGCCTGTCAGCCTGTGTTGTATTTGGCATTTTTTGTAGATTCAGCTAAAAAAAAATGGGAATTGCATGTATAAGAGTAAAACAGTTAAATGTGGATTATTAAACATTAGGTCTCTCTCTTCTAAGTCCCTTTTAGTAAATGATTTAATAATGGATTGACACAAACCTGGTTACAACAGGATGAATATGTTAGTTTAAATAAATCAACACCCCCAAGTCACATTGACTGTCAGAATACTCAGAGCTCAGGTCGAGGAGGAGGAGTAGCAGCAATCTTCCACTCCAGCTTAGTAATTAATCAAAGACCCAGACAAAGTTTTAATTCTTTTGAAACTTTTACTCTTAGTCTTGACCACCCTAATTGGAAAACTCAAAAAACTGTTTTATTTGTTATTATTGATCGTCCACCACATCCTCAATGCGTACGACTTTGGATACTATGGCTCCTCTGAAAAAGAAAGCCCCCAATCAGAAGTGCCTGACTCCCTGGTATAACTCATAAACACGCAGCTTAAAGCAGAGGAGTCTCACTAACTTAGAAGATCTTCATTTAGCCTGGAAAAAGAGTTTTTTGCTGTATAAAAAAAGCCGTCCATAAAGCTAGGACATCTTACTATTCATCACCGATTTAAGAAAATAGGGAACAACCCCAGGTTTCTTTTCAGGACTATAACAGCCTGACAAGAGTCAGAGCTCTGTAGAGCTGAGTATTCCTTTCACTTTAAACTAGCAATGACTTCATGAATTTCTTCACAAATAAAATTTTAAACATTAGAAAAAAATATTCATAACCATTTCACGATGTATTTTTGTGTACAGCTACTCCAGTATCGCTGATATTTATCTATAGCAGGGGTTGTCAAACTCACAGAACGGACCAAAATTGAAAACACAGTCTAAGTCATGGGCCAAAAGGATTAACCTTTATTGAACAGTCTAAACCAGGGGTCAGCAAACTGTAATCTCAGAAGAGCCATTGAACCGGTTGCCACGGAAAACAAACAGTGAGCCGCATATACTAGCGGAAGCCGGTAGCCGGCAAGTGACGCATATATTGAGAAACGAAAATAAATAAGATAATAAAATGATTTAATTTGAATATTTCAACATCACAATAATGTTCCAGTTTAAAACTACATCAAAAACCGAACTGACAAAAAAAAAGGACTTCAATTGGATACTTATAATTTACTTCCGGAGCCGCACAGAGCCGCAGATTAGCCTGGATGAGCTGCATGCGGCTCTGGAGCCTGCGGTTTGCCAACACCTGGTCTAAACTGGCCATATACAGCAAATCTTTCCTCAACGCATCAAACAAAATATAATATTTTTCTTCAAAAATAACATCAGGGAAAATGAGAACATTTCAAGCTGATGAAAATTTGCACATTTCTTTTTTGATGCGATATCAGAAAAAAGTCCAGAAACAAGAAACAAGCTATTTAGTTTCTCTCTTACCCTATTTCTTTCTTACTTTACATGAACTGATAAAATTTCCTCAGGCAGCTCATCGCACTGTGTGATAAGGCACGTCAACAATCTCAGAAGCTATTTCCTCCAGAAAGACTGAAACTGCCAGTGATTTAAACCTTTGCCTCTTATTAAGTTCACTGTCTGTGTTTACGGTGCTTACTGTATGACGCATTCTGTCTTAAGGAATTTGCTGAGGCAGGCATTTCCTGGTGTGTGACGCAATGATGCACTGTCAGCTCACCTGTGCAGGTCTACCGTTGCACCTTCTCCCCCATCCAACCCACAATTTCACTCTTTTCCCTGCCACATCGCAGGGGGGAAGATATCACCGAACAAGTCTGTTGCATCTCACCTGTTTTCAAAGTCTACTTTTGTTTGGCTACTTTTGGGGGTCAGGTTATCTTAAATGTCACTGTAAAAGGTGCTGACCAATGTTTTTATCTGCTGACCACTGATCAGTGTGTCATGGCAATGCGGGAAAACGGGTTAGTGCACAGGGCTTGACCTGCACCGCAGATGTTGCAGTGCATAGTGGGTTTTGTAGTACAAGTTGTGGGAGTGCTATTTACCCACAGGCCATATAATCAAAGGCATATTTACGGAAGAGGATACGAACACTAAAAAAAAAAAAAAAAAAAAAAAATGGGGTGTTGGAAAAAAAAACGGCAGCTAGAATTCTGAGATTAAAGTCAGAATTCTGACTTTAATCTCAGAATTATGACTTAAACTCACAATTCTGACTTTTTACTCACAATTCTGACATTTTTCTCAGAAATTCTGACTTTAATCTCAGAATTCTGGACTTAAACTCACAATTCTGCCTTGTTACTCAGAATTCTGACTTCTTTCTCAAGAATTCTGACATTACTCTCACAATTCTGGACTTTTTTCTCAGAATTCTGACTTTAATCTCAGAATTCTGACTTTTTTTCTCACAATTCTGACTTTTTTCTCAGAATTCTGACTTTAATCTCAGAATTCTGACTTTTTTCTCACAATTCTGACTTTTTCTCAGAATTCTGGGTACTTGGAAGTAATAAGCTTAATGACAGAGATGTGTAGAGGTTTGCAGTTGGTGAACCAACCTGCGGTCGTAAAATGTCTGATTTAAGTGAGTTACGTGGGTGAGGGGTGCAGAAGACATCATTTCACTAATGGAAGAACAGAAGGTGAGTAACAAAGACAGTTTGTTGGCTGGCACTTTTCTCAGCAAGTTACCGTTAGTGTGTTAGCATGTTTGTGAGCTCATAATGTTAGGCAAAACAGGCCATGTCTCACATTACATCAAAGTCGGTGAATTGACGGGTTTTTGAGTATTATTGTATTTCTTTTCAGTTTGGAACTGAGTATGTTTAATACGGCAATTAAGCAGCACATTATGGGTGCTAGCTGTCTGCTAATATCAGTTTTAAGACTTTTCAAGACTGAAATCCTAATTTATACTCTATGCTAGCCTAACTCTCAGCACAGTTGTAGTCAGCAGCCTGGCACTGCACCGGGCTGAGGACTTTCACTGGTTCGCTATTGGAAGTGATCGCTATGACCACAGTTAACAAGAGGGACTAGCGCTTAGCAAGCGGTTGTATCCCCTCCTTCATCAACCTATTGGCGTATACCACCGGGGTGTGAAATTCTTCTAACCAGAATCCTGTGTCAGTACATAGAATATGGAAATAGGAGGCTACACTCACACTGCACTACAAACTAAAAACAAGCTTAATGTTGGCTATGTTTTTAGCACCCTGAACTTTGACCGCGGGGTCATGTGACATCCATGCGCATGACCAATGGAAATGTAGAGTGACTGTTACCGGGCATATTGTACACATGAAGACAAATATAAATAAATAAATAATAATAAATAACAGAATAATACCGGACAGCAAACACTGAACCATTACTCAATGGAACTCTGTGAATACATGGTTATTTGCTGCTGGATCTAGTGAGAAAGTTTGATTTGGACTTTCTTTTGTTTGTTTAAAGGCCATACTGTAGCTCCCTTATTCCATTATTGTATTTGTCCCCGAATACATGGTTTTCCTGTTAATTGGAGACACTGACACGGCTTGAGGTTACTGTTTGTTGGTGCTGTATAAATAAAATTGAATTGAATTGAAATTGAGTTGTTTTGCAATGTGATCTTCGAGGAAAATGATTCTTTTCTTTCTTCTCCTCTGCAGATTGACAGTGATGTCGTAGCACTGATGGATGACGCAGCTCTGGCAAATTACATTCCCTCCTATGGAGACCGCATTGCCATCTTCAATTTCTGCAAAAGCAAGCAACCATTCTCAAAAAAGACAACAAGGACTTTTAGAAAAACTTCGTGAAAAAAATGCAAAGCAGAAAGGAAGATCCAAGGAGAACACCTCACATGCAGACACACGAACAAGACAGACAAAGAAGCAAAAATCATCAAGAAATGTTGAAATAGGATGGATACATCATGATGGAAATATAACCAAACAGGTGAGGGCAAAGCAAGGAGGTGGCACCAGAAAAATTAAAATGGCCACTGATGCAGGATTAAAGGATATTCTTCAGCAAGGAAAGAATTTTTTTTCCCTGATGGAGTGTCTACTAAAGGATCTGAAACTGATTTTGAGTTTGAGGTCTGGGACTTTAAACAGAACCACCTTACTGATGACACTTGCCAGCCTATTGGTGATATGTATGAAGCAGCAAGGCTGACAATGTTACACTTCTACATTGCAACAAAGCCAAAATTTCTTGAAGAAGAGGCCAGAGAGACATCTGAAGTGACGTTTGTCTCTGCAAGCAGTGGCAGTGAAATTAATCCAACAGAAGTGGCAGAAGTCATAGGTAATTTTGATGGAGACCACCATCCTTTGGAAATTTCAGATGATTCAGAGATAACCTTTGGTCCCACTTTTGATGCTGAAGAAGATACAGAGGATACATTAATCTACGAAGGTTTTCTTGTACCCCTCAGTCCAGCTAATCCAGAGGATGTAATAACAATCACTGTACGTCATGCTAACATTTTACATGACATGATTAATGCTTTCTGTGACGCAGAGATTTTGACCAAAACACTGAATGTGAAACGCTACTTCCAGACAATACAGAGGAAGCAGGTAGATCAGGGGTACTGAGAGATATACTCAGCTGCTTCTGGCAAGAATTCTATGAGCGATGCACCCTTGGTACAACAGTTAAAGTGCCATTCATTCACCATGATTTTTCTGCTGAAAAATGGAAGGCAACTGGCAGAATACTTCTGAAAGGTTACCAAGACTGTCAGTATTTTCCAAACAAATGTGCAATCCCTTTTCTTGAACAAGTGCTTTTCAACAGTGTTTACAGTGATCTTAAAGTGCATTTTCTGCAGTTTGTGTGCAGCCAAGAATGTGAAGTTTTGGTGCAAGCAGTAAGTGATTTCTCTGCAGTTCTCTGGAAGTTCTTGACAATTATGGCTGTAGAAAAAGAATCATCGCTGAGACTTTTCCAACAATCCTTAATGAAATAGCACATAAAGAGCTTGTCCAAAAACCAATGTTTGTTATTGACTGTTGGAGGAAAATCACCCATCCCCACCTTGCCCTCACTCCAGAGGCACTGACAAAGTTGTTCTCTGACGTGCAGCCAACTTCAAAAAAAGTCTGCCAACTTCTGAAATTTGTTGTTGATTTAACAACAAAGCAAAAGGAAGTGGGAAATCATCTGAAAAGATTCATCAGAGAGTTGGATGACATCAAACTTCAGAAATTTCTGTGATTCTGCACCGTATCGGATCTTGTAGTGACAGACAGTATTTATGTGGAGTTTCAAGCTATGACAGAGTTTACAAGAAGACCAGTTGGACACATGTGCAGGAAGATTCTGCAAATACCTGAAAGCTATGAAAGTTTCCCAGATTTCCGTTCTGAATTTAATGCAGTTCTGGAAAGCAATGTCTGGGAAATGGACAATCTATAGACTCCCAAAGGCACAGCAATCCACTATGTTTGAACTATTTATGCAGACTAGAGCAGAACTGAAAAGAAAGGTTAAGAATACATATTTCAGCTCTATACAAAATACTCCCACTTGTTCTTTTATAATTAGAAAGAAGTTACCACATCTGTGTCAGAAGCCCAGGTTTGGCTACAAATCTTCCAGTTTCTTTTATCATCCAGTTTCACGATACACTGGTACAGTCACAAAACAAAATGAACTGGCACACTGTCCGTTACCATATCTAAAGCTATTTCCACCAAATCCAAGTTCACCAGTTGCATAACAGAAACCTTGAGCAACAACAAGAATAGTGGTCATTAGAGATGTATGCAATATAATTAAAATGTTCTTTCATGTTTTCTTTAATGCACCCAGTGAAAGATTTATGTAAATGCTTCCTAAGTTGTGTGAAAATTTAGCTTACATCACATTTATCCATTTTGTGCAAAGCCAAATACTTTTGTAAGGACTAAGACAAATGTATCCTGATGTTATATTGTAAGTATTACAGGCAGTTGTTAGACACTGTTTTGCTAGTTGCCAACAGGAATTTGCATAATTTTGCACATCTGCATTAGGCATGCTTGCGATATTTTGCTTTATATGCCCTTGTTAGTTTAAATGATCAAAGTTTGGTATTTGCTGCTCAAGTACCACATAAACATTTATGAACGAACATTTTTAGAATATACTCATGCTTTTCCACTGTTTTCTTAAATGTGTGTTTTTTCTAAACATTCATCCAAGAAAATGTTGCAAGCCGCAAAATAATTCACTGTTTTGAAGACATTTACTGATTGTCATTGTCCAGGGGCTGTGATTATTCAGTCATTTTTATGCCAAATTTCCATGTTCTCTAGTATTAATTTCAAGACTAAAAAGAATGTCCTTGTTACCCATGGAAATTTTGGACATTTTTATTGTATGCATGTTCTTAAGCATTAGCACTTAGCAGCTGACACTTGAGGAATTTCTACTGCAATTGCCAGTGTTTGTGATCTTGTACACTAAGTCTGATGTAGGACACAAGGCTGTATGAGATCTACACGTTATTTTTAAAAGTAGTGCTAGTGAGTTTTAGAGAGTTTTCGCTGTCTTCTTGGATTTACAATAACAATGTTTCTTGCAAAATATTTTCAATAAAATGTTACTTTTAGCACTACGTTTATTTTGTAGTTTTGAGTCTTTTGATCAAGTTCCTTATCCATTTGAACCATATCCATAACCTGACCTTGAACCTTCACTGCTTATGTCTTACAAATTAAAGGGTATGTTGGTGACCTTTGCAGCCACTGTTCTGTCAAATTGGTGCTGAATGAATGAAAAAAAGTTAAACTTTGGGAAATATGTCTTATAATTGTATGAATCCTGTTAGATTAATTAGCTTTGTACAAGACAACTCATACTGCATCAGTATGGCAGTGACTAATTTAATGAAAGCCAAAATGTTACAATAACATTACAGTACTAAGATGACGGTAAAAGGTGATGGTTCTTCACATGGGTAACCAACCGCTTATAATAGCCTATTTTCATTGTATTTCTACTAAAAGCTCAAAATATGTAACACCTTGATATATTAACAATGATGTGTTTATATAAATGTTATGTAGTTTAGACCCAAAAATGTGGAGTACATGCATCTATGATTTACAGAAACATAATGATAAAATAATGTCCTGGTGCCTGGGTTGCTAGCCAGGCACCAGGACAACAGAAAACACAATTAACAGAGCTATTTTATTCTTCTAATGGCAGATAGGTTTTATACATTCACAAAATAAGTGGATATTGACCGTACTGTATTTGTTTTACTATGATCTACATCATAAATACTAGATAGACAACACCAATGATCTGCTATAAGAACTCTGAATTTACATAACAAAAAAAAAAACTATTCACAGAATGACATGGAAAAATGACAAGCCTGTTTGCTTGTACCCAAAATGTATTTATCTGGAAAATGTTTTACACTAACTGCAACACAGGAATACCTTTCAATAGGGTCAGTCATTAAATCATGTGATCAAGAGAAACTGCAATATTTTCTTTATATTTGCACATGTACATAGTGGATGTGTGCCATTTCTTAAATACTATGGAGTATTTCTTCTCTTAACCTGATATACTGGTCAGCTGCAGCAAGTGGATCTACTGGGGCATCCCATTCATTTTCTACCATAAGTAGACAACAAAGTTCAAAGACAGTTTCATCACAGGGAAATCGACCTTTTGGAGTGCACTCCTCCATACAAACAGTGAGCTCCTCCATGTAAATAGGTTTCAGTCTATCCTCAGCACTGTGCAGCTCTGGGAATGAGTACATCATGACTGGCCGGCCCGGTGCAGCACTACCACTTGATCTTGGTCGAATTTTGTGCGAGTTCCATGTGTTCACAACTTCATCAAGTTCATCCTACAAAAAAAGTAGCAGAGAATAAAAAAATGAAACAAACTGTGTACCAATAACTCTTGCCAAAGTTAAAGCTTATGAAGTCATCAATAGACAGCAAGAATTTTCATTCAAGTGACCTCTAATCAATCTAAAAACAAGCAGTAACTACAAAGTAGCACTTTCACCAATCAGCACATGCACACAGAACGATGCTGCATTGACTAACACTGAATACATAAGTGTAACCATTTATTCTGGGTGTTCAGTAATTCCACAAACTATTTTCATGATAGCTTCACAAATTCAGAACACTGCTTTCTGCCCAAAACGAGGGCTGGACATTTTCAGGGGAACAGATTCCCCAGTAAATTGAACCATGTGGCAAGAAAAACTAATTTGCTCCATGCACCTGTCCTCAGAAAGTTGCATTTAGTCTAATTGATATCCATCCATTTTGCTTCTACTTATACTTTTAAATGAAAATGATATTACTTGTGAAGTGCTAAGATTTTGCATGTCAAAGAAAAATCAAAATAAAAAAGATTTTATAATTACTAATAACACTACTATATTGATTTATCATACTTATACAACTGAGGCATTACAGAGGATGAGGACACACTTTTACCTGAACAAGATTAAAAAAGCAGAACTGGATAAGACTTTTGTCCAAAAAGTCTCCTGTGAAGTGACCATCATCCTGAAACATTTTAAATAAGTTCATCCAGAACTGTGCACTCTGTTTGCGGAGGGTAGCCGACCATCCTTCAATGCGCTGGTTGGCTGTACTTGTTCCATATAAGAAACTTCTCTGCCCTGTAAAACTGTCTGTGTGACTTCTACACAACCATTTTCTGAGCCCCTGTCAGCACGTATTCTCTCTGGCCAGCCATTCTTGCATGGAACTGTTTTCAAAAAGTAACTTGCAACCAATTTAGGGTCATTGTTTGTGGTATAGGCCTCCAGCCATAAAACATAGCGGCTAAAACCGTCTATATAACCACTGCTGGCAATGCCATAGGGTTTTAATTTGTCATAGCCGTCCATGTGCCAAAGCGCATTTGGCCCTCTGCAGCTGTACTGATGTCTTCTCAAGCATCGAGCTCGTCTTAATTCCACACCTTGTGGATCAACCAATTTGATAATGCGTCATATGGTATTTTATGACACAACAAATCCCTGTTGAACTGCACGAAGATGTAGCCAACGTAAATAACCATGTGTACACAGAGTTCCATTGAGCAAATGGTTCAGTGTTTGCTGGCCGGTATTATTCCGTTATTTATTATTATTTATTTATTTATATTTGTCTTCATGTGTACAATATGCCCGGTAACAGTCATTCTACATTTCCATTGGTCGTGCGAATAGATGTCACATGACCCCTCGGTCAAAGTTCAGGGTGCTAAAATAATAGCCAACATTAAGCTTGTTTTTAGTTGTAGTGCAGTGTGAGTGTAGCCTCCTATTTCCATATTCTAGAGTACTGACACAGGATTCTAGTTAGAAGAATTTCACACCCCGGTGGTATACGTCGAATGAGGGGATACAACCGCTTGCTAAGCGCTAGTTAATTGTGGTCATAGCGATCACTTCCAATAGCAAACCGGTGAAATTCTCAGCCCGGTGCAGCGCCAGGCTGCTGACTAGAACTGTGCTGAGAGTTAGGCTAGCATAGGGTTGTGATTTCAGTCTTGAAAAGTCTTAAACTGATAGTAGCAGATGGCTAGTGCCCATAACGTGCTGCTTAATTGCCGTAGTAAACATACTCAGTTCAAACTAAAAAGAAATAATAATCAAAAACCCGTCAATTCACAGACTTTGATGTAATGTGAGACGTGGCCTGTTTGCCTAACATTATAAGCTAACAAACATGTTAACAACTAATGGTAACTTGCTGAGAAAAAAGTGCCAGCTAACAAACTGTCTTTGTTACTCACCTTCTGTTCTTCCATTATTGAAATGGTGTCTTCTGGCACCCCTCGCCCACGTAAACTCACTTAAATCAGACATTTTCCAACCACAGGTTGATTCACCAACTGCAAACCTCTACATGTCTCTGTCATTAAGCTTATTACTTCCAAGTACCCAGAATTCTGAGAAAAAAGTCAGAATTGTGAGAAAAAAGTCAGAATTCTGAGATTAAAGTCAGAATTCTGAGAAAAAAGTCAGAATTCTGGCTGCCCTTTTTTGTTTGTTTTTTTTCCAATGGCCTAATTTTTTTTTTTTTTTTTTTTTAGTGTCTCTAATCCTCTTCCGTACGTATGAAATTATCTCGCGCTCCAAATATAATATCTCGCGGCCTGGATGTGGCCCACGGGCCTTGAATTTGATACATCTGATCTAGAGTCTTTCCCGCCGTTTGATCTTTCTGAGTTAACTTCAATACTGAATGAAACAGCAAGAGAAGGTCATGCTGCTTATAGGTCAAGTCATTTCCAAAAACCATGACACACTTGTCGCAATATTCATCTTGCCTTGTGAAACTCCAGCCCACTCATATTTTGAGATATGGAAAAAGACAGGCGTGAGCATGCAGCACATGGAATCATTTTCATAGCCCAGAACTATGGAGATGTATTTTTTCTCCCCAACTCTTATCATGAGCTCACACAATCTAGTCTAGTTACTCATGCTGAGAGATAGCGAAACAAGGAATGTGAGTGCCGAATGGCTTCTTTATGACACTATATTGAGATAGTACGCCCACACATGTGCATACTTCTGCTGGTTGAAGAAAAGCAGCCTCTTGAACAATGTATTTGCAGCTAGTGCTATAATGACAGCCTAGGCATGCGACGAGCTGCTGACAGAGAAAGAGAGCATTAAAATGCACTGAGGCGCAAATTCACATTGCAGATAAATAGTGTTGAATAACAATGAATAAAGTGGGTGCCCTTGGTTGGTGTTTCTCACTCAAGCTAATCGCTAACAGGAGAGCTGATGTTGATGGGAAAGTGAGAAAAAAGCTTGGGACGAGACATTAATTCATGCTGTGTGAGCTGCGGGGCAGTAATGTTTAGTCACTAAGTTACCATTCAAGATTTTTATTATAGATAAACACCTCAGACTGATGCAGTTCATAAAGAAGTATTAAGAATTTATGTTGTGGTATCAAGTGTTGAGTGGGCCACATGTCTGGATTTTTAGCGCCTCGTTAAAAGTCAAGCACAACATGAATTATGCATGGGTGAAATATTGTTCCCCTGGCCTGGCTCTGTTTCAGGGAGATATTGTTGGGTGCAGAGACAAATCTAAGAGCCACTTGAGCTGTTCCATTTAGGAGCAGTTTACATATATGAATAGGCCTATGGGCGAATTTGGCTCCCACACATGACTAGCGCAGGGAAAACGTAAAGAATTTGTTGTAAGCAGAGGTCAGCAACGTCTACTTGGAAACATTAAAAGTTATTGACTTTTACAAGTCAATTTTCAGTATGATGTTAGGAAACATAGCACAGCTTGCAGTAAACTTCAACTGCTCCCAGTCTGATCTGAGATCTCCTCACTCAGTGTACATCACAACATCCCTGCAAAAGTGTTTGAATCTGGCACTCACACTCTCCCGCCCACCCTGGAAAGGTTCAGGTTTAGAGGTTAAGCAGCAAACAGGGTCCTTTGGGTCACTTTGTAGCTCAGGGGAAAGGCAGTCTGTCCCAAAACAAGCTTCCAGTAGGGCTCTTGGACAAGAACTGCCTGAATTTAATTTCACTTCTCATAAGATTTTTTGTGATTAAATCAAAAAACTGTGACAAAGTTATCTTTGTCACAGTCATACAACTTTGCTCTTTTTCTCTGGTTCTGGCAGGATATATGAGGTTTCTAAAAGTGTTTTAAGCATATAACTTATAATTTCAGCCTTGAGTCATGGACTCTTGAAAATAACCCATCACAGTCCTGGTGTTGAGGATTACATTTTTTGTTTATGCTACCGGATGACTTTTTTGTGGTCCTAAAATCACAACAAATTTATATTATATTTTTTTTAAAGCAATTAATATTTGCGGTATTCTCAGTCTCATGTTTTCCTCTTCAGAAAACAGGTGATGTGATCCAACGCAACAATACAAACAATAACAGTGTAATGTCCTCTTCCACCTAGTGCTGTTTGGCCAGCTGTGCCATTTAACAGAAATATTTATTTGCCTATGAAATTATTATTAGTCCATTTTGATGAATGACCGTTTCTGCTTTTGATTACTTGCATTTGTGTCATTTGAACTTTTTGCCAACATCTCCAATTCTCTGAACAACAAAGGAGGCAATTCTGCTACATTAATAAATCAGCAACATACTTTTGAAACTGAAATGTTTGAAAATAAAAAAAATATATGTGAAAATGATTCAGTTCTGTAGTGTGTTCTACGGCATCCTCTGACTATCCTATAATTTCTTCAAGAGACACCTGTAATGCCTGCAGAGTGCCACAGATAGAAGGCTCGGTGTTAACTTAAGAATTTGAAAGAAGAAGCTGAACAACTCACACAGCAGTTGAAATATTTCTAGGAGAATATTTCTTGTGTCCTAAGTCTCTGAATCCAGTTCATGTCTCTTGTATTTAGTTATTTAGTTAAACAGCAGGGCTTCATGGTTAAATGAAAACTTGGAACAGAACTGATACACAGTGTCATTGCCAGTGCTGAAAGTGTAAGTGGGTTTCTGATTTTATTGTCGTTTGAGCTGTAGACTGTTTCAAGATGCAACACTAAAATCAAAGAATGTGGATAAAAATTATTTAGCAGTAGCAGTGACATTCAGACCAGGAACCCGCACATTTTTTCAATGCCAGTTTTTACAGTGGATTTATTCATAAGAAATGCGAGACCTAAACCTACCCAGCAGACACAGTCACAGACCCACTCTGCACTCATTTTTATTTTATGTATATTTATTGCAGTACCTTAATTACATGTTTAAGCACAATATTTCAGGAAACTTAAACTTATATTTTTTTGGTTGTTTTTTTTCTTGTTTGTTTTGTTCAGTGTAAGTGATCGACTGGAGAAAATTCATGGCAATACCTCCTAAAATATTTATCTTCTAGACTTCTCAGATCCTCCCCAGTATTACACGTAATGGACACACCAATTCCATGGTAGTAATACAGGACATCAACCAGGCCTAATTAGGCCTTATAAGAGACTATATTAAATGTGAATTTGAACCCAGGTTGGGTCCTCTGGGTCCTCTAGTTTGCAGCCTTTCTCACCAGATAGACAGTTCTCAAATGTGTCAGCTGAGCGATAGAACAGTTTCTCCATTCAGTTTGCAGGAACTGTTCACAACAAAAATACCAAAGTCGAGAACTTGGTGAACCCATGGCTGACTAGAGGTAAGCAGACAGTAGCAGCTAAACCCCCATTTTCACTGCACTGAATCTGAATAATGACTTATGAAATTAGCCTTTTATTTTTAAGTGGAAGATTGTGATACTTTTTTTTCTTTTAAACTGTCTTTATATAAATTCTAAACTAAATCTGGAGGCATATGAAAAGGAATTTGCTAGATGTCAATACTACTAATGGTTTAAATCACAAAAAAAATTAGGTCTAAATCGTGAACCATACCAAATAAATATTAAGGCCTAGTATTTAGGATATGCAGTTCATTCATATAATTAATTAATTACTTCTATTTTACTTCTATTTATGTTTAAAAAAAGAAATAAACTCAGTGATCTACAAGAGAAGTCGTGTTCTAGAGAAAAGAAAAAAAGTTAAATATAAATATTCAGTGAATTTCAGTATCAAGTTAGTGAATTGCTTGACCCTCACCTCGATTGCTTTTTTTTTTTTTTTTTAACTTTCATTCTGCTGATAGAGACTGATGGAAAAAGACATTCCTGGCTGCCTGGGTGGCACATGTGTTTGGTCATGTGTTCAAATACCAGAAAAGCACAGAGCAAAACCCTGCTTTGCATTGCAAAACAAAAACACTGCTTGTCAGTTCAGATGTGGGGTGGGGAGGTTGGGGAGGGGGATTTCTGCCGGTTGTCAGCACCCACGGCTGTAGAGTACCCATCTCAACAAATCGCTTGTGTCAGCTGAGGGATGGAACGTGAGGCTCTGTTGTGGTTCTGAAGTACAGATCAATGTCAGGCGTGAACTACTAGCTCGGCGCTTTGAAGGCAAGGATGGTTGTGTTGGTTGGTGCGTGGGGGGGGTCAGAAGATTTTGGGAACTGGAATTTAAATGATGTTGACTTCTTTCCCCCATTTGTCCCCTAGCAAACCTCAATGGTACTAGGTGATACTGGTAAGAGCTCTGTGTGTGTGTGTGTTTTTTTTCTTTTTTTTTGGGGGGGGGGGGGGGGCTTAGGCCCTGAGTGCATGATTTCAGGGTCATAAGCTCATGTCTCAGGAGGGCCCCAGCTGCCTGCCTGTTGGCTACAATCATCACACCAACAAAAACGCACACATCTCCCACCTACACCCCTCTGCACTTACCTAAGCAGCAAGGTAAAAGTTAACCCTTTGCATTGAAAAGCAGGCTATAAATAAACGTGTTGCTGCTAAAATGCAAGAAACATTCATGGTTATTGTGTGTTATTTGGGTTTGATAGCCATACAGCCATGCGACTGATTTACTGTTGTACACAAGCCAAATTCCACATAGCTCAGATTTCAGATGCTTTCACCAGCACACAAATGCACCATGACTTAGCACATGGCTCCTCAAAGATCCAACAAACAGATTACAGACGAACTCTGGTATACTTTATCCAGTTGCTTCAGAAAACATTTAGATCCCTTCACTTTTTACCCACGTTAGTGTTTTGTACATTTAACTTTTAATTTATACAGCCAGGGATAAAACGACCAACCTTCCTATTAGCTGATGACCTGCTCTACCTCCTGAACCACAGCCACCCACTAAATCTGCATTTAAGCTTCCAGCCTCTTTAGATGCATCTCTACAAGTTTCAGACACCTGGATTTGGGCAGTTTATCCCAATTTTGAGGAGCAGATCATGTTCCTTCAGTTTGGATGGGACATATCTGTGAGCTGCCATCTTTAGGTCTCTCCACAGATAGGCTATGGGCTTTAAGTATCATTCAAGGATAATCAAATTCTTGGAAGCCATTCCAGAGTTGTCTAAGCTGTTTGTTTCAGGTGTCATGATCCCTGGACTTTGGCCCAGGGTTTTGAGTTCTTGTTTCCTTTTTGTTTTGATCATGATTCTTATTTGCATTTTGTTCCTTGTGACTTCTGAAATTTAGGTTTTCATTTGTATTTGCTCTATTTAATACTTAGTTTACCATTTGTAGAGTTTTGTTTGAGTTTAGTTCCGTTGTATTTAGAAGTTTTGAAGTCTTGCTCATTTTCTGATGCTGTTCATAGTTTCCTTATTAAGCTTTCCTGTATTCTTCGGTGAGTCTTCAGTTCTTGTTAGTTTTAGTTACTGATGACTTTGACTGTTGCATTTGAGTTCCCTTTGTGTTTCCAGTCTGTTCCTCCATCAGCCTCATCTCTCTGTTGGTCTTCTTTCAGTGTTTCCTGCCTCTGTCCTCCTCGTGTCAAGTTAATCTCATTGCCCTGTTTAGTTGTGTTTTACTTGATGTTTTCTTTTGGCAGCTGTTGTTTTCTGTGTCTTGTGTTGAGTTTAATGGGCCCCGGTCTCATTATATTAATTATCTTCAGCAGTGTTTCCCACCTGTTTCCTCCTTTCCCCCTTGTCATGTCATCCATGTAGCTGTGTGTTGCCTAGTTCTGATTTCCCTGAGCTTCTTGGATATGTATTATTTCTAGTGTAGTCTGAATAATTACATTTCCTGGCTTTGCTCATTGTTATTTATTGGATTTTGAACCTTGTTATTCTCTGGACTTCAGGCACCTTTCTGTATTTCATTCCTCCATCTCTTAAGTTCTGACCAGTAACTATGTCTCTTCCCCTGTAAGGTGGTACCTGTATGATGCTGCCTCACCTATGCTTTACTGTAGTGATGGTATTAACAGCTGTTGAGCAATACCAGAGTTCAAGTTTCTGTAATAAAACCAGGGATAAGTTTACTCCCAGAATCTTGGAGAAACTCAGTGTGTTGTCACATGCCTTTTTTGGCTTCTGTCTAGACTCCTTCCTGCTCTCTCTAAGACCAGATATTTGTCCTACTGGCAGATTCTTCCATTCCAAATGATTTACAGTGCGGTGTAAGAGTGAATGCCTCTTGGTCACCTTGCTGACCAAGCAGTTTTTTGCTTAGTTATACAATTTTATTGCACTGCACAGGAAGTGTCCTGATGGGTCCAAACTTGTTCAGTTTCACACGTACTGATGTCAGTGTGCTACTGCGAAGAATCACAGCTGTAAGAATGGCTCAGTACTCATTATTTGTTCCATCCCCGTTGTTTTTGTCCTGATAGGTTCAGATCATTTTAATAACTCAGAGAACAAACACACAACAAGGAGGAGAGATCCGTTCCTTGAACTCAACTCGCGGCTGAGCGGAAGTGATCTGTCCCAAAGTCAAAATATATAATTCCATAGGTGAATAAAATGGAATAAAGCATAGAACATAAAAACAAAACAAAACAAAAAATAAAACAAATATGATGCAATAAAACAAACTAAAACTAACACACTAAAACAAGAGACACTACAACATAAAACCTGATGGGACTCAAACTGAACTTGAATTAAAAGCCAAGGTAAAAAAGTAAGATTTTAGAGAGGATTTAAATGACTGTATGGACTCAGCAGTATGAAAATAAAGTGGCAAATTATTCCACAGTCTAGGGGCTGCGACTGCAAAAACCCGATCCCCTCTATGCTTAAAACGAGACCTCGGCTGCACTAAGAGCATCTGGCTAGATCTCAGTGCTCTTTATAGTTTGAGCAGCTTAGCCAAATAGCTTTGTGCCATTCCATTTAAAACTTTAAAAAAACTTTTAAAAAACTTGAAAATCAATACAAGATTGGACAGGGAGCCAGTGTAAATACATTAGATCTCAAAGGATGCTGGATATCTATACTGATATGGACTGGGTAATGTGTTAGACATGAAAGGATGCTATATTGTTTGATGGAAATGAAAATTATCAACCTACAGAGGACTGAATTCAAAGACACCCCAAAAATCTAAGTGAAAACATGATGCAGCAGGCTAGTCCATTTTGCCCAAATTTCATTGCAGCAACTCAGAGTGGTACTCAGTTTCTATGGCCTTGTGTGCTTCTATGCATGCATGATAGTGACGAGGTATGCTCCTAATGAGACAACGGATGGTGTCCTGGGGGATCTCCTCCCAGATCTGGACCAACCTGGTGGCATCAGATGGACTGAAACATATGATCCAGAGGTGTTCTATTGGACTTAGGTCAGGTGAGTGTGGGGCCCAGTCAGTGGTATCAATTCCTTCATCCTCCAAGAATTGCCTACATCCTCTTGCCACATGATGTCAGGCATTGTCGTGCACCAGGGGGAACCCAGGACCCACTGCAAGAGTGTAGGGTATGACAGTGGATCCAAAAGTTTCATTCCAATACCTAATGGCAGTCAGGGTACTGTTTCCAAACCTGCAGAGGTCTCTGCTTCTCTCCATGGATATGCCTCCCTAGACCATCACTGACCCACCACCAAACCGGTCATTCTGAACAATGTTACAGGCAGCATAACATTCTCCAAGGCTTCTCCAGACCCTTTCACATCTCTCACATGTACTCTGGGTGAACCTGCTCTCATCTGTGAAAAGCACACAGCGCCAGTGGTGGAATTACCGACACTGGTATTTTATGGCAAATGCCAATTGGGTTCCACAGTGCCGGGCAGTGAGCACAGGGCCACTAGAGGATGTCGAGCTTAATTATATAGAAATATCCATCTATTTAGATCTTTCTTTCCAATTCCTTCAAGAGGTTGTGATGTGTTGTAAAGTAAAGGTTTAATCCTCAAAAAAGTGTGCTATGTTGTAAAAAATAACAAGTAAGTTCTCAAAGTGAGAACCAGGTGATGCCATAGCATACATAGGGACACAGTACGAGCGCTGTATGTACACAAATCACGGCGACAACGGAGTTTTCGGGTTTTCCGGTGTTGTGCCAAAAAGTGATTTCCATTTTTTTTTTTTTTAATATATTATCTTTGCTTATAATGGTAAATAGATGTGACAGGAATGTTCTTTATGACTCAAAGTGATTTGATATCATTTATCAGAGATAATGTTTGAGATACTCTTGATAGATTATAGGTCAACAAGTCATTTACAGCAATATAAATACTAGCAATCATTTTTTTGGCAAATACCGGTCATCACTTTTTTGGCACAAGACCCTCTATTCAGATGACAAATTGCTCCATTGCCACTGTGTTCAGTGTGGCGGCGTGTGCATTTTGCATACATGCAGTGCTGTAAAGTGTTTTAATATAGGAAAGAGTATATTTGTTACCAAGATTTCTAGAATTTTTCAACACCACGATGTGTTTTTAATATTTCCTATTACATTAAAATACAAGAGAACCAGGTGAAATGAAATGTTATGAAAAAACATCAACATTTTCTTTGTGCACTTTTGGGGAGGGAGGTCTGAAAAAGAGTACTCTTTGTACACTTTGGAAAATGTTGATAATTGTGAATGACCCCTTAATGTGCTGGAAAATCTTGAAAATGGACCTTGAAAGTGCTTAAAAGATGCTTGAATTTAATCCTGGAAAAGGTGTACGAATGCTGTAAACATTTCAATCTGCAACAGATGTGAATTTGTAGAGCAATGTCAATGAGTGAAAGTGTAACATGCATAGAAGGTGCCTGTTGTGTGCCTTAGGGGATAGCAATTAAACCTATTTGGGAAGAAGAGGAGGTTATGTCTGACTTGTGTGACTTCAGACACAGGTACTGTCAAGCTGAAGTGTGTCTTTTTAATGAAAGTTGGTAACAAATATGTACTTGTTGTTGTGAGTGCAATGTCCATCCCAACTTAAAAATCTTTCAAATAAAATAAACTGGGGCCAGAGAGAACCATAAAGGTTGGAATGCAAGCAGTGAGTGATGTTAAGTCTCCAAATGCAACTGTAAAACATCACAGTTTACTCATATTACACTCCACTACACAAGATACTCAGTACTAGGAGTGAAAGGTCTAAACAAGTTCACATTCTTGTGATTTAGTAATGATCTCTCCAGAATTAAGCAATCATGGTTGGAGCACTTTGCTATCAGTCTGCAGGTTTACATGTTGTTCCTAAGGTATTTAAAAGGAGAATGACAGACAGAGCCTTCAGTGTTCAGGCCCCTGTACTGTGGAGCCAGCTCCCAGTTTGGATTTGGGAAACAGACAGCCTCTCTGCTTTTAAGATTAGGCTTAATTTTAGGCTTCATTTTTGATCAAGCTTATAGTTAGGGCTGGATCAGTTGACCCTGAACTTCCTTAGTTATGCTGCAATAGGTCTAGACTGCTGATGCACTGTTTCTTTTCATTCATTCAGTTTTTTCTTCACCTGTTTCACTCTGTTTATAGCCCACTCTGCATTTAATAATTAGTTATTATTAATCTCTGGCTCTCTTCCACAGCATGTTTTTTTTGCCCTGTCTTCCTCCCCTTACCCACAGGGAGGGGCAAATGGCTGCCCCTCCCTGATCCTGGTTTCCATCCCACTGTCACCAAGTGCTTGCTCATAGGGGTCGTCTGATTGTTGGGCTTTTCTTAGTATTATTCTAGGGTCTTTACCTTACAATATAAAACACCTTGAGGCTACTCACTGTACACCCATGACTGCGTGGCCACGTCAGAGTCCAATGTCATCATCAAGTTTGCTGACGACACTGCTGTTGTGGGACTAATCTCTCACAATGAAGAGACAGCCTACAGGAGAGAGGTCTCCCGCCTGGAGAACTGGTGCCAGGAGAACCACCTCCTGCTCAACGTCAGCAAAACAAAGGAACTGATCGTGGACTTCAGCAGGAAGCAGCAGAGGGACTACCATCCACTTGTCATCAGTGGTGCTGAGGTGGAAAGAGTGGACACTTTCAAATACCTGGGAGTGACCATCTCACAGGACCTGTCCTGGACTCATCACATTAACATCACTGTGAAAAAGGCCAGACAGCGTCTCTACCTCCTCAGGTGGCTGAGAGACTTCAAGCTCCCACTCAAAGTGCTCAGGAACTTTTACACCTGCACCATCGAGAGCATCATGCGTGGGAGCATCACCACCTGGATGGGAAACTGCACCAAGCAGGACTTCGTGGCCCTAAAAAGGGTGGTTCGCTCAGCTGAACGGACCATCAGAACCACCCTCCCCAACCTGCAGGACATTTACACCAAGCAGTGCAGGCTGAGGGCCATGAAGATCCTAAAACAGCCCAGCCACCCCGGACACTCTCTCTTCTCCCTGCTCCCATCAGGCCGGCGTTACCGCTGCCTCAGGACTAAAACTGAAAGGTTGAAGAAAAGTTTTTACCCACAAGCCATCCGTCTGCTCAACTCTGAGCCCTAACTGGTCCATTATTGCACAATGTAAATAATATAATATTCTATAATTCCGTGTGTATAGTGTATAGTATATAGTGTGAATTACTTTTTATTCTCCTTATTTATATGTGTGTACGTATATATGGCTGCAGGTACAAAATACATTTCACTGTGCATTGTACTGTGTATAATTGCGCATGTGACAAAAAAACACTATCTTATCTTATCTACTTTTGAATTAAATTGAATAGAATAGAAGTAAACTGAATGTATTTGTATCTATCCTAAGGCAGTGCAGCATTCTTTATTTATATGAACATCTAGAATATTCCCATTAGTCTAATCTGTCATATGTGAATCAGAACATTTATTGTGCCACCTACCAACAATACTGTGGTTCCATACACATACTTCAGTGCATTGACTAAAGTGTAGCATTGCCTTCCACACTTACATTACATCTTTACACTGGCTCCATTAGTCACAGAAACGCCTTGAGAGCACTGCTGCATCTTTACAAACAATGATCAAAATTCCTGTTTTGCACTAAGGTTTTTTAGCACAGACCTACTAAACCTCGTATCACTGGAGGGAAATCAGTGGGCAATACCAACTCAACTAAACATGTGGAGAAACAATTTCTCTCAGATAAATTTCTACCCAACTGTGGCTTGTTTCAGGTGCACTCAAAACCCTTAAAAATGTTTTCTGTATGTTTTAAAATTCCCACTCTTTTAACTGATTTATTGCAGATTCCCATTTTTCATTTCATATCAATTGTGTCCTATAAGCATACATGATGTTCCTAGCAGTTCCTAAATCGTTTACCCCAAAAATATAATTATAGGTTAATCTGTGTTGCACAGGGAGTGTCACAGGTCCCTCACCAACAAAATTTGTCATTGCTGTTTAAATCTGGTTTGAGTCAACACACTGTTTGGATTCCTCTGTCAGCTGATGGAGCTCATCCAAATTACTGTGGCTGTAGTGAGTGGCTGTAGATAGTATATGAATCCTGGCCATTCTTTGCACTCCTTACTGGACATGCAGCTGAACATGTTCTCTAATATATGTTATACCGTAATACCTACATTCATTTTTTAGTCAAGATTTACTGAGTTCCTTCCTTTTTTATATTTTCTATTTAATTGGCTGCTGTAACACAGTAGCTTCCCCATCTTTTGGGGAAAAAAATAGTTCTTATGTTTTGGATATCTTGTCGTGCTAGCTTATGCTAGCAATCAGCACTTTTATGAACACTGTACACTATTTTCCTTTTTTTTTTTTACGTTTTTCCATGATAATATGATACCTTATATTATTATGGAATATATACGTTATCATATATAATAATATGATACCTTATTATGGTTTGTCAGGTGACAGTTTAATGTATACATATGATCTGTCTCAAATTACAGGATCTGATTTGAATATGATATCACTAAATATTCAAATTTGCTGATTGTGATTTTTTTTTTAATATGGAATTTAAAAAAAAATCATGGCCTCATGTAACACTGATCAGAATAAAATCTTCCAGTGGAAAGACCTGACCTTCTACTTGAGAACCTACTGAAAATGTGCATTTCACAAAAATAACTACATAGTACTCGTACTCACCCTGAAACACGCATGCAAAATACATTAAAAACTTTTGTTATAAATTGCTCATTATATCAACATATAGTTTAATCAATGCCAAATTTACCATACAACTATTAGTAAAAGGTTTCTGACATGTTAGTCTCTCACATTTTAAAATTAATTCAGACATTGGCTCAAAAAAATGAAGTATGTTCAGAAGGGTGGACCTTACACTTCAGCATGTGTGATGTGTGAGCCCTACCCTAACCCTAACTCTAACCTTAATGGAAATATTGTCTTTTTCAAACTTGAGACAAGGGCCTGTCTTTAAATACTAATTACTTCTTACCTTGAAATGGAAAAAAGAAAAAAAACTTGGTCTTGTTAGGAGAGACTGCATCCATCCCACTTTGGATGGAACAGCTGTCATTTCTAGAAATCTGGCCAAATTTGTTACTCATAAACTAGTTTTATTTGTTTATTTTGTTTATTATAAACTTCATTTAGCCTGGAAAAAGAGGTCCTCTGTAAAACTAGGACATCTAACTATTCATCACTGATTGAAGAAAATAAGAACAACCCCAGGTTTCTTTTCAGCCAGGCTGACAAAGAGTCAGAGCTCTGTTGAGCCAAGCATTCCTTTAACTAGTAATGACTTCATTCATTTCTTCATAAATAAAATTTTAAACATTAGAGGAAAAAAAATCATTCATAACCACCTCACAGACATATCATTATATACAGCTACTTTCAGTGCTACTGGTATTTATTCAGACTCTTTCTCTCTGACAGATCTTTCTGAGTTAATTTCAATAGATACTTCCTCTAACTCATCAACATTCCTACAAGACTCCTACTCAAAGAAATCCCACCATTATTTAATACTTCAATCTTAAATATGGTCAATCTAAGGTGGCACTAATTAAACATTACATAGAAAGTCATCACGTGACTCAGCTGTCTTAGCAAATTATAAGCCAATCTTCAACCTTCCTTTTCTCTCAAAAATTCTTGAAAGAGTAGTTGTAAAACAGCTAACTGATCATCTGCAGAGGAACGGTTCATTTGAAGAGTTTCGGTCAAGTTTCAGAATTCAGCCCAGTACAGACAGCATTAGTGAGGGTTATGAATGATCTTCCCATAGCCTCTGAGAGTGGACTCGTTTCTGTGCTTGTCCTGTTGGACCTCATTGCAGTGGCTAACACAATTATAGTAGTTTGTCCCTTAGTTATGGGCTTGACTGCATTAGCAGAGGTTTAAAATGAAGCTTAGGCATAAGTTCAATAATGAAGATCTGTTTTCACTCTGTCAGCTTGGTATTTGGCTGCTAGTTTATTCTTTATAACACTTCTGCTTTTCCGTGCTGTCAAACTCAAAGCTGACGGCATTACTCTAGTCCAATCGTCTTTCTGCCCACGTACTTCAAGCCAATCAGTCTCCACTTTGTATACTTTAAATCTCACTGCTTACCTGTCATTCTCATTCATACTCATTCGTGCAACCCACCTCATCCAAATCACTCAGTGCTTCATCTAAACCTCCATCTCTATCTTCACCACCACCAGCATCTAGACTCCGGTGGGTCCTGCCCTAATTCCTTTCATCACTGGGATTCCGTTTTGCTTCGATGGGCCAGTGACGTGCAGTCAGGGGAGGCAGGTGAGGCACGGCCTCACCTGTCATCGTGGAAATATAAAATTAAAAAATAAATTAAATGGTTATATTCATTCAGTGATTTGTATTTTAAAGTTCTTTTCCATTTAACTACACCATTTTTAGATTAGTTTTTTCAAAATCGCTGAATTTTCGCATTTGCCGGTCAAATACTAAGAGACGAACGGTGAGGCACCAGCCCGGCGAGCCGCACCACGGATTGCGCAATCCGTGGTGCGGCTCAGTATAGTCATTGCCAATGACTACTAACTGTGCTGGCATGCTATGCAGTGAGACCGGATTACTTTCCGGTCTCACTGCACTTTTACTATATGAACTAAATTTCCATATTTTAGCTGGTGTATATAATGCACAGTTTATTTTTTGTTTTTTCATTAACAACTGTATGTGTGTGTAATGCATTCTTGTGTTGAGCGATCATGAAACTGCTGCGAAGAGACACTAGGTGAGGCACGCAGTTCTCGTGCCTCATGGTAGGGGGCGCTGGTGATCCCAGGGACTCTACGACTCCTCGGCGGCAAGCTACCATAAACAGTTAGCAAGGCCAGTTAGTTTTTCCTGTTGCTTGGCCTTATGTTCAACATGGAAGATTACATAACTCAACTGAAAGAATTTTCTAAACTGGACTTTCAATCGAAGCAGAAGATAATAATTAAAGGAAGACCAACACCGGAGCTAAAAGGTTTGCTTCAGACTATGTTAATGTTAAACAAAACAACTGTTGCCAATCAAATGGTGAATAAGCTATATGTTTGTAAATCTGATGTGATGACGTCAGTGCCTCACCAGTCACGACCCTCACCGCACGTCACTGCGATGGGCCATCTGAGTCTAACCGCCACATAGATGAATTGAATTCTGTATAGACTCGTAAGACTTTCCAGATTCAAGATTTATTTTAATCATCATGTTAGAGCAGGGGTATCCAAACTAGGGCCCGCAGGGCCAAACAATGGCCCGAGCTTGGATTTTATATGGCCTGTGCGTCTTGTCCATACATGTTATTTTTGGCTCGCCGGCACAAGCAACGAATACAACTAAGCATGGAATTCCTCTTTTTAATTCATGGATGCAGTGTTGTGTAACAGATGTATGCCGACTGCTTCAAAACCTCAAAAAGAAGAAGATTGAACCATTAACCAATCATAGCCCATGCTGTGTGAAGCCATGTGCCTTGGGTGGGGGTCATAGGTGGCACATAGTGCTGCCCACTTAGCGACTTTTCAGAACCCCCAACAACTTTTTTTTTAACCCCAAAAAAGCGACTAGTGAGAAATTTAACGACTTTTTCTGGTGACTTCGGTGACTTTTGGAGACTTTATGAGATAGCCTGGAAAGCTGAAATTCTCCACCGATGCCCTGTTTTGTGTACATACAGCGCTCCCTTCGTACGTAAAGACTTCACTTCGGCACCGAGCAGACACGCCCACCCCCACACCTCACTGCTTTTGTTTTATAATTTGTATTTAAAGCACTCTATTCTATGTTGAGTATATAAAGAAGCATTTGATATAATGTATGTTTTTATATGAGTAATTCATTTTACACATTTTTTAAGTAAAATCTGAGGAGCCACTTGGGATCCAAAATAACTGACTCTCTGAAAAGACCTGGAATTCCCATCACTACTACTCACTGAAGGCAGGTGAGGGCTATAAGGCCTGATTTCTTCTTTACGTAGCCCTCACCTCACCTCAGCAGACACACTGCCCCCTGGCAGCCACTCAGAAACAATTCGATGTCAGTTACAAGTTGAATGGTGTAACTTTAAAGAATACACTCTTCCAATGTTGCAAAAGCTTGCCAATCATTGCCAGTGGGCAGTGAAAAGTGCTTTCCCATCCTCAGTGCATCTGCAGCAACGTGCTCAGAATGTGTCACCATGTTTGTTTCCTATTGACAGCTCCAGGACTGAGTACAAACAGTGCACACATTTGACCTGGGGCTGGAGGACTGTGAGGAACAAGTTGCTAGATTTGACAAAAAGTGTAGTGGGTTTTATTTGTGGACACTACATTACAGTCAAGTGCCATTCTCAGATATGGTGGGGAGAAGACAGCTTCTTCATTTTCAGCAGGCCTGAGTCTGCCACAATGATCTTCTAACAGGCAATAAAAAAAAGACCATAAAATGGCAAAAAAAATTTCCAACTTCAGCGAGCCAGAAGAATATTTTAGCTTGTTTAAAAAAGCTCTTAGGACAGGGCCTAGATACCTAAAGAAGTATGCTAGGACAAGCTGAACCATCCCCTCTGTGTTCCCACCGTCCTCCACAGTGGAATTCTGCAAACTCAGCTCTTTTTGCCCGAGAGACATCCAGTGTTGCCTCATTTCTTTCAGAAGTATCACATCCTCTTCCTCAAGCCTCACAGCCATCACCTTATCAAACACCTTTTTTTTTTCTTTTTGACAGAAGTCAGCCATGCCTTTAATTTAAAGAATGTGCAATAGGTGATGTTATTGTCACTCGTGTTGTTAATTTTAAAATGTAGGTATTGCTCATAAATATTTGCCTGCACAAAAGATCTATTGGGATAATTTTTTTTAAAGAAGGTCTTGCCCCCTAGCAAATACAGGTAGGCAGATACAAATGTAGAACTGGCTCTGACTAATCCATCTACTGAATACTGTTTGTGTAAGTAAAGATTCTATATTTGCATTTGTTTCAGAGTACTTCTGCAATAGTACCTAAAAATAAGGTCTCATGAATATAAATTTTCCCTTCTGTCAACATTAGTGAAGCTTGAGAATTAAGCAACCAAACCACAACACCAGTACTACCACTCTAGTCTAATGTATTGTTTTGTATTAAATCAATATTTTCTTCATGAATAAGGCTCTCATCATTCTGTCCATTGTGGCAGAAACCTTTAGGCTCTTGTAGTAAAATAAGCTTTCTTGTGTATATTTGTGCTCTGCCTGTTCTCCTTTGCCCTTTTGTTGCTGTCTTACCTGTCTGTTCACTCCCCAATGATCAGTGCAAAAGGTTTTGGCTGCAAATCACCTTTCCCATGGGGCTACATGAGAAACTGAGACTGTTGTGGAGGGCTGCATCAATAAGCTGAACTCAATTCTGCTGAATATTAATTTTGTCTCTTTATAAACTACTACTGATGAGAGTAGTGCAGTAGTTAAGTAGTAATTAAAAAATGTGCACATTTTTGCAAAATGTAAATAAATACATAGTCCATGTTTGGTAAAAACTCTACATTTTGCAACAGTCTTTTTTTATTGTGAGTTGACATTTGCACACACATATGTGCATAAATTTAAAAATATATGTCAGTTTCCTTCAAAATAAAAGTAACAAAGTAATATTGTGAGTTCCCATAACACAAAACAGTAAGCCATTCTCTGATGGGATGCTTATCAAAGAATGTTTGGTGGCTGAAGTGGGTCAACCTGCATTATGTATATTTATTCATGTTTGAATCCTAACTTACTGTCATGGTGCACTGCGTGGCTGGAGCAGGTAGACCCCAAAAATGCAGGACTCACAGGCAAAACTTAACTGAAAGGGTGTTTATTGTGGAATGACAAAAGAACCGAGCCATACTGGGAAGGACGGGTACCAGGACTAAATACAAAAACGAACCAGCAAAGTGACACACAGTAACAGGATCATAGACGATGCAACAAGGAACTGAAGAAAACTGAGGGCTTCAATACACATCAGGTAATTCAGGCAAGAGGAAACAGCAGGGTGGAACAAATGAAACTAATAACACAGGGGAAGCAAAACTAAACACAAAGTACAGGGAACTCGAGACTGTCAAAATAAAAAAGGAAACACCTAACAAGGTACACGGAGATTTAACACAGGGGACTCTCACACACAGGAAACTAAACAGGGACCAAGGCACAGGGAAACAGACAAACACAGACACGGGACAGAGACGCAGACTAGAAACAACACTGGGAATAAAACTCAATACGAAAACACTGGAGCTCAGGGACATGACAAAAGGACAGACACAAGAACACAGACGCAGGAGAGACAGGGACAGAGAGAACTAGGAATTCACAATGTAACAAGAACAAGACAAGTACTGAGAAGACAAACAAACTGGGAACATGGCTCAGTGAAAATAAAGCAAAAACACAAAATGATGGGCACACGGCCCAGGACATGACAACTTATCATTGACCTCACATGGGTCGATCAGGGACAACCAATGGGCTGGATGTGGCCTTGAGGCCATACAGCGCTAGATCTTCTTTGAGTGGATCTCTGAGTTTCTACCTGGTCTTGTCTCATGGCCAAATTAACTACAGCAGAATTACCACTCTGAGGTCTTGGACCCAGAGTTTTGAGTTTTGTATTTTTCTTGGAACAGTGTTTCCTGGTTGGTTTCTTTGTATTTACATTTTCAGGTTCTGGTTCTGTTCATGCTTTCCGTTTGGTTTGTATGTCATAAACTTCCATCAGATATGGGTGCTGTTACATCTCACCTGGCTGAGCAGGTGACTGACATGCCAAAGGCCAAATATGTCTTTAAGAAAAAGAAAGACCTTATCACCCTATTTGCAATTTAATTTTACCAGCACTTTCTGTCTACGGTCTACTTGAGGAGCCTGTTTCATGGAAATTCAACATTATGGTATTTGATATTTTTCATGTCACATTCCACAAGTGTATGAGGTTTTTATTTATTTTTATTTTTATTTATTTTTGTACAACATCTTGGGAGGATTTCTAGATAAGAAGCTCTCTTAAATAAAAATTTTATTCATAACATTCCTCACTTTTGGAGCAAGACAAGGTCAAATAATATGCACTTTAACATATACAAGGAATAGTGACAGATATAATGGTGACCTTCATATGTGCAGACATATTTGAGTTGTGTTTGGCGGAGACAATATTTTCCCTCTCACCTCAAACCATGAGGATACAAGAGTGTTTATCTTCCTTACTCCATTTTCCACTTCATAAGGTGTGTGCTTTTAGTGTAGCCCTCGGCCACTGCTGCTTTGTGCTATATTGAATCCTGCATGACTGCTTTAAGAACCCAAACTGCATCTAATGAACTGGACTTCTGACCTTTAGTAATGACACAGTACACGCCACCACCAGACGGGTTCAGCTGAGATTTGTGAGAGTTTCCACACTTCAATTCCTTTTTTTTCTTTCCGGGTTGCCATCTGAAGGTGTGGAAAGGTACGGCTCAATCAATTCAATTCTATTTATATAGTGCCAAATCACAGCAACAGTCTCCTCATCCCAGCAGGAACCATGACTTGCTGTACAGCTTGATCTGCTCTCCAAACTCGGTCCCAAACCTGGTTTATACATCTGTTAAATTGGATTTTTCCACTAAAATGATGGAAATTAATGCCTGCTTTATTACTGGCAAGTCCTTTATTTTAAATTACTTGTTCTGTCATGAAAAACTGAATTTTGTGTTTATCTCTGAGACATGGCACAGTGAGAATGAAGCCGCACATCTTTTAGAACTTTGTCCTGGAAACTGTTTATTTTTATGTGCACATCAAATTTCTGGCCGAGGAGGTGGAACTGCTGTTATTTTTAAAAACATATTTTTTAAGCCACACGATTTCTGCAAGCTCTTATACCTGTTTTGGGAGGATTATTACTAAAATTGGACAAGATCAGCCTTTGTATGGTATTTTACTCTATCGCCCACCTGGGTCTGCTACCTGTTTTCTCTCAGACTTTCAAGACTGTCGGGGACTTCAATATTCATGTTGATGACTCATCTGACAGTACTGTTTAAGGTGTTCCTGTGCCTCTTGGAGTCTTTTAAGTTTGTTCAACATCTGAGCCTATTCATATCACAGGACACACTTTGGACTTGCCCTTCAGTTACGGCGTTATAGTCAACCATTTGCTCTTAAACAAAGTTGCTGCCAGTGACCATAAATCAGTCTCCTTTAATGCTTCTTTTACTTCAGTCTTTTGTATTAGGCACAGGCACTTTTCTGATGTCTGTTATTTCTAAGTTTTCTTCTCTTAAATTTTTCAGCCTCTTCTGATGATAATGTTGTGCTCCTTGTAAACTCTTTTAATAAATATTGCCTTGCTATTATGGATCAAGCTGCTCCTCGCAAAACTAGTCAGTGCTCTGTGGTTTCTCACTCAACCTGGTTAAGTAATCAGACTTGTGGCCTACAACATTCCTGTCAGAAAGCAGAACAGCTGTGGAAGACCACGGGTTTCATTAAATAAAGAACACTTCTCTTCTTACAGTGAGGCAGTAAAAGAGGCAAGATCTTCTTCGTTTAATAGTCTCGATAAAAATAATCATACTGTGTTATTTGACACCATTTTAATAGCACCGTTTCTTCCCCACGTCAACATGCATTGATAGCCTCTGATGACTAGAATGTATTTCTTAATCATTTTGTAAATAAAGTGATGGAATTAAGATCCAACTTTAACTTAGGTTCCTCCACTTATGAAGATGGCCCTCAGTGCTCTGAGTCATTTACCTCATTCTCTCCAATTATACTGAATGACTTAGTTTAATGGTTAAGACGAAACCCACATTATCCTCATTAGAAATCTTACCTCCCTCTGTCCTGTTTGGACCTCTTACAAGCACTGGTCCTGCATCTGCTCACTAAGGCAAGGTAGTGTTCTGTCCTACTGTAATAGTGTGGCATAGCTGTTAATCCTCCTTCCTTCAAGCTGGCACGCCCCTTTGGGGTGGAATGCCTGACTTCCGATCTTCAGCCAGACCACCTGTGTGTCATTAATCTCATCGGTCACTATATAAAGGGACCAGCTCCTGCAGCCACTCTCTGCCAGATTGTCTGCCTACCAAGAGTGTATGTCCTCACTGTCTGAAGAGCTCTCAGCCACTTTTGCTAATCTCCTGTACCATAAGCTGGATCCTCATCTCAAGACCCTTGCTGGAAACCTTTGCTCACCTGCTGCTACCTACTCATCCTCCAATGTTAATCCTCTCTTGGACACAACCTGTGCCTTGCTGCCTCTCCCAGACACCTTTCCATGGAACACAATTAAACCCTCCCATACTGCATGAAACTGTGTAATAAAAGAAACTGGACTACTGAATTAACTTCCATGTCCTCTCCCTCTCAGTGGACTCCGATCACCTGCTTGGAAAGAACCTCCCTGTTCCGCCCATGCCCCATGGTTACCCCCTGAACCTTTTTGAGTAAATAAAACTATTAAACAACTCTTTGTGTTTGGAGTGGTGCTACATTTGGGTCTGAAAGAATAACTATTGGCCTTTTGGCCATGACATCTACATGCATGCTGAGGTAATTATATTACTTAAAAAACCTAATCTTGATGCCAGTTCTCCCAGCACTTACCAGCCTATTTCAAAATGATCATGTATTAGAAAAAAGTTGTTGAAAATCAGTTCAGATCCTTGTTATGCACATTACAGATTTTTGACCCTTTTCAATCTGGTTTTCAAAAACAGCACTCCACTGAAACTGCTCATTTAAAGGTCTATAATGATCTTCTAATGGCATCAGCTACAGGAACTTGTTCTGTACTTACATTACTTGAGCTCAGTGCTGCCTTTGATACTGTTGACCATAACATTTTACTAGGCTTAAGGTTCTGGCTGGTATCTCTGGCTCAGCATTAAACTGGTTTTCCTCCTGTTTATCTGGAAGGACAATCTCTGCTACGGTGTGCAAGTTCTCCTCTTATACATTACTTGTCTAACCTCTGGGGTTCCACAAGGTTCAATCGTGGGTTCACTGTTGTTCTCCTTTTACATGCTTCCTTTTGCATTCTCCTCCTGATATACATTCAAGAATTAGTCATGTGATTGGTTCCATTTGCTCCTCTGCAAAGACCAGTGTTCAGTGTTGACCAGTGTTGACTCACATCTAAAATCTATCTCGAGTTCCTGTTTCTTTCATTTAAGGAATATTTCTAAATTGCAAGCTATAGTCTCCTGCTCTGAACTAGAGAAAATTCTTCATACATTTGTATAATTATGCCTAGATTACTACAATGCCCTTTTTACTAGCTTAGCCCCTTAACTGGCAGCAAAAAAATCACCTGACAAAAACTACATAACGCCTTCTGGTTATTATTGGCTCTGAAAAACCCATTTCATAGCCTATTAATCGGCTGCGTCTGGTCCGCGTGCCGAATGAAGTGCATTTATATGGCAGGCTAGACCCGCCCATTTTGACTGACACCTCATTCGGCCAATAATGTTAAGAAATGGGTTTCCCAGAGCCAATAATACTCAGAGGGCGTCACGTAGCTTTGTCAGGTGATTTGGTGCAGCCAGTTACATGATTGGCCGAATGACGTGTCAATAAAAATGGGAGGGTCTAGCCTGCCATATAAAAGGGACTACAAACGGCCCGTCACCGGGCCCTTGCCAGTTAAGGGGCTACACAAATCACCTCTGTCATGCCAAACCAGTTTACCACTCCAGCACTGTTTAGCTGATCCTGTGGAGTCTTTTAAAAAAGAAAAACAATTTTTCTGTTTAATCTGGCCTTCTGGAAACATTATGTTTTACTTATTTTTATTCTGTTTTAACATGGTTCTCTTTTGACATTAATTGTGTTTTAATTGTCGTACAGCACTGTTTGACTTATGTCTGTGAAAAGCACTATATAAATAAACTTTACTTACTGATGCCAAGAAAGACTTTTGGGTTTCTTACTTTCAGATTTGTTACATTTTTGTCAAACCCTGCAATTTTCTGATGCTTTGCAGTCTGTCACTTTCATAAAGCTGCATCACAGGGCGTGAAGGCAGGCCAGAAAAAAATTATCTATAATTAGTTATGTAAGAATACACACATTTGAAATATGATGGTGATGTATAATGTTAATGCTTGGAAATAATATCAAGCAATTAAAACAAGTATTGGGAGTGATAGAACACTAACTGTCCAATGGGTCTTAATCTGCTTAAACAAAAATGTCAGCCCTTAAAAGTAAAAAGTAACTACTGTGACAAGTTGCAGGCTATAGGAGGCACTAAATGTCTTTTTTTTTCTTTTGTTGTGCTTTGCTTTAATCTTCAGGAATGATGAGCTACACCTGGGCTTGCTGTGCTCTGTTATAAAAGCTCACTTATTCCCGCAGTCTCTCTCTGATACTCTGAGGGGAGACTCCCCTCTGGCTCTGCAGCAGCATATATTTCCTCCTTTTACCATTCACATACGCCTCCTCCCTTCAGAACAATTCTGGTGGGGTCCTGGGAAGCCTGTCGAGAGTCCTCAGACTCAGCAGCTCACAAACCCCCACTGTTTTACTTCCTAGCAGCTTATCCTCATTGACCATACCCAAACATCCCTGAACTTTTATCTTAATAGCGTTAACCATCGCAAAAAAAAAAAAGACTTAACTGTGAAGAATGCAAATAACAAAATGATCAATAAATCAATGGCTCAATTTGCTAACTGATCATCCATGTAAAGAAATTAACTTCAACTTTAAACAACAAAGTGACCCAATTCCAATAAACCTGGACTCCATTTTTTTCCATTTACATTCAAAACTGACTCCTCTCATCATACTCAGCATGTACTTAGCATAGCCACATTTTTATTCTAAGACTGCCCCTCATGATTGGTATATACAACCCACCTTATTACCCTCAGTGTACTCTTTTTATGTTTGCTTTTTTGTTGTCGTTTGTTTGTTTATTTAATGTGAAATTGTCATGTGTCTTTGATACCTTTTACTTACTTTCAAAATAAAGGTTAAAAAATAAATGGCTAAAGAGGATCTGTGGTCAACAATTGTTTCATATTATTATTTATCAATAAGAAGAAAATGAAATAAAATATACTTGATCCAGAGAGGAGGAAGAACAAAGCTATGCACCAAGAGGGGAAATGTCTCAGAAGGCCCTCTTTGGGGTGTATTTTTTTATCTTACTGAGCTAACTCACTACATGAGCAGTTGACAGGCCTATAATTTATATATATATATACAAAACACCTGTTGTTCTATATCCTTACATGAAAAACCTGGAAAAAAAATCAACCTTACAGCAAGAAGGACAGAGGCCATACGAGGTCACATTAAAGAGACTCAGGACCAATAAATGTTTTCCAGACAAGATCTTTTTAGAATTGTAATGAAAACAAATTTGTATTATAGTTTGCTGTAGTTAGAGACATTATCATTATACACAGAGAATTTTCAGGGGAGTCTCACACCAACTGTTAGCAAAAACTAAAGCTAAGCAGTTCAAGCTAACAAAATGCTAAAGTCATGAGCAAATTTCACATATGAGCTGTGTGCAAGTTTTGGTAGCACTTTCCAGTATGACCAATGACTATGGATGTGACTTCCTCTATAATTAAATGCTTAGCAATATATACACTAGAATTAGGGGGCAATATTTCAAGCTTTATAGAAGGAAGAAATAATTATACTGTAGCTGGTGAGTGTTTGAAGACATGTCAGCATCTTCCATGCAAACCACTGGACACTGCAGCAATCTGCTAGCATCCAAAGCAATCACATGGAGGGTTTGGGTGCAGCACCACATACCTCCTTACAGCCAATTTCACTTAGTTACTGCCAGCAACCTCCAGAAGTCAATTCCTGGTCGGGGAATACACATTTTTCCCTACCAACCGGAGGTTGCCAGAGGCATACCAATAAGTAGGTCTTTATGGCTGAGGCTTAATGAGCAAAATGCACTAATTATACAGCAACACTGTAAGCATCTTGTATGTGATTGTGTCATTACAAAATTTGGGGGTTGGATAATGTAAATTTTTCACTCCTTTTAATTAGGCATAAGGAAATGAATGACTATGCTTGGGGAATTATGTACAATAATTCATTCATCTTCATCATAAAAAGGGAAAAAAGAAAGTTTAAAGAATAAGAAGAGCAAAAGAAGAAAGCACAAAAAGAACACAATAACAAAATAACTAAATTGTACAGATAAAACATAAATAAAGGTATTAATAACGTATAAGAACAGTATTTTGTTTGTTCTGTCGTGTTCAATTTTGGGTTTGCACATAAATTTAAAAAATTCTATTTTAGTCTTTCTTCATTCATGTTATTATAAGTCTTTGTAATTTTCATATAGTCCCTTTGAAAGTTCTGGTTGATGGTTGAGCAGTGTTTGTGCAAGAAAAAAATGAAGTTAGACGTGTTCCATCATTATAAGATCACATGGCGTCTGACCTGTGATGTTTTCTAGTGTTTATATTTTCATGTAAGTAGGAAATGGAAAACAGGCCTTATCAATTTTTTATATGTAACATTAACAGCCATGGAGCACACCAATATAATGCATAATATAAAAGGTAAAAAGGCAAGGTTAAGCCACTACATAATACAGCCTGCACCTGTAAAAACAGAATGTGTTTACAGTGTAAAATAGGGAAGTTTTTTTTGTTTATCCACTAAAATACCATTAAATTACAGTATAATTTGTTTGCTTTCCTACACTACTTAAAATTACTACCTGTAAAAACTTGAATTATTGCAACCTTATTCCAATGTATCTACCACTAAATACATGTAGGTAAATAAAATTAGATTATAATTTTAGGTAAAATACATGGAAATTCCATTTAATTCTAAGGGATGTAGGCTGTATTATAAAGTGCTACACAGGTTTTTCCCCGTTACCTATTCTTATATGTAGTACACAGCATGAGATGCATTTGCACCAAAATGCATAAGGATATTAGCTGCTCTAGTTGCACATTACCTTACACAGTACCATTTTATTGAGTTCAGTATAAATGCTGTAAGTGGGGGGGGACTGTTGCTAGTGCCACAACTTAATACATTTTGTTGTGGTGGGGTTTGCTTGCTGGGTCTTTTGTGGACTTTAAATGTTTATGTGCATTGAAGTTTAAATGTCCTACACTGTGTACTGTGAGTGCTGCCTCGTTCCACAGTAAAGTTAAACAATGGATTCCTTGTTCTGAAAAAAGGCACCTGTTATCCCGTTGTACTAATAATGAAATTTCTTCTGAATTCCTGGTAGATACTGGAGAAATTAATTGAGAGGAAACTTTTTTTTTTTTTATCTGTAATAAAAATAAATAAATAATGAAAAAGGCACAATGAGCTGTCAGTCTACCCACCCAAACTCTTCCTATTGAATCACAGTTTGTTTTCCATCCGCAGGCATCCACAAAGTAGCTCAGAGCTCAGTTCTGCACAGTGATACGTTACCTCCCACCTGTGTTTCTGATCTAATTAGCTAGCTTACATGTTCCATTTTTTAAATGTGAAATTACATTCTCGTAAGTCATGCCAGAAAGCTGCCACTGTTCTTACAGCTCAGTTGACCACCAATGAAAAGAAAAATTATAAAATAATTAATATCCATTTAGGATGCCCAGTTAATAGGTTCAGAGAGGAAATAAATAAAATTAAGCACTAATGGTGACAGTGTGACTATAAAGCATATTGTAGGGTTGCCTCATTTATCCAAAGGTGTATAAATGCTCAGTAATATATTTAAATATAGCACCAAACAGCAACAGTTGTGCAGTTCAGCAGCAAAATGATGTCTTCATTAGACCCTGGAAAGTCATAATACTAGAACTCATAATTCTACATTTCCCCTTGCAGCAACTGAGTACATAATTTCACCATCGTAAATGATGCGGGGGTCCCCACTGTCATCTGCACCAAATGGATGAAGATGCACAGCAATGAATATGCTAGAGCTATTACTCTCTCACTGTGACCTTTACACAGGAGATGCAAGCTGAACATATGTTCTCTAACAAGAATTCTTTTTCTGCATCTCCTATTTATCTCTCGGGTCTCATAAAGTCTTAGCCCTTGTTGTTTATGGTGACCCTTAGCTTCTAAAGCCAGCTCCTATGACAGTGAATTTTGCTGCCTTATTATGGTGATAAAATAAAAAGTGAATCCAGAACTTCATGTCCTTGCTGAACTCATGTTACACCAGTATTCACAGACTTTCGTATATATAGGAAGCAAATTCCAGATATTGCCTAGTGGTTACAGCAGTGTACATAAATAACTCAGTGTGCTGATTGTACTCCAACTGTGAAGTCCAGGAAAAACATTAATATAAAGTGCATCCTGCTGATTAGCACTGCTGTCATTAAAAAACACAGTTTGAGCGTGTGTCAAAAGTTTAACCTGATATGAAGATTTAAATCAACTTCGGTGTTTTGAATCTAATTAATCTCTCACACATTACTAAAATAAAACAGAGCATGGGAATCATTACTTATGTTCTCTTCATCCTAAATTTGTCTCACTGAAACACTGTAGAACCACCTAAATATATTTATGCAAGTTCCTTAAGCTTTTGTGGTTGCATTACTAGTTTAACAGTAATTAACTGAATGCTAATTATTTGTTTGTCCAAGGAAACACTGGTATTTATGGGGAAAATTGAAGAATCTTTTATTTTTGGTTATTCTGAATCAAACTCTTAAAGACAGCATCTATTGAAAAAAATAAATAAAATTCCCCACTCACCCTGTGGGCGATCTCTTGTCCTCCAAGCTCGGGTCCTCCAACAGACACCTGGGAGCTTAAGGGTCCTGGACAATATCTTAGCTGTTGCTAGGACTGTGAGATCTCTGTCCAGAAGAGCAGTGACTGGAGCAGTGACCCCCAATCACTTGATGGTGACTTGTGCAATTGCCTTAAAGTTGGTCCTGATGAAGGCCTCTAACGTTATCTTTCCACATCCCCATTTAATTCCGGATGAAGGCTCTTCTTCTGAAGGTCCTGTTGTTCCAGAATCCATGTGTGAGGCACTGAGTCATAGGCTTTCTTGTAGTTTCTAATCCAGGCAGTGCACAGCTTGGCAGTTTCTAAGACCCCAGGTATGGACAACTTGTTGTATTTCTTAGGCACCCCTTGCTTCATCACACCTTTCTGCAGCTCTGATACGTAGCTGGCTAAGATGGCGGCGCGCATAGTCGCAGCGGCTCAGTGCTCTCCTTTTCGGTGCTCTGTGAAATTGTGTATGTTGTTATGTGTGCTTCAACTGTGGCTCAACACATCACCATTATGTCGGGCGGACATTATAACATACAGACGGCACAAACTCCTACATATAGGAGCACAAAGGGAGCAGGCGGTTATGGCTGACTTCCTCCACTCTCACAACATCCCGGTGGACATCGCCAGACCACCTGGCTCTTTGTGGTTCATCATCCCTGTGAGGAGGGGTCGCAGACATGGACGGCGCAGAGAAAGGAGGCAGAAAAGAGGCAGTAGAGCCGGCGTTTTGGAGAGGCTCATAGACCTCCGCTACCCAGTGTTTTCCTCGCCAATGTAAGATCACTCCCAAATAAAATGGATGAGTTGAGACTGCTGGTGGCTACAAACAGGACCGTGAAGGACTGCTGCGTTTTGCTCTTCACTGAGACCTGGCTTCATTCATCCATTCCTGATGCAGCCATCGAGCTAGCCGGCAGGACAACGCACCGGCATGACAGAATGCGGACCTCCGGTAAGAGCAGAGGAGGGGGTGTGTGCTTGTATGTAAACAACAGCTGGTGTACAGACAGTATGACTGTGAACAGCCACTGCTCTCCGGACCTGGAGTACATGACTGTTAAATGCAGGCCCATCTATCTGCCCCGTGAATTTACAGCTGTTTTGATCACTGTTGTTTATCTTCCCCCTGATGCTAATGCTAACTCGGCTGTTAGTCTCTTACATGACACGGTTTGCAGTCAACAGAGCAGATATCCTGAGGCTGTACACATCATTGCAGGAGACTTTAACCATGTTGATTTAAAGACTGTTCTACCCAAGTTCCATCAGCATGTTAAATGCCCTACAAGAGGGAACAACACACTGGATAAAGTCTACTCTAACATCAAGCTGGGTTTCAGGGCCACATCTGGGCCAGTCAGACCATCTGTCCCTGCTTATGATTCCAGCATACACCCCCCTCAGCAAAACTGCTCTTTCTACATCTAAGACTGTTCAGACCTGGCCTGAAGGTGCCTCTCAACAGCTGCAGGACTGCTTTGAAACAACTGACTGGGACATATACCTCGGCTGTTCTGGACTACATCAAGTTCTGCACCGACACTGTAACTGTGGACAAGAATATCCGGGTTTTTCCAAATAGAAAGCCATGGATGAATGGAAAGGTGTAAAGCTTACTCAGAGAGAGGAACATCGCCTTCAGAGCTGCCAGAGCCAACCTGAAGAGGGGCATCAGGGAGGCCAAGGCTGTGTATAAGAGGAGGATTGAGGACTGTTTCCAGAGTCACGACTTCAGGCAGGTGTGGCAAGGGGTTCGGCATATTTTGAACTACAAACCCAGCCTGTTAGTTGATCAGAGTAACATCAATCTGGCAGAGGAGCTGAACAGCTTCTTTGCACGCTTTGAGGTACATCAACCAGAGACAGCCATCCAACATCCATCAGCAGGCAGCAGCAGCATCCTCAGGCTGCAAGAGGTGAGGCATATGCTGGAAACTGTGAACCCCAGGAAAGCTGTGGGGCCCGATGGTGTCTCTGGACGGGTACTGAAGGTCTGTGCGGCTCAGCTGGCTGGTATTTTTACCAGCATTTTTAACCAGTCCCTGAGCCAGGCTGCTGTCCCTTCCTGCCTGAAGTCCTCCATTATCGTCCCCATCTCCAAGAAGAACACTATCAGAGGTTTGAATGACTACAGGCCAGTAGCACTCACACCAATTGTTATGAAGTGCTTTGAAAAGCTTGTCCGGGCTCACGTCATCTCCAGTCTCTCCCCCAGACTAGACCCCCACCAGTTTGCCTACAGAGGCAACCGGTCCACAGAGGACGCCATTGCCACGGCCCTCCACTCTGCCCTCTCTCACCTGGAGCAGGGGGGGAACTACGCTCGGCTGCTCTTTGTGGACTTCAGCTCGGCGTTTAACACCATCCTTCCTGGCAGACTGGTGACTAAACTGTCAGATCTGGGGATACCACGCTCCACCTGTCTTTGGATCAAGGACTTCCTGACAGACCGTTCCCAGAGGGTAAGAGTAGGTCCCCACCTCTCTTCAGCCATCAGCCTCAGCACCGGCTCTCCACAGGGCCGTGTGCTGAGTCCCCTACTCTTCACCCTCTACACACATGACTGCACCTCCATACATGCCAGTAACTGCATCATTAAGTTTGCGGATGACACCGCTATGGTGGGGCTCATATCAGGGGGGGATGAGTCAGCATACCGGGACGAGGTGCAGCGGTGGTCAAGGTGGTGGAGTGAGAATAACTTGATCCTGAACACCACTAAGACAAAGGAGATGGTAGTAGACTTCAGGAGGACAACACATGTCATTCAACCTCTGTTCATCGAGAGGGATGAAGTGGAGCTGGTTTCAGATTTTAGGTTCCTGGGAGTACATCTGCAGGATGATTTGACCTGGAGTATCAATACGACCAGCATTGTCAGAAAGGCCCAACAGAGACTGCATTTCCTGAGGGTTCTTAGGAGCAACCATCTGACCCAGAATCTGCTGGTGTCCTTCTACCGTTGCTCTGTAGAGAGCATCCTGACCTACTGTCTGTGTGTGTGGTTCAACAGCTGCACAGCAGCAGACAGGAAAACACTCCAGCGAATCATCAACACTGCTCAAAAGATCATAGGCTGTCCCCTGCCCTCCCTCCAGGAACTGTTCAATGCCCGCTGCCAGAGGAGGGCACAGAACATCCTCCAGGACCCCTCACACCCTGGACACTCCTTGTTTCAGCTACTGCCATCAGGCAGACATTTCAGGACAATGAAGGCCAGAACAAACAGACTGAGGAACAACGTTTATGCCAGGGCTGTCATTGAACTGAACTCTGTGTGTTTAAATGGACAGTGATGTGGGGTGGTAGTGCTGAGTGTGTGCGTGCGTTGGTGTGTGTATCGGGGCTAGATTCTTCTGTTAATTTATTATTGTGTATTGTATTTTAGTAATCATTTTTATCACTCATATTTTTTTATTATTTATTGTCTGAGGCACCTAGAAAGGAATGCATTTTAAATTTCGTTGTGCAACTTGTGTGTACAATGACAATAAAGATTCTGATTCTAACAAGAGTCAGTAGCAGAATAAGCTGTTTGGCACAGGCAGAGAAGATTTGGCAATGACTCTTGTTTGGTGTCATTTACTGAATTAGATGATTGCTAGTTGAAGATGGCATCCCACAGCAGTGTGTGACCAAGGTGGTGACCGGCTTGAGGAAGAGACTGTTGTGCATGTGTATGGTTCTTCCACATGCCACTGAGGCCCCTGAATAAATTGCTAAATTATCAGTCTTGTCATGTCTTATCATGTCTTGTTTCTTCTAACCCATTAAATGGAGAGCTGGTCCAGACTCCTGTACAGGGGTATAACTGGGATCTGACAAAATATAAAAATAAATAAAGAAGTTTGAATAAATAAATTAATTAATTAATGAATTAATAATTCCCCACTCACCCTGCAGGCAGTCTTTGTCCTCCAAGCTCAGGTCCTCTTCCATGTGTGGTAGAGGACCTGAGCTTGGAGGGCAAAGACCACATGCAGGGCCGTCTTTGTGCAATTATACCCCTGTACAGAAGTCTGGACCAGCTCTCCATCTAATGGGTTAGAGTTAGAATTTCTGATCCTATAGATATTACCCATTTAGATATTTACAGAAACTGTTTAAACTAGTTTGTGGCCGTTAGCCTAGCTACTGTCTACAATTCCAGATACTGACCCCTCTGATCCTCTACTGATCCTACCAACTAGCAACCCTAATAGTTGACTGTAACCAAAAGTCACATCTGTTAACAACAGCCCTCCTCATATGATCTGGTGCACTTGGTATGAAAGCGAGGTAATATTGTAGTGGGCAGTAAATAGGGCCCAGGGATCTATTACCTATGAGAACCATTAAAAGATGTAACATTCATACACCAGTTCATACCTTTACTGTTATACAAAGGGTGCAAAGCAGGAATGTCTGCAATTTAGACTTTAAATACAAATGGGATATTTATTAAAGCAATTTAGCGGGTGCAAGCAGGCAACTTGATCAGGTAAAATGAATTATAAATGTCAAATTACATAGTGCTTATTACAACTAAATAATGCCTGTGCCGAAAGTAATCCAAATAGGAAAGTGATAGTTCAGTGCAAGATTCTCCAATTCCTTCTTAGGTTAAATTCCAAATGATCAAAAGTGAATAGAAGAAAAGCCAAAGTCATAATCCAGTTTATGAGTCCATAGGTGTTGGTCAAATGGTTATCCCTCTTTGCAGTTTTCTTGCTTAAGCTTTCAGGTTGTGGACCATAATATCCCATTTTTCCTCACTCACTTGCAGGAAGACTGGGAAAAATACTGGTGTATGAACACATGGAGGGTGAAAAAGAAGTAGGTGAAGAAGAAATGTTTAGTGAATTATGGTAAACCCACAGCAGTCCAGGCCCATTGCAGTGTAATTAAGGGAGGCATCAGAGTCACCTGATCCAGCCCTAATTATAACCTTTGTGGAAAAGCAAAGTTTTAAGCCTAGTAGTAAAAGTAGAGAGGCTGTTGCAAGTTGCAGTCTTATACAGCTTCTTTGCTCCTGTCATCCCCAAAATTCCATCACCATAGAGATGGTGTCTGCTCCCAAACAACCAAAACCCAGCAAAAAACAATTTAAGCCTAAAAATTCACAAAGAAAGAACAATATAGCATCTTCAGCTGCACCACAGAGTAAAACAGTTAAATGTAGATTATTAAACGTTAGGTCTTTCTTCTTTAAGTCCCTTTTAGTAAAGGATTTAATAATTGCTCAACATATTGATTTATTCTGCCTTGAAGAGACCTGGTTACAGCAGGATGAATATGCTAGTTTGAATAAACACCCCCTGAGTCATACTAACTGTCAGAATCTTTAAAGCAGAGGCCAAGGAGGAGGAGTAGCAGTAATCTTGCACTCCAGCTTATTAATTAATTACCCAGACAGTTTTAATTCATTTGAAAGTCTGTCTCTTAGACTTGTTGACCAAAAATAAAAAATTTTAAAACCTGTTTTATTTGTTTTTCTCTATCACCCACCTGGCCCTTACTCAGAGTTTTTGTCTAACTCAGACTTTTTATCTTATTTAGTGCTCAGTTCAGATAAAATAATTGTAGTGGGTGATTTTAACGTCCATGTAGATGCTGAAAATTATAGCATCAACACTGCATTTAATTCACTGCATTTATTCACTAGACTCCAATTTGTTCATGTAAATGGACAGCTTTCCTTACACACTAAGGCTAATTATGGAGTTCCACAGGGTTCTGTGCTGGAACCAATTCTATTTACATTATACAGGATTTCTTTAGGCAGTATTATTAGGAAGCATTGCATACATTTTCATTGTTATGCAGATGATACTCAGCTTTATCTATCCATGCAACCAGATGACACACATCAATTAGTTAAACTGCAGGAATGTCTTAAAAAAATAAAAGCCTGGATAAACTTCTAAATTCATATAAAATTGAAGTTATTGTACTCGGCCCTACAAATCTTAGAAACATGTTGTCTAACCAGATACTTACTCTGGATGGCATTACCTTGGCTTCCTGTAACACTGTGAGGAATCTTGGAATATTTTTTGATCAGGATATGTCCTTCAATGCACATATTAAATCCAGAATTTAATTCAAAATCCTTCTTACATACAGTACAAGACCTTGAATAATCGGGCCCCATCGTAATTTAAATACCTCATACTACCCCAGTAGAGCACTTCACTCTAAAACTGCAGGCTTAAGTGTGGTTCCTAATTATTCAGTTATTTACTAACAGGAATGTTGAAGAGAACGAAATAATAATTGAAGGTTTGATATAAACCTGTCTTTGTGAGATTTTACACTTAATTAATTTTTTGCTGTTTCTGGTTTGTCTTAAGGTAGTCTGGGAACAGACACAATCTCTGTGTTGGAACAACAAGCCAAGTCCCTCAATTTTTGCTGTAGACTGAAAACATTTGGGTTTGACACCAAAAATCAATATGAGATCAACATCTCAACTTTTATTTCCAGGTATTTACATCTGGATCTAGACCAAAAGTATGGGAACAGATAAATTTCAAATAAATTAAAATGAATAAGACTTAATATTTAGTCCTTTGATTGCAATGACCGCATGAAGCCGGTGATCCACCGACATCACTAAGCTTTTTCAGAGATCGACTAGCCAAGTCTAAAACTTTTCACTTCCTGCCTCTGATGAACTCTTTTGTAGTTTTGGCAATGTGTTTTTGGTCATTACTTTGAGGCATGATGAAGGATTTCCCAATCAGTTTGGCTGCATCTTTCTCTAAATTGACAATTGATTGTTTCTGTAGGCTTCTGAATTCATTGTACTGCTGCTATTGTGAGATCATCAGTGAAGATTAATGAGTTTGTCCCAGAAAAAGCCATGCAAGCTGAAGCCATGACATTATCTCCACTGTGTTTCATAGATGAGCTTGAAGGTTTGGGATCATGAGCAGAGCCTTTCTTTCTCCAAACTTTAGCCTTTCCATCACCTTAGTAAAGGGTAATCTTTGTCTCATCAGTCTATAGAACTTTGTTCCAGCATTTCTGAGGCTTTTCTCTGTACTTCATGGCAAATTCCAGCCTGGCCTTCATATTCTTCTTGCTAATTAGTGGTTTGCATCTTCTGAAGTCTACAGTAGATTGTGATACCTTCACTCCTGCCCTCTGGAGCTTGTAGCTGATGTCACTAATAGTTGTTCTAGGGTCTTTCTTTAGAGCACTTGCAATGTATCTGTTAGCTGCAGTTGTTTTTGAGTGACACCTTTCTTCTTCAGGGCATTCCAAATAGTTGTACTGACTATTGTGTGCAATGGCTCTGATTGATTTTCCATCTTGTCTCAGCCTCACAATTGCATGTTTTTCACCCATGGAAAGTTCTCTGGTTCTTATGTTTGTTACTCCTCTGACCATAAATGCACAGTCTGCACAGGCAAAACCCAAATCTGAAACTAAGTGTAGGCATTCAGTGCTAGTTATTGTAACAGGACACACCTAGGCAACAAAACACACCTGTCAGTCACATGTTCCAAAACTTTTGCTCACAAGAAAAATGAGTGGGTTCAGGCAACAGGTCTGAACTGTGTATCAGGTCCAGACGTAAATACCTGGAAATAAAAGCTGAAATGTTGATCTTTTGTTTTCAGTCTATAGCAAAAAAAAAAAAAAAAAAAAAAAAGAAAGAAAGAAAAGGGATTGGCTTCACTGTTCCAATACTTTTACTTTCAGACTGTTATTAAGAATAAACCAGATGACACATTCAGTTCAAAATTTCAAGGCCATGATTTATATGCTTGTCTCGTTTGATGAATGAATGTAATGGCACTTTCCTGTCTTCTCAAGGCAACATTTTGAAGAAATCTCGCATTTCTTCTGCTTCATTTATTCTGCAATAAGAATGGCTCTTTATTCCTGTTTGATGCTGATGTACTCAGTTAAAGCTCTTCTGGTAATATGTCATTCAACATTGCCTGTTTTATTTATGTAGTCAAGACCTCTAAAAGCTGACATGTATTAGGCAGAAATCCTGAATGACTCATGGGTGATGTTGTTCAAAGAGGCTGTTATAATCTTTACCTTCTTGAAGCCTGATAAGACGTTCAAACACATCAGATATTCTTCTAATGAAAGTCTGAGAAAGTAAGTTGTGAAACAAGCTAAGTCTAATACATTAGATCAAAGAGGGCAAGAATGAAATGGTCTGAGAGATGACAAAGGCTCCCAAAGAGGCAAACAGCAGCGCTGCATCACAGGGACAAAGCAGTCTTTAGTTAGTCCCACTTTTTCACCCATAAATGAGAAATGCAACAATTAAAAAAAAAAAAATTAACTTAACAATAAAATTCACATTAACATCACTAAGTGACCATCTGGTGTGGGAACTGATTTGGAAGAGAAAAGAGCAACATGCCAGGTGCAAAGACAAAAGATACATTTAGAAGAAGGCTCAAAACAACTTTATTGCCATAATATCTGACAGTGAAATTCTAAGTATAAATCTAGGTAGGTGAAGGGACACCTAAAGATAAAGTTTTGCTTATTGTTTGATTAAAATAAACAAAGGTTTTAATTAATTCAGCTAATTTTCCTTATTACTCAGTTTTTTGTCTGACTAAAATTAAGCCAATGATTAAAGTAAACCTGAAAAGATGGCCATTAATTACTGAGAAAATCAGTAGTATAAAACTGTCAGTGTTGTTTTATAATGACTGATGACACAAAATTAAATGTATTCATTAGCATAAAGATAAATAAAACAAAATGCCACTGACCTTTTTGTTGTTATATGTAAATTGTACTCATCAAATTTAAAAAATGGTTAAAATGTGCTATTTTAAACACAATGTTATCATAATATTCATTTTTATTATTGTCCATAATTTTCACATTATTTCTGCTAGGAGAAAATTACATCATTTAAGAGGCAGGCATGTTCTTTCTTCAATGCACTTCTGTTAATTTCAGAAGACAAGGACCTTTAATGTGCGCTTTAAGTTGGCCCTACTGTAGCTTAACCAAAGTAACATTAGTAGTAGTCAGAAGCTCATATTGTATGGAAAGGAAAGAGAATGCAGACATGTAATAGTAATGTTTTCTTGATATGTTTATGATATGAAGTGTAATTTATAATGAACACATCACAGTGAAAAATGGCAGTCCTATATACTTGTATAGGACTGTTGTCATGACAAATTCATCAAAGCGACATGATGAAGTCCTTGCTCTTTATATTTGGGACATTTCTGATGTCTGCAGTAATAAACATGACTAATCACTAACAACTTAGCTTTGTCTCTTGATACTTGCCCTTTGATGCTGCACTGCAAGCAGAGCTAGGTGTTGTTCGTTCCGTTGATTTGGTGCACAAACACTGGATTATTTCCCCAACTTTCCAGTTAAATTAATTATTCATTGTCAACCCTAGCAACACCCTGTTGTGTATGTGCTGCATACTGATCCTTACAGGACTGACCTATATTGCATTTTGGAGCGGAGATGGTGGGGTTTTTCATCAGCAGAGCAGAGCGGGATTTGAATGACTCCCCTGGTGACCTCATCCTTATGATTGCATCCTCATCCCATTATCATGTAGTGACCCAGATTTGTACAAACTCCTAAGCTGTGAGGAAGAATCACTATCAGTTATGTGGAACATGAATGCAGTTCCTTCTGAATGACTGCACAGCAAGATTTCCATTTTGGCTCAAAGCTTTTAATCTCAGCTATTGCTTCACATACCTATAACAAAGCTGTGGACAATCACAAAAGTGTGGTAGTTTGGGGAGGTAAAGGCAGTAGAGTGTAGTGGGGGTAGTCGGGGCAGTTGCAAAAAAGTGTGTGAGATCAGTGGTAAATCCATTGTAATCACTTTCTAAGCAACAGACCTGTTCCACAGAGGCCTCATAAGCAGGAGATCTTCCATTATGACTGGGCCTTTCATCCAGGTAAAGGAGATTACATCTGAGGAATGCTCAGCTTTTTGAAGTTCTCAGTGACTCAACAGTGCCTTATTCTGGTCACATCCCCATCAAGGAGAGCCCTCACAGACCTTGAAAACTAACACTTACTTATATAATCTGCTTGAGACCTATATTTCCACTCAACTGAAGTTTGCATCTGCTGAATGGAGACAAGTTGCAGTCCTGGATTCAGAGTACTTAGGCTCTAGCTTTCCTGTAGACTATGCAGAAGCATGGCAAACTCAGTTTGAGCACAGTGATGCTAGCGTCTTACGCAAGTCACTTTTCAGAAAGTATGTTCATTTTTTTGCCACTTTAGTTCTTTTTTTTTTTTTGCCACTTTAATTCTGAAGAAAAAATAGCTCCCTTTTCTATGGAGGGAAGAGTAACAAATTAGTTTTTTTTTTTAATGTACAGAAACTAAGATATGAACATTTTATTCTCTGTGGAACAATATTTTTGATGGACAAACGTTACGTACCTGGACCCTACAGGTACATGACATGCACAGGTACTCCAACTCCTCCAGGATGGCACATCAATAGGTGCCATTATCAGAAGGTTTCCTGTGTCTCCCAGCACAGCCTTAAGAGGATGGAGGTCATTCCAGGAGACAGCCAATTCTCTCTAGGGGATCTGGACAGGTCCATAGAAGATCCTTAACCCCTTAACTGGCAGCAAAAAAATCACCTGACAAAAACTACATAACGCCTTCTGGTTATTATTGGCTCTGAAAAACCCATTTCATAGCCTATTAATCGGCTGCGTCTGGTCCGCGGGCCGAATGAAGTGCATTTATATGGCAGGCTAGACCCGCCCATTTTGACTGACACCTCATTCGGCCAATAATGTTAAGAAATGGGTTTCCCAGAGCCAATAATACTCAGAGGGCGTCACGTAGCTTTGTCAGGTGATTTGGTGCAGCCAGTTACATGATTGGCCGAATGACGTGTCAATAAAAATGGGAGGGTCTAGCCTGCCATATAAAAGGGACTACAAACGGCCCGTCACCGGGCCCTTGCCAGTTAAGGGGTTAACCCATCAGTAGGACTGGTATCTGCTCCTATGTGCAAGGAGGAGTAGGATGAGCAGTGCCAGAGCCCTACAAGAAGACCTCCAACAGACCACTGGTGTGAGTGTCTCTGATCAAACAATCAGAAACAAGACTCAAGACTTCATGAAGGTGGCCTGAGGGCCCAATATCCTCTAATAGGCCGTGTGCTCACTGCCCAGCACCATGGAGCTTGACTGACATTAGCCATAGAATACCAGAACTGGCAGCATGTAATTTCTTTATATGTGTAAGTATTTAAGCAATGTCTCATAAATTAAGACTAAGGTACAGTAGCTAACATCTGTTATATATATGTAAAATCCTCCTACAACCATACAGTCATTGCAGTAGTTTATGTTTGCCTGAGTTATCTTCTATCAGATGCTCCATGATGCTAAAATATCCTATTTTCAAGATGAAAAAACTAAAACTCCAACAAAACTTGTTTTGAAAAGAATTATCCAACAATGGCTTCTACAATTCACAAGAGTTGGTGTGAGACAGGCAGTAAGTGATACATTTGTGTGAAAACCATCCTAACACTGTATTACCTTTTGTAGATTTTATTTACATAGTACTTCATGATGAAAACAGGATCCTTTCACAATATATGCTTAGATACTGCTTAGAAATCCTACTCCAACCTATTCAAATCCTGTTTGAAAAGCAGATCTTGTGTGAAGGAGAATGTGAGCTAATTGACTGGTCATTGAGATGTTAGAATTTATAGTGCACATCTTTACAAAGGTACTAGCAAAGAGAGCAGCTCACTGGGGAATATCTTGGCCCATAATACTGATGTGATGGTTTTATTAATTTGAGCGATGATCGAAAGCTGTCATGGATGATGGATGATGTAGGAGGTAAACGGTCAGATGGGTTCCTCTGCCTCACCATTTATCTATCTCCAGAACAGCTGTTCATCTTGCCAAATGGGCGTGGGTGCCTTGAGTTGCTGAGAAGATGTGATGTGAGAGCTGCCTGTACCCCCAACATTATTACACTTTGCTTAGGGAAGAGCCAGCTCAGCAGCAGCAGTACACATCTTGTATGTGCTCAGCGGATGTTCCTAATACCACTGCGGCTGTGGTGGTTAAACTCACAATTACGCTGTTATGGCCAATTAGTCTTGTAATCACGCTGTTGTAATTTCTACAGCAATCAGAGCTTATTCTACAAAGCAAAGTTGGTCATAACATATTGATTGCATCTACACTGTATGCTCTTAATCTTAGCTTTCACAGCAACAAACTTCTTTTTTCAATTTGACTGAATGTAATTGTCATCAAGTTGGTATGCTCATCATTAGACTAACTGTTATGGGGATGCATTTTACATAAAATGTCTAACAAGCTCCACATGGTAATAATTGAGAGCACATTGTGATAAATTTTCATTGTTTACCAGCCAAGACAGACAAAGCCAAGTCAGTGGGAGTGATCCCAGCTTCGGCTTAGAAGGGAAATGTGATAGGAGGCTGTCAGTGATCTATAAAATGAGACACAAACCAGCTATGTAACTGTTTATTCAAGTTGGAATGTTATTAAATAAAAAATCCATCTTTTAAATTTAAATCTAATTTCAGAACAATGGAATTAACAGCGGCAACTAACAGTATAGTAATTAAGGCTGCATTATTTTTTGAAAGAAAATGTACATAAAAAAACCCATGAATTAAATCTTCAATACGTTTCAAAATTTAAACTTCCATTTAAAAAAAAAAAAAAAAAAGCTTCAGTAGTAATTAACACTGCATTATTTTGTAATCAAAATCAGATCTGCAGAAGTGAAAAACTTTACACAATGTGTTTTTTTTTTAAACTTAACGATTCATACTTTCAAAAATGTAACCAAATGTAATTTTGAGGCAAAAGCTACTTTTTTCACACAAGTTTGACATATTGTTGCAGAATGACAACTAAATTTTGTTGAAATGAAACAGTAAGTGCAAACAGCTGCAAATAAATAAATTACTTGAAAATAAATTTACATTAAAACTGGCCAATCACTTTGTGAAAATAAATATGTACATTTTTATTTGTGTTTCTTATTTTGATAAAGTGATATTTGTGAGTTGCAAACAAAATTTCATGAATGGAGAACATAAAGTTCTGGTTCATAATCTATCTTAATATTTATTCTCATATTTCCCTTAACAGTCAAAAGTCCATCCATCCATCATCTTCTGCTTTTATGAAGGTGGATCGCAGTGGCAGCAGGCTATGCAGGTTATTCCAAATGCCCTTCTATCTAGCCACACTTTCCAGTCCCTCCTGGGAGATCCCATGCCATTCGCATGCCAGATAAGATCTAAAATCTCCCCAGTGCATTCTAGGTCTACTCTGAGGTCTCTTCCCAGTTGGACATGTCCAGAAAACCTCCAAAGGAAGGTACCCAGGAGACATCCTATCCAGATAACTGAACCACCTCAGGTTGCTCCTTTCAACATGCAGGAGCAGTAGCTATACTCTGAGATCCCCCCAGGTGTCTGAGTTCCTCACCCAATCTCAAAGTGCAGCCACCCTATGGAGGAGATTAATTTCAGCCGCTTACATTCATCACCTTACGGTACCCACTAAAAATGACTTTGTGCCAAGGATGTGGACACAGCTCTCACATTGGGTTTACAAGGATCTACTGGCCTGCAACAATGACCCCAGAACCCCATACTTCCACAATACAATCCACAGGTGCCCCTGGGGAGCCTGGTCATCAAACGCCCATGAACTCTCCAAATTCTGGAAGTGTAAGATCTGGTAGTTCCATAGCCAAGATGGAATCTCCACTGCTCCTCTTCAATCCAAGGCTTGACGATTGGTTTCAGCATCTTTTCCAGCATGCTGGGATAAACCAAGCAAAGCAATACGCTGATAATTGGAGCACACCCTCTGGTCCCCTTTTCTTAAAATGAGCTCCACCACCTAAGTCTGCCACTCCACAGGCATTACTCCAGACCTTCATGCAACATTAAAAAGGCATCCCAACCAAGACAGACCCACTGCCGGTGCAATGGATGAGGCTTTCTCTGAGTTTTCAGGCTCTGCTTCCACCACACAAGAAGAGATGGTCAGGTTTAGGAGTTCCTCAGAGTGCTTTTTCCCCAGTCCAGGTCAGCAGAAGGTTTGTCCAGCATACCCCAGGATGAAAGAGAAATCCTTTCAGACATGGGAGTTAAAGTCTCTACAGACAGGGGCCTTCCCCAGATATTCCCAATTCACCTACCCCACCATTTAATCCACCTCATCAATAGGTGATTATTTGATAGCTCTTCTCCTCTCTTCTTGAACAACTTAGTGTCCAATAAATATGGCCTCAGAACAGATGATAGGACAGTCAATCATTGATCTTTGGTCTAAGGTGCTCTGGTACCAAGTACAGCCACATTATGCTCAAACATTGTGTGTGTTATGGCCTACCCAATCCCAGCACAGAAGTCCAATGAGAAAACATCATTCTGACTTAGATAATGCAGGCCATTCCTCCCAATCACCCCACTTCAGGTATCTCCATGATCGCCCATGTGAGCATCTAAATTTTCCAGGAGAACTAAGGAGTCACCAGGCAGAACCCCTTCCAGGATCCCCACCCATAGACTCCTAGAAGTATTCCAAACTGCTCTTGAGTGACAAACACACATAAGACAGTCAGAGTCTTACCCAACATGACTTGAAGTTGCACAGAGGCGACCCTCTGTTTCCTGCTTTGGAACTCAAAGCTTACCCTCCCTCCACAGATTTTCTATTGGATTGAGGTCTGAAGACTAGCTAGGCCACACCATGACCTTAATGTGTTTTTTTGTGGGATCAAATAATTGTTTTCCCTGACTGTATCAGGTTCTTTCCCCACCAACGAGGTTATGGTCAATGTCCCAAAAACTAGTCTGCAATGCGGTCTGTGGTGCCCATGCCCACCCAATTCACACCATATATGTACATTACCTTGAATTGTGTTTTTCTTGGAATTTCTATTATTTTAGAAAGACAACTAACACTACATTGTTAAAAAATTGTTCCAGTAAAGATGACAAATGTGTGCTTTAAATCAAAAATACACTGTCCACTTCACAAACAGATAATAAAAACCAGCTAGCGTCAACCAGTTTGGTAAATTTATATATATTTCTATACTATGTCAATGATAAGTATATATTATGTCACAAATTTGTTATGAAGAAAAATGCTCAGTTAAATACATGTTAGGTAACTTTTATCTTTTAACCCTCTTAGTGCAATCAGCCACGATTGTGGCTCAGCTGGAGACTTTGACCTCATGCTGACACATATGGCAAGTGCAAGTTGAATTACTGTAATTACGCAACAGTATGTCCTTTTAGAAAAATTCTAATGACCTCTGAAAGCTGAGAATTTGTGCTTCAGTGTAAACAGTAAATCCACTTTGTCCCTACACACATACAAACACACACAATGCAGAAATTAGTGGAGGTGTGGAAAAATGCAAAAAAAAAAAAAATAAATAAAAAAACACAGGCAAGTATTTCAAACGTATATGCTCGTTGTTAAAGAGTTAAACATGCTTCCCTTAGGCAGTATTATTAGAAGGCATGGCATACATTTTCTTTGCTATGCAGATGATACCCAGCTCTACCCATGAAGCTCGATGACACACACCAATTAGTTAAACCTGCAGAATGTCTTAAAGACATAAAGACCTGGATAACCTCTAATTTCCTGCTTCTAAATTCAGATAAAACTGAGGTTATTTTACTTGTCCTTATTTTGGATGGCATTACCTTGGCCTCCAGTAAAACTATGAGGAATCTTGGATTATTTTTGACTATGATATGTCCTTCAATGTTCATATTAAATCAATATTAAAGGCAGCTTTCTTGCATTTGCAGGTCTCAGTGATGATGAAAAACTAGATTGTGCATTTTTTACTTTTAGGTTGGACTATTGTAATTCATTATCAGGTTGTCTTAAAAGCTCCCTGAAAAGCCTTCAGTTGATCCAGAATGCTGCAGTGAGAATACTGACAGGGAGTACAGAGAGAAAGCATTTTTCTCCCATACTGACTTCTCTTCATTGGCTCTGTGTTAAATCCAGAATTGAATTTAAAATCCTTCTCTGCACATACAAAGTCTTGAATAATTAGGCCCTATTTTATCCTAAAGACCTCACAGTACCATATCACCCCAATAGAGCATTTTGCTCTCAGACTGCAGGGTTACTTCTGGCTCCTAGGGTATTTAAAAGTAGAATGGGAAGCAGAGCCTTCAGCTTTCAGGTTCCTCTGCCATACTTTTAAAATTGAGCTCAAAACTTTCCTTTTGATCAAGCTTTTAGTTAGGGCTGCATCAAGTGACCCTGAACTCTCAGTTACACTGAAATAGGCCTAGGCTGCTGGGGCGTTCCCATGATGCACTGGGTGTTTCTTCTTCATTCACCTTTTTTCACTCTCTCTTTCTGTTAATACACCATTCAGCAATTAATCATTATTTATTATTATATTATATTATTTATTATTAATTACTATCTCTCTTCTTTGTTCCTTCCCTTGCCCCCAACCGGTGAGGAGTGGGAGGGAACTGATTGCTGGTTCTGGAGGTTTTCCTTCCCACTGTTGCCAAGTAAAATAAATAAAGTGCTGGCGCATAGGTGGTACCCTACAACATAAAGCTCCTTGAGGTGACTGCTGTTGTGATTTGGCGCTATATATAAGTAAATGGAATTAAACTGAATTTAAATTGTTTTCTTTAACTGGATAACCAGAGACTAATGTGCTGGGTGCTGAAAAAAAATGGGTGCTGATAACATAGTAACTGATGCACTTTCATGTATCTAATAGCAGCGTGTTGATGGTTATTGACAAGTTTTCAGTCCTTTCACACATCCCTTGTGCTATGAATGTCCTCCTTTCAAAACATGGTTTGGATGTAAGGGGTGGGGGATGTTACATGCTGTGGGCTGTGTGGGTGTGTGTGTGTGTGTGTGTGTGTTGCAGCTCTCTCTTGCTCTCACTCATTCTCTTTTCCCTCTGCTCTCCCCAGGACCCAGCTGCCACTCATATTCCCCAGTCTGCACCTGGGCTCACTTGTAAAGGCTAGGTGCGGTCCACTTGTGAGGGCTGGTGGTTGTTCTTCTCTTACTATTTTCTCTCCTTTCCAGTGTGTGAGAGACCCAGTCCAAAGAAAGGAGGGCCCCAGTGGTGTGTTCTGATGGAGTTTCTGATTTTGGGAGCAGTGTGGAAACAGGTGCTGCTAGTGAATAGCGTGGGCCTGTGGGCCACAGAAGTGCATTCCTCTGTTCCTCGTTTTTTTTTCTTCTCAAGTACACTAGTTTGTGTTTCGACTATTTCTGTTTGTTCTCTCATTGATATAGCAATTTGTCCTAGGGTTGAGTCCTTTTTCATGAAGCTTATGATTTAGCAAGACTGCCCTGCTTGGTTTCCTTTCTTTTTCCTGGCTCCATTTAGTGTTGCTAACCCCCCACCCTCAGACCTAGTGGAGATGTAATACAGGGCATACATGAAACGCCATAACCAAATCACTGGTATAGTATACAGAAACATCAGTGCCAAGTATAGCCTGGTGATGACATAATAACAATACCAAGTGATACAAACATCAGGAAGAATGAACACAGGAAACTCCAGAATACCAAGGGCTGACAGAAGAGCTATATCATTAAAAAAAATTACAGAAATATTCCAGCAGCTTGGGTGCCAAAAAAATACCTTAAAAAAAAAAGGCAATTTTATGTGTGATGAAATCACAGAAATATTCCAGCAGCTGCAGTGCGAGAAAAATTCAAGTTAAAAAAAATTAATTTTCTGTTCCGTAAAAAATAAAATTAAAAAAAATGTGTTACCACAGTGAGACTGTGTGATTATATTCTTATGTAGAATATAGTCATCAACTTTTCTTTTCTCTAGATCCCCATGCAATATCTCTTTTCCCCCCTTTTTTGTTTGGGATTTCTTGTGAAGGTGGCACACTTCAAAGCTGTCGAACTGACAGCGCTGCAGACTGAGAGATCCTCTTTATCTGACTGGTGGAATTATGCAGACATCTCTCTAGAGCACCACTTCAGAACCTCGTTTCTTTACTTTAAATATCTGGCCTCTTCATGACACCAATGCAGCATGTTGAAAAAGAAAATATTTGTGAAGGAGAGGGGGAGGAAGCAGAAGAAGGGGGAAAGACCTAGTTTCACACTATTCAACAGCACATCAGTTAATCATCCTACAAGCTGATAAACGGAATGACACCAGCAGGTATTGTTAGGGTGTAATATCTTGGAGGGAAAAACATGACTTTCTCCCGGCAGAAGAATGAATCTGGTAACATCAGCAAAAGAAAAATAAAGCTCTAGGACATATACATGACTAATGAATGTTCTGCCTCATTTTGTCCCTGTCAGTCTCCCATCCTTGGGTGAGCTTCTGTGTTCCCAGGTTTAGTCTCTGCATTCAGCCATTACCTTACCAGCTGAGCATGTGCGGTGCGGCATCTCAGCCATGACCTCCCTCACCTCCAGAGACCACCGCACTGCTCCTGTTTTGCCATCCATCACTGCTGTCATAATCCTATCTGCCCTAATATTACAAACAAAGCCAGGGTGCCAGGATAGTTTATTTGTCACGCTGTGGTAACATGATGCAGACTATAGTGTATCACTGGTGCTGGACTCAATATAAAAGAGAGTATCAGCAGTTATTAGGTTATATCTTTAGATATAATAGGATAAAATCCTAAAAAAATTACCTTATATATTCATCCTGCTTGTGTCAAACACTGGCTATGTTAGGCATAAGGGAGGAAAAGTGAAAGCATAAGGCAGTAAAGCTGAGTTCAGAGCATCGACTAGATAGCAAGTCTATGGGAAACTGACCCACAGCTTCCTTAATATATGAACCCATTAAACACTTGTTCTGTTGAAGTTATGAGATGTATAGTTTAATGTCTTTTCATTTTTAAACAATATGATGTTTTGTTTTTTGTTTTTGTTTTTTGTTGTTTGTTTTATAATTTTTGGTCGTAGAGTCAAAAAGGTCAGTAAAGCAGGGTATACTTCAGCCCTTGGTAACCTTTTGTGTGGCCACTGGGTGCAATAAGGAAAGAACGTTGCAGTACTAAGTATGCTGTACTGCAAAAGCCAATTTTGATCTTTAAAAAGCATAATATTAAATTTTTTTTCTGCTAATTGTTTTTATAGTTATTTATTTCTCTTTTGTGTCAGGGAAACAAGGAGATCTTCAGTCTAAAAAGTAAATGAATTTCTTTAAGCTATTCATCGCAGTTTTTCTTTTCCCGTCTTCATTTCCTTCCTTTTTTACTTTTTTTTCACATTCCCAAAATCAATGTGACACAACAGAGTCACTGACCTTTTTTCATCAATTATGTCAGAACCAGTCAACAAGGCCAACATCAGCTAATACCAATATTTGGACTGTATATCGGTGCATCATAATAATATAATAATAATAATAATGATAATAATAATAATAATAATACTGTAATATAACTTCTCAAAGCCAGACCATTTCATTTCAGTTTCAACTCTTCTGTCTAAGTTATTACAGCAGACTAAATCTTCCTAACCTTGATGAATGAAGCTCACAGTGGGTTACAACACTATAAACCAGTCTAAAAATGATAATTACCCACATAAACCACCACTCAGAAATGACACATTGCAAACACAGAATTTTTTTTCTGTGGCCAATGGGCAACATCATCGTTCTTATGTCCATCTTTTGTCAGTGAGTCAGAGAGACATCTGATCATCATTTTATCTTGTGTATCACAGTGGGAAACTACAGGTGGTGTAACTTGGATTTCTTACACTGACCGTACTGACCTAAGAATTCTGATTTCTTCATTTGTTTGTTCACTGCATCTTGTATTGTGTGACAGCTTTCACATTATATCTGTGACACTGACTCTGAGCTCTCTTAAATACACCTCATTAAAAATGATGACGCAAAAGGCTTCAATAAAAAGTACTGTCCAAATTGTTTGGACAGTACTTTTTATTGAAGTCTTGCCTTTTTATCTTGCAGTTTCTAGATCTGTGATGAAGTTGCCTTTCTATATTGATCTTCTGATAGTGTACTCACTTTGGGTCTGTGCATATTGTATAAATGTTTTTAAGTACCATTCATTCTCTCCTTTGCTAGAGTGATCATCCTGTCACTCTCTTGCCAATGTCCGTGCCCTGGACAATAAAATGGATCTGCGATGGCAGCGGATGTGTGAGTTCCCGGAGATGAGGAACTCTTGTGCAATATTGCTGACTGAACGTGGCTGAAAACCAACATGCTGGACTCAGCTTTCCAGATTAGTGGAATGCTACTCTTCCAATCTGACTGGAACGAACTGTCGGGGAAGACTCACAGTGAAGGTTGGTGTACTAACTGCTCCGTTGCCAGCAGTCACTGTTCTGAGAAAGCTGAGCTCTTACCCATCAAATGCTGTGCACATTACTTAGTCTGTGAATTCACAGCAGTGTTCATTGTAGCTGTTTACATCCCCCTGTGTGCTAATGGTAAGGAGATGCTTGGGGAGCTATATAACTGTATCTCCTCTCTCCAAAACAAACACCTTGAGGCTGTACATGATTGGGGCAACTTTAATCACATCGAGCTGTTGGACACGATTCCAGGGTTCCACCAGCACGTCACCATCGCAACCACAGGGGGCGTGGAGCATCCAGAGCTTTCCCTCACCCCCACCTTGGTCTCTCAGATCATATTTCTATTCTGTTCGTCCCCTCCTACAACCCCCTCCAGAGGACAATCAAACCAAAACAAAGGACTGTGCTACCCCTGTGCTCCAGGACTGTTTTGCATACACTGAGTGGTCCTCCTTTAAAGAAGCTCCAAAAAAAGGGAATGAAGTGGACCTGGAGGAGTATGCATTAGCTGTCACCAGCTACATCGCTAAGAGAGCATTCACCGTTCACCCCAACCAGAAGCCCTGGATAAGCCCAAAGGTTAGATGCCTTCTGGGAGCACAGGATTCCGCATTCAGAATAGAATACAATAGAAGAATTCAGATGGAGACGAGAGGGTCAGGGCATTATGGAGCCAGCTCCCAGCCAAAACAGTTGGCTGAAAGTGATGGATGTTCATCAGTGACCCTGGTATGCCAGATCCAGCTCACACAAATCACAGAAAGGGCTGTGGGGAAGAGTATCTGTCACACATTGTCCCAGAGAGATATGATTACCAGCCTCAAGGCCACCTCGGGAGCCGAATTCCTGATAATGCAGATGTTGTTTTGGAACAGGCTGCTTGTTATTTTTTCAACAGCCTTCAGTTCACTGGGGAACCCATTCAGTAAATCCAATAATCCAAATTGTTCAGTTACTGTCCTCGCTATGCAGAACCATCCATCCATCTGGTTGTGCAGTCTCGGCAGATGTTGAACTGCTGCCCAAATTTTCTTAACTTCCCGGTAAATCAGCTATCCTCCAAGCCCAGACAGAAGAGATACCGTTACCAAAAAGTCGAATATGTATACATCTTCCATGTCCTCAACCACCAGCACTGAGAGACACACAGGTCTCCACGTGCTCCGTGAATCAGGTCAGGTGATGCACTGCGGTAAGAACTGCAAGGAGAACTCTAGGTGGTAATATCAAGAGTGCCAAAGCTGCATGTGCCCTAAAGATCCAGGGTCACTTCAACACCAACTGGTAAATTGGAAAGATACTGTATGGTTCCAGGGACCCATCTTTAACTGATGCTCTTAACACCATTTGTGCTCGCTTTAAGGCATCTAACAAATCTCCCACCATCAGCCTCTCCTCATCACCAGACAAGTACCTCAGGAGGTCATTCCAGAGGGTCAAGATAAGATAAGATAAGATAAACTTTAATGATCCCACGACGGGGAAATTTGCGCATTACAGCAGCTCAGTACAGAAAACTAAAAATAGAATAGAATAAAATAAAATAGAAAAACACTATACACATATACATAAGCACTATATACAGAAAATATATAGTCAATACACACATGTACATATACACACATATACACACACATCAAAACACTATATACTGATCAATATCCACAAGGCTACAGGACCAGACAACATCCCCGGCCACGTCCTGAAGGACTGCTCACACCAGCTCTCTGAGGTATTGGCAATAGTCCCATCCTGTTTCAAGATGGTAACAATCATCCGTGTTCTTAAGACCTCAGCTGTGTCATGACTACAGGCCAGTAGCACTCACACCCATAGTCATGAAGTGTTTTGAGCGGCTGGTCATGAAACAGATCAAATCAGTAATCTCTCCCAGCATTGACTCTCACCAGTATGCATATTGGAAGAACAGGTCCTTCGATACTGGACGCTATCTCAGAGGTAGCTTTCACCCACCTGGAGAGCAGGGACTCCTTTTTCTCTTCCTGCTCTCGACAGAGGTGGTCGCATCCTTCTCTCTCTCCTGCCCTCCCCTATTTACCGTGCTTGCTGCTCGCTGTAAGTGCCTCACCTACACACCATCCAAATAAGAATCAACATGGATATGGCAAACTGGGCCCTCAGCGCCATTGATCGTATTTTCTCCACTATGAGATCGGGCAAAGGGGAGCCCTCATGTCCTAGTGGAACAGACCCAGTTGGATACGTCATTGACTCGTGGAGCATGTGGAGAGCTGTGTGACTTTCAGCGCTATCGTTTGAGGATGTGGAAGATGTATACATATTTATGTATACATATTCGGCTTTTTGGTAACAGGATCTGGATGCTCGCAGTCCAGCTGAGAACGTGCTTGCAGGTGAAAGAGATTAGACCTGAGAGTGTCCCGGTGAACTGAAAGCTGCCGAAAATAATAAGGCAGTCTGTTCCAAAACATTTGCATTTATCAGGAATTCAGCTCCCTTAGCCGGCCTTGAGGCCGGTAATCATATCTCTCCGGGATGATGTGTAAAAGATGCTCTTCCCCCGCCTTTTTCTCTGTGATTTGTGTGAACTGGGATCTGGTGTACCACGACCGCTGATGCACAACCATCACTATCGGCAAACTGTTTGGGCGGGGAGCTAGGTCCTGGCTCCATAATGCCCTGACCCCCTTTGTCTCCTTTGGCACCCCAAAACCTACCCGCCCCCACCCTCACCATATTGCTATCCCAGCTTTAAATGTGCTATATGCTTTGCTGAGGTGTTTTTTTTTTTTTTGGAACCTGGTACTGTGCTCATAATGAGCATAGTACGAGATGAATTTTTTTTTAACCTAACTATCCTATTGCTTTTGTTTTCTTTCCTGCTTCTGCTAAAGGTAGCGCCTGTTTAACGGCTGCATGACCTCAGACACCTGTCTCCTCTGTTTGTTTCTGTTGTTTGTATTTCTCTTGGATGGGTGTTCTGGAACGCAAATTTCTGTCCTATGTCAGGCTGCTCTTCCTGGACTTTAGCTCCACCTTTAACACAATCATTCCACAGGCACTGGTTCATAAGCTGGACATGCTTGGCCTGAGCTCCTCACTATGCAGTTGGGTCCTAGACATTTTAACAGACTTTTTAACAGGAAGCAGATAGTCTGAATCCACAACATCACCTCTTCCCCCATCATGCTGAACACTGGTTCCCCTCACTCACATTATTAAGTTTGCAGATGACACAGCAGTGGTTGGACACAGAGGTGGTTGGACTCATTGAGACAACGATGAGTCCAACCAATCATAATGATGAGATGGAGTACAGATTGGAGGTGAAGCACCTGGAGACCTGGTGCAGGTACAACAATCTTTGCATCAACATGGTCAAGACCAAGGAGATGATCTTGGATTTCAAGAGGAACATCATCTGACATCTTTTCCCACTGTGCATTGAAGGAGCAGCAGTCAAGATTGTCTCCAGCTTTAAATATCTGGGGATTCACATCACTAACACCCTCAACTGGAACACAAACTCTGGCACAAAACCCACCCAAGACTCTACTTCCCGAGGAAGCTGAAGAAGGCTGGGGACCAAAATCCTTATTTCCTTCTACAGGTGTGTAGTTGACAGCATCATAACAACATCACTATGTGGTCTGGGAACTGTTCTGCTGCTGACAGGAAGGCTCTGCAGAGGGTGGTCAAGTCTGCACAGAATATTAGGGGCAGCACCTTCACAACCATTGAAGACATCTATGTCAGCAGTAGGGTTTAATATTTTTCCCGAAAATGACATGAATCAAATCCCGGGAAAAGACGAGCCATTTCCGGGGAATCCCGGGAAAAAGGTTTTTTTTTTTTGTTTTTTTTTTTTATTTTAATTAGGCCTTCTGTAGCCTGTGTCGGGCTTAACCTATTTTGATATTGTAGAGGTAGCTTTCCAGCTATGTCCTGTTATGCCCAGTAGGGGGCAACATTGGCTTGATTAATGCAATAAAACCTACATCTCGGCATTGGAGTGCTCGAGCTACGCGGTTTTGTATCGTTCCTCAACACTCCCTTAACAAATATAATTCGAATATTCCTGCATTGTACATGGAATTATACCAAGATATTTTACAGTTGCTGGTGCAAAACAATACGGTTCATCTCCACACAGCATTGATCTCCACACAGCTCAGCCACTTGCGCTGTCGTGCACACCGTTCCACCAGTGGAATGCTGTAATAGTCATTGAAATAGTAATAGTCATTGAAATAGTAATAGTCATTGAAAAGTTAACTACCGTACTACACTATAATATGACATAACACAGGGCCTTGAGTAATGCACTACGACTTGGTCATTGCCATTCTGGCAACAGCAACTTTGTAACACCGTGTCTGAGGGTTAAAGTAGGTTCGTTGTGAATCGTCTTTTGAAAAACTGGCCAATCCTTATAGCCTAAAAAACATACATTTTACTCAACTCCATTTTAAAAGCGAAATATGTTAAAGTAATCTATTTCATGATACTTTCTTCACACATTAGGCCCGCATCCTAATTCATGATTGTTAGTAAGCAGCTGCAAACGAGGAAAAGAAACACTCAAAGTTAAACAGATATTTCTTTATTGTTCAGGGCAGGCATATTTTATAGGCTATATAATGCAATATAACAATATATAATAATATAAAATTATCTAATACAAAATACCTTAGGCTAAACACATTGCCTACGATTTCAACAAATTAAAGAGGAAAAAAGTACAACTGTGTAATACCTCTATTAAAACGCTTGAGATGAAGGCTGAAGCCTTAAACGGAGGCTGAACGTGCCTGAAATGAAGAGTAAAGCTTTTCCCATTAAACGAACCCTTGTCTCAATATTTCCTTAAATTTAACATTCTGAAGCTTTCTTTTCTTTTCTTTTCTTTATTTTCTTTCGTGCAACTTTTCCCCAGTTTCCCGTCTTAACGTTTCCCGGGAAACGGGAAATGGTTCTGATCGCATTTCCCGGGAATCCCGAATCCCGGGATTAAACCCTAGTCAGCAGGTGCAGGAGCAGGGCCTCCAGCATAATTGGGGACCCTTTCCACCCCACCCTGTTCTCCCCACTCCCCTTAGGTTGTAGATTACGCAACATCAGAGTCAGGTCAACCAGGCGGCAAAGTAGCTTCTATCCTGAAGCTGTCAGACTAAGAAATTCTGCACCTCACTAAAATCAGATTACTGACAATTTTCTTGTGCAATAGAAACTCTGCCTCTTTAAGGTCAGTCAAAGACAATATTAATGTGCAATAAAACCACTGTCTGTGCAATACAAGTATTTAAGTACCACATGACAATATGATGTGCACTAACAACCGCTCAGGAACCAGACCTCTTTTCTTTCTTCATAGTTAGTTATTATATTCTATTTTCTTAAATGATTCTATGTATTTGTATATGTACTGACATAGTTTCTTTTGCAACTTGCACTGGAGAGACCTCAGAATCTCAATTGTGTTCTTGTCAAGTTTTATATGAGAAGAATGACAATAAAGCTTTTGAATTCTTGAGCCCTTGAAAATGATATTTTGCCTTAATATGGGTTATAATGTTTGTGGATTCACAGACTACTTGCACATTAATGGAGAGTGTGTGTGCTTCCTAATACAGAACACATGCTCAGTCTCAGATGGAGGGATTAACAATACATGTGTTCTGTCAATTACTCCCTGGACTTTTGGGAATCCTGCAATGACTTGAAAGCCCTGCTTTACTTGAAGGACGTCCTTGTCACTGGGGAATGAGATGCACTCTTCTCATCGGTGACATCAGGAGCTGGGAAAAGGTTAATAAAAATGCATCCATATGCTGAAAAGATTCCAATTCCAAAAAATAGAAGAAGTTTCGTTGCCGTTGGTATTGCATGGCTCCTTTTTGTTGGGGGTTCAATTTAGAATTAGGTGGCTTGGCAATCTATCTGTTTTTAATCATATCTTCATCTGGGACTCCAAATAAATTGACATGAGTTGAGAAATCTCTCACTCTTCTAGCATGTGCTCTTAGATCTTAACTCTTAGATGCCTCCGCTAGGGTTTAATCCCGGGACCCGGGATTCCCGGGAAATGCGATCAGAACCATTTCTCGTTTCCTGGGAAACGTTAAGACGGGAAACCGGGAAAAAAATATGCCTGCCCTGAACAATAAAGAAATATCTGTTTAACTTCGAGTGTTTCTTTTCCTCGTTTGCAGCCGCTTACTAACAATCATGAATTAGGATGCGGGCCTAATGTGTGAAGAAAGTATCATGAAATAGATTACTTTAACATATTTCGCTCTTAAAATGGAGTTGAGTAAAATGTATATTTTTTAGGCTATAAGGATTGGCCAGTTTTTCAAAGGACGATTCACAACGAACCTACTTTAACCCTTAGACACGGAGTTATAAATTTGCTGTTGCCAGAATGGCAATGACCAAGTCGTAGTGCATTACACAAGGCCCTGTGTTATGTCATATTATAGTGTAGTACGGTAGTTGACTTTTCAATGACTATTACAGTGTTTCACTGGTGGAACGGTGTGCATTGTGGAGATATAGTGCAACAGATGTCGCCACGACAGCGCAATTGGCTGAGCCTTTATCAATGCTGTGTGGAGATGAATCATATTGTTTTGCACCAGCAATTGTAAAATAGCTTGTTATAATTCCATGTACAATGCAGGAATATTCGAATTATATTTGTTAAGGGAGTGTTGAGGAACGATACAACACCTCATAGCTCGAGCACTCGAATGCCGAGATGTGGGTTTTATTGCATTAATCAAGCCATCGTTGCCCCCTACTGGGCATAACAGGACATAGCTGGAAAGCTACCTCTACAATATCAAAATAGGTTAAGCCTGACACAGGCTACAGAAGGCCTAATCAAAAAAAAAAAAACAAAAAAAAAACCTTTTTCCCGGGAAATGGCTCGTCTTTTCCTGGGATTTGATTCATGTCATTTTCGGGAAAAATATTAAACCCTAGCCTCCGCCGTGTCGCAATAGCTGCACCCATATCAACAAAAAAAAAAAAAATCCTTTGTTTCAGCATTAAACATTGATACAATTAGCAGTAAATTGTTTGGTCATAAACATTAGTAAATCAATTTGCACGTATGATTTAAACATTCTCCTTTCTATATTTTGTGCCTTGAGAAAGGAGATAATGTATATTCGCCAGGGTCAGTCACAAAAGTCTCTTAGTTCTCACCTCTTACTCTTCTTGTCAGTGTGCTCTCTGTGTAAATACCGACAGTAATTTTTTTTTAATGCCAAAACCCATTTTGTGGCAGCACAACAGTAAATCTGGCCCTACGTGTTTCTGTGGCAGACTGCTGGTAACAAAATGCCTAAAGGTAGAATTTAAAATTGGTTCTTTGCTAAGTTGTCTGTCATGTGTAGACAACAGTGTTCATTCCTTCAGTTTGGTGCCTTTTTATGTTTGAATGATAGCTAAGTGGCTTAATGGAAAAAAACAAACAAACAAACTGAATGAGCGCTGGACAAAAAGGGCCTGTATCAGGAAAGATCCAGAACACTCCGGAATATGTAATGTTTGCAGAGAGAATACGGGAAGATCTGATCTGTCACAGATGTTTAAATGGATATTATCCAGATATGTAACGGATGTTCATTCAGAGTTTGGATATTTCAGGGTCCAATCTTGTCCGTTTATGGAAAAATCTCCAAAACGTGTCCGTCAAAGATCCGGTGCGCATTCTTCGGGGTATTGTCTGTATCTGTGACGGATACAGAGGTACCTTGGATAGTACTGTATTTTAGGGCTTTTATTCCAGTGGAAGAAGCAGCCAATGTCCAAAAAATAACTTTGAAAGACCTTCAGAAAAGCTGGAGAACTACTGGTCAAGACCACTTTAGAAATAACAAGAATGTCTGGCTCCTTGGAAGCAAAGTATAAAGAAATGGAGGGTAGCTCAAGACATTTGCACAGTAGTGTATAATCAGCTAAAAATCCTGAAACAAGTAAAGGACAGACTTTTAAAACCCTTAAAGCCTGCAGCAATGTTCTTCTACTAAAGATAAATTCATTATAATATCAAACCATTAATTAATGGTAAGACTTTGAGCAGTCTTGCAGGGATGGGGTCTAATGGACATGTTCATAATTTCAATGAACTAATTACTGAGGTTAACTGAGGTTCTTGTTTTCCTCTGTCAAGAAGAATATTATGTCCTAGCTTTACAAAGTTATTATTTTAAATAAGCTAGGGCACTTCACAGGCTAGAATACTCTTCCAATATTATAAGCCCACTTATTTTTAGCTTTCATGATGTTTGTATTAATCCCAACAATTTTCTTGGTTGGTGGAATAACTAAAGGATATATAAGGCATTTAAAATGAGAGCAAACCAAGTACATGTGTGTCATGGATGTTCATAAAACAGAACTGACACGGGTACTTTAGAATTGAGATATTTTATCAATAAAGAGCACAGACTGTGATATTTGTAGGTCAGACATGTATTCAGTAGCAGCACAAACACTTTCAAAAGGAGTTTTCAGTGACACGTCTCCAGTTGCATCTTGGCAATACACACCTCAGCCTGACACTTTGCACCTCTTCAGATAATTTCAGATAAAAGCATTTTATGTTGTCTTTCAGTTATACAGTACTCAAGTGCTAGATGTTCCTGAAGTAAACATCCTTGTTAGAGGAATTTCACCAAATGTTACCTTTGTAGAAAGAGACTAATCTTTTTAATTCCCCAGTCAGATCGCCCTTTAAATAGAGTGACAAACACATTAGGTGGATTAAGAGGGAGAAAAGGGCAGCCTGGCTTTTACTGAAAAACACTTCAGGAGATCTGGGTGCATCAAAACTAAAGCACACTGATACAATGGGCTGGCCTTGCCACGAACATACGTCACTGTGGGGTTTTGAAGGGTTGATTTTTATGCCAAGCTTAAAATGGTGAGATAGTAAACAACTATCAAACTTCAGATATTCATCACTAAGCTGAAAGCAATATAAAAAAATATTACTAAACATAAAAAAAAAGCTAGTATTCCAGTAATATCCTATGCTTCCTTCTTCTTCCTCCTCTTCTTCTTTTGGCTGCCGTCCCTAAAGGAGGTATTTTAGTTTTTGTCAAGGTTAGAATGCCACCATCTCACCTAATCCCAGCATCCTCCTCCTGTCACACCAACCTGCTGCACGTAAACGCCTTCACTACATCCATGAACCTCTTCTGTGCTCTTGTGTTTTATCCCGTGCCTGGCAGCTCCATATTCAACACCCTTTGCCCAGGATAACCACTATCCCTTCTCTGCTCGTCCAGGTCATCTGAGCCTTACCTCTCTAACTGCTCCAGCTGAATTGCTCCTCTGATATCCTCATTTCTAATCTTGTACTATCCTAGTCAAAATATTAGCCTCTTCAACTCTACCACTTCCAGCTTCACCTCCTGTCTTTTTGTTAGTGCCACCATCTCCAAACTCTACATCATAGCAGGGTTCACCACTGTCTTGTAAACACCCCCCTTCACTCTTGCTGCTTCTGTCACAAATAATCCCTGATACTCGTCTCCACCTATTCCACCCCACCTGCATTCTCTTCTTCACCTCTCTTGTTCACGGTTTAGACTTTCTATCCTTTTTAACCTGCAAATTTTGTCTTTTGTCAACAATAACACTGATTTTGTGCAAATATGAAGCTTAGGATGGGACTCTATACTTCCTGCTGATGCTTCTCATTAAAAGCCAACCTGGAAAGGGGCTGATATGTATAATTAATCAGTAACAAAACAATAAACTCAGGGAAATGTAAATACACTCACCAGACACTTTATTAGGTACTCCTTACTAGTACTGGGTTGGACCCCTTTTTCCCTTCAGAACTGCATTCATTCTTCATGGCACAGGTTTAACAAGGTTCTGGAAGCATTCTTCAGAGATTTTGGCTCCTTTTGACATGATAGTATCACAAAGTTATTATAGATTTATTGGCTGCAAGAGGTGAATCTTACTGTTCAACTGCACTCCCATAGATGCTCTATTGGTTACTGTGAGTACAGTGAGTGCATTGTCGAGAAATCAGTCCGAGATGATTCGAACTTTGTGACATGGTGAGTTATCCTGCAGGAAGCAGCCATCATAAGATAGATACACTTTGCTCATAAAGGGAAATGGATATGGTCAGCAGTAATACTCAGGTAGGCTGTGGCATTTAAACTTGGTAGTAAGTCACATAAGTGTGCCAAGAAAATATCCCCCACACTGTTGCACCTCCGCTAACCTGAGCCATTGATACAAGAATCCATGCTCTCATGCTGTTGATGACAAATGCAGATCCTACCATTCAAATATTGCACTGTAGTAGAAATTGAGATTTATAAGACCAGGCAATGTTTTTCCAGTCCTCTATTATCTAATTATTGTGAGCACATGTGAATTGTAGCTTCAGTTTCCTGTTCTTAGCTGACAGGAGTGTGGTCTCCTGCTGCTGTAATGTTCTTCTGCATACCTTGGTTGTAACATGCAGTTATTTGAGTTGTCATTGCCTTCCTAACAGCTCAAAGCAGTCTTGCCATTCTCCTCTGTGTCATGAATTAGCAGTTTAGCAGGCCCAAGGGTAGAAGACAACTGTGCTCACAATGCTTAGTGTTTATTATTTACAGTGAGGTGAAGAAAAGAAACAACTGGGGATGGGGGACCTGGTCCGACCAGACACGGGGAGCGGGAGCGTCTTCAGCAGAGAAGATTGTTAAACAGAGCAGGTAGTGATGAGATGGTGTGGGTGTCGGTGATGGTAATGTCCTTACTTGGGAGGTGCAAGCAAGCAGAGCTTGGGGGGGGGGGGGGGGGGGGGGGGGGCTCCAAGAGGCCAGCAGAGTCCAAAGCAGGTTACTGGGTTTCGGTGGAGAGTGGGCAGGCTGGTGTTGGACAACAGGGCGATGGAACTTGAAACCAGAGAGACAGACGGTGGCAGATCCTCGGAGAGGTGAGCTGGGCTTCTCCAGCAGATTTCTGGGGAAAGACAAGAGACTAGATCAGGCACACTTTAACGAGGGAGAGAGCAGAGAATGGCAGGAGCCTGAGCTTCACCATGGAGGACGAACAAACTGGCGGAGCACAACTGCCACAAGTGGTCCTTAAATACTCAGCCACAAATGACCTGATGTCTCACAGGTATGACTCCGACTGCCCAGGGAAACACCAGTCCCCCCCATCTCACCACCTGAAAGTGCACACAGAAAAATAAAGTCCCGCACAAGCCCAAACCCTGACACTCTGGTATCATTAAGGCATTTTCACCCAGAGAACTGATGCCCACTGGAGAGGTTATTTACACTAAATTTGTAAGTAACAGCACAAAAAGTAAATACATTTCTGTTTGGTCTATTATTTCTTTGCTGTAATAATGCTTCTTGGCGATAAATCTTATACCATTAGAAAACCTGTTTATATATTTAAACATACAAGCAATTAAACAGTATGTCACAACAAAGCACAAATGAAGACTAAGACAATATATACATACACAGAGGGTTTGTCCCAATTCAGGAGCTGCTACTTTTACTGGGTGAGAAAATCATGCTATAGCTCTCTTAAGTGTGATGGAAACAATATCAGAACTGTGAACAGGTTTTCGTCCAGCGTGTCTTCTGTCCCGTCTCTCTTCTCTGTCCTGCTTCGTGGTGGATGGCTGTCCCTCTTTCTAATATTGCAGGTCTTTACCTTATAATATAAAGCACCTCGAGGTGACTGTTGTGATTTGGTGCTACACAAATAAAATTGGATTTTTTTTTTTTTAAACAGGATAGAGATGCTATAAACACAACATACTTATAAAATATAGTTTAATAACATAGATTAACTTAATCAAAAAATATATAAGGCATATAAACATCTGTAGCAGTAATATGCAACAGATGCAAATAAAGCACCAAAAATCTCCATACATGTGACTGAAAAAGTACTGAACAGAGTTACTTTGCTTCACATTTAGATTTAAGTAGATTTTGTTGCTGATACTTACACAGGTTTAAATGTGCAACTTTTCAATGCTACTTATACTTCTTACTTGAAGGGCCTGAGTGCTTTTTCTACCACTGAAAACAGCCATAACCCCACTTTGATGACAAAATTATTTTAACCTTAATTAAAAAGATAGTTTCTGGATAACTAGTTATTTTAAACTTTTTTACTACTCCCTCAAAAGGAGAGAACAGCCCATCTGTTCTTCCCTTGTTCTCCTCTCCATCTCTCAGCTGGTGCTCCCTGGATTCCCATTTCTCCTCCACTTCCTGATATACTGCTGAATTTGTCCTGGTGTATCATCAGGAGTGGGAAAGGCTCTGTCCTATCATGTCTCCCTCAAAGATACCACAGCTGAGTTGCAGGTTTCTCAATCAGTCCCGACTCTGCAGTCCTAAGACAAAGGAACTCAAATATAGCAATAAAAATAGCGTCAGGTGTTATTAAAAGTTTATCACGTTTGTTAAATTGCAGGAATAAAATACAATTTTAACTGTAGAAACTTTTTTAATCGTAGAGAAAAATAATAAAGGTGAAACAGGACAGGCAAAAACCTGCAGAAATGCTGCTCTTTATAACAAAGGTGACAGGCGCAGATGGTAAAAGCACCACTTATTGCCAGTTCTATTATTGAGGTTGTATATTGTCTATTGTTTACCACACTGCTCTGGCCAAATGTTTGGCTTCTATGAATGAACTACCTTTCAGCTTAACAAGTGAACTGACTTTCTCTCTAAAACAGTGAAGCACATTTGGCTGGACACCAAACAGCCAGCTTAGGTAGTAAAATACCCAAACTAACACGAGCTGTGTAATGAATATCAACGTTTGTACAGGACTTTAAACGTGATATTCAGTTGAGTGAAAACCAGGATATATATTACTGGTATTAATTCTTCATAAAATTGCCACAATCTCTGGAAGATTAAAGTCAACTTTGAACCACTTATGTTTTAAAGTAATGGCTTTAAAAGCATGAGGGACCTGAGCTGCATTAAGTAGCGACTCGCATCACTGATGTTACGTAACTTTGTTGAAATTTAACCACATTCAGTGTTATAAAGTTCTTTGTTATTGTTTACCATTTATACCACAAATGAACACCATTACTTAGTTTGTATTGCTTTCCAGATATAAAAATACAAACAAGTATTGTTCTGTGTTGCCAGTGCTGCATGAATTTCTCTGCATTCCTAAGAAACAAAACAAATCCTGTTTTTCCTTGCTTTTCTGACTTTACTACTGGAACGCATTCAACTCGGGAGTGACATCATCTGACTCCCGAGATGGCATCAAATAATGGCTGTCCGCCATTATTTGAAAAAAATATTCTGCTCCTGTGCTATGAATCTTGGGATAGGGTTATCTTGGAATAGGGTGGGCCACGAAGGATACACCTGATGGATCCTTCAAATCCTGGGAAAAGAAGAATACATTTATGGGCCACATTTGGAGGAGCCTTCGCTGGACAGCCTCCGCTGTTTCACTACGCGTTAATTTCGATTAATTAATTACAGGGAAATTAACGAATTAAAAATTTTAACGCATTTTAATCGCACTTTGCACCGTGGAACGTTTCTCAGTGCACGAGTTCCCGGCATACAGATTATATCGACGCACAATGTCCAAATTCAGGGGCCGAATCCTGCGAAGGACCCGGCCCACGTCTTTCACAGCCCACGAACACCACAAAGGCTGGAAGTGAGCAGCTAGCCTTCATATCAGCTGCCGTCACCTCTGCGTAGCTCATGTCGCCTAGCAACCGTGAGTGCGAAGCACAGCTGTGTAAAAGCAGCTGTTAAACGGAGAACGAACTTTTTCTCCTTTTTGTGGTTTAATTTTAAGTCTTTAATTCAAAATAAGCTGTTAAAACAAGCATAACACATTTCAACATCAAGGAATACAGCTGAGCGAATGATTAATTTCCAACTATAACAAGTGAGACATTAATGTTGAATAAAACTATCCAGTTATGATGCTTAACTTTAATTTCAGGAGTTTGCTTATCACAGGAGCACTTCCACCCTTCATTGGTCTGTGTAGTAGACTGGTGGGAAAATGAACAAAATTTTGAAGCTTAAGCTTATGTATATTGATTCATTCATCAACTAAACTTAAATTAATATTTCTCATGTCAAATATTGAAATGCGATTAAAATGCGATTAATTTCGATTAATTAATTACAAAGATTGTAATTAATTCGATTAATTTTTTTAATCGAGTCCCACCCCTAATATATATATATATATATATATATATATATATATATATATATATATATATATATATATATATATATATGTTGTGGGAGTGGAGCTGGACTCACTAATGGCAGTGTCAGACAGATGCTGTCTAAGCTGCAGGCCATTATGGACAATGGTTCCTACCCACTCTACAACACGGTGAAGAGACACAGGAGCACATTTAGTGCAAGACTCATCCCACCAAAATGCACCACAGAGCATCATAGGCGGTCATTCCTACCTGTGGCCATCAAACTGTATAACTCCTCCCTCAATGGGAGACACTATGGTTCATCTGTGTAATTTATTATGTGTACAATAACTCAGAGGTGCAATAATCTACTGCTTATACAGTATGTTCCAGATTTATATTTATTATCACAGCCATACTCATGAACATATTGCAAATTTATCTTTTTGGTTTTTAAATTATTTAAACTATTAGAGGGCAGCACGGTGGCGCAGTGGTTAGCACTGCTCCCTCACAGTTAGAATAACATCTGAAAGATCTGGGTTCAATTCCACCTTGGCCCAGGCCTCTCCCTCTCTCTGTGTGGAGTTTGCATGTTCTCCCCGTGCTTGCGTGGGTTTCCTCCGGGGACTCTAGTTTCCTCCCACATTCCAAAGACATGCACTTACTGGGGTTAGGTTAATAGGAAACTGTAAATTGCCCATAGGTGTGAATGAGAGTGTGTATGGTTGTCTGTCTCTCTGTGTTGGCCCGGCGACAGGCTGACGACCTGTTCAGGGTGTACCCTGCCTCTTGCCCTATGACAGCTGGGATCGGCTCCAGAAGTATTGACATCAGACATTTGAAACTTTATGCTAAACTGTGCTAACTAGCTGGTATATATAGCTATGAAAGGAGTAGTAGTAGAAACGTGTTGAACAATACATACAAAAACAAGAAAATCCCCCAAAATAAAACGGGCAATTCTTTTCAAATTTCTGAAATGTTCATTGCAGCTACACTAAATATATGAAAATATCCATGGAGAATGACTTGAAATGAAATGGATAATGATATTCATGTGTTCATTGGTTAGGTATGATTTGTTGAAGTGAAAAAATACAAACAGTGATTATTGTTGGCTAAAATGAAAAGCATCTGACCACTTTGTGACCCATAAGCTTCATCTCAATGAGAACTGATTTGGTCTTCACTTTAAAATGAGGGGATTGTCAGGAGATGATGCCAGGGGCTGTAAACTGTTGCACATCCCAGTGTGCTGCAGAATCCCGTCAGAAACCCAACAGGAGGCTGTCACCATCAAGGTGGTTTCTGCTCACTTACATAGTTTAGAGATGAAGGTTTTATTTTAAACTCGAGGGAGTGAGATAAACAAATAAAATGTAGCTCTAAAAGAAAAAAGAAGATGTAGGATTTAACTTTGTGGAACTTTTTTCAAAGGCAGCTTTATTTCTGTCAAACAGTGTTTTGACTTCACATGAAATGGTTCAGGTGAGGTAAATGAAATCAACTATACAATACTAAATTCTCTATTATCAGAAGCTCCTCAAACATAGTGATGTTCACATAACAGGTGCTGAGATAAGACACAAAGATCTGCTCTACTCATTTTCCCCTCCCTGACAATATCTACTGCTGTATTTATGCTAGATCTTCAAAGACTAGCCCATTAAAATATTAACAGAAGTATGACCTGACTGAAGAATGCAATCTTCCCCTGAATTCCTGTAATTCATGGCAATATAGTGAGCTCATCCTGCCTTCATCAGCCTCTGGCTTTGATCAGTTTTCAAAATTGAATTAAAGACAGCACCTTGTTGGAAAGTGATTTAAAGCAATATGCTTATGATATTCCTGGCTTGTGAGCCCAAACAACAATTAATCCCCATGAAATGGAGCTCTGTGTCGCTGACTGGAATAAAGCCCTAACACGTTGTCATGACCCAGCAGCCCTGCCACCTTGGTGCACCAACTGAAGGAAAATGAACGGTGGGCTTAGATTCCCGTGGGTCACAGAGACATCAGCTGGTTGTAGGTGATGCCCTCAGATAAGAATGTACCTTATGGTACTTTTAGGGCTACAATGGCTTGACACCAGGATGTACCCTTCAGTTTGGTCAGAGATCAGTTTTGAATATTAAAAAAAAAAAAAAAAAAAAATGTGCATAACTGGGTTCAGGTGTAACCGTTAACTGCTCTCTATTTATCTTTAAAAAATAAAACCTTAAAATATAAGAGTATAATTATTTTACATAAACTAGTATTTTGTACAGATGTTCTGATAAAATTGCACCATAAAACTGCCCTACATATTTACCTTATACTGATTTTACCTCCAAAAAGGTACATACAGTATAGTTAGCTTAGATCCAGTAATAAGCTCTGGAAGCTGCTACATACCTCTATTGATTTTTTTTTTTTTTTTTTTTTTTACTTTTATTTAGGTTGCAGGCAACGTCCAGAAACTCAGAATCGATAAGATAGAAACAGCAAACTAAATGCCTTAACTGACCTAGAGCACACTGAGGAAAACAACAGGACAGCATCCAAAGACAAAGAGAGGACTGAGGCTATAAATACACAAAGGCTGATTATGGGAATGGGGAACAGGTAGTTACACAAACAGGTGCAACCAGTCAGGGGAAACAAGATAAAGAAAGTAAAACTAAATTCAAGACACAAGGGACAAAAGACTACCAAAATAAAACAGGAAACAACATCACACAGAGACAGCGACTGAACAAGACGACAGGGGGACCACAGAAAGAACAAAAACTCAAGGAATGAAGCATAAACAAAACTATAGCCATAAACAGAACTAGATATGAAACTAAAACCAGAGAATATAAACATAAAGGAAGCAACTAGGAAATACTGTAATAAGATAAACACAAAACTCACCACACAAGAACCCCAAAATTACAACTGTATCATCGTGTGTTTGCTTTGTGTCTCTTTGGGGTCATCCTCTGTCTAACATAGAGTTGGATCTCTCTCACTCGCTTTCTTCAAGGTCGTATTGCAGAGATCTTTGGGTCTGTGTTTGAGGCCAGTTTATGTCATTTTCTGTGTCTCTGTGGGTGTGTGTCTGATGCCATAGGCCCCTGACCCAGAGCCAGTAATAAATCAATGGTTACATCTTCTGTGCTTGTTTAAAGGCACTTTACGCTGTCTTTTTATCTTCACTGAGAACATACTGCCCACATGTACAGTGAGCTAAAGCAACACCCTCTGCCCAAAAGCTTCATATCTCTGTTTGCCAGAAGACCTGCTGAGAGCTCAGCTGTGTTAAGTCTGCATTGTGTGGTGTTTGAGAATGCCAGTTTGAAGGACCTCATTACTCACTCAGAGGTCATGTTAAAATGGAACACCTTGTGATATTTCCCCCCCTCCTATTCCTCTTGCCTAAAGCAGTAGTAAAATTAGAGGAATAAAGCTGGAAGTGTAGCAAAATAAACACCTCATATGAATAAAAGCTGGCAGTTACATATGCAGAAAATGTCAGCCACGCACATCATAGATGTAAGGTAGAGTTAGCAGCTGGGTAAAGCCAACCTATGGGCCGCCTTCAAGATAATGAAGTGAGGAAGCAATAAGTGTAGAACTGACACACTGAAAATATTTAACATCACTTTTTTCTCCTATTTTCCGCCTCCACCACAATACATTGAAGTTAAACAGGATTTAATTTTGAGTGGCATTTCACTTAATGGACTTCACTATAAATTAAACATAGTACTCTGATTTTAGAAATGCAATGGTCATGATTCCAAGTTCTCCCAGCAGCTTCCCCATGCAAATAATATAATTTGGTCAGTTGTTTGTTTTTTAACTTTGGGTAACAGCTGATGTCTTCATTTCATACTGCTAGTCAAATAAGACCAATTGGAAAGTCAGTGGGTCAGTCCCTGGCTGCTGTCTTCATGTCAAAGTATCCTTGGGCAAGATACTAACACCCCCCCAATGTATTCATTGGAGCTTGCGTTTGCGCGCAGATGTTAGACGAGGTGCTTAGAAACAGAAAAAAGCACTTGTATGAATGCGTGGTGTGTTTAGGTGAATGAGGCTTGTAGTAAAGAGTGCTCTGATAAAGCAGAAAAGCACTATATAAGTACCAGATAAGTTAATATTATGTTCTATGCATACAATCAAATGCTGAATATGTGTTAAAGTGGGTCAACGTGGCTTTAAACAAGCAATATGATCAATAAGACTAGGAACCCTGTCTGTGTGCATGCAAGTACCAGTCCATAGTAGTCAACTCTATTAACAATTAATGATCAATTTACTGATTAAATGAATGATGTGCAGTAGATGTGTTTAGTTGGTTTTTGTATGACTATCATCACTGGGAGTTGTTGGAGAGCTGATTATAATTATTTTTTGCAAGAATATGTATAATGATTTTAAAAAAGGGGAAAACAGACAAGAAGATCATTACTGAGATAAACAGAACCCGAACAAGAATCTGTTCCACCCCCCCACCCCCACCTCCTCCCCAAAAAAGTCCACTTCAGTACAGCAGATGACTAGTCTGCTTTTCTGTTAGATCCACATCTACGAAACACCCCATGTTTGTACTTCACTATCTATGTTATCCTTTCTAGTGGAAGGCAGGGCTGGACTGGCAATCGGGTGTAACGGGAATTTGCCCGGTGGGCCGACAGTCCTCAGGGGCCGATGCCGTTGGATTTTTTTTTCTTCCCTTTTTTTTTTCTAAGACACCGGCCCACAATTTAGAGGGGGCTGCCCATCCTCTTCAATATAGACAGTGGACAGAACCAATCAGGATATAGGATGAAAGCAGCCCCACCCTTTCTCTGCGTGGTGCAGAACACTGAAACTACTCCCGCTAGTAGTTTCAGTGTTGAGTGCGTGTGTTAAAGGAGAGGCAGAAAGGAGGTGCAGAGAATTTACGTGCGAAGAAATTAAAGAGTGTCACTGTAGATGCTACAAAATGTGTAAAGATCACAGACATGTTCGCTGCTGTAGCCTCCACGTCCTCTGTAACAGCAATGCTGCAGCAACAGCAGGCTGTAGGCAGAGCCGGCCAGAGGCATAGGCGACATATGTGGCTGCATAGGGCCCCCTGACCACCAGGGGCCCCCCAAGCTCGCCCACATTTGTCAAACTTTTTTGGTTTGTTTTAATTTTTTACAAATGCCAATTTCCTAAAAGAAAGAAGAGACTATTCTAACTGTCCAGATTTGTACACTTGTAACAACACTAATTTAATGAGTAGGCTACACTCTAATATTTCTGTCTCAGACTGATGCTAAAAAGCTAATTCATGCATCTGTTACTTCTAGGACGGACTATTGTAATTCATTATTATCAGGCTGTCTTAAAAAACCCCTGAAAAGCCTTCAGCTGATCCAAAATGCTGCAGCTAGAGTACTGACAGGGACTAGAAAGAGAGAGCAGATTTCTCCCATATTGGCTTCTTTTCATTGGCTCATAATACCGTATCACCCCAATAGAGCACTTTTCTGGCTTACAGTACTTGTGGTTCCTAGGATACCTAAGAGTAGAATGGGAGGCAGAGCCTTCAGCTTTCAGGCCCCTCTTCTGTGGAACCAGCTCCTAGTTTGGACTCTCTATTTTTAAGATTAGGATGAACGATGGGTTTTCTCTGTAATTATTGTGGGGTCTTTACCTTACACTATAAAGTGCCTTAAGATGTCTGTTTGTTGTGAGTTGGCACTGTATAAATAAAATGTAATTGAATTGAAAAATTGAATTGAAAAGGCTGAAACTGTAATATATCCTAAAAAAATAAAAAAAATCAACTTTAATCCTCCAGCATTAATAACAATTAAGTTCAGGGGACAATGAAGTGGTATGAAGGGGGCCCCAAATCAAATATTGCTTAGGTCCCCTTCAAGGCTTGGGCAGACTCTGCAGTAGGTGAAGACAGCAGCAGTGTGATGAGCAATGGCGATTGATTAATATCAATATTTATTTACATTTGCATACTTCCCCAAATCTGGCAGCCACGGCACCTTAATCTGATAAAATAACAAACGGTCAAGGCTGAGAAGTGTTGGATGAGCAGCAAGTGTCCATTTTAGGCTGCATCATAGCATTTTAGATATTTAGGTTAAAGGTGTGCTGAAAGGCTGCACAGTAGTTTGAATTTGTAGCCTCTGTGCTGGTTAAACATGTTTTAAAAAGCCCTCAAGCAGGTGAAATAACAGATTTTAAAAAACTAAATGATACGTCAAAGCTTTGCAATTTAAGCATTACTAAAGTAAGTTAAAAAAAAAAAGTATAAAAGTATTATTAGCAAAAGGTATGCCCACGCTGAATAAGAGTAAAACAGTGTCAAATGCTTCTAAGACATATTGCGGGCCGGTCTAAGCCAAAAATGCCAGGGCCAATTTTTTGTCCTAGTCCAGCCCTGGTGGAAGGTGTGCCATTACTGATCTCATTCAGTGTGTAACTTGTAGTCTGAGTTTTTTTTTTTCCAAAATAATGTGAATACCTTTTGGGTGCTTAAAAAGGTGAATTGTTCTTTATTTTTATTATAATTGTGTTCTTCTGGATAGAAATCATTCAGGAATAACTCTGGATCTAGTACATTTTCTTTAGAAATAATCTTCTCAAATGTCACTCTGACCTTCAGCACAAGCTGATTCCTAATCCTCTGCTGAGATTTCAGATTTTACATTTTCATAACATGGAAATCGATTCTAAGTCTAGGAAGTGAATTGTGCCAATGCAAAATATCTCAGCTGCTGATATTTAAAAAAAGTGTTTGCTATTTATATTGACTTTATGCCTCAGTTATTAAAAGGACGTATTAACATCTGAGGTAGTGTAAGCTTAGAAGATCCAGATACTCGGTCCTTTTAAACCCTTTAGAAGCCCAAGCTTGAAATGTAGCATCTGCCCTTCCTGGTTCAAAAAGGTGATCAGCTACAGAGGACTATACTGAGGAGTTAAAATTTTAGTGAAGTGAACAAAATTTGACATAATAACTAAGAGCACTAGTTGTCACTATGGCATTGTGTGTTTATTTGCTATGCTCCTGTAGGGCATGGCCTACTGACTAGCAAGGCTGGTCTCTGTAAAGATGTTGTACTATACTGGGCAATGCATCCGTTAAAGGTCATTTGTGTTACTGTGGAGAAGGATGCGAAAATCAGCTAAACCAGATTAAGGTAATAGTTACATTGTAGCAATGCATGTTTCACATAATCAGATTTTCCAGTACCCACAGTTCACAGAACTTGTTGGAAAACATGTCAGAGGGCAAAAAATATGGAGACAAGTCAAGTGACTCAAGTGAACCGGAATTCATTTTACCACCACTAGTGGATGTGTTGTGATTTATTACTTAATATACACGATACAAAGTTTCTGGCAATTTACAAATTTAATTTGGGAAGTAAATAGGACATTCCTAATCACTGCCTTAGTTCTTCATTTATTATAATGCCTAAAATAATAATAAAGGAGAATAATTGCTTCCATAAATCACTATAAATAGATATTTAACATGTAAATAGCAAACTAATAACTATATTCAGCCACTCATCACTACAGTTGTGGCCAAAGGTTTTGGCAGTGGCCCAAAGTTTGTTTTTCATGCACTTTGCTGCTTCAGTATTTATTTGTTTTTAAATATGTTTCTATGATATATGAAAGAACAATCACAAACATTTATTAGCAAATAAATGTGGTGCTACTGCCACATCTCTAAATTTGAAAAATAAAATTTTTTAATTAAGTTAAGTATCTGAGTGCTTGGATACTTACTATTAAGAGTAATAAACCTCTGTATAAATACCAATTCAAATATGATTTTGCCATTAAGACAAGAGCGTGGCATAACAGGAAATTTTTTCTGTTTTTAACTTTGTTATATTTTGAGTACAAGGTAATGTAAAATACAACAGCATTTCACCATTTGACCCCATCTGTCATAATAAGCAGGCAAAGGGAACCAAAAGCAGACGGGATTAAGCAGAAAGTTCACATTTAATGATGATTTTTGAGCAGTTCAAAATACAGAATCCAGTGAATAGTAAAAAAAACAAACAAACTGAATACAACTGAATACAGGCAACAAACAGGAAAGACAAAAGACAACATGACCAGCAGCAAGGGAAGATTGAACCTGTACACAAACACAGACGAGAGTGGAAACAGCTGGGGAACAGAATCGGATAATCAGACAGCGGAGGGGAGTAGAACCAAACACAAGACACGGGACACAAATATGACCAAAATAAAGCAGAAAGTAAGAGAGGCCAGACAAACATGTACACAGCAACTTTACACTGAGGGAAACACTGGGGAAGGCCACGAAAAACTATACTCCAAGAACCCCCTGCAGAATCACTATGGAAACAAACACAAAACAAAGGTCAACCAAGCAATAACAATAAAAATATAAAACCATTAAAAATAACTAACAAAAAAGCACTAAATGATTACAGAATCAAAGAAACAAAACATGAAAGCACAAAGACTCTGGGGTCTTGACACCATCATAAATAAAGTATAATTCTCCCTTATTTTTCATAATACAGGCTTTATAGCTGCTGGTTAATGTCAGTAATCTCAGTAAAATCTCATTAGACCCACCACCATGCAAATATATAATATCTCTGGGCTATTTACAGTCAGGTTAAGAACACAATCTGGCTTGTTTCTCTGGATAGAACTGACTTTAGATTTGGCAGGATTTCCAAACTACAAATATGAACCTCATATATCCAAGAGTCCAGGGATTGTCAAATTCATTTCAAACATGTAAAACTCCAGTTGGCATGAATGCAGAAGCTTTATTTGGTAAACTTTAGATTTGATCTCATCAGCTGGATGGATTCCTGAGAGCCACAGATGGGGCCTTGACGTTGTTGGTAAAGTGGTGATGGAATTTAGAAGCTGCCATAGAGGATAATGTATACTGAGGGAGATGAAACACTTAATGTGGTTTCAGTTTTCTTAAGCTAGATGACCACTGGTTGATAGAAAAGCTGTATGTAGAACCCACTAATGTCAATAGATCATCTTTGAGGTGTTGCACAGTATGATAGCAAAATAAACTACCAGTTTTCCATCTGCTTAAATTTGTGCTTGTGCTGGTGAGTATACCTGCATACAACTGTATAATACAATCCATGTGACAACATATGACAAAATCTTGATGTTTGTGGCACAGGAAAAGTCAGGATGATGTCAGCTGTCATTGGGATATTTTATTCATAAAACCACAGTAAGGCCACAAACTGCCAGCTTATTGACCGATCACCCTACCCAGTCTCATTCCCAACTATGGATTGGAGATAAATTGAAGAGACTCTTTCTGTCCAATTCATCTTTCTGAGTTAACTTCCTCCAAACCACCAACATGTCTATTAGACCCCATCCCTACAAGACTGCTCAAAGAAGTCCTACTAATAATTAATACTTAATTCTTAAATATGATAAATCTATCTCTATTAATGGGCTACATACCAGGGGTCTTTTAGGTGGCAGTAATTAAAGCATTACTTAAAAGCCATCACTTGACCCAGCTGTCTTAGTCAATTATGGGTCAACCTCCAAACTTCCTTTTATTTCAAAATTCTTGAAAGAGTAGTCATCTGCAGAGGAACAGTTTATTTATAGAGATTCAGTCAGGGTTCAGAATTCATCACAGTACAGAAACAGCATTAGTGAAGGTTACAAATGATCTTCTCATGGCCTCTGACAGTGGACTCATCTCTGTGCCTGTCGTGTTGGACCTCAGTGCAGCATTCGACACTGTTGACCATAATATTTTATTACAGAGATTAGAGCATGCTGCAGGAATTAAAGATACTGTGCTGCAATGGTTTGAATCATATTTATCTAATAGATTCCAATTAGTTTATGTAAATGGGGTGACTTCTTCACACACAATGTTAATCGTGGAGTTCTACAGGTTTCTATGTTAGGACCAATGGTATTTATATTATATATCCTTCCCTTAGGCAGTATTATTACAAGGCAGAGCATACCTTTTCATTGCTATGCAGATTATATCCAGCTTTATCTATCCATGAAGCCAGATGACACACACCAATTAATTCAATTGCAGAAATGTCTTAAAAATATAAAGAACTGGATGACACACACTCTTATCTCCTGCTTCTAAATTCAGATAAAACTGAGGTTATTGTGCTCAGCCCTAAACAATCTCGGTGTCTGACTAGATTATTATTCTGGATGGCATTACTTTGGCCTCCAGTAACACTGTGAGGAATCATGGAGTCATTTTGGACCAGGATATGTCCTTCAATACACATATTAAGCAATGTGTAGGACTGCTTTCTTGCATTTGCAGAATATTTCTGAAATTAGAAACATCATGTCTCAGGTTGATGCTGAAAAACTAGTTCATACATTTATTACTTCTAGGCTGGACTATTGTAATTCATTACAATCTGGTTGTCTTATAAACCTCCCTGAAAAGCCTTCAGTTGATCCAAAATGCTGCAGCGCGCGTACTGACAGGGACTAGAAAGAGAGAGCAGATTTTGCCTATATTGGCTTCTTCTCATTGGCTCCCTGTTAAATCCAGAATTTAATTTAAAGTACTTCTCCTCACATACAAGTTCTTATCTTAAAGACCTCATAATACCATATCACGCCAATACAGCACTCTGCTGTCTGACTGCGGGCTTACTTGTGGTTCCGGTAGGGCAGGGCTCTTCAACTCCAGGCCTTTTAGATGTGTCTCTGCTTCAACACACCTGAGTCAAATATAGAAGTCATTAGCAGGACTCTGGAGAACTTGACTGCATACTGAGGAGGTAATTCAGCCATTTGATTCAAGCGTGTTGGATCAGGGACACATCTAAAACCTGCAGAACAGGGGCTCTCGAGGCCTGGAGTTGAAGAGCCCTGCTGTAGGGTATTTAAAGTAGAATGGGAGGCAGAGCCTTCAGCTTTCAGGCCCCTCTTCTGTGGAACCAGCTCCCAGTCTGGATTCGGGAGACAGACACCCTCTCAGCTTTTAAGATTAGGCTTAAATCTTTCCTTTTTGATAAAGCTTATAGGTAGGGCTAAATCAGGTGACCCTGAACCTTTCCTTAGTTGCAATATTTCAAGAAAAGTTGAAATGGAGACTCACTGAGGCTGCATCCTGCTGCTACGTCATTTTACATTCAACCATCATCATCATAATGATGTCCTGAGGTGACTGTTGCTGTGATTTGGCTCTATATAAATAAGATTGAATTGACTTGAACTAAATAATGACTTGAGAATCTGGGATAAGTTCTTGTGCTGGTTTTGAAAAAAGCAGATGCACCGAGTGACGTGCTAGACCAAGCTGGACCTGTGGTGACTCCAACTCATAAATTACAGAACTTAAAAGATCTACTGATACTGTCTGAGTGCCACAGGGCAACGTCAGAAGTCCCAAATTTACAGAAAAGCATATTAGGCACGAATGCTCATAATGTTATATTAGTCAATTCAAATTAAGGAAAAGCCAAAACACTCACGTTTTTACTTGACTGTTTACTTGTATTCATTATGTGTACACTAATGCCAAGAGATCAGTATTTGTTATTAAGGTTATCACTAAACATACAGTATTTATCATGTTTATGTCTGTAGCCAGAAAGGAGCATTTCACACAAAATGTTCTGGAATGTGTCAACATGCTGCTGGTGTTCATATTGGTGAATACTTACTCATATCTACAGCTACAGGTAACATATGAATATAATAGAGTCTGATATCTTTTCTGTGTCTACACAGGATAAGGTTCTCTCTGTGTGACAACCTGTATCACACAGTATATCCATATGATTTGTTAATCTGTCCATGTACCAGAGACACAACACCTTTTTTAACATAAAAATGTCTCAGATGCTGATAAAATCATGTCATTACCCTGTAGTTGACCGACTTCCCTGCAGGCTCAGATTTTTGTAAAATCTTCTGGAATTGTTTTTCATCATTATTACTGTATGTGTGCTGCATGGAATACAACCTAGATTTTCAAAGACCAACATATAACATGGAAATCGGAATAAAATTGTCCCCATCTTATTTCAGTGAGGTATATATCACACTTTAATGTGTAATATATACCACAATATGTCACGATATGTCAGTTCCGTTACATACAGGCACTGTAACGATTGCTCGGTTTAATGTTTAATTTTTTATTTTCCTACACACAGCCCGTTTTTCTAGATGTATGGCTTTCACATGTTTTCAGAAATTATATTACAAAATACAGTGCTCTTTTAAAGGCAGTTCAGAGGGATTCATGTGATAATTTGCAGTTACAAAGGTGTTAAGGGAGACTCCCTGCTCACAACTAACAAGAGTTAGTTCAATAGTGATTGTATTGTTATATATACCATTTACTTTGTTTCCTGTACTTTGGATGCAGTGCTTTGGATTCCAGTTTTTCTTTCTGTTATTCTCACAGTGATCTTGTGCTGAATCATCAATCACCAACTGATATGCAATATGATAATCCATGGTTAAAAGCTTCCTAAAAGTAACAAACACGGTAATAATGTGAAAACTTCTTAACTTTATGAGCTCTTAACTTTATTACCAGTGCATGATTCTAAACTGAAGTGAATAACAATGTATATGCTATCAAAACTGACTGGACTCCCAACTGCCAACATAGGTTTAGGGTTAGGGTCAGGGCTAGCGTTGGGGTCATCACTGATGATGGCTTAAACTTGATAATCCCTTGTTGCAGCCATGGACATGGACAGCTGGAGCCACTACAATTGAACAGTGATTCCTGTTATACTTCTTTGAAGTCTGCTATCTGGGGTGCGTGCATAGTTGGTGTACTGTGATTTAAATTCTTCACAGATATCTGCACAGATCCTATTGCTCAATGTCTGATGATGAAATTTATGTGACTCAGACCTAAGCAGACCCAAGCAGACCCAAGTGGACCCTAGAGGACCCCTGGATGCAAAGTATAATTAAGACTTCAAACTTCATAGAGTTAAAGACATGGTTGTAATTTAATGCACTATGCCAACTTTGCTTTAATAGAGTGTGGGGGGGTTGAGGGAAAGTCGTTGGCCTACTTTGACCAAGTTCAGCTGGAATGCATGAATGGAAAGAAAAGCCTATTTTCCATGTACTGCAGCTGAACTTGACTTTATTTGAGTGTATAAATTATTCATTAACAGCTGAAGTTATTTAGTGGGACTAGTTATGTATAATACTGCTGTGACATTCTGAATAGCTCTCAAATATCTATACCCATTACATAAGAATGAAGGGTTACAACAGTTACCACCTGATGAAACTTCAGCAGTGAAATCAAAGTAGCTACTGCCACTGGTTACAATGTTGCCATTTCAGAAAAAGCACGTTGTTTAATTAGTTGGTTTAAAAAATATAACTCAGTGAGGCTGTGAGCCGTACTGTTTGCTTTCTATTTACATCAGTGTCATTATGTAATTAACACAATGATTCTTCCATTTCTCAGAAGGCCAAACAAAAGTACAAGAAAACTGAAGCATGTAATTGAGCCGAGGTATGCCGAAGGTAATGTATACAACAAATCAGTTTGTACCTCTGTATTAAACTTTAATTCCAGTGTGATGAATGTCACGCGAAGGACACAAAAAAGAGAGAAAAGACTGTTCAATTATTGTGGATTTAGAGCTATTCAAAAAGGTTTCCCCTCCCTCTGCTGCTTGGAGGCTGGTATTCTGTCTGCATATGTCACCTGTAACATTCATTTGAATACTAACTGAATGGTCCCTCTTTGCTGTTACCTTCCCCTCCATTGCCCTCGTAGCCTCAGTGGGGTGTGAAAGGTCGTCTCGTTTGCTTCCCCATTGCTCCTAACACGTCTGTGGGCATTGGGAGACCTTTCAGTCTGAGCAGATGCTGAATGTCAGCACTCTCAGCAGGATTTTCTAAAAGGTGTCCTAAACACTGAATGATGAAAAAGTATCATTTAATAGCGTGAAATAAGATGAGTACATTTTTGTCTTTACATTACAGATTATTCAAAATGGCAATAAAGGTAAATCGAATGGACCTCTTTCTGTGGCACCCTGAGGCTCGACGAGCAACAGAAAGAGGGAGGGTGAGAAGTGAGTGTCAGAGCCAAAATCCAGGATGAAACACAGAGCATCCACAAAAACAACAGTGAGATGGCCCCATGAGATGAGTTGCTCTAAGAATGCCTCAGGCAGCTGAAATCAGATGGCAATGATGAACAGAATGAGGAACTATCATGGAAGATCAAACCCCTGTATGGGATGTACCACTGACAGATAGTCAAAGTGCTTAACATTAAGATGTCCTACTAGTGGCTAGAAAAGGAAAGCGTTGATCATGGCAGCACAAGAACAGACCCTAAGCAGGGACAGTGTACACTGAGAGGCACACCCAAGTGGCTGGGATAGTGTACAGGAACGTCTGTGCCACATATGGACCCCAAGTCCCGATAGAAGACACCACCAAAGTTGATGAAGAAGAGCAGGGCCAAGGTCCTGTGGGACTTCAAGTTCCGGACAGATAAGCAGCTGCTGGTCAATCAACCAGACATAGTGGTGGTTGACAAGGAGCAGAAGACTGCAGCTGTGCTAGATGTGGCAATGCCAGTGGACAGCAACATCAGGAAAAAGGAGCACAAGAAAATACAGAAGTACCAGGTGCTGAAGGAACAACTGGAGCACATGTGGAAGGTAAAGTCTAATCTCAACAGCAGACTCTCTGCTCCCCCGGTGGCCTCCGACGGCTCTCTAGCCTTTATCACACTTCTTCTTCTGTTCACCTTTTGCTCTATCCTCTGTTGCTACATGTATGTAAACTTCTAACCACAACTGTATTACTATATATTCTCTGTTTCACGTTGTCCTCTTCACACACAGGTGATCCAATCACATATTAAATGTAACAATACAAACGGTTTGTCATGTCAAAATTAAATCCTCCTTCCACTTTGCATTGTTCCATTTAACATCAGTCTTTCAACATTTCAACAGTACAAAATGCTGTCAATTTAAAAAAAAATCTGCTTTGATGATGAACCTTCTCTGCTTTCTGTGGAGCATCATCTGTAGTATTTCTGTAAAATTTCTGTACAAGGAAGGAAGCACTGTTTTCCATTTACTGAGACCAGCAGCAGACTTACAGGCCCAGTCTTCCATACAGGGATTATGTCTAATCCTGGACTAAATACTTTTTCCTATTTTGGTCTTCATTGACTTCTTCCTTTTAGTCTAGGTCCATGCTTAATCCATGACTGGGAAACCGGCTGACAAAGTTTGAGAGTTGATAAATATCTTAAAACATATTGGCTCTGTAATGTGTTCTACAGCAACATGAACAGCAAGTTCTAACAGTGAATGACGGCCAGGTTAGGACTGATCTTTTCGCTCCAGATCCACATTGTTTGCTGGAAATGAAAATTATCAATCTACAGAGGGATGAATTTAAAAGCTTTCCAAAACTCACAGTGAAAAAAAACCATCTGTTTCTGATTGGTCAGAGGCATTCATAGCAGTAGCCAGCTGGAGATCATTCTGTACGAGTCTGGCAGTGCTCATCCTGTTCTTCCTTACACAAAGAAGAAGGACCTTCTACGGCCCTGCCCAGCTCTCCTAGAGTAACTGCCCACCTCCTAGAATCTCCTCCCTACTCTTGAGACTGTGCTGGGAGACACAGTACACCTTCTGGCAATGGTACATGTTGATGTGCCATCCTGGAGGAGTTGGACTACCTGTGTAACCTCTGTAGGGTCCAGGTATCACTTCATGCTACCAGTAGTGACACTGACCCTAGCCAAATGCAAAACTAGTGAAAAAAACAGAAAAGTTGGGGAGGGGAAAAATGTCAGTAGCCACTATCTATAAAACCATTCCTGTTTGGGGGGTTGTCTCATTGTTGCCCCTCTAGTGCACCTGTTGTTAATTTCATTAACACCAAAGCAGCTGAAACTGATGAATAACCCCCTCTGCTACTTAACTTGAGGGCCAGTGCGTCCAAATGACATTGTCGATGTTGAAGATGATGTTGTAGCAGGACGCAGCCTCAGTGAGTCTCAGTTTGAACTTGTGCCAAAAGTGCGGACTTTAAATTACATTTAAATTGTTTTATTACACATGTTTTAAAAATTTTTATTACACTGAAATCTGCCAATCCATATATATATATATATATATATATATATATATATATATATATATATATATATATATATATATATATATATATATATATATATATTTTATTTATTTATTTATTTTTTAACTAATGAAACCCAGCACAGAAAATTTTAGTGATACTGTTAACAGCACCAGCATCAGAGCTGAGAAATAAACTTTTGTCAGTCGAGCATTTCCAGTTCATTCACATTTTGTCAAGCTTGATTATTATTAATCGATTTAACAGAAACTGTAAGAATGTGAACAAATGTGGCCATAATATGCATACAATATGCATATTGTATGGCAAACATGGCCTATTTTTGACACTTTGTGGTTTCTCTGGCCTCCAGAGAGACTTCCATTTCTGAGGCACAAATTATTCTTGGAAATGTATCTGTGTCATTAACAGAAATATTTATTCAAAGCCAAAAGTCTTGCTTTACATTTCCTATTCAGAGTTATCTGTAAGATTTATAGTTAGACACAATAATCTTTGTGTCTTCACTTCCATTTCGTGCCCCGCATTCCCAGTGATTAAAGCTGGAACTCATGGTTCCAGTTATATTTCAGAGGATGCACAACAGCATTTCATTTGTGGATTGGTGACTCTGTAGTAAATTATCCACCAATTTTGCCAAACCAGATATTGCTCTTGTGCTTTTGTACTACCTCGCATGTCCCGTACACTTGCTTATATGTACTGGAGTTGACTCACCAAGTTTGGCAAGCTCTCTTGTAATGCTGATGTCTGCATTTGTTGGGCTTTGAGTAATTCCATGTCAGTATTGGTGGGGGAGGGTTTGTTGATTTGTAAAGTTCATACTGGAGCTGTGTGCCTCTGCTGACACCTGGTAAAGAGTCAGCTGTCTTGGAAGTTTCCCCTGTTCAAGTCAAAAGCAAGCTCAAAAGGGCATAATGTGATCTTGGAGCATGCATTGAGATGATATTTAAGTACATTTTTTACCCTGTGTACAACTCTCACCAAACACGTTTGGAGAATCAATACCTTCAACATCTGTTACCCATTCAGATATAAAAGACTGAATGTTTTCCTCCAACGGAGTTATGGGTATTTCATCCACAGGACCTCCACCAGTCTCTTCAGCCTCCCTAAGAAACAGAAAGAAAAATCCAGCAAAGACCTGACATAGAACCTGCGAGATGTGCCAGTTAATCCATTACTGTCTGCTGAGGCCTCATCATGAAACCCTTCGTAAGGAAACATGGAGAAAAGGCTGATGGATGCCAAATTACACAAGAACTGGACTGAAAAGTGGTAAAATATTTATGGAGTGGTGAATCCAAATGTGAAATTTTTACTCAGTATGCATGGAAGAGGTCAGGCGAGTGAATGTCCACAGACGTGTGTTCAACTGTCATGGCTCAAGGCTGTAGCTAATGTTATTTGGGCCATTTTCAGAAAAGTACCATCAGATTTGAATCCACCATGCAATACCATCTGGAAAGTGTTTGATTGGCAAAAGCTACATTTTTCAGCATGACATGTAACTTGTCACAAATGCAGTTAAAGCATGGACAACAAATGGATAGGATAGAAGCTGGATAGAAAACCTCTCAAAGGAACACTGTCACTCATAGATCCTACAAATACATACAGTATGTACTAATACTAGCTATACTAGCACAAAAATCTGTCTCAGACTTGTCACTGAGTCTTGACAGTACTTTTAACTCCAAAAGAGCGTTTTGCACTGTTGTAAAACAATAGTAAATATGGCCCTGACTATTTTAGAATATTTACACTTCCATCAAATTCCTTACCACGACAGACAGTAATGTATGCAGCTTTTTCTTGTAGTGGATGAATCCAGAGCTCACAACAACAACAACAACAATCTTTAATTGGCATCACAGCATCAAACTTTCCTCAGACCATAAACATCAGCTCAATAAGACCAAGGTGTTCAACCATGCAGGCAATGTTTACTCCAGGTAAGAATGAATCTGGTGGTACCTTTCGCCACACAGAAGAAAATTATGTGTAACATGTGTGTCGTGTAGGACAACACAGGAACAAAACTTGATGTCCACAATTTATACATTCACAGAAACAAGAAAGTCAAAGTAGGTATGCTGATGCATCAATAAACTGCTCAGGTGAAACGCCCTCTGTCCATTACATTTATGACAATAAGTGATAATGATTATCCATCCATCCATCCATTTTCTTTCGCTTATCCTTTTCAGGGTCACACTTGTTTGCGCACTAATACAAGATGAAGTGTGTTGTATTTTGAAGCAAACCGTTTGACAAAAACAGTAGAGAGACGTGGGAGGATTTCTTGCTGAGATGAAGAAAGCTTACTATGCTTTAAACAGTAGATTAAGTATCAATAAATCAGAAATGACATCTACAAAACTCAAGTTGGAGAAAAGCAAGGAGATAAAGTTTTTCATTTGGGGTGTTTTGGGCGTATGGGGGGGGGGGGGGCATAAGGAGGCTAACACAGTCGTTTGGCAAAAGTGTTTCATTGAAGAGTCTGTGAGTTTGATGAAATGCTGCTCCTATGCATTTGCATCTCGTTTACATCACTTAACTGCTGAATGTGTTCTAAAATGATCTTCCAGTCTGCTGCTGTTAGGGATAAAGCCACCTGGTTTTACAAATGTTGCAGAAGCTTTCTTAGCCTCTTAACATGCACCCAATTTCTGGCAAGCCATTTAGGGTAGGATAATATTACATTTCAACCACATGCCAAACAAGCATAGTTTCCTTTCAGATCAAGTCCTTATAGTTCTTCTTTTTTATATTCATATTTAAAGAGATACATGAGAACGTAATCCTAGCCACTATAAAGCAGGTGACTGCTAAGAGATTTGAATGTCAGATTACATAAACAAACATTATTAAGATATGTTTTTACTTTTCTTACATGTCTTGTGAAAAACATCCTTAAGGTTTTCTTGTTGCTGAAGTCAACTCTATAATAAAAACTCAAAGATGAAAATAAGGCAGCTAAATAATCACTGTAACCAATTACAAATGTCTTACAAATAGGGATACACTAACAATGCTAACGGTGTCAGAGTTGTCATTAGTTTTAATTTTTATTTTCATTTCCAATTAGTTTCCAGAGTCACTTCACTTCTGTCATTTTTTTAAAAGACTAGTTTTAGATTAATTTTCAATTTTACTTTATTAATAACAGTGTATTATGTAATAATACTTGTGCAGCCTGGACTCACAATCATGTAGCCTTCTCAGGCTCCATAAACACAACAAGTTCCTGACCTCAAATATGACCTGTAGCAGCATTTCAAAAATGAGCACACAGGTGGTGCTTCAGCTCAATCCAGTTTTATTTATATAGCACCAAAATCACAACAGCATCTGCCTCAAGCAACTTTATACTTTAACTGTAAGGACCCTACAATAATACAACGCAACATGATATCATGAGACCACTTTTCTTTTCTTTTTTAAAAATTTGTATTTCATATGTCATGTCAATGTGTAATGTTTAAGCTTTTCCTGTGGCAGCTAACATCATTTAGTCCCCATAGATGAGATTGTGTGTCTTATTATTTTATTTATTTTGAACTGTTGGCTGTATGCTGAAACAAAAAGCCCGAAGCAAAAACAGGTTATGCCAAGAATCCTGGAGCAGGCACATCACTGAGCATGTACAGGTAAACAGACAACATGTTGGAATGAAGATGGAGTAAAACCATGGATGCGCAGCTACACCTCAGCCCCTGAAAGGAAACGCAAGGTACGGGGTTAGCAGGAGGTTATCTGCTGCTATTGTATGAAGAAACTGTAAATTAGCAACAATGAAATTATTAATATTACATATCACTAACTATATTTTTAGCCTTCATCCTTCATTCATTTGTGGGGATAACAGATGTTTTTACTAAGCCCCAAAAGGATCAGGCTAACTACATTATAGCATTACTGTTAAAAGAAAGTTAAATGTTGTGTCTGTAGCCAATCCAGGGATCTTTCCATAAACCTTTTGCAGAAGTCTAATTTGACATTGGAGCATTGTTACTAGTAAATAGCTAACGCTGACATTTATTAAAGATTTATAGAGAATTTAGTTGACAGATGAATGGGATGGAAGGATCTATGAATCAATGAAGCAAACACTTGGTTAAACTCTCACTCATGTATAATTTTTTATACTAGAGGAGAGGGGGCTGCAACTTTAGAGTGAGGAGATGGAGGTGCAGCTCTAGAGGGTGAAGAAATTTAAAAAATATGAGTTGCTGCTTGAGCCTTTTAGGTTTCTGTGTGTTCGGAATGACACAAACAACAGAATAAGGAGTCCAATTATTAAATTTAACTAAGCCATTTTCATACAGTTTTAATGATTAATCTGGGTCAGAACTGCACGGCATGCCCAGTATGGTCCTGAATATGACATGAAGTACTGACACCTTCTAGTTCAGCTCACAGTTTCATATAGTGAAAGCTTATCTATCTTGGTTACATCATATACAAAACAAGAAATGTGCAAGACAGAGAGAAAGGATTCCACAGCTGCTTCTCCCTCGAAGTGCTCGTTTATCATCTGTTTAGTCTCACTGACCACTCCATTCGAGAGTCTTTGCTTCTGTTATTGATAAAATGGCGACATAGCAGGAACATTCTGTCCTAAAACATTATATGCTTCTGTGTCATTGATCACTTCTGTTTATTTTCTAGTCTAAGACAGAGTTCCTCAGGCAAATGAATGTACATATGTTAAGCGCAAACGTATATCATGAGTATATTCCTTCAAGGGGAAGAGGCTGCAGCTGCAATAGCAGGAATGATCACAGTAACATCATCACTTGTCAGTGAGCTTTCCAAAACCCTTTTCAGTTTAGCTTTGTGTAAAATTGCTGGTTTCCTTCATCTATTTAAGTTGATGTGATTGTGTCATTTAGACACAGATCCCTTTTACATGATTTGTCCTCACAAGTTCATTCAGACATTCAAAGTATAGTTTCATGACAGTGATGACAACAGCCACAGCATGCTACTGATTAATCAGCAGTGGTATATAATGCCTCAGATTTTATTTTAATACTTACTTTTGATTATATTTTGATATTAACTAATTAGACACCGTAGTAAATGGATCAGACAGTTTTTAAATTGTGCCTTATGGCAGATCAACTGTCACTGCCTTTTCCTGTTAGCTCCTTACTGATCCTGTCGCTGTTTCAGGAATAATTTATTAGAAGTAATTGAGGAAGTCACCACTGATTTCATGTATGTAAATCCATGCCACTCCTTGGCTTTGGAGAAGCTTATGGAAAGCTGCTGTTATGTAATAACGTCAAGAGTAAAAAGTTCTAGAAGCAACAAGCTAACGCTCAGACCTTCTCACCATTTTTTAAACTGGGATTATAATCATTCCTGATGAGTCTTTTTGATTTGACTGTCTTCATCAGGATAAACCTGTTCAGTTGAATTACAAACACACTGTGTGTGTATGTATTACATTTGTGAATGAGGGAATGTGTGACATGCATAGAAGGTGTTTGGAACAGCAATTAAACATATCTGGGAAGAAGAGGAGGTTATCAAAAGATGACGGCATTTTGCAACAACATTAATGTTCTTTATTGGAATCACTTGAGATAAAGGTACCGTCCAGCTGAAGTGTCCTGAGCCAGTTGTATGATTCAAGTCATACTCTGTCATGGTTCAGGACAGTGGGGAAAATATTATTTTATGTTTCTGTCCTGGAGTCCCCTCAAACGTGCTGGCCGGTGTATTGTGCAGGCAGTCAGATCACTGTTTACGTCCTGATGGCAGCTGTGATCCAGCATCCACAACTATTTACTCTGGAGGAGGCTGTAAAACTTTGTGAATAGTGTCCGATATAGGTCGATGAGTCAGAGAAGCTCATTCTGTCCAATGACTGAGGTGAGTTGTTGAGGATTTCCAGGACTTCTCCATCAGTAACGCTCCTGTGTTTGAACCTTCATTTGAGGCGGATCTGATGCTGTTAACGACTCGGACACTGATTGAATAAACTCTCATGATGTGAGAATGCAATCAAACTGTTTGTCAGAGGGAAAGTGGGATTTTTAGGACACTCAAGCATAAGATTAGATGGTACACAGTTAGCTTATAACCAGCTCCTGTCAGTTGTCCAGGGTCACAGGTTTGATCTCCTGAAAATCAGTAACTGCAACAATATCAGGAATAAATAAGCATGCATGTGTATGTTTTATGCTAGAAGTGAAATCAGCAAACCCACATTCTGATTCTCTGACCCTTATTTTTCTCCATTTATCATCAGATTGAACTCAATTTATCACTGTTCAGAAGGATTCAGTGACTCACAGCATTGATGCTCACTTCGTCAGTAGAAATTGATGAAATCTGTACTTCTGTACTGTATTTCCACAGTTTCAACCTTTCAGGCTTAATGATATAAAGTGAATTCATGTCATTTGTTCACATTGTAGGAACATTATGTAAAACATACCTTTGAAAGATTTTACAGACACAAAAAAACACACAGAAGTCTAGAAATACCTCTAATAGCAAAGGTAGCATTTTAAGCTGCTAACTTGTTTCTTTAGCTGATATCATAGGCAGAGTTACGGTGTCAAAGCTTTTTCTTTATGTTTTTGGCCCAGAACATAAAGTACATCAATAATACATATCCTGGATGGTAGCAGGAAAATATATGCTTGTTGTGTACTCACATCACAGTGAATTAGTCCTAATGAAATCTCAAATAGTGACTTTCACGAATAAACTCTGTCATTACTGCAAAATGTTACCAATCATTGGAATTCACAGCCAGTGAAAGTGCACTGCTGTCTTCAGTGCATCTGCAGCAACATGCTCAGAATGTGTCACCATGTTTGTTTCCTATTGACAGCTCCAGGACTGAGTACAAACAGTGCACACATTTGACCTGGGGCTGCAGGACTGTGAGGAAAATCTCGCTAGATTTGAAAAAAAGTGTAGTGGATTTTATTTGTGGACTCCATGTTTAACAGATTTAATAAAGACAACACAGCAGTCAGCTGTCATTCTCAGGTATGGAGGAGGGAAGACAGGAAACGGGGTCACAGTCTTGGCAGAAGAGTGCAGCCATGCTGATGGGCATCATCCCCGAGGCCCCTAAGAAAATGCAAACCAAAGTTACTATCACATTAAATATGGGCAAAGTTCAGAGAATGTTTAGAGAATAAAGTTGACACTTCTTGTGGTATCACACAGTTACACATCCTCATCATCTGAAATGTTTTCTGAAGAGCTGTCACATGTCCCTGTCTTCATCATCAAGCCCCCTCAGTGGTTCTGCATGAGTTCCAGGAGTCTGGGAAGATCCCAAGATATTCAGCTGTATCTGCAGTTTAGCTTCCAGCTCAATATGCACTGCAGACTTGAATCAGGGCCTTTCAGTTACAACACAGCACAACAGGTCTGTCAGAAACACAGCATAACTGCCACATGAAAGCAGCTAGAGAAAATCAGTTTTTTAGCACCTGAAGAACAGTTCAATTGGGAGGTTTTGCATACCAGTAAGATAAAGAAAGACATGTTTCATTTTCAGCAGGTGTTTCAGCAGGTAATCACAAAAGACCATGAAATGGCTACAACTTTTTCAAATTTCAGGGAGCAAGAAGAATATTTTGACTTGTTTAAAACGCTCTTAAGACAGATACTTAAGGAATTATAGGACAAGTTGAACCATCTTCTCTCTGTTCCTACCTTCCTCCACAGTGGCATTCTGCAAACTCAGCTCCATTTGCTCATGAGTTGTCCAGTGTTGCCTGATTTTTTTTTAAGAGTATCACATCCTCTTCCTCAATCCTTCTCACTGTAATCACCTTATCTTTCTTTTAGCAGAGAATTCAACCATGCCTTTAATGAAAAGGACACGGGACATTTTTAATTGCGTTTACTTGTTATTATCTCCACTGATATCAAACTCAACTAAAAACTAGGGATGGGAATCGAGAACCTGTTCTCTACAAGAACCGGTTCCCAGTAATTCAGTTCCTTGGAATCGTTACTCTGCTTGCGTAACGATTCCGCTTATCGATTCAATTGACGTGAGGACGCATTTGCGTGATTATATTACACACTCGCCTTATTTGGTTCAGAATATATCCAACAGCGTCAAGACAGAAGCATCAAGATAAAAAGCATTACAAAATTATGTGTTTCAACAACAGCAGCTGTTTTACTGCAGTCTGTGCACACCAGCAAGTGCAAAAAGGCGGCGCCGTTACCGAGACGGGGAGCTCGGATGGAGCGAAAGGAAGCGTCCAAAGCAGCAGGGCTTTTTCCTCTAACCTCCTTAAAACCTTTACTTTGAAACAGCTGAAGGTTCTTCATCAACCACCTGATCAGTAAGTGCCAATGTGAAGAAAAGAGAATTTTGTAGCTGCTCCATCCACCACTGTTTGTTTCACACAGCAAAAAACTGTATGGAAGTTAAAATATGCAGATAAATTATTAATACGAAAAAAAGTATTTCTAATCAGATCGCACACCTTACAGTTGTAATCTATGTTAAAATGTTAAAATATTCATAGTATTAATTTTGAAAAAGGAATTCTTATTTTTTATACCAGTTTTAATTTTGTTCTGCTTTACATTAAAAAGCGTTAATGCAAACCAACCCATTTGTGGTATATTTTATTCACTAACCCGATGAGAATCGAGAAGGAATCAAATCGATAAGTGATATCGATAATGGAATCGTAATCGCTAAATTCAATTCTCATCCCTACTAAAAACAAAACTAATGTAAAGCATACTTTCAAGGGACAATTGCCATAGGATAACATAACTATCAGTGAAGGTGTCCACTCTGTCTGCTGCTTCTACCATGGTATAAAATTCATACAGCAGAGAAGAACAATTTGTTTTTGCCTCTAATTCATCACCAAAGTGTCTTCTGCCATTTGTTGGTTTGCTAAGTAAAAATATACATACCACCAACACACAAAGACACAAATACTCATTTCCTGTGGGTGTTGGACTTCACATGGGCTGCCCTTTGTCACCGATTCTGTTCATAATTTTTATGGACAGAATTTCTAGGCATAACCAAGTTGCGGAAGGCTTCTGTCTTGGTGCCCTCAGAATCTCATCTCTGCTCTTTGCCGATGATGCAGTACTGTTGGCTGACATGAGAATCAGCACCTCTAATTCTGAGGCCATGGTCCTTAGCCAGAAAAGTGTGGAGTGCCCTCTCTGGCTCAGGGATGAGTTGCTGCCCCAGGTGGAGGAGTTTAAGTAATTCGGGGTCTTGTTCACGAGTGACGGGAGAAGGCAACCGGGACATTGACAGATGGATCGGGGCTGCGTCTCCAGTGATGTGGATGCGGCACCGGCCTGTCGTGGTGAAGAGGGAGCTGAACATAAAAGTGAAGCTGTCAATTTACTGGTCGATCTATGTCCCTACCCTCACCTATGGTCAAGAGCTTTGGGTAGTGACCGAAAGAATAAGATCGCGAATACAAGTGACAGAAATTAGCTTTTTCCGACGAAGGGTGGCTCGCCTCTCCCTTAGAGATATGGTGAGGAGTGCAGCCATTTGGGAGGGGCTCAAAGTGCCATGGCTCCTCCACATCTAAAGGAGCCAGTTGAGGTGGTTTGGGCATCTGACTAGGATGCCTCCTGGGGACCTCTTCGGTGAGGTGTTCTGGGCATGTCCTACTGGGAGGAGGCCCTCAGGCAGAGCCAGGACACGCTGGAGAGATTATATCTCTCAGCTTGCCTGGGAATGCCTTGGGGTCCCTCCGGATGAGCTGGTAGAGGTGGCTGGGGAGAGGGAGGTCTGGGCTTCTCTGCTTAGGCTGCTGCCCCCGCAACCCAGCCCCAGATAACCGAAAGAAAATGAATGGATGGATGGATGCGTCAGCTGAGGAAGTTCAAACTACCCCAGAAGCTGATGTGCAGTTCTACACAGCCATCATAGAGTCTGTCATCACCACATCCATCACAGTGTGGGGCAGCTCAGCTTCCAAGCATGACCTCCACAGACTGCAGCGCATTATCAGGTCTGCAGAGAGGACAATTGGGGTTAAGTTGCCTACACTGCTGGACCTGCACACCTCTAGAACCAGGAGGCGCGCAGAGAAGATCTTCACTGACCCGTCTCACCCCGGACACCATCTGTTTCAGCTCCTCCCCTCAGGTCGGTGTTTCAGCCAGATGAGGATCAGGACATCCAGGCTACAAAGGAGTTTCTTCCCACAAGCCATCACTCTCTTGAACAGTTAACTATCACACAAACAATATTTCAGTTTTTAAACTGCACCTTTTCAGACACTCTTATATAGTATCAAGTCCAACTCCACCCTCTGGAACTGCTGCTCAAACCAGTGTTTGTTCCAGAATCTTACATCTCTTGCCATATTATCCCACCGGACCTAACGGTTACCTCACTGGACCCTTCTGTGCCACTAGACACCCTTTAACTGCTGTTGCACTCAGCATTTTAACTTTAGACCGCTACTTCCCACAATATAAGGTTTATAGGTATGACCTTGTGTGCGTGTGTGTGCGCCTGAGTGAGTGAGGTAGTAATTGCAGGTTATGGTTTATTTATTTTTATTTCTTATTTATCTTATCTTATGTGAAAGTTTGATAATGTGCACTGTGAGCTCCTGTAACCAAAATCACATTCCTTGTATGTATAGCATACCTTGGCCAATAAAGTTTGATTCTGATTCTGATTCTGATTCTGATGGATGGAATATAGTGTACCTCCATATCTCCTCCAGAGAGGATAATACATATATGTTAAATATGTAATTTTCAACAGGAGCGAATATTACACCATTATATATAGACCAATTTCCAGCCTTTTTTCCTCATGAAAATTCTTGAAAGAGTAGTTGTAAAACAGCTAACTGATCATCTGCAGAGGAACGGTTTATTTGAAGAGTTTCAGTAAGCTTTCAGAATTCATCACAAAACACTAACAGCATCAGTAAAGGTTACAAAGGATCTTCTTATGGCCTCTGACAGTGGACTCATCTCTGTTGTTGTCCAACTGGACCTCAGTGCAACATTGAACAATGTTGACCATAACATTTTATTAGAGATTATAGCATGTTGTAGGTATTAAAGGTTTTCCGCTGCAGTGGTTTGAATCATATCCATCTAATAGACTCCAATTTGTTGATGTAGATGAGGAGTCTTCTTCACACACTAGGGTTAATTATGGAGTTCCACAGGGTTCTGTGCTAGGACCAATTTTATTTACATGCTTTCCTCGGCAATATAATTAGAAGGCATTAATTATGGCCATTGATCCTAGGGTTGTCCAGCTCTTCGTTCTGGACACTAGTTATTGGATGCCTGTTTTTGTGAAACTGACTGGTTCATGTTCTGGGAGGTTGCTGTGGTCTGCTATTAGGTCCACCAGCCACTTGGCACAAGTGTTATGTGACACCGCTTTCTCCCAGATGTTCTTCCATTATTACTCAGTTTCAGCTCTGGGTGGATCTGCCCTTGTATTATTGTTCCCTAGTCCATTAGTCCTTATTTCAAACAGTAAAAACTTTGTGTAACGAAATGCTCTATTTTCTGTTTTTCTCTCTTGACTTTTTTTTTAAACTAGCCGAATCATACTGTTCTGATGTATGCACCTGTGTGAGACAGTTTTTACTTGTAAAGGTAACTATATAGCATTATAGTACAGACTTGCGTGCACTGGGGGGTGGTCATTTCACCAAATCTCAGCCTACAGTGAGATGTTTACCCCGGCCTTGACAATGTAGACAGGATTTCAGTGTCAAACATCCTATTGGGATTCTTCTCAAGGAGAATTAAATGTGTCCTCTCACTTTTATCGACCAGCAGCAGGGTGTTTTTATCTCCTGCCATGCACTGAGATCTCTGCTCAGGCAGAATGTTGGGAAGCCAAGTCACTCTGGCACAGCATCACAGCCTCAGTTTTGGAAAGAGCTCTGCCACCCTGACACTCCTGGGTTGCACTGAACTTTTGACCCCCTCTGTCTTGGAGACAAGTGTCACTGCTCTGTAATCCCTTAATCCCTTTCCACCTAGAATTTATTATAATAAAAATGCATGCTGCAGAGAACAGGTAGAGCCTGGATTCTACTTCTGTTGCAAAGGCTACCAAGCTCTGTCTTTTTTCTTCTTTTTTTTGTTAAAGACTATGAATTGCAGCTTATGGTGGATGAGTAGGCTCAGTTTTAGCCATCTCTACTTACCATCTGTTGTATCTGCCTGTTTCAACATGTAAAGCTGCAAGAGCAGGCAGTACTGAATGCAACTGAGCAAGTGACTAATTCCCTTAACATATGGGATGGTGCCGGCTCCAGCTCTGATTCCCCATATTGACAAGCTGAACCTACTATGGAAATGAAAGTTTTGAGATTCTGCATGGGTTGAGTCTTCCAGGTGTTACAAGTTTCGATCCATAATCAGAAGATAAGACATGCAGATTGCCGCCACTGCACTGAGCATCTATTTATTTCTGTGCAGCTCACTCATCTCTCTTAAGGCAGCAAACATTTTCAACATCAGACTTTCAGAGCAGGAAGATGTTTGATTCCCTCCACACTCCTCCTCCTCACTCCCATCATATATTTATAGAATTTCTTTCAGGGGGTTGGGAAGGCAGAAAAAGAGATTATGATGGCTCCTCTGAGGACTTTCCTTCATGTCAAACCATTTTCTCCCTCCTTTTGCACTGAGATATCCCTCCTAGTTAGGCTGTCAGAATTTCTCTCTCAGACATCTCAATTTGTACAAATCATGCTGTGACATTCTTGCAACAGATGCAACCAGACGCTACAAATGAAAGCACTACAACATTATACTGTCAGATGTGAGCGTTTGGCCTTAGATGTTTAGTGACTTACGCATGGAAATTTATTCATCACTTTAAGCGAGATGAGTGTTTGCATGTGTTTATCCTCTTTTGTTCTCTGTATTAATAGCAGTTGATTGCAGTTAAGTCTTCTGATATCTCTTGGATAAGCCACATGAAAGCATCTTGTGTGCTATACAGCCTCTGGATATGCTACACTAATTAGCACTTAGTGCGCATAGTCATAAATGGTATGGTATGGATGGCTGTTCTATATACTTGTATACATCAATGCATTGAAAATGAGTCAGCTTGGGGTAAGTCAGCAAATGCTTGAGGGGAATACTCCATCCACCTCCTGTATTTATTTTTTCTGTTTCTGACCTTGAAGCTTCATTCAGACTAAAGTGTTTTAAGAAGCCCACAAATATGTCAAAAAAGTTTCCAAAAAGAACTTGGGTGAGAGGAGTACAAATGATAGCTGGGATCAGTTCACAGTAACATTGTGGCAGTGGGGTGTGGTTTTGTGTTCAGATACAGGAGCAGAGGTGGGGCAGAGTGAATCAGGGAACAGTACCAGGTCAGGTGAGTGGCACACCTGTTGTGTATTTTCCAATTAACTTGGCAAATGCACAATGCTTCCTTTTTATACAGTAGGCCTGTGATGCTGTCACATGCAAGTCACAGAGAACTGCTGCCAGGCTGTGAACTTCTCTGAAAATGGTATTGTGTAGAATATGAATGTGGGTAAGCTTTAAAGACTAGTGTTTGTGTATCTGCTGGCAGGCTGTTGTCTATACAGTGACTGTTGTGGTGAACTCACAAGTAGCACAAAAGACTCTTACAAACATATTGTCACAGCCGACCAGAATGATAAACTCTTAACATCCGTCCTACTGCTGGTAAACTATGTAGCGGTAGGGTCACTTCTACCTCTTTTTTTTTTTAAGCCTGTCATGTCTGGCAGTTTTCACAAACAGAATCATGATCGAAATGCATTATTGTACCAAACATATTTGCTTTTACAATAAGAGCTCTATAAGTTCTCTATAGGCTACTCTTGTTAGTGCTTGTCATTTCTTTTATTTATTCATTCATTTTGTTTATTGTCCACAAAATATGACTGCCGGGTCTGACAGGCAGGAAGGAAAGAGTGAGAAGTAGAAGAGAAAGAGAGAGAGAGGAAAAAAAAAGGAGGGTAGAAAACAGAAGAAATAAGGGGACAGACCTACGTATACATATATACATACACACATATATACACACACATACACACACACACACAATCTTGCTGTGTTATATTTTAATGTATGTGTGTGTCTCTGCCATGAAATGTACTCAATAATGACCACACCCCCGGAATCTAGAGGTAAACAGGGGACCCAGGCCATCCACAGCCCACCTGGAGGTCAGGAGACCTGCGCCCATACATCTTGATGAAATCTGCACGCACACCCCAGAGGAGGAAGGAGACCCCAGACGGAGCTCCCACGGACAAAGGGCAAGAGCCCCAGAGAGCCAGAGGCAATGAGCAAGCACCCCCCCCCCCCCCCCCCCCCCTTCCCCTTCCCCCCAGCACAAGCTGAGAACATGGCCCTGAGGCCCCAGAGCCACCCAACCTCCAGCAGGGCCACCCCCAGGCCACAACTCCCAAGGGAGTGGGCCAACAGACATCCGGCCACACACCCCGGGACCCACAGGCACCCACATCCCAAGGGAGATAGCAACGATCATCTGGTAGCGGTAGAGAGGGGTAACTCCTGGGTGACACGTCCCACAGGGGCCAAGGCTCAGTAAGCCACAGGCCCAGGCCCAACTGTACATATGTACACACATCTATACCAGTTGCACCTTCTGTCTCTTTTCTGCACAGGAAACCAGGACCTATGAGTGAGTGCCTTGAGGGAAAGAGGAGAGGTCCAGTCATTCCTTTGGATAGTGGTTTTGGAAGTCCTCAGAGCAGCCACTAAGAGTTCCAGCCTGCCTCCCGCTATCACCATTTATCGTCTTCTTTACATTGTAAATAAATACACTGAAAGCGATTCTGACAAGTCTGCATTTTGGGTCTACCCTATTCCCTCAGCCGTGACACCTTCACCTAAATGGTGAATGATAAGAGGATTAGGATGTTTAAGGAAAAAACGGAAAAACAAAGCTGGCATTGTCTAAAAAAGGAATTGGTATATTTGGAAAATGTTGAGCAGTGATGAGCCATGAAGAAACAAACTGGCACACCTATTCTTCAGTGTAACGTTATTTTCATCTATCCATTCATTTTCTTTTGCTTATCCAATTCAGGGTCGTGGGGGAGCTGGAGCTTATCCCAGCAAGAGGTGGCGTGTACCTTGGATTGGTCAGTATGTTGCAGAAACTCTTATTTCCCAAAACTTGTTATTACTGAATGTTATTACTGTTGAATGTTTTCCAAATGTACCAGTTCTTGTTTTAGATAATGCCAGCATGGAAAAGATTCCAGGAGATAGGGAGTTACTTCAGGAGAGCTGGACAAGGCTGTAGAAGGTCCTTAACCCATCAGCAGGACCAGTATCTGCTCCCTTGTGCAAGGAGGAATGGGATGAGCACTTGAGCTAAACTTCATGTGGCGTGGCAGCATTAGCTACTATGCTGGGTCAGTTTGCTGTGGGTGACTCTGCTGTTCTTTGCCTGTGCTTTGAATCCCTTCTACTCTAAAGAAAATTGCTCTGCTGACATCTTTTTCAGAACTCCTGTAAGCTGTCGTTGGTACAGTATTGTTCTTTCTCATGTGTATTGTGGCACTGCTGCATCTATCCCAGTTTGTAGGGTTTTATATCTTTTGTTTTTCTTATGGTTCCCTACTGAAAGTTTTAATTTTCTGATGTTCATAATGCAAATTACAATAAATTACATAATGCAAAATGAAGTAATTAGCTCTCTTACGCACACAAAAATAACATGTCATAATGAGTGTTTTTGGTTATCTCATTTTGGATTACTGCCCCAAAGAGGCAAATAAGGTTCAGCTCAGCTTTACCAAATTAGCAGAGTCAGATAGAGATTTTACAGTTTGTAGTAAGAGACCAAAAGCATCAATTTGTACTAGATATATCTACATTCCAGAATGCAGGAGCTTACATTTGGGAATTCTCCTCATTTTCAACCAAAAACTGTATGATTGCTTTTCAGTGAGTCAGAGGAGGACTGCTACAACTTTGCATTTCTCTATGGAAAATACAATAGCTTCAAAGGCAGCATGTCTATTTTAGACAGATCCTTTGAGCTATGGACATCATTACCCAAATACTAAAAGATTTTTCCATCTCATTGATATTGACTGGTTTCCATTTGTATTAGCTATGAGGGATACAACAGCAGGACAGTGGGGGGGCTTCCAGCCTGGGACACCCCCTTGAGAGAGATACTGACATGACTTGCTGAATAATAGGCCACCAACACACACATACACACACACACACACACACACAGAGAGAGAGAGACCCCTTTGACCTCCAGCTTTAGATTTATTGGCAAAATCAGGGAACATAAAAGTCCTAGACTTACAGTCATGGTTTACCCGTTTTTTTCTGAAGTCTACCAACCTCACCATAATTTAAATGGACACTCAGTGGCAAACATTAACTTAAGATTAACACATTACAAGGCTGAAGAAAAATGATTCCCCTTCACATTGCAAAATTTATGCTATTTAAAAGTTGATGCATAGCCCTTCTTTTAAAAGCCCTGGCCTTTTTTATTGAAGTTTCACACAGAGAAACATTGGCATATTCAGTCACTAGCAACTCCACAATTTTATAGTCTAATCTAATGAACAGCTTGAACCCTATGGAAAAGGGTCACTTGGGAGAATTTTGATTAGGCTTGTCTCCATCACGGTGTCAGACTTGAAGATCTCAAGTAAAATGGCTTTTTTTCACCCTGCCTAATCAAAATGATTAGTTAGTGTAAATAACAGCTTTATAGCAATCAGTAAGTGACAATGATGTCACTAAACCTGTTCTAAAAATTCTCAACAAGTCCACCAAATGTGATGCAACAGAAATGAGACCACATAATCAACTCTGCTACTCAACCTACAAATGCATATTCCTTATTAATGTGACACCATTTAAAGAGAAATAAACAGGATTTCCAACAGTATAAGATTTATTGCCAGGAAGCATTGTTAGAACAAAGAAATAATCAACCAAACACAAATTTTCTTACTCTTTGTATTAATTTTATAAACAATTTTAATGTTATAGATGCTCCTCATGGAATGACACCTCATGGATGTAGCCATGTCAACCATGCAGTTTTGCCATGTTGTTTTTTAAAGCCATCCATCCATTTTCTTCCACTTATCCTTTTCAGGGTAACGAGGGGCCGGAGCCTACCCCAGCTATTACAGGGCGAGAGGTAGGGTACCCCCTAGACAGTTCACCAGCCTGTCACAGGGCTAACACAGAGAGACGGACAATGATTTGCACTTACATTCACACCTGCGGGCAATTTAGAATAACCCCACTAAGTCCATGTCTTTGGACTGTAGGAGGAAACTGAAGTACCCGGTGAAAACCCACGCAAACACGGTGAGGCCATGCAAACTCCACACAGAAAGGCTCTGGCCAAGGTGGAGTCGAAGCAGAATCTTCTTGCTGTGGGGCAACAGTACTTGAGACATGTACTTAAAAACTCATCAACCAGCTCCTTCAAGTGGCACAACTAGACAAAACAGTAATGATCTGTCTTAAAGTGGCAATGCCATTAATTGTGCATAACTTTAATCCCTAATATAATGTACAGTTATGTTTAAGAAACACTTCAGTTACTAACAAACTGCATTTGTCTGACAGCGGGCATATAATTATGTGCACTTTGTTTTACTTTTATGACATTTCCTGTCCTGAGATCAGAGCTTCTACTGGATGTGTCCACACACAGCCGCCAGGGTCTTTACCTTACATTATAAAGTACCTCGAGGTGACTGTTTGTTGTAATTTGGCACCATACAAATGAAATTGAATTGAAAAGCATGATTGAAAGCTCATTTTACTAAGTTATAAGGATAAAAGTTCACCCCAATCTAATGGTGACAACATCCGCATATGTAACATGCACACATTCATACAACCTCTTGAGGTTGTTTTCTCATAATGGGCATCTCATTGTGGCCATAACCAAGTGACATTAGTTTTTTCAAGAATCTGCCAGCTGCAGCCACAGTACTCAGCTGCAACTTAAAGAGATTATTTGGTGTTAATTGGACATCTTAGATCATTCTGGGATTCAAACTCTCAACTTTCTGCTTACTGGACTAGACGCTCATACTCTGGGGTGCTGCTGCCCTCTGTAGGCCTGATTAAGAGAGAATTAAAGCCCTTAATTTGGAAAGGTTGACCAGAGATGACATCTCTTCCCTAACAACCAAACAAAGCTCTGAAAAACTTATGGTTGTTCAGTGAGTGTCAGCAGTTGGATACTGTGATCAACCTTCCAAAATTATACCTGCAAATTGGTATAGTATCTGATTATCTACTTGCTGATGCTTCACACTGAGGAATGTTAGTGCTTGAATTCACTTATATCCATATGGAAAAAGTCCTAGTTCTATAATGAAAGCAAATTAAAGCATTTCCCATCATCCCACAGGGGAGTGTGTGATAATTCATTTTGATCTGTTGAGACTGTTCAAACCCTAACTGTTTAAACCAGCTTGGAAATACATCCATGAACACTGAGAGCTCAGACGTAATCTGGATGGGAGCATATGTTCCTCTAAAACCTGTATATACAGTGCCTTTCAGCAGTGATGGTGCCTTTCCAATGAGCTTTGGCCCAGAGAAGCCAGTGGTGTTTCTGGATCATGTTCATTTATGGCTTCTTCTTTGCATGATGATGAGCTTTAACCTGCATGTCGAAGCTGCGGCACGACGGCTCTATGTACACAGCAGACAGTGATGGTGGAGAGTTTTGCTAGTCTCTGTGGTAACGTACCTGCTAACATTTCCTTGTTCCGCTGTGAGAATTAATCTGATGTTCAATATTTGTTCTTCATGACTTTTCTCCCAGGTGGTTCATGCCCCACCGGTCATGACTCTGCGGCCCACTAGTGGGACACACCCCACAGTTTGAAAAATCCTGCTCTAGCCTATCCCATCTGACATAGGGCAAGAGGCAGGGTACACCCCAGACAGGTTGCCAGCCTGTCGCAGGGCTAACCCAGGGAGACAGACAAACATTCACACCTATGGGTGTGAATCATCAGTAAACATAACCCCAGTAACTGCATGTCTTTGGACTATGGCAGGAAAACCGAGTACCCAAAGAAGACCCACGCAAACATGGGGAGACCATGCAAACTCCATACAGAAAAGCCCAGGCCAAGGTGGATTCGAACCCAGACCTTCTAGCAGCGAGGCAACAGTGCTAACCACCATGCTGCCCAGTTTTGGTGCAAGACCCCTCGAAGCCAACTACCAAGACTACGTGAAGTACCCTCTGAAAGTCTACTAGAAGATGCGAATGCAGCACTACGGACAATCAATACTTTGACCATCACTGAAACCAATCAGCTAATCTATACCACGGCAGCAGGGATCCTTGAGATGCTTGGCTATAAGATAAGCCACAAGGAGCAATACCTTCCATGGAAAAGACAGCTAGAGGCTAAGATCAAGGCAGCATGGAGGGAAGTTAGCCAGCTCTCAGAGTTGCAGAAAGGTGTGATGAAGAAAGGGGCGCCTAAGAAGTACAACAGGCTGTCCATACCTGAGGCCTTAAAGACTGCCAAGCAAAGACTCACAACCTTGGCAAACAGCTTGAAGAGGTATACCAGAGAGAGAGAGGACAGGAGAATAAACCAGATGTTCTCCACTGACCCATCCAAGGAGTTCTCTCAGTGGCAGGGGAACAATATGAGAACAGCACCCCCCATCAAGGTTGGAGACGGAGCAACACTGGAAGACCATATGGAAGAAGGATGCAACACACAACACCAATGCTCAGTAGCTAGTGGATCTAAGAGCAGACCACAGCCACCTCCCTAAACAGGCTCCAGTAACCATCACAGTGGCAGACATCCAGGATAGAGTCTCACATATGAAAAGTTGGACAGCACCAGGCCCTGACATGATTCACACCTACTAACTTAAGAAGCTAACTGCACTCCACAAGTGCTTGGCAGCACAAATGAACCAGCTGCTAGAGGCTAAGACACACCCAGAATGGCTGACTGAAGGCCAGACAGTCCTGATCCCCAAAGATCCCCAGAAGGGACCAGTCCCATCCAACTACTGGTCCATAACCTGCCTCAGTACAACATGGAAACTCCTGTCAGGCATCATAGCAGCTAAGATGAGAAGACATGTGGCACAATACATGAGCAAGGCCCAGAAAAGAATTGGCAGAGATACTAGTGGAGCAAAACACCAGCTACTAGATAGCGCAGTCACTCGAGACTGCAAGACCAGACTGAACAACACTAGAGGCCAACTCCAAGCCCATCACACAAGTCACCATCAAGTGCGGGATTTACCAAGGAGATGCTCTGTCCCCACTGCTCTTCTGTATAGGCCTGAATCCCCTCAGCCAGATCATTGACAAGACTGGCAACGGATACCAACTAGGAAATGGAGCAAACATCAGCCACCTCCTCTACATGGATGATATCAAGCTGTATGCCAGAAGTGAACGAGACATCGATTCACTGATCCACCCCACCAGGATCTACAGCAATGACACTGGAATGTCATTTGGACGGGAGAAGTGTAGTTGGATGGTAACAGAGAGGGAAGGTAGAAAGAACTGAGGGGATTATACTACCAGAAGGCAACATTGCAGACACTGAAGACGGCTACATGTACCTTGGGATCCTACAGGAAAATGGGAACCACGAAGAGGCTGCTAGGAAAGCTGCACTTGCCAAGTACCTCCAAAGAGTAAGGCAAGTTCTAAAGAGTCATCTGAATGGGAAGAACAAGATCTGGGCAATCAACACCTACGCCCTTCCAGTTGTCAGATACCCAGCTGGCCAAAAGACGAAATAGAAGCCACTGATGTCGAGACAAGAAAGCTCCTTACCATGCATGGAGGGTTTCACCCCAAATCCAGCACCCTGAGACTGTACGCTAAGCAAAAGGATGGAGGCCGAGGACTAGTGAGTGTCAGAACCACTATCCTAGACGAAACAATGAAGATCCATGAATACATCAGGAAGATGGACACAAAGGTTCATGTGCTTAGTGAGTACCTCAGGCAGCAGAAACCTGAGAAAGAAGAGGAGCAAGAACAGGAACCATCATGGAAGGACAGGCCTCTGCACAGCATGAACCACTGACAGATCAAAGAAGTGGCTGACATAGATAAATCCTACCAATGGCAGGATAAACCTGGACTGACAGACAGCACAGAGGCACTAATCATGGCAGCACAGGTACAAGGTCTAAGCACAAGTTTGATAGAGGCTGGGGTCTACCACACAAGGCAAGACCCCAGGTGCAGGCTGTGCAGAGATGCCCCTGAGACAATCCAGCACATAACAGCAGGGTGCAAGATGCTAGCAGGCAGGGCATACATGGAACGCCATAACCAAGTGGCTAGCATAGTATCTGCATCTGTAATAAAATCCAAAAGCACACAAACAAAAAGAAGACAAAAACAAAAAAAAAAAACAACAGCAACAACAAACAGCACCTGAAAGAGAAGTATAAAACAGAAACAGGCACATACTCTTGTCCTTTTGCTTGTGTGTGTGTGTGTGTGTGTGTGTGTGTGTGTGTGTGTGTGTGTGTGTGTGTGTGTGTGTGTGTGTGTGTGTGTGTGTGTGTCATGAAATGTACTTGGTCAGGAGGGTGAGAAGCCACAACAACAACCCCCAGAGCCAGAGACAGACCCAGGAAACCCAGGCCGCCTGCAGCCCCCCACAAGCACCAAAGACCCGAGACCATGCATCTCGATGACAACCGTACATCCAACCCAAGAGGAGGAGAAGGGTGGCCCCAGCTGGGGCACCACTTTATTTAACTTTAATTGTTTTTTTTCATTTTTTAGTCTTATGTATTGCTTTTAATTTTATCTTTACATGCCTTACCAGTCTGTAAAAAAGTGTATAAGTATAGATATATAAGTATAGATAAATAAATATTGCTTGTTTTGCCACAGACAGGATACAGGAAAATTATTGAGTACTGAGAGGTGGACCAACAGATTGTTGGTCTTTTCATTAGATGCTGAGCTGTTGTTGATTTGTTCTGACATCCAACTTGGTAAACTTTACTTTACACAACTATTTGACCATGTGGTGAATCTCCATCATGCACAAAATGTGGTGTCTTTCAGTTCCATGGTTACACTAATTTCAGACAGCAATTGTTTGATCACTACAAAAGGCATAAAATGTACAGTGTGCTTTGGTGTAGTAGGAAACGTGCAGAAACACATCCAGAATGTGACCAGGAGGCAGCTCTAACCACACAGGCTCCACGTTGCCTGTGATCACTGGAAAAATGCAACAGGAGTGTAAATGACAGGAAAGGATCAGAACTAAATACAGCGACTGGTAAATTTTAAAGAAAATTGCCTCAATGCATCACAGCGTTAAAAAGAGAGGGGGGAGGGGTGATCTCTATAGCTAAACAGTGTAACCAAGTAATACTGCTTGTATTGTGACTGTGCCGGTTTTTATCACAACATGAAACACATAAAACTAAAGATTTGCAAACTAAAGTTTTACATGGCAGGTGTGCTGAAAGAACTGTAGTTATATGGTGATCAAATCTTGTTGACGAGACACGAAGTATAGAAAGAACACAGTGAAACTGTCTGAATCATTCGGATCAATCTGAAGCTCGAGCTTTGAGCTTACAGGGATTACTTGTACGTACACTGACCTCATTATTTGGAGCTTTGGCCATATTTAATATGAGTATCTGCCACTGGAACAGTATATATCATGAGAGAAAACAAGAAGAAAAGCAGCATAGGTGTTCTTCAACAATGATGATGCAAAAGGTGTTTCAATCTACACAAACATTAAAGTGAAATTCGATTTAATGAAATACTTTTTGAGTAGGGCACCACTTATAGATTAGATTACCACACAGTGTGTGCCTAAAATTAACTCTCCATTTGCCCTCTGACTTTGGCTAAAATGCTTTAGGGCACAATCAGCAGTATCTGTTTATCGACAACTTGTACAGCAGCAGAATGGATCAACTGCAAAACTCTTTTACTAGCAATTTGTTGTCATTTAGAGCAGCAGATGAGATACTTGAAAAGTTAAACACCTGTGACCCAAAAATGATGAGATTTGTAAATCAGGGCATTAATAATGTTAACTAAACTAAGGCCTAAATAAACTAATAATTATTCAAAACCTGTTGCTTCTAATTGTTTATAAAAGATCTATATCATAATTTCTAATAAATAAATACATAAATATTAGATATTATAAGCCAACTAAATTGCATGTCTTATTAGAAACTAGCATCTAAATGTTTGAAAAGCTAAATGACATTAATGTGACATTTAAAAATGAATAAACTGCTTTAACTGTTCATGCTTTGAAACTGACTGCTTTTTACACTTAACATTTGTAATGCATCAGTCACTCAATGCATTTGTGTATTTAATGCTTGCACGTTGGAACTGGAGCATTTTATCTGCGTAAATAAATTAAAGACCTTGTGAGTTATTAAAAGGCTGGCTGCCCACATCAGCCTGGGAGTGTCTGTAATCTCCTGACACCACACACAGCACGCAGATTCATGCTCTGACAAATCAGCTTCAGGAAATGGCTGTGTCACCACAATCTGATCGCTTGAACCTTAGCAGCCAAACAGCCACTCGAGTGGCTGATATCAACTAATGGAAGTGAGTGGCTGTTAGTGTCAATATGCTGTCACACGTGCCTGAGATCCTGCTCACATTATAGGGATGTGGGTGGCTGTGTGGTTTGATAACAGTCCTCTACTGACATGCCTCCACACTGTGGAACTGTAGCAGAGATCACTGGGGGTCAGCTCCTGGCTGCAGGTGCAGTACTTCTCAGCAGGTTTTAACCAAGTGGCCACCATCATGCTTGACAGCTGAGCCACAGAATAAGTGCACTAAGATGCTGAATTTCTACCCTCCAGCTCTTAAATATAGAGTGTCACTCCATAGTCTGACTCACAGCTGTGGAGGAGCTGTGCATTAAACAGAAGAGGTAAAGTCTGGGACAAACTCAGTACTTTATGAGCAGAAAACAGGGACGCCTTCAACATTAAATTGATAGATCGTCTTACTTTAGATGTATTACTTTGATAAAAACAGTAATTCTGCACTGTTAAAATACACAAGTAAAACACAGTGGAACACAACACTGAGAAATAGACCAATAGTGAATTCCAGGGTTAATTCAGGACACCATCGGTGCCCCCAGAGGTACCTAGGGATGGGGTTGATTTGCATTAAAAACACATACTAAATGAGCATATAGAAATTAGCTGTAACCTTTCAAATAAAGGGTCTTACCTGGATTTTGGCCTCATAGTTATAGCCTCTCCATTTGGGTTTATTAAATAGGTGAAAGTGTCACAAACTAGTGGATGCTAAGAGGTTAAGGTTAATTGAAAAGGGGTGAGATATAACATAATGTTGATTTTTCCAGAACATGACAAGAGCAATGAGACCACACCAGCTATTAGCATGTTTACAGCTGCACTGATAAAGCACAGAGTTTCTGTCTGTGTCCATCAGTAGGCGTTCTTATTGGCAGCATTAATGTGGAGAGAAAAACACCTTTGAAGGTATATAGATTGTTGGAGAGTTCCTAGAATTCTTGGTAATATTGCATTTCTCCACATTTCATACTAAATTATTATATTCAGTGCCTAACAAGACCATGGGAGCATTTCATTTTAAGTCGACACAGCTGCTATGTCCCGTTAATGGTTAATATATATATATATATATAAATATATATATATATATATATATATATAATTGGGGCACTATATATAAATCACTGTAACTCCTAATACCTTTGTTAAACCCCTTGAATTACAGCTGAACATCTGCACTCCATTTACATCTTGATTGTTTGATTTAAAATCTCCTGTGATGCCACTAAAATTATTAAAAATGTGTCAGTGGCCAAGTATTAATATGCCCAACTGTAAGAACCTAGTAAATATTTAACTAATGAGTGTATGGGCTCAGAATTCCTAGTTTCAAGTCTTACTGTTATTAGTTTTATAATTATAAAGAATTATGGTTTAATGTGTGACTCACAAGTTGATAGCCAATGAGCATATTGGCATACAGTGTTCCTCAGTCTCACAGTCAGAGTCGGTCCTTGCTCATCAAAAAAAGGATCTTAGGCTTCACAATGGGATTTTACTAACTAATGGGCTCATTACAGCTTTGCAAATAGTAATATTTTACAAAGCCATCCTTATGTCCATTATCATTTGATTGCATCCATTTGGTATTGAATCCCATAACAAAATGCAAACAAAGCCTTTCCTATGGCCACTGTTTTTATTGCTTCCTGCTGTGAGTGGTCTGCAGTTGTCAAATTAAAGAACTGTAAAGACATTGCCTCGAAATTTCTGTTTGTATAAACCAACTGCAACAATAAAAAGAGATGCAGGAGCTGAATCAAACTGTCACATGGTCAGGTACTTAATAACAGAACAGAGATTCAATAAAGTCCTCGTGCTGTTGCTTTTCTTTTAAAGTGCAGCTATAAAAAAAAAAGAACTGATTCTTTCCACCAACTTTTCTCACAATGTCCACAAGCAAGGACACCCAGACAAGATCCCTGACATGCTAAAGTGAATTTTAAGTCAAATAATTGGATTTGCTTCCTAAGCCATCATCACCAAGGAACTGACAATAAAGGAGAGTAATGGAGAATCTCTGTATCTCCAGTCCTCAGTGGGATTAAAAGAGGAGAAATTAATTGAATTCAAATTATATGTGTGTTAATCTTACTCAGAGAAAGGCTGCAACCTCGAATGCAAAAATCATCTGTGAGTACTTCACAATGGAGTGTGAATTGCTCTAAATGATAATGTGCCAAGTCTAATATGGATCTAGAGATAGAAGTACGGTTCCCTATTGATGGAATGAGTGGAAAGAGTGTCTGAAATGTCAATCTGATCGTCAGTATGATTATCTCGTTAAAGCAAAACACCCTGGGATAGTCTTGGGTAAGTGGGCGACATGGCTTGCATAATACTGAGATATTAGTGAAAAAAAAAATAAAACCAAAGATAGTGCAGTGTGGGTGGGTGTGTGACTTGCAGGGATGTGAAACTGACAGGAATACTACCTGCATGGTGTCACAGCAGGTAGCACTTCATCAGCCTGGAGACTATTCTGTAGCTATGCATGCTAAACACAGAGGGTACGGCAAAAGTGCTGAGATTGATGTTGGCCTACAGGACAATACTTGTATATAAAAAATTAAGACATACCAGTGGCTTTACCAAAACTGCATTATGTGACACCCAAGCAATGATAACAGTAAAACCAGAAGATGGAAACTTTCTTTTCACACCTGGACATGCTTGTCCCGGGGGGGAGATTGGTCCGAAAGGTCAGACTACAGGTACTGCAATGGTGTATAAAAGGATAGACATCAGGGAGCAACTGGTTCTAAGACTATGAACAAGAAATCTGAAAGTCTTTGGTTCAACTATAGTTATGTTAAAACTGTGAATGAGGGAAAATTAAGTAATGCCAGACATTTATATAGCAATTATGCTGGAAGTTAAGCAGGTCTTCCTTCATTAAATTACTGTCAACGCATCCTCAGTACTAACATATCGATGCATTCTTACATTTTTGTCTCATTTTAACCCCTTAACTGGCAGCAAATAAAATCACCTGAAACAACTACATAACACCCTCTGGTTATTATTGGCTCTGAACAACCCATTTCATAACCTATTAATCGGCTGCGTCTGGTCCGCGGGCCGAATGAAGTGCATTTATATGGCAGGCTAGACCCGCCCATTTTGACTGACACCTCATTCGGCCAATCATGTTAAGAAATGGGTTTCCCAGAGCCAATAATACTCAGAGGGCGTCACGTAGCTTTGTCAGGTGATTTGGTGCAGCCAGTTACATGATTGGCCGAATGACGTGTCAATAAAAATGGGAGGGTCTAACCTGCCATATAAAAGGGACTACAAACGGCCCGTCACCGGGCCCTTGCCAGTTAAGGGGCTACTTCACTGCATACCACTTTATCATTATTTTTAAATGGGCAGCATAGTGCTTTAGAATAGTCCAGTGAGAAAGTACAAAAAACAATAAATATTGACTTTCACTGCCAAGACAGGAGTTTATGTGGTGTGTGGGACCTCTAGTTGTTCTTTTTGCATATTTTTTTCACTTTCTCTTTTCATTTGTTGTTTGGTTAGGTTCAGAAAAGCATTGTAGTCTCTGTTAAAAAATAGATTTTCAAAGCTGATTTTATGTTAGAAGGTGGCGCCACAGCCAGTTCTTATTCCCAAATAAGGCTGCTCTGTCAGTCGCTGGCATAGAGGCCATAGGCCGTCTTTGTAGTCAGCTGAGTGATTGTCCTGGAAATGTTTCTTGAGCCAAGTTGAGCTGTTGGCCTGATGGTGGGTCTACAAGTTAGAAGCTTCTTGTTCACAACAAATTTCATTAAAACTTCTGCAGCTGGCTTTGAGTAACCAATTCAGATTTTTATTATGTTACATTGGGTACAAAGCTGAGATGTGGATTCTACTACTGACAGCATGAGACTGAAGGCAGTTAGTAAAATAAACGTATCTCAAATAAGCACACTTGATTAAAAAAAAATGGCGTACAGTTGAGGGTGAAAAAAAAACAGAAAATCCAATAAACTGAACAAATTAACAAAATGGGAGAAGCCCATGTGAGATTTACAGAGATAAACCACAGGAATGAAAGGAAGGTAGGACAATGATCTCAACAAAATAGGATATAGACAAGCACTACATACACACCAGGGAGAGGAGGCTAATAGGGAAGAGGTGAACTCATCTGGCACTAACGAGTGTGGGACAATGAAACAAAGGAGAAAACCACTGACGAACTAATCTTAAAAGTAAGACACATGCAGACAGAGCAAATGTGAAAACAAAGGGACATAAATGCAAATAAAATGAAAAAAATAAACAAGGATCATAACAACGATTGCTATCATAACAACAATTAATGCTAGATAAAAGAAAATGAGAAAAATGGTCGCATAGGTCATTAGAATTATTTGAAAAGTCCTTCAGTGTTCATGAACATTTAAACCAAAGTCAAGAGTAGGGTAGAGTAGATAGTTTAGCTACAGGCTCTACTCTAACACACCAGATGGTTTGTTATAGAACTCCATCTGGATAGTCACCCTTGGAAGCTGTTTGGAAAAGGGCACCTTCATAAGATATTTGGTAGATCTGCACCATGTGAGTAACAAAGAGGAAAAACAAGCCACTGTCTGAGGTGCTTTGAAAGCTAGAAAGCATTGAAGCTAGCTTTGTAGTTACCAACTCTACAAAGACATTACATAATACCAACATTGCATTTGGCCATATTTTAGTAAGATACAACAATACAAACTGTTGATATTGTACCGATATTGTTGTCCTTTCACAAGATAACCAGATGATACGCAGACTTTCCTGCAATGTTGCAGCAATGTTGCAGCAGAGAGTAAATAAAAAGCATTTTACTAACAAAACAATGTCATTATGCTAAAAGTCCAGTTATTATATTACCTTTTTTGTGTTTTTAGAAAGTAAATGTGTTATTCACAACATTGATATGTAGAATTGTTGCAACAGGACATTGATCTTACATTTCTGGATGAATGATTGGATGAGTCATCTATTGTCTCACCTACAACATGCTTATAGCTGTGGCCTTATTGGTCAGCAATGAGGTGGCTGAGGATACCGAACCCTGAGTTACCCCCAATGCAGCCCCATATGGATTTGTCACATTGTGATGTTAGGTTAAAAACAATTAGTCATATACAAAAACACTTTTTTGAATATGTGTGTGAATGAGGCTTGTAGTGTGAAAGTGCTTTGAGTGCTCAAAACAGAGTAGAAAAGTGCCCTATAAGTACCAGTACATTTAGTTCTTCATAAGATGGTGATTGGTCTAAACCACCTGATCTTGCAAAGATTCATTTGCCTGTAGCTACTGAAATATCCACCTCCAGGGACAGACAGACAGTACATCATTTTCAGGCCAAAAGTAAAAGTCTTTCCACATTACATACGAAGTTGCATCAGTGCAATAGCAATGAGCTCTAAAAAGTTCCATAAGAAAAACAGCCTGTCTAGAGCTTCATTCTTGAAGGAGTCAGAGAAAGTTGAGAAGCAACATCTTCCCCCCATAGCTCAGTTCTCATTAATGTCAATTTCATAGTACTGGTCCCGGGGCGACGCTCTCAAAAAATGTGTGTCAAGAATATAGTCACATTCTGAATGCAGTGCCAGACATCAAAAGGCTTCTTAGATAAGGCTGTTTTCATAAACTTTTGACCGTGTTGATCATTTTGAACTTTTACCCGCCTGCTCTTTTGACCTTCAAGGTGTGCCAACAATGAGCTGGAATGTTTGTTGACTGGAACAAGAAAGCGTAATATGTGACAGGAATTTATATAGAAAAAACACACAAAAAAAAAAACAGAGGGAAAGGAAGCAGCAGTAAGATATGAGTGTGTAGATGAGGGAAAAGTTGCTTAGTAACTTTTTAAACCACTGATATGTGTCATAACAGTGGCCACATATGGATTTGTCACAGAAAGAATAATTCTGCACCAGGGAATATTTCAGCTGGGGTGAAATTCAGGTCATGAGTAGTGCATTTTTGTGAGTAAGAGTGTGTGTGTGTGTGTGTGTGTGTGTGTGTGTGTGTGTGTGTGTGTGTGTGTGTGTGTGTGTGTGTGTGTGTGTGTGTGTGTGCCAGCCCCCACACACTCTGGCTGTGGAATGAAAGAAGTCCTCAGCAGCATTATTCTGCTCTTTTCCCTCTCAGTGTTGTTCTCTCTCAGTCTGTCCTTTTCCAGTCCATACTCTGACAGCAAACCCTGCTGTGTGCTCTCTAACTCAGTTGCCATGGTCACAGTGAAGTTGTGGTTTTTGCTTGTTGCACTTTGGAGCTGCCATTTATCCTGTCAGAGAGGAGGATGACAAACTAGGAGGGTAGTGGTTGATGGGCAAGCCCCCTTGGAGCAGCACCCATCCAGCAGACAACACAGATTTGCACCCATTAGATTCCAGATTAAGGACTTTTTAGACAAAACATGGCAGCCGCTTGGTAATCATTCATTTTCAGTGTGAGAGCACGCAGGGAGGCACAGCATGCAGGAACTGACAATCTGGCAGGCGATACAGCAAGTAGGCTCCCTGTTGGCATGCCTGCTCAGCCAGAGGTAAATTGCACTTAACTGTATGACATTGTGACATGGAGATTAACCACTGAGCAGTCAGTGGATGACCATTTCATTACTGTTGTCACAGAGTTTAAGACATTTACCTATTTTGGTCTTTGACATATCAGAGAGGGCAGGCCTGGATCAACACTTTAAGAATACATCAGGCAGAGAGAAGCTGCAAGTCCCCAATCTCTCCATTACACACACACACACACACACACACACACACATATATATATATATATATATATATATATATATATATATATATATATATATATATATATATATATCCATCCATCCATCCATTCGCTTCCGCTCATCCTGTTCAGGGTCGCGGGGGGGCTGGAGCCTATCCCAGCTGTCACAAGGCGAGAGGTGAACAGGTCGCCAGCCTGTTGCAGGGCCAACACAGAGACAAACAACCTTTCACACACACATTCACGCTGTCATTCACACCTATGGGCAATTTATATATATATATATATATATATATATATATTAAAATGAGAGTCTGAATATATAGAATGAAACTTAAATATATGGAATGAAAGTCTGGTTTGGTTTCCAGCCTGACCTATAACTTATGTGTGGTAAATTATACAGAAATTTAGAGATATTTTCAGCAATGTCTATCTAACTATCTACAGGTCTATTTTTCCAACTGTGTAGCTGATATCTGTATTTATTTTTGAATAAATGCAAAACAGGCCAGTTGTTGCGGGCCATTCAGTCCTTGTACAACCGCAGTGAGAGCTTGGTCCCTATAGCCGGTAATAAGTCGGATTCGTTTCCTGTGGGTGTTGGACTCCATCAGGGCTGCCCTTTGTCACCGATTCTGTTCATAATTTTTATGGACAGAATTTCTAGGCGTAGCCAGGTGGCAGAAGGCTTCTTCCTTGGTGGTCTCAGAGTCTCATCTCTGCTCTTTGCAGATGATGCGGTCCTGCTGGCTTCATCAGTGGAGTGCCCTCTCCGGCTCAGGAACGAGTTCTTGCCCCAAGTGGAGGAGTTCAAGTATCTCGGGGTCTTGTTCACGCAGTCCAGTCGCCAGATCTCAGTGTGAAGGGGGGCTTATGAAATCCAACAGGGGGGCACCACTATTTTTAGCTTATTTTTGCTTATTTTACTATTCACGCAGCCCTAATCCATCGCAATAACCATCACATTAAACATGACTGGACCAGCGTGCGCTCTCTCTCTCACTCACACACACTCAATCACTCGCGCGCGCGCGCACACACACACACACACACACACACACACACACACACACACAAGTACAAATAACATATTACATATTACACGCAGCATCACGAACTAAACAAACAAAAAAACACCACGGCGGGTGCATTTCAAAGCAACCAACAGAGGGGTAGCTACCAATTGCCAACACACACACACACACACCGCCGCCACCACCACCACCACCAACTGAGTGTGCACATGACATATTAGATGACAAGCAGCATCTCAAACTAAACAAAAAAAAAAAAAACACCACGGCGGGTGCATTTTAAAGCAACCAACAGAGGCGTAGTAGCAATAGTACCAATTGCCATCACACACACATACACACACACAATAAAAAAATCTGACTTACTTTGAGTAGAGTGTTAGCGCTGTTTCGTCCACCCTGTGTCAGTACAGCTGCAGGCCGCGTTTCTCCGAGCTGAACCTCCTCAGGTCAGGATCCACGGAGGTAGAAATGGGTCCAGGGTTTTCTTCACCAACGACATCATGTGTTGGTTTATCCGAAGTTACCGATGTTGGTGTTTTAAACCAGTTACTATATCCATATTTAGGAAAGCACAAAAACTAGCTGCTGTCTGCTGGCAAAAACTCACTTCTTTCCCGCCACAAACGCGGTAACTGATTGTTGCTGGGCAACACTGACGTAATTACATACGTAGACAAACTTTCCAACAAACTCACACGGTTTTAATATATTTAATGTCTTAATGATTATGCAACACTGTACGTTTTAACCCAAAGCAAGTACAATAAAATGAAATTAGGATTTTATTTATCTATCTATTTATTTAAGATCTGTGACTGTGATCTGGCTTGGGTGGGCGGGCGGGCCAGGGCGGGCCCAAGTGTATCAGTGGGCGGACACGGCCCCCTAGGGCCTGCCCATAGCGACGGGTGTGTGTTCACGAGTGATGGGAGAAGGGAGATCGACAGAAGGATCGGGGCTGCTTCTGCAGTGATGATGATGTCGTGGTGAAGAGGGAGCTTAGTGTAAAAGCGAAGCTCTCGATTTACCGGTCGATCTACGTTCCTACCCTCACCTATGGTCACGAGCTTTGGGTAGTGACCGAAAGAATAAGATCGCGAATACAAGCGGCAGAAATGAGTTTCCTTCGAAGGGTGGCTGGCCTCTCCCTTAGAGATAAGGTGAGGAGTGCAGCCATCCGGGAGGGGCTCAGAGTAGAGCCGCTGCTCCTCCACATCAAAAGGAGCCAGTTGAGGTGGCTCGGGCATCTGATTAGGATGCCTCCTGGCCGCCTCTTCGGTGAGGTGTTCCGGGCATGTCCCACCGGGAGGAGGCCCCGTGGTGGACCCAGGACACGCTGGAGAGATTTTACCTCTCGGCTGGCCTGGGAATGCCTTGGGGTCCCCCCGGATGAGCTGGAGGAGGTGGCTGGGGAGAGGGAAGCCTGGGCTTCTCTGCTTAGGCTCCTGCCCCTGCGACCCGGCCCCGGATAAGCAGAAGAGGATGGATGGATGGATGGATGGATGGATGGATGGATGGATGGATGGAAATGCAAAATAGATTGTTCTGGTAAAAAATATGAATAGTTTTTCATGTGTGTCCATCAGAATGATTATATTCTTTGTTCCCTGATTACCACACATCCAATTCTGCTTATCCAATTCAGGGTTATGGTGGGGCTGGAGCTTATCCCAGATGACATAAGGCAAGATGCAGGGTACCCCTGGACAGGTCACAAGTCTGTCGGAGGGTGAATGCAGTGAGACAGACCACTGTTCACACTCACATTCATACCTATGGGCATTTTAGAATCGCCAATTATCCTAACCCTTTAACTGAATGTCTTTGGACCGTGGGTCAAAGCCAGAGCGCCTAGAGGGAACCCACAAACTCCACACATGCAAACTCCACACGGACCCAGGTTAGGATAGTTTCCATGATTACCTAACTTGGTTTTTCTCAGTGTGACCAGTCATTCTGCAACATGTGCCCACCTGTATCAGACACTTGCTGTGAAGTTGGTGTGGTGAAGTATAATGAATACAAGTATTTAATTACTTCTGCTTCATCAAACCTTCTAACATACCACTGAGCAGTAGTCCCTTGTGAGGAAAGGGTGAATGATGATGATGATGACCCAGAATATCAGACCTTTGTATGCCAGTGATGAGAGCTAAAAATGACTAGCTCAAATTTGCTGTTGCTAAACTGTTAGAATGGAGGCAACAAATTGAATTTACATAAACGCCTTGCTGTATTTAACATTAGAACCACTCAACTCCATCCCTCGCCATGGCACATGTATTCTGTCCGCCTTGCTGAGAAAGTTGGTCAATTAAAGTTGGTCACTTAGAGAAACAGAATCCCATTTGTAGCATTTTATTGTTTGTATTATATATAAACTAAAAAAGTTCACTTGCTGGTGAGGTGACTCATCATGAAAGTGATCATTTAGGATTAGCTTTGCAGTTTTGTTACATCACTCATGCACAGAATATTTACATTAAGAGTCAAGCAAACAAGGCTTCCAAAGAAAGTAAATCTTAAATTACACTGAAACATATGAACATTCAGCTACTTATGCAGTTCAGTAAATTAACACTTTGAAGTCAACCAAACCAGGAACCAGGTCACCAAGGGCCACAAGCCAGTGTAGTCCAAGTGCTGATCTCAGGTCTGGGTAAATGAGGACGTTTGCATCAGGAAGGGCATCCAGAGTAAAATCTAAAAGGAAAGTCTTCATTAATGATAAAAAAAGCAATCCTAACAGTTGATTTTGGGGCTTTGGAGAAACATAAAAGGATGTGAATGGTTTTTGATGCAGTATTTCTTGATATATTTTTGTTCCCTGATTGCTGAAAGTTTGTATATTTTATAGGTATTTCTCAAATGCTAAAAGTTACATATTTTATTAAGGCAGCGTTAGGGTTACTTATCACTGATAAAGTGCTCTCATGAGCTCATCCACATCACCAGCTCATCAACTTTTCATGTTGAAATGGAAATGTATTTCGTGATGGCAGAACTCCACTGTGTTTACTTGATGTGGCAGCAAGAAGCAGAAACGTCCTCTAAACCCGTTCCAACAAGGAAAAATCAGAATGTCTGACTCCAGCTTTCAGGTCTGGTGAACAACCAGAGCACCTCACTCAAACAGGCTCTCACAGTCCTCTTTTATAAACTTGTCTACAAACTCAAACCTTACGGCTAACAGCGGGCGGGTTTTCCAGTTTCAGTGCAACTAGCCAACAACAAACTACTTACTGCTAAAGAGACAGAGTGAAAGTGGACAGTTTATCCTTAGTTCTTTAAAAGATAAAACTCATTGCTGCAGCCAGGGGAAGCATAAAAGTGACTTGCTTGGGCTGTTTTTTAGTTTTATATTCCTTGTTTTCCACTGAGCTATCGGTAGTCACTAGTTAGCTAACATAAACTAATGCAAGTCTATTAGCAGCAACCAACCAACCAACCCAGTTACATTCTGTACTAGCACAAGATGGCGCTACACATTTTCTAAAAAGATTCATTTTAAACACTTATTTCTTAAATCCAGCTTCACAGACAGAGTTAAATCTGTGAACTTTTTTTAGAGCAGGGCTCCATATAAATTAGCTTTTACACATGTAGTGTTTCATGTCCACTTTAAAATGGGTTTTAACAGGACAAATAACTAAAGCCTGCACTTCGCCCTTGTTTTTATTGGAGTACAAGCTTCTTAAAGTAGTTAACAAAGAAAACAAAATGAATATATTCAAAATACAATACTATTATACTGCCCAGAGATCGAGCTGCCTTTGCCTCTAATAATTTGTCACATTTAATGAAAACCTTTTAACTGTTGCCATCTTATTACCTGCAAATGTTCAGATTAGCAGTATTGTGTGCTTCATAATGAAGCATTGTGTCAGAAATCACTAAAAGCTTGCCCTCAGATGATTACAGGTATTAAGAGTTTACTCTGTTATGTGCAGAGGTTTTTTCCCCTTTTCTGAAATGTGACCCTCAAACTCTTTGTTTCTTACATGTTTACCTCAGGCTTTTGTGACACTGCAATGTGAAAGTTTCCTGTATTTGCTCTTTCTTGTAATCCATTACCATTTGATGATGCTAGTGCATAATTTTACATTTGATTTATTGCTTGTGAAGGAAGAAACTCATTCCAATAGGAAATGTGTGGGTTTTTGTTTTTTTTTTTGGATTTCTTTATGACAGATTGGAAAGGAAGTGCTCTAGAACAGATTGGTAGTTATTGCAGTCTGTGCATTGATTGATGTGAGGGAAAACCCTTGACATCCCAATAGAAGTTGAAGTGAGAGGAAAGAAATGGAAACTGAAAGAACAGCGATGCATGCTGATTATGGGCTTAAACAAACCTACAGAGATCAGACTTAATGTCTCATAAGGTCCAGTTTTCCTGCTAGAGTGTTGGAGCACAAACATATATATGCTTCAGCGTTAAAATCTGAAGAAGTTCAGTGAGTGAAAATATGCAATGTGCAGGCAGACTTGAAGGACTGAATTGGCTTTCAGTGTTGTTCCTACATGAGTTAGAACAACTGATTGGACAATATAAAGCTGCTCATTTCACTTCCCCTCTGCATGTGATTTGTTTTGGGGATTTGCTGCAGCCCCCTGCACCACTGATCATAATTTTGAAACTGAGCCTGAAGATTAAATATAACAGAACAGAATAAAATGGGAGAGCCATGATTATTTTCAGTGCAAGTCTCCACTGTCAAATATGTTTGACTTGTGTAATGAAAGGAAGGACACACAAAAATAGACTTATCATTCAGCGGTTTTTATATGGAGCAAAAATCATAATATTGTATTACTCTTATTTTGCATTTGCACCAGTGGGCATTGCCTATATTTTAAATAAGCTCACACTTTTTAAAGAGTGAATAAAGACTCATGCTAAAAAGCTCTGTTTTGCTGTCCCCTCTCTTTGCTGCCCTAGAGTAACTGCACATAGACAGATGCCATTGGGTGTGGTCAAACATGTGTTCTGCTGCACCTGTAACCACACCCAGTGATGTCACAGGGCCCTGGGGTACATCACAGGGATCGTAATGCCGCAACTATCTGTGAGAGCTATTTATTGGGGCTCACAGGCTGTAAAGATGGGCAACGTAAAAGTTAAGCCAAAATATCTTGATTGCCTCAATCGTACCCTGAGCCCTCTATGTTAGTGGGTGACACATGAGCCATCTGCTAGCATAAGTCAGAGAATTAAAGCAAATGTCAGGAAATTTTCCAAAATATGATTTCTGTTGTGTTACTTAACACTTTAATGTTTGTTCAAGTCTTTGTTGTCCTGACAGGTTTGTTTTTGATGAATTACAGTTTTTAATGCAATAAAAACATGACTGACAGCTGTGTTTGACAACCACTCAGATTATATAATATACCTGTAGATAGCATTGTATCATTTCTCTCCTTTAATGTGTAATTTATTGTTCCCTGTCTCAAAAAAAAAAAAAAAAATGTTGTTCTCTGGTAAAGTGCACTGGTAAGATTATGTTTTGAACTCGATCAGTAAGCTGATGTTTATTATAGCAGCCAGGGGCTCACCAGAGTCATCAGGGAATAAAGTGTCCCGAAAACATGACTGTCAAAAAACTCACAATTAAATTTCTGGCTGCAAAAATTCCAAAGTCTGCTCCAAAGTGGTGAACTGACTGATTAAATTCAACAACATAATCTGTTTAATGAGCATAATTTTATCATGCCATCATATTTTCATCTGAACCAATATGAAGATCACATACATTTGCCAGTTAAATTTCAGCATCAGTCAAACACTTGAGTAAAACAACATTTTTCTGTGTTGTATACACTACTACTTTGTGTATTCATTCTTATTGAATGAACTTATATAGGGTTAGAAAATGTTATAAACATCAATCCTGTTCATTCAATTAGATTTTCTATTTATATAACAAAGTTTCCCAAAGACCATTTATTTACATTATAAAAGTGAATATCACAACCAAAGAAAATTTACCTTTATTTTTTTTCTGTAATTGGTGGCAGTTAACAGCATCAAAAAATAGTTGTTATATCTAATTTTTCCCCTTTTAACACTCCTTTCAACCCATTTCTTTTTACACTAAACTTTCTCTGGTTGTTTTACCTCCACAAACCACAAATTCCATTTACAGGCAGCTATTATGTACTAGAACCACAAAGAACTTAATACAAGATCTTCAGTGTTAGCTTTTTTTATGAGTTGGTTGTCAGTGACAGTCAGGAGTGCCACTGATAAGTGTGGCATTTTCCCAAACACAGCATTTTCAACAGCAAGCATCATGAGTGAATGCAAGTAGTAGTGAGTGCATTGTGTGATGTTAACACTGTCAGAGATTTGCATACAAAAATAAGTGCTGCTAATGTGAAACAGTTGCCTGTTTCCATTGTGTGTTTCTGTTCTGTGGAAGGTTAAATTTAATGTTCAAAGGAGGGAATCAGAGTAAAATGCTGTGTGTCAAAGCCGCCATATGTAGGATTTAAAATGTACTCTCTGTTACAACCGAGCTTTGCAACTGCAGCCAGTTAAAAATCAATCTTTGACTCAGTTACATTTTTGGATCTTATCCCATTAAAGTATTGTAACAGACACTCAGTTTTTTTGGTTCTAACATTTAAATTATTGTTGTACTTTTGTGAATGTTGTAAAAAGTTTTAGTGGTTTTAACACAGACTTTCCCTACAGTACTTTTTTTTAAACCTACTGTTTGTGCCTTCATCATCCTGGTGCTTTGAAATCGGACGTGATGAGAGAGGGAGTGAGTCTGACTGTATAAGTCATAACTCATTAGCCAACGAGCATACCCCAGATAATCATCCTTTCTGAAACACAGTATGACTAAGATTTGTTAATGAACTTAACTTTGTATTCAGTATGACATGAAAAGAATGATTGAAATTTCCCCATTGTGGGACCAATAAAGGAATTTCTATGTGTTTATGGAGGTCACCTGTTTTTCCATAGTCTTCTACAGGACCCAACCACAGGTAAGAACCTTCACTTCTCAGACCTGGAAGCCACATCTATCCTTTATTCTGTCTACGAGTCTATGGTGGGAAAAATCAGTGCTGTCAAAAATAAACGTATAGGGTACAATATTGTGCAAAAATCTTGATCTACCCCACATTTTTTAAAATATTTTGCTTCCACAGAAAGAGACCTTGTAATTTTTTAAGTGATTGTGAGCAATTGTTCTCCAGTCTTTATTTGGACATTAGTTGCTTTTTCACTCATTTTCTATCCAGTCCTTGTTCTTAACCATTTTCAGACAAATGGGTTTTTTTTGTTTGTTTGGTTGGTTGGTTTTTGGATAAGCCACTTAACACTGACCTATGAAGCATTCAAACATCAAAAAGGCACCAAATTCAAGTTATGAACCAATGTTGTGTCTACACATGGCAGACAATTTAGCAAAGAACCCATTTTAAATTGCATCTTTAGGCACTTTGTTAGTAGCACCCTGTCACATAACATCAATTGTTCCCATTTCTTCAGTTGAATCTATGCCAAAGATAACACAGTTTTACAGGCATGAAATTGTATGTTTGCACCAACAAGGTGATTCCAAAAGAGCTATTATCTGAAAAATTGGCATGTCTCATCATTGTGTGCAATGTGTCCTTGGTAAAAAATGAAGTTTAAAGATACCATGCAATACCATTTGGAAGGCACCTGACTGCCAACAGCTTCATTTTTTTTCAGCATGACAATGATCCCAAACACACTGCCAATGCAGTAAAAGCATACCCAGATAGAAAAACACACAGAGGAACGGTATCAGTCATGGATTGGCCTCCCAAGAGCTCAGAGCTCAGTATTATTGAAGCAGTGTCAGATTATTTTGACAGAGAATGGAACTAAAGGCAGCCAGCATTCAAAGAAGAGCTTTGAATGCCCTTCAAGAAGCCTGGAGAATTATTCCCAAAGAAAGCTCGCCTAAGAGACTTCATGCTGTGTTGTGGATTAAAGGTGGTCATATCAAATATATCATATCAAATATTGACTTTTCAAGTTCCTTAGAATTATAGAAAAACTGTGTAGCCTTATATACTGTATTTCTATTAATGTTCATACATTTCAATAAACCACTGCACCCTTTTTCCTGGTTCAAGCCCTTTGCACAGTTCTGTATAAATGACAAAACAGCATATTAAAAGATTCCAAGAAAACTGAGTTAACTACCTGTCATGGGGCAGCTGGCTGACTGGAAACCTGCCTTTTATTAACCTTTTCCTTGTTTTGAAGCCTCAGGTGGAGTGGCTGGGCTGACTCCTTTCTCCTGCTCAGCCCCTGGCTGGACTCTTTCCACTTGTCTATGCCTTGTGTCTATGCCTTGTATATTTCTCTGTAATTGAACTGAATTATCTGGTAATCAGCTATGTGGGATATATCAAGCTGTAGGGTTGCAACAGTTCTCTGTCAGATCATCGTCACCACTGCGGTGAACATTACGTGCTCATTGTGCGTTTGTCTTAACTCAGTCTGTTCTCACGTTTTCTGGTTACCAGTGCTGAACCGCCTCAGAAACTTTGCCTGAAAACCTGCTCACCTGTTACTTGTAAAAACCTCCAGCGCTACACACCAGTTCTCTTTAGTATGTCAATAGAAGGACTTACCTGCTCATCCGCCTGCCCATTCTCCAGCCGCATGCTCCCTGACACTCGTCAGCTGCCTCTGGCACACCCTCCAAGGCTCTGCTGACTTCCAACACAAGCAAGACTCTTAACCTTTCTCTGGCTCAGTCTTATCATTATCATCATTCTCTTGGACTGAAGTTAATTACCTGTCTCCTCTCTAACAGAGCTCCAGTGTACTGGTCCATAGTGCTTGGGTCCACTTCTTGCCAAAACATGACACTACCTCCATTTTTATAACTAATTTAAACATAATGCTAAAGGGCACTGGCTTCCATAAGTCTTGTTTTTGAGAGTATGTGCCTTGGATGAAAATTTGTGTCCATCAAGGTTCCAAAACATCTTCTGCAAGACTTCAAAAGTGTACCTGTGGACTGGACCTTAGGTCCAAACAGTATATAAGTCCAAATAGTACCACAAACCTGTGGAATGCTACCCAAACCAGTGAGGACTTCCACACCTTTAATGAGGACACTGATGTCCACTAACCCAGTGAACATTGACACACATCTTCTGTGACACATGCTCCCTCATCACACATTTAACAAAAATGCTGATTTGCCCATAGTATAGAATACAATTTGAATATGTTAAGCAGTGTCATTAAATAAAAATTTTCACTGCTACAACATTATTCCCTTATAAACACACACACACACAGATATATTATTGCATATAAATACATATTATACTGTGCATAACTGTACTGAGGTAAGGCTGCTACGTTTAGGGTAAGCCACACTGAATCATCTGCCTCCATCTCATCCTATCCCTACATCCTTTTCATTATTACTTATTCATAAGCTACATTTCATGGTTTTTCATTTTAATAGTTAAAAAAAGGATAAATTAAGTTAGAACATGATTGAGTTTGCATGGTATTGCACTTCAGTCCACAAGGTGGTGTTTGTGTTACATGTGCAAAGAATGATTTTTGTAAGAAGAAGAAGAAACAAAAACAAGACAATCGAGTTCTGTATTGATATGGCCATTTTCATTTATTCAGTAAAAACCCATAAAAGACACACTGATGTCCGGCCTTGCCTTGGTAGTAGCTACAGTTAAGTTCCCACATCCTCCTCTGTCAAACTAACCCTCTTCATGTCCTCCTTCACTACATCCATGAACGTCCTCTGAGGTCTTCCTCTTTTCCTCCTGCCTGGCAGCTCCAGTTCCAACATCCTTTGTCCAACATATCCACACTCTCCTTTTCACATATCCAAACCATCTCAACCTTACCTCTCTAACTTTGTCTCCAAACTGCTTTACCTGAGCTGTCCCTCTGATATAAGCAATTCTAATCCTGTTCATTCCCGTCACTCCACGTGAAAATCTTAGCATGTTCAACACTGCCACCCTCAGCTCGTCCTCCTCTCTTTTTGTCAGCGTCACCATCTCCATCTCCAAACCATAGATCAGCAGGTCTCATGACCATTTTATAAACCTTCCCTCTCACTCTTGGTGCTATCCTTCTGTCACAAATGACTCCTGACATTCGTCTCCACCCACTCCACCCTGCCTGCACTCTCTTCTTCACCTCTCTTGTGCACTGTCCATTGCTTTGGATGGTTGACCCCAGGTTTTCAAACACATCTACCTTCATAATCTTTACTCCTTGCATGTTCATCTTTCCACCTGTCTCGCTCCCCTTCACACACATGTATTCTGTCTTGCTTCTCCTGACTTTCATTCCTCTTCTCTCCAGCAGATACCTCCACCTGCTCTCACTGCAGATCACATTGTCATCTGCAAACATCATAGTCCACAGAAACTCCTGTCTGACCTCATCTTTCAACCTGTCCATCACATTGAAAACAAGAAGGCAACAAACAGGAAGCTGATCCCTGATGTAATTCCACCCCCACGTTGAATCCATCTGTCACTCCTACCACGCACCTCACCACTGTCTAGCTGTCCTCATACATGTCCTGCATCAGCCTCACATACTTCTCTGCCACTCCTGACGTCCTCATGCAGAACCACAGTTCCTCTCTTGGCACCCTATCACATGATTTCTCTAGATTTACAGACACAATGTAACTCCTTCTGACCTCTATATTTCTCCATCAACACTCTCAAAGCAAACATCACATCTATGATGCTCTCTCAGCTTAAAGCCATACTGCTGCTCACTGATCATCACCTCTCTTCTTAACCTAGCTTTAACAACTCTTTCCCATGTCCTTATGGTATAGCTCATCAGCTTTAGACCTCTGTAGTTACTACAGCTCTGCTCATCAGCCATGTTTCTGAAATTGAGCCGAGCACACTTCTCCATTCCTCAGGCATCTTCTCTCCAAGATTGTGTTAAACAATCAGGTCAACCACTGCCTTCTCTCCTAGACATCTCCATACCTCCACAACTACCTGGACCAACTGCCTTGCTACTCTTCATCCTCTTCGTAACTGCCCGCACTTCCTCCTGGTTCACTAACTGTCCTGCATCCATCCTCTTCTCTCTCTCATTTTCTACATTCTACGCTTTCCACCTTTTCATCACACTCTCTTCACTTGTTAGCACATTCCCTTTTCCAGCCTTAATCAACCTAACCTGCTGGGCATCCTTTCCAGCTTGATCTCTCTGCCATACAAGTCTTGCCTTCTTTCCTCTGTCCAGAGAATACACCAAACACGTTCTTGGCAGTTTCCCTCAGCAATTCAGCTGTATTTTCCCAGTAATCTGATTACTCTTCCCTACCACTCTGAACCTGTCTCAGCTTCTTCCTGAACTCTGTGCAACTCTGTGCGTTCTTCCTGCATCAACTACAACCATTTAATCTTTTAATCAAATTTGAAGATGCTCGAAATGGTGAACAAGAAAAAGCAATACTAATCAAACTGAGAGCCAGTAAAACATTAAATAATGACAAGAATTTCAAAGTCCAAAACAGAAAATCCTGGGTCCAAAAGCCAAGACCACAACACTGAGGAGGTGCTGTTCAAAGTGATGTCACACTGTGAGTGTTCTGCACAGCACTTACAGGGAACTGCCAAATAAGAAATTGGTGGAAATCAAATTTTTATTGCATCTGAATGACAGGATGGACGTTCAGTAGCGCAGCACTGGGTGGCTGATACTGATTGTTGGTTGCCTACTGGCTGTTGCTACTGGTATTGCAATTAACTTTAACTCAGAAGGATTTATAAGACAGACATTTAATTTACAAAACCAATTTTTCTTACTTATTTATTCCACGTTTACTCTGTGGTTGCTGCACTGTTACATTATTTAGAGAAAAGCCCTTTGAAAGATCTTAAATTTAGAATTCGTTCAAGGCTCAAAACATCCTTTTTGAAATCTTCACATTTCCTGACCCTGATTTCTGGGTTTTGCAGCTATGATTGGGGTTCCCACTAGAATACAGATGCAGACAGATTGCAGAGTCTGGTTTTCAGTGCTCCAAGCCAGCCAATCCCCTTTGGATGTAGAAATAGAATTTCAATCTGCTTCTGATTGTAGCCTGTCCATGCCATGGGCATGCAGACAGAGAATCAGTGGCACTACCCAAAGCTCTGACAGACCTCACTGATTAAAAAATAATTACTGTGTAACTGCAGTATTGTTACATTACACAAGGGGGGGAAAAAAATGACTGCTACACCTGCCAGTTTTTGTAATTTAAAAACACTTCAAGCATTCCTGCACTTAAGTGTGACCAAAAATTAAACTTATAATATAATTGCACAGTGTAATAGCTACAGAATAATGACACCATCCAGATTTATATTGGTTCCTTGTTTTAATATAAAATTCTATCTGCCACTTAATTGTGCAACCAAAACAGAGAGAGGATTGTAGCAATAATTGTCCACTGCAGCAAAAAAAATAAATAAAAAATAAGTAATGAAGTGCAATTATGAAGGAACCACAAATGAGGACAATGAAATGCAGTTCCCCAAAACTGACAATTGGCAGTCTGCTTTAAATCAGAATGAGTCAGCCATCACAGTCACAGTCTACAAATCCAAAGGCTATCGTCTGATACCAGTGATATTTGAATATATGCAGGCTCTCTGTTCCTTATTTACCTAGATATCTATTATGGAGACTGCTATTAGCAAAGTGCATTTGTTGCCAGAGACAGGAGTGTGGGTGTGACAATGAGCATCTAATATGAGAGCTGATGTGCCATCACGCAATTCAGCGACTTCAGATAAAGTCAGCTGCACTTTAGAACATCAGAATAGCACCGTTGTCTCAGAGTGTAATCCAGCCAGCGATTATGGTTCCACTTGTTGCAAACGTAATGAGAAAAACAGCTTTGTTGTAAAGAAAACACGGACTGTGTGTAAAAGATGGATGTAGCCACAGTGGCATCGGCCCCTGGCTTGAGGACTTGCATTTTGTGGGGTCAACCTCAGCTTAATAGCCATAGACATCTCGGGGTTTTCTTTGGAACCAGAAGTGACCACCAGAAGGTGGAGTGCCAAGTCATCAGCTAAGGTTATTAAACACAGTGGAGCCAAGGCTTATTTGACAGGATATTACATGATTCCACCGAAAATGTTCCAAAAGCCACCCACAGCACAAACGAGGTCAAAAGATGCAATTCAGTGACTCAAATCTGTGGGCTTGAAGCCAAGCAAACAGTAACTGGCTATACCTGCCTTTGTCAGCATCTGTCACTCAAAGTAGGCACACCCCAGGTAATTACAAGTTTAAGCCTTTTTAAAATTTAAATGGGTGATTTATTTTTTTAAAAATCCCGGTACAGTTGCTGTGAAAAGGCTAATAGCTGATCAAATCTGGGGTTTGTAGCAAGCTGTAAACATGTTTATTGCTGCTGTAAAGTTATTGGGGACTGTGGGACCGACTCTCTGTTGGAGTGAGCCTTAAGTGGCAACTGCAAGAACTCTTTTTTCACACTAATGCATTAGTTTCAGATTTCAGGTTGGGATGTGGCTGCTTGATAGGAACTGAATTTCTTCATCATTTCTGACGGACTACAACTTCTAAGTGTTGTAACATCTTTAGGTCATAAAGCATGGAAGGTATGTGGTGTTGGGGGAGTTCTCCCCCCACAGCCTGAATATAGAGACAACGCTCAATGACCAGTGAGTCAACTTTAATTTTGTTTCTTTTTTACTTGACTATTTGCATTTTAAGTAACATCACACTTTTATTTTCCCATATGTTAGTATGTACAGAATGTGCTGTATTGTACTTTTTCCTACTACGTTTACTTCACATGTCAAGTATTCCTGTGTGGCTGGCAGGATTAGGCGGGATTAGGACTTGGAAAACGACATGTGAACTCAAAAAGGCAGGTTTAATGCCAGGTTCCAAAACATAGCAACCCCCCCCCCCCCAAAAAAAACCCACCTCAAATAAAGAGGGAGCCAGGAACTTTCAAACTAGGAATCGAGGAAAGAATACAAACACAGCGCACACAACTCTGAGGGATGAAGGAAAACACCACCAAGAGCAAAGGAAGACAAAGACCGTTTATACACAAGGTAACGAAGGGATGGGAAACAGGTGGGAAACACAGCAGGAACAACTCAGGAATGATGTGACAAGGGAAGTCAAACTACATCCAAAGTACAAGAGTCCAAAGACCACCAAAGTAAAACAGGAAGTAACAGATGACAGACTCACACATGGGAACTTGACAGAGACCAAATGCAAACACGGAGATAAGTCTGAAGGAACAGCATGGCAATACAAAGGGAGCTCAGAAACCCATAATCAACAAAAGATAAGTAAGGGACTGAGGCACAAAATAACAAAACTCATAAGCACACAGGAACATAACATCAACCCACTAACAAAAGACTCCAAAGCTTGAACATAAATCTTTTCACAGAACTAAAAACAAATCATGACTCCACAGAGATGCTGGGACCGTGACGTCACAAGCTTTGCAGCAGCTTTATTAATACACTGTGGACAAATATTTTATAGTAACTATGAACTTATTTCAACTAGCTTTGATTAAAAAAAATAATAATAATTTTCAATAACAGTAAATCAAAATAAATCCACATAGTGAGGATTTTTAATAGCACCTCTGGTCTTTGAACCAAAGTTATCTTTTAAATACAAAATCTTTACATCTAACTGAATATGATAGAGCTACTTTCACCAAGCACATGAATATGTACTTCTTCAACATTGTAGATGTCTGAGAGTATTTTTCTGTTGCCTTTTTTGTATTTCCTGTTAACCACATTTTAATCACAGTCACTTACTTGATCTTCATCATACATTACATTCAATACTTTTTTTTTTAAATTCATGTTGAATTGACTTTATGGTCAATTAGAGATTCATTTGAAAATCATTCTCTGACCTTTGCTGCATTCGTGTGCTGGCTCTGAAATCTGAGAAACATGAGAGCTGGCTGCTGAAAACAGCTCTGCTGGCAGGTTCTGCTGTGGGAGAATCAAAGCCAGTAGAAACACTATCTGCATACATGGAAATGATGAAAGCATGAATAAAGCTGCATCAAGAATGCTGTGGTTTGGTGATCCACTGCATGACCCTTGACATCCCTTTACACACAAAAGATTTACTTCCAGTGCTTGTTGTTGATTATAATGGAGGTCACTGAATATTAGAAGCCATGAGGGTCACCAATACTTGCACCTCATGCAAACTGTGCAAAGATTTTAGATTTTAAAATCAGTACAGTTCTTTACCAGTTGGTTCCAACAACAAAATGTTTTGTGAAAGACACATTTTTTGAAAACAAACCAAAAATATGGTCTACATGATATAGCCCTAAAGTTTTTATTTTGTTTTGTCTTTAATTTGCTGTCAAATACATTATATTTGACAATAACTTTCACAGATTCATTTCAATCAAACACAAACTCCCACACACTGAGAAGCTCAGGAAGCATGTCCTTGAGTTGGACTTGATGAATGGCTATGTCTAGCACTGCCCATTTCACAGTGAAGGTCAATTATTTTTGTGATATTATAGGCATAAATTAAAATCGTATTCACCACACACACACACACACACACACACACATACACACACGATGACGGCAAGCAAACATTCTGTGCATGTTAAATCGTTAGAAGATAGAGTAGGTTTAGAACAGGTTAGTCTGAATCTACTAGCTAAAGACATGCTTTAGTGCACGGTAAAAACCATTTTTTATACCTTCAGATATCTGTAGCAGGCTAAGCTAATATCCTTTAGGTCTGTTCAAGCTGAAAAATGGCCAGATAATGTTTACCATGAGGATAATTAGCTAGGTCATTAGCAATGATACACACCTCCTGTTGCATCAAAAACTATTACTGGTTGCTCAGGAACTTGAATGCCTGGAGCCATGCTGGCATTTGAGAGAGGAAAAAAGAGGGGGAAAAAAGTGAAAAGGGAGCACAAATCAGGACTATTATTACCTCATTTAGACCACCCGTCCTCACAGACTGCGTAAGGTGCAGACCCTGAGGTGCAATATTCGGGGCCCCAGGCGAACGCAACTCAACACATAAAAAACTCCCAGAGGCCTAAGAGACTAAAGAATACGTGAAATTTAGTACGTGGCTTCTTAGGTCTAATAAAATAAAACACTTCCTAGTTATAAAGAAAAAGCAAAAAACACTACAAGTCAATGCATCATCTTCATAGCAAAATCCATACCAAAAATATAATGAAAAGCTACGCAGAACATGAGAGGCAGGACTGCCACAACTGATCCAAGTGTTCTTGTTTTGTGTCACTGGTTCATTGTGTGTGAAACGTCTGCAAAACCACATGTCACAAGAAGTCACTCCAGCACACCGAAAAATAAAGCCAACCTCAGAGTGCCAAAATGTGCAGTTCCAAGACTGACCACTTGAGGCTGTCGGTCTACATAGATGTGATAAAAAAATGCCTAATTTTAAAGTAGAAACTGGAACATATTCAGCCTGGTACAAAAACCATATTTTGTGTGTGTGTGTGTGTGTGTGTGTGTGTGCGTGTGTGTGTGCGCGTGTTAAAAAAAAAAAAAAAGAATCATCTACTTGTGATTGAAAAGTGGAAACTGACGCAGACGTCTCGTTGCAGCCAGAAGCAGTCTGCCTTTTAGAGCATTTCTGATGCAATAATGTGCCAAATTATATGGATTACTGCGCACTGTATTTATACTTCCAACCTGCCCAAAAAATGCTTTAGTTGTTGATAGTGAATTTCTACTGTTTTAATAAGTTGTCATTTTCGAGCAGGTAACAGTAGCAGGTGTCAGTGTATAGCAGCCGTGAGCTGAGCATTTCCCGGTCAGTTCTGGTCCATCGTTCACGTACAGTCTATTCTCTAAATGCTTTGCTCCTGAAATCTATGAAGAGCACATGTGTCACTGAAAGCATCATGTGAAATGTCTGAAAACCACATGTGCTTATTTTATGTGAACTGTTTCCCAGCGCACGTAAAATAAATAAATATAAATAAACAAAACCAAAAGTCATTGTTTGAGAAAATATGTTTTTGTTCATTGGGGTACACTGACACCCCCCATAACAGACACGGTCCTCTTTGTGTGCAGCATCTTGCAGTGACTCGACTGTTGAAAGGACTCAGCTCTGGCCCACAAGGCGAGCAACACAGATGAAGCTGTTGGAAATAAAGAATTAATGAAATTCTGTGATGGCATTTAAAAAGAATAGAAAAAAATGAAAAAAAAAAACAAGAAAAATTTGATGATTAGTTCACAATTAATATTCCCAGCAACAAGGAGCATTGCTGAAAGAATACTTCTCTCTTTAATTGCAGCTGATTAATTAGTGTGAGTAATGGCCAAATAGCCATTCAGACTGCAATATTATTAATCACAGACCTGTCTATTTTTCTAAATATGGGTTCTTTAGTAATGACTTCAGTGTGACTTTACTCCTTTCCTGATATTTTTCCATTTGACAGTAGTGTTCAACCTACATGGTGCATGATAAATCTGCGTATATGATACATACTGGAGATTGCTTTTCCTAGAAACACAGCAGAAGTACCATTTTTTAATTTGATTTATTGCATTTTACTCTGAGCATATGTGAGAGCTAAAAGAATCCACACTCACACAGAGGAACACCTGGTGCACAAACACACAACACATTTTCTTATAATTGCTCACACACTACAAATAAATTGGTAAACAGAACTTGTTGGATTGTATTTCATACCCCATGTGGTCATCAAACAGTGTCAGTCATTCTCCTGAGCTTGTTCTAAATATTTTGAACACGCTGGCTCCTGCAGAGAAACGCCATGTTGTGTGCGGTGTGGGAGACCAGCAAGCCGGTTGGTCTGTTCCTGCTGCCGCTTCATACAGACAGAAGTGCCATGGCAGCAGTTTTGTCCTCCACACTGTGGACTGACCAACTCCCCCTTTGTGGGGAAACATCTTCCTCACTATTTCCACTGTCATGCTCACTTCAGCTAGAGCTTGTCAGCATGATATCCTCCAGGGAGATAAGGAAGGGATGCCCTATAGAATGACAGTCTGTCAGGCCTGGAGGCAGGAGAACAGTCAAGATGACCAATGGAGAGAATGTGAGGGAGAGCTTTCTCTGCTCAACTCCATCTGCCTTTCATAAAAGCAGTGATGAGGCTCGTAACGAGCCACAATGAATATTTTAAAGAGGCCATCCTTGACTTTTGATGTACAGGCCTTTATGCAAATTAAATAGAGGATACATGTCCCAGCAGGGAACACATCCCTTTATTCTTCACACTGGATTTTTCCCCCTCTTTTTAATAAATTGAAATGAACTCTTCATACTCCCACTGAGGACTCTGCTCTCCCCTGAACTACCAAGTGTGGAGTCTGCCTCCCACATATGACTGTATGTGTATGCATGAGCATAGGTCTGTGTGCAGTGTGACATACGAGCATTCATGTATGGTCCAAATATACTGCAGACTGATTATAAAGATGAACACAACCACCTGGACTCTGCCGTTTTAAACCTCGACGTTAGTGTTTTGGCCTGAGTCATATTGTTTTTCTTTTTTTAAACTGTTTTCAGTTGAATTTCATTTCTATTTTACTTATATGGCACTAAATCCCATCAACAGTCACCTCAAGGCACGTTATACATTACTGTAAGGCAAACCCTTACAATTATACAGAGAAAACCCCAACAATCAGATGACCCCCTGTGAGCAAACACTTGGTTACAGTGGGAAGGAAAAACTCCCTTTTATAACAGGAAGAAACCTTCAGCAAAGCCAGACTCAGGGAGGGGCAGTCGTCTGACCAGTTGGGGGTGAGGGGAGGGAGACAGGACAAAAGACACACTGTGGAAGAGATTAATAATAACTCATGATTATAAATGTACAAACACACAGCGAGTAACAAGGGGTGAGTGAAAAAGAAATGCTCAGGGCAGCAGCCTCCGTCTATTGCAGCATAACTAAGGAATGGTTCAGATTCACCTGATCCAGCCCTAACTATAAGCCAAGTTTTAAGCTTAATCTTAAAAATAGAGAGGGTGTCTGTCTCCTGAATTCAAGCTGGGATCTGGTTCCACAGAAGAGGGGCCTGAAAGCTGAAGGCTCTGCCTCCCATTCTACTCTTAGGAACCACAAGTAAGCCAGCAGTCTGAGAGCAAAGTGTTCTGTTGGGGTGATATGGTATTATGAGGTCTTTAAGATACGATGGGGCCAAATTATTCAACACCTTGTATGTGAGGAGAAGGAGTTTAAATTTTATTTAACAGGTTTCTGTCAGTCCTCTCGCTGCAGCATTTGGTTCAGCTGAAGAATTTTCCGGGAGCTTTTAGAACAACCTGAAAGTAATGAATTACAATAATCCAGCCTAGAAATAATAAATGCATGAACTAGTTTTTCAGCATCACTTTGAGACAGGATGTTTCTAATTTCAGAGATATTGCACAAATCTGATCTGATCTCCCAGCCCTGAAAAACAGGGTGGTAAAAACTGGAAGAAAAGCACAGTGTGCATCAGCCATATACAGTACTACTCACCATTTGAAGAAAAGGGGAACTTAGCAAATAAGCTTGAGCCACCAAAGTACATCACATTTGTGCATTAACGAGCAGATGTTTTACCACCACACAACAAAACCAAAGACTCTCAAATGACTTAGATGGACATCTTTATACATGGATACCTCTACATGAGGATCACAAGTTGCTGCACTAAACACATAAAAGTGACATGTCACCAACAACAAGAGGAGCACAACAGCCACAAACCAAGAGGATTACTCAAACACAATTACTACAACACAATACCAAAGACAGCAGCCAATAATCCCACAAAGTGATCTGTTGTAAAATCCAAAACTATTATAACCCTGGTGGGGACATAATAGTTTTGGATTTTACATTATAGTTTAGTTTTAATTAGTTTTTACTTTTTTTTCTCTAATTCAGTTAGTTTTAATTAGTTTTCAGAGTGGTTTTGCTCGTTTTTATTAGTTTTTATTTTTGGTTTCATGCTTAGTTTCAGTATTAGTTTCAGTATTAGTTTCAGTATTAGTTTCAGTATTAGTTTCAGTATTAGTTTCAGTATTAGTTTCAGTATTAGTTTCAGTATTTTCATACCTAATCAGGTGCAAGATTCAAGGCGCAAAAGTGACTGATGTGTAATGAAAACTTGACAAAAAGATACCATTTAAAGAAATATATTCAACAACCAACTGTTAAGATAAGATAAGATAAAACTTTAATAATCCCACGACGGGGAAATTTGTGCATTACAGCAGCTCAATACAGAGAAAAAATGAAAAGGATGAGTAAGAACAAATAACTAAACTAAAAACTAAAATTCAATAGAATAAAATAAAATAGAATAAAATAGCAAAAAACTATACACATATACATAAGCAATATATACATAAATATATATATCAGTTAACAAGACATGCTAAATTTGTGTAATATTAAGGACACACATGAACATCAGCAAGGAGAAACAAAGAAAAACATGAACTCCCAAACTCAATAAATTCTACAATAAACTCCACAATAAAGTTCAGCATCAGTGCAGCAGATTAACAACACCTACATCTGGTGTTTGACAAAAACAAACTCTTTGAAGGAGTCAAAGCTCAAATCCAGCTGCATCCTGATGTTCTCACCACCTGAAGCTGCTTCTGTTTTGGAGCTAGCTTGGTTAGATGCTGCTAATTAAACTTGCAGGGTCTTTGCGGCCTCTGTACACAACCCATGGAAGTTGTCGACCTCATGTCTACATTTATGCTTGTGTAGCTGGATTGTGTGTGTTAATTACCTTGTGGTCGTGTGCAGGTGTTTGTACGCAAAGAACCTCCATACGGGACTCTGCCGCTTTCTCGGCAGACCGCAGCCATTACTTTGCGGACCAGCGCGGTGAGCGCACGCACATGCGCACTCACACAGTTGTCCTGTGGCGCTCCCAGCTTAAACTCGGAGAGCAGAAACAATGATTTCATATCAAACCCCAAAAACACAAGTAAATGAAAGTCAGTTTATCGATAATTTCAGTTAGTTTTAGTTAGTTTTGTAAACTCACAATTCAGTTTTAATTAGTTATCATTTTTTCCTTTTAATTATAGTTTTTATTTATTTCAGTTAACGACAATGTTTTTTCAATTTCAGTTTTCGTTACTTCGTTCGTTTTCGTTAACTATAATAACCCTGGTCCCCACAAAACAAATGGTCACATATCAAGTGGTCCTATACCACAGCAAGTTACTTTAATCTATGAAATTCAGTAAAGAAACTGTACTAGTGACCAACCACAAATGTGAACCATGTCCATGCAATGATCACAACAAGTGTGGCTCAACACCACACAGTTATTGCGATCACCTGGCCAGCAACACTCACAAGTGAGCCAACAAAAGTGGCCAACTTCTCCACAACACTAAAGGTCACAGCACAAAAAACTCATTATCTGTCATCCATAAACACTGATAGACATGAACATGCATAGGTGTAACACACTACATGCCAACTCAACAAAAGGCCTACCTGCTTCACCCACAAGACCATAACTAGGTAATGGCTTCAAACTGCTTTCAAAATTTCCTACGAAGTTCAGTGATGCTAGTTGAATTTGAGCAACTCCCAACCTAATATACAAAAAAAAAACTAACTTCACCTAACTAGTCTTCAGTGGAGTACCAGGCTCAAAACAACTTTAAACACTACACTTGTGAGCAGACAGCAAACCAGAGATTCAAGTTATTCCAATTTTATTTGTATGGTGCCAAATCACAACAGTCACCTCAAGGCACTTTATATTGTAGGTAAAGACCCTACAATAAAGAGAAAACGACCCCTATGAGCAAGCACTTGGCAACAGTGGGAAGGAAAAACTTTTAACAGGAAGAAACCTCCGGCAGAACCAGGCTCAGGGAGGGGCAGTCATCTGCAAAGCTGAAGGCTTTACAGGGAGCTTTTAGGACAGCCTGATAATAACAAATTACAATAGTCCACCCTAGTAGTAATGAATGCATGAATTAGCTTTTCAACATCACACTGAGAAAGGATGTTTCTAATTTTAGAAATATTGTGCAAATGCAAAAAGCGGTCCTACATATTTGTTTAATATGTGCATTGAAGGACATATCCTGGTCAAAAATGACTCCAAGAGTTCTCACAGTGTCACTGGAGGCCAAAATAATGCCATCCAGAGTAAATATCTGGTTTGACACCATGTTTCTAAAATTTGTGGGGCCGAGTACAAGAACTTCAGTTTCATCTGAATTTAGAAGCAGGAAATTAGAGGACATCCAGGCCTTAATGTCTTTAAGAAATTCCTGCAGTTTAACTAATTGATGTGTGTCATCTGGCTTCATTGATAGGTAAAGCTGAGTATCATCTGCATAACAATGAAAATTGATGCAGTGCTTTCTAATAATACTGCCTAAGGGAAGCATGTATAATGTAAATAAAATTGGTCCTAGCACAGAACCCTGTGGAACTCCATAATTAACCTTTGTGTGTGAAGAAGACTTTCCATTTACATGAACAAATTGGAGTCAAATAAATATAGATAAATATGATTCAAACCACTGCAGTGCAGTACCTTGTAAATCACGGCTTAACTCCGAGGCATACCACCACCCAGGATAACCACCAAACACAGTAAAAACTAAAACAACAAAGCAAAATAAACAAGTGCTTCAATAGAAAGGCAGCACAGCCACCCAGCTGAAACACCTTAAGTAAACCATCACTCACCCACCAAAAAACACTGTTGCATGTTTAGGTTCCACACAAATATAGAAAATAGAGTCCAAAGTATCCCAGATGAGCCCCCATTTATGTTACGGCCCAATTCAAAAGCTGCAGCATAAGGTAAAGACTGACACCAGAGTTTTAAGAAACATTGATTCTATTTTAAGTTACAATAAGCTGAGCTAAAATAGTTATGACTCAAAGAGCATAAAAGCAAGCAGTTGTGTCTCCAAAGCCAACCTCAGGTATGCCTTTATCCACACCTCATCAGGTGTAGTCAATCAGCAGTTAAACAAGGCAGCACCTGAAAACACTCTCCTTGCCAATGCAAAGAGAGTAGGGGTTGCAGAGGGTCGTAACAGTTAAATATGCACATTAAAGGACATATCCTGGTAAAAAATGTCTCCAGGATTCCTCACAGTGTTACTGGAAGCCAAGATAAAGTCATCCAGAGTAAGTATCTGGTTCCACATGGTGACTTGTCTATGTTAACAATAATTAAATAGAAAACAGACAATTGGTCAAGAGGATGGAGAACTAACTCATCAGCTAGTAAACTTGAATTTCAGAGAATTTCTCTCACCAATACTGAAACACAAACTTCCTGGACAGTCTTATACCACATATCAAGCCATGATGTTTGTCAGATATTTCTGTCAAAAAATCATAATCAGAAACATGCTTTAGAGGTCCAATTTAGTGACTCAAAGGTGATGCAAAGATGAGGCCTAGCAAACAGCAACTGACTACAGCAGTTGTGTAGGCCAAGCTTGCTAAACCAAAGTGACCATGCCCCTAACTTTAATCACCCCATATACAATTGATATGAAGGGGGAGTTAAACCATTTTTATACTAGGCTGTAAACATGCTTTTTTAATCCTGTAAAGTTTGGCATTTTAAAATTTGAGTCTATAGAAAGTGATTCACTTTTGGAAGCAGACTCAACGCTAAATATTCCCACAGAAATGGAAATCATAGTTATTTGCAAAAAGCAATATATTTAGCTTCATTGGAAGCTAAAGATATTAGAAGGCTTTTTTTTTTGTACAATAACTTTAGTATATTTAATAAAGCAGTGTTAACCTTTACCTTAATGCTATGAATATTTTCTGATTCACAGAATTGCAAAAGGGGTGGGTTGAAATGTGATGCTGATTAATTCACACAGTTTGTTTTGTTTTGTTTTGGGGTTTTTTGAGCTCTCATTACTTCATAAGTATCAGAGACAGCCATACTGAAAAACCCATGTAAACCAAAAACTGCAACAAATGAGATTTAGTGTCATAATCTAAAGCCATAATCACATTTTTTGTTCATTATATAGCTTGTTATTTTTATTTTTAAACCATCTTTGAACATCAATATAATAGGATATGGTATAAGAGTTTCAATGCAAAACACACACAATTTAATCTCTATATTCTGCAGCAGCAGAAACAAGCATTGGTATGTTTTATCTGTTTTCATATCACTGACAGGAGAAAACTTGAAAAAGTGCTTTTTGTGTAAACTTTAAAGGGTCATTTCACCATGTGGCTGTCAGGCTGGAGATAGAGTGGCACGTTAGTGGTTTGATTCCTGCAGTTCATACGCCAAAGCATGGCGTGTGAGCGTATGCATAGCAAGAAAGCTCTAAGAGCATAGAATAAAGTGCTACATGAACAGGTGTATGAATGCATGAATGGGGCTTGTAGTGAAATGCACTTTGAGTCCTCAGAATAGAAATAAGTATCAGTCCATCTACTATCTGGGATAGATGGCTGCTCAAAACAGCTCACACGGCCTGAAATGTCTCATTTTTACCTAAATTTTGCTACCAGGCTAATCTTCCTTCTATATCAAAATATTTTTCAAATACTTCTTAATACTTGCAAATGTAGTTTGTAACTGTGAAATGGAGAAACAATATTGATGGTCTATGTAATAGTCTGGTCATATCACACTGGTCAAGCAATTTCAGGCCCACAAAATTGTGAGATTTCAGCACACAAAAGGGCCTTGATCACAGAGGAACGAAGGACTACTGGGTGAGCACAATATAAGACAGCAGATGTGTCACAGGATGGATGTTTGGATGTTTCCCTGTAAAGTTTAGTGAAGTGAGTAAAAGCGACATGTCATCTTATGCCAAAAGAAGATTGTTACAATCAGGATCGCTGTAGCAACCAGTGGTCCTGAGATCCTCTGATGGAGCTTTGCTTATGAAGTCAAAAAGGGCTCAAAAATGCTGGAAAAATGACATGAATTAAAGGCATAACGTTTTGACCCACCCATGTATTTTAAGAGTGTAATTCAGAAAATATTAGAAACCCCTACAATAAGTGCATAATACTGAAGATATTATCCAATAGATTACAGTAATTGCACACTCAACACAGTGGACAGTGATTCTGAATAAGCTCCTGCATTTCATAATAAATGGTAGAATTATTGCCAGCCTGTCCTCTGATGTAACAGCTATGAAAAATAGATGCAGACCGAGCAGACGACCAAAGATAATGGATTTAATGTGAATCAGGTGTTCTAGCGGGCCATTTTGTTTAGCCCAACATTCTTTTTAGGTTCACCGACTTCCATCAGTCCTCCCACGCAGGACAGCCAAGAGTCTATTTACGGACACTCGAACCACAAGCTTTTCTCGCCATGCAAAAAAGATCTTAGCTGAAGCCCAGTCATGCATAAACATGAAGCCGGAAAGTATTGCCACATTTTTATGTATTGATACAAGGGCTGTGAAGAAACAAGTGCCTCTCAGAGCCAACCCTTCCATTTCTGACAGTTAGCCTGCAGCTCCACATGTCAAATATACTGAAAGTTAGCATGGAGAGACCTTGATGTGAACATGTTCTTTTTTTTTCCCCAGACCTTGAAGGGGCAGGGTCCGCCAAGCTTAACTCGCTCATTCTGAACTATGTGAACCTTTGTAGATTCACATTTACATAAGTGAGTTTAAGTTCACATGTCTGAACTTCACTGAGAAAATAATATCAGAACCTTTTCCAAATAATCCTGAAATTAAGAATTTGACCCTCATTTATTGAGGTCTCTGAAATGCTACATTTTCCTGTTTGTCTTTGGTTACCACTCTCACACCATGCAAAACAAAAGCTTGAGAGGAGTCAAAAAGGGTCCCCCTCTAACTGCAGGGCTAAGAGTCAAAAACAGCATAGTGAGAGTAATTACGGGTATTGATTCACAGCTCCAATTATAGAAGGAAAATCTGACCCGTGCAGACTGCGCTAGTTTTCTGCTAATTCCCTCTCACTGTTTTCCTTTCCACAATGTAAATGATTCATGAAATAGTCAAAGCACCAAGTAGAAGCTTATTTTTACTGTCTCTTTTTACTGGCTGTGACAAATGTTTGTAACCTCCCAGCTAGACTCTGATGTATGGATGCATTACAAGACAAAGGGCTGCTAACCACAAACACAAAGGCCCCAAAGCTTTACAACACCTGAAAATCTGTGTTCCATTAGCCTGTATTTGTGGTCAACTTACTGTCCCTCTGTTATTGTTTTCAATTATTTTGCAGCCATTTTGCATCTTTCTGTGATAGTTGTGATTTGTTTGCATAAATCTGTGGTCATTTTGCATCGAGTACGGTAGGCATTTTATTTTTCTTTACCTTCACTTTGTGTCTCCTGGTTATGTGTCACCTTACTGGGAGTTAAAGTGGGATTTAACAGGTGGAGAAACCCTAGGATCAGGTGCAGCAGTGCAACGTGGGGGGGAAAATGAATCAAAAAGAAGTCACATACTGTAATAACTTGTTTTGTGAGTTCAAGCTGATTTTTCTTAGTGTGCAGGATGTGCTACCACTCCAGTATTCATCGCTCTTCGTGGATTTAGCCACCTGAATTCAACAAAATACAGTATAAGCAGATGTTACATGAGCTATACGGTGAGTTTCCAACCCCTAGAGACTATAATGCTAGGAGAATTTGGTTAGTGTAGGGGTGGCCAATGAATTTTCCCAAGGGGCCACATGAGAAACTGGGACTGTTGTAGAGAGTCGGATAAACTGAACTCCATTCTGCTCAATATTAATTTTAACTCTTCATAAACTGCTCCTGGTAAGAGTAGACGTTACAGTTAGGCAATGAAAATGGGAACTCAGCATAGTAAAAATGCCAGCATTTTATTACTATATCACTGGCTGAGTGACTTCATCTTTTCCAGATGCAGTCATTACTGCATCCTTGTGCCTTATTAAAATTAACATATAATTTAAAATATACAATCCAACATTTTTGCAATGACATTATGACATACTTAGAAAGTTTCTGTATAACCGGGCGTTTTGCTCCTTGGGCCTCAGTCAAACAGGCCTAGAGACCAGTTGGCAACCCCAAGGTGAACTCTTGCTTCTGGGGAAAAATAAGTTTTCCCAGGCCAGTTGGTGGGTGGTTACTGGCAGTTTGTGGCCATCAGGTATACGATGCCAAAAACCTCCCTGCTTTGGTTGCTAACAGACTGCCGTAGTTTGCATGGAAGACGCTGACTTGCCCTCAAACATTCACAAACTACTTGTTGAGCAGTAATAACTTTATGCAAACTGCAAACGGAGAACCTTCGAAGTAAAAGCTATGCCATACTTCTGCAATCAGTACATTTCAAATGGCACAGCTTTTGCTTTGAAGGAAAGTGGTCTCTATTTCCAGTTTATGTCACGCATGTAACATTTTACTACCACTCAGTGAGCATTTGGCCAGTGTCTGTAGACACACTGATGTCTTCCAGATGAAGTGCAGACAACCTCGGCAATCTGCAAGAGACCTGAGCAATGACAATGTCCTCTCATATAGGGTTAGCTATTTAGACCAATTTCTTTTTTTGTTTGTTTATTCTTGATGATATATTTTACATCTAAAACTACAGTCAGCGAGGTTTAAAACAAAATAGGTTGTATTTCATTTTTAATGTCATATCTGGGCAGTAGAATTTTCAGTGATGCATCTAATATAAGAAAAGAGAAGAAATCTGGAGTTTATTCCAGTAGGCTTACTTCATGATCATGTTAAACTGGAAATAGGAAAGCAAACAGACTGACATCAGCCCTGTTCCAGGCGCAGGTTTAACTAACAACCGCGTTTGTGAACACTGAGATGAGGGAAACTCCATGTTTTCTGTTCCAGAAAGAGAGTTACCGTCAGCTTGGAGTCGGTTATGAGGGGAACAGACTCAACAGAGTAAACCTGCTCGCTGGCAGGTTTTCTTTAACAAACTGAGTTTCTCTCTAACTCCTCGCCTCTTGCTGCACCTGAGCCATCTGGCCGACACTTTGATTCATTTCCTCATAAAGTCACTGTCAAACCACATAGTAGAGCAAATAAATTTGCAGAAGTTCACATTTTTAGAAGTACTGAAATCCCAGTTAGAGCTTAGTTCACAAGTTTGTGTACTTAACATGAATGCTTTTGCAATCCTGCAATTTCATTTCATTTCATTTATTCATTTATGTAGCGCTTAACACAACCGACAAGGTGACCAAAGCACTTTACAAATATAAAATAAAATAAATCAATTACATTAAATATAAATAATATTACATCACAGAAGACAAAAAATCATCAATATATAAGGACAGAGACAGCGAGTACATCATGGATTAATAATCAGCTCAGAATAAGATCTGCAGAGTCTATATCTTCCTACCTCTGTGGACTCTAATGCTGCCTGGCTTTCTGCTTCCTTGCACTGCAGACATTTACTGTATGTTACTACGGCAATCACTGTTTAAATAAAAATGATCTGCATAAAGCTTTGGACACAGAACTCACTGATCAGTGATCAATGATTTGTCATGTTGTAATCAATCACACTGATGGAAACACTTCTGCCACATCTTTTTTTTTAGATGATGTGAACATTTGAGTGAAGATGAGGCTGAAGGTTGTTAATTTCAAGACCTGAAAACTGAACTAAATTTATTTTAAAGTGTTTTTGAATGCAGCCACATGCAGTCTGCTTTCTGAACATTTCATGTTGAAATTTGTTCACAGTTGGAGATTCAGTCATTAAATGCTGTCAATGTTTTGAAGGGCACAGTGTCCACGGCTCAGGGGATGAATCTTCACATATTTCCCACTGAAAATCACCTAAATCAGTCTCAGCGGTTTAACTCAGAACTGGATCTGCCCAAAGGCATCATAAAGCCATGTTCGTGTTTAGATTTGATTTTCGGTGATGTGGCACAGACACAGAAACTGAATGATGTTTGGCGGCTTGGAGTGACTATGAAAAAAATAGGTGAAGCGGGTGGGACCTGTGATAAACCTTCAGGCGAGTGACTGACTGAGCGACCACCCACGAGACTGAAGAATACTGTTGATTGACATTTGGACTGCTAGTAAATACATTAGAGGATCACCTCGGCAACTGGAGCCTGAAATGTCCGCAAGCAACCGGCCGACAGCTTCAAAGCTACGCGTGACAAAAAAAAACTCTCCTTTAATGTTCCCCAGTTCATAATCTGACTTAATATCAGCCTTCATAGATGATGGCTCACTCACAGCCACAGGAGAGATGTTTTACTGAGTTACTGTTAATGTTAAGATTCAAATATTAGTAACAGTTTCACATTTAAATAAATGAGTGGTGGCCAACTTTCCAAGTCTTTTTCAGGCTTTAAAGTTTTCAGTAAAGGTAAACTTGATAAGAAATATCTAAACTTCTATAGAGCTGTCTACATGTTAGTCATATAGATTTTAAATATTTTTGTATAATTTTGGAAGAATGAGCTATTTTACATAAGGAATGCAGCCTGTATCAGGACAAATACGCCAGTATGAATGGATCCAGAGAGAAGGAGCTGAGAAATGATCCAGTTTGGAGCCTTTAGCTTCAGTGGATCCAGTTTGGAGTTGCTGCCGTCTCAGTAGAACCACTGACTGAAAAGATTTGCAGTGGAAAATATGTTGATATTCAAACTTTGAATTTTTAAACAGCTTTCAAATTGTTGATGTGAATAAATTGTCTTTTTTGTTTGTTTGTTTTTATTTATAAAAATAAAAAGTAAAATAAATAAAAAATTTAAAAACCTCTGGTTTTGACGGGAGACCAGTGTGCTAGACAAACTTTGACTCTGCTCTCACTGCTCTGAGATCAGTTGTGAGCTCTGCTTAGTGTGGGAATGGAGCTAGCATAAGCAAGTACACAAGAACTCTCATTTATCATCGTAACAGATACATTTTCTCTCGCTAACCATTTCAGCCAACATGTGTAATATAAGAAACTTAATATCTTGTTGGGCAGTGATGAAAGCTTTAAAGAAGGAGAGGAACTTCTGTCATGTCTGGTTTAATAAAACAGGCAAGTTTAACAGATGCACACCCGACCAACACTTTCAAATTAAAATCTCTGAGAAATCATTTGACTGACTGAATGTACAAAGTTTAACCAGCTGTTTTACTAACACACCACCTTTATTTTTTTTATTTTTGTATTAAATCCCATTGTACATATTGGCAGGTAGCTCACATTGTGCTCGAGTCTTTTAGTTCAGCTCAGATTTTTGATAAATCATGATGTAGGCCTGTGTTTCTGAGCTGATTAAAAGCTGTTGTGGTCCTGATAGGGTGGTTCAATCTCAGGGTTCAGCATTTTGCCCATATCCTTGGGCAAGCTGCTGAACCCTGAGTGGCTCCGAATGCATTCATTGAAGTGTGAATGTGTGTGAATGGGGTGAATGAGACATGTTGCTTTGAGTGCTTGAGTAGAAAAGCACTATATAAGAACCAGTCCATTTACCATTACTGAACATAAAGTGTTTAAAATGAGCTCAATCTTAAACATCTGCAGTAGTAATACTATAAACACTGCAGGATAAATACTTTTATTTTAGATACTTTATGTGGAATTTGTCCTAATAAAGAAGACGTGTAAAACACGTCAGTTTCTTGGCAGATCAAAGTGAAATTACTGTGACTGATTGAACTGATTGGTGTGTGTTCTGTGTTTTAGCAGCTTCAGTTCCAGCAGCATAAAGGAGACTTTGCAGCAGATTAGAATTAAGTATAACAACATTTATACATTTTCTAAATTGCTAAATTAATGCTTTAGACCGTGCTTTTCTCCATCTGACGAATCTTCTGGGAATTGTGACGCTATTTTCTGGAGAATTGATTGTTCAGTAGGTGGTGATTTCATGCCTGTTGGTCTCTAATCTGAAACTTCTCCTGCTCTGGAGCAGGTTAGACCATAAATTACCATGGTGATATACCCTAGTAAGAAGTGAACCACCTTCACACAGAGAACCCAGGGTTAACCCTGAAGGTACCTGGATAAGCCAGAATCCTGCTTTGTATTACAGGCCTCTGGAAGAATGCAGCTGTCAGAGTGGGATGTTTTACTCTGGTCCAGTTTGTCTTGTTAAAGACCACAGGAGGCTTTATTTTATGGGGGCGGGGTTTTGTTTGTTTGTTTCGTTTTGTTTTTGGAGGTGGTGGGAGGGGTGCAGTGCATCTATGAGGACAGCGAGACAGTGGTGAGGTGTCTAGTAAGAGTGACAGATTGGTTCAAGGTGGGGGTGAGATCACATCAAGGATCGGCTCTGAGCCCCTTCTTGTGGTGATGGACAGGTCGGCCGATGAGGTCAGGCAGGTGTCTCTGGACTACAATGTTCACAGACAATATTGTGATCTGCAGTGAGAACAGAGAGCAGGTGGATGTAAAAGAGCATAGACAGGTGGAGGTAGGCTCTGGAGAGAAGAGGAATGAAAGTCAGAAAATGTGTGTGAATGAGAGGGTGTAACAGTGAAGAGGCAAAGAGTAGAGATAGTCAGGGTAGATGAGTTTAAATACCTGGGGTCAACCATCCAAACTAATGAGAGGTGAAGAGAGAGTGCAGGCGGGGTGGAGTGGGCTGAGACAGGTGTCAGGAGTGACTAATAACAGAAGAGTGAAAGGGAAGGTTTAAAACCTAGTGAGACCTGCTGTGATTTGTGTGGTTTGGAGACATAGCAGTGGCAATAAGACAGGAAGCCGAGCTGGAGATGGCAGAACTGAAAATGTTATGGTTTTTATTAGGAATGACCAGAATGGACAGGATTGCAAGGAACAGCTCAGGTTGAGCGTTTTGGAGACAACGTTAGAGAGGCGAGGCTGAGATGGACAGAAGAGGTGCTGAACAGGGAGGGATAGTGGTTATACTGGATAAAAGATGCTGAAATGAAGCTCCTAGGCAGCAGGAAAAGAGAGGGACCACAGAGGAGGTTCATGGACATATTTAAGGACATGCACAAGTGGATACTAGCAGTAAGGTGAGATAGAGGTGACTCCTAAAGGGACCGGCCGAAAGCAGAAGAAGAAAAAGTAGTACATTATGAAGGCACATTTATTCTTTATGCTACTTTTTTTTGCTTAAATAGGACATGCTCACTTTTGTTCTGTCCTTGGGCATCAATTGTTTTCATGGAAAATGTAAAACACCCTAGGATATGTGCTCATCAATAATGCTTGTTTTATTAGTCTGAAGATTCGACTCATTAACTCATTCATTCATTAAAGTTATAGTGTGTAAAATTTTTCACTGGTAAATTTCAATAGATTGCAGATTGCAAGGAACTGAGTTCTGTTTTCTCACCCCTCCCAATATAAGTAGATAATCTGGGACAAACATGTTTTAGGCAAAAAAATAAAATTTAGACTGCACCTCATAATGGCTGCGGCCAGCTGGTCTGTTTCTGCTACTAACACACACACACACACACACAGACACACACAGAGATGTTGATGTTTGCTTGAGAAACATAAGAGGGAAAGTCAGCAAAGAATTAAAATATCACTTTAAGCATGAAGAAAAAAAGGTTGTCAGTGAAAGAGAACAGAATCACTTTTCACCTTGTTGGCATAAAGCGATAAATAATTTAGGATGAATTCATTTATGAACATAGGTAGTTATCAGCTGTACATCTGAAGTGAAAACATCTTCTTCATCTTCAGCTCAGCCTCCTGTCTTTTTGTCACCGCCTCCGTTTCCAAACACACATCACAGCAGGTCTCGCTGCCGTCTTGTAAACCTTCTCTCTCACTCTTGCTTCTATGTTTCTCTCACAAATCATCCCTGACACTCATCTACACCCACTCCACCTTGCCTGCACTCTCTCTTCACCTCATGTTATGCTCATCAACTTTATACCTCTGTAGTACCCACAGCTCTGCACATCACCCATGTTTTTGAAATTGATCCCAGAACACTACTTTTCCTTTCCTCAGGCATCCTCTCACTCTCCAAGATTATGTTAAACAAGCAGGTCAAAAGGTCCACCGCCCTCTCTACCCGACATCGCCATTCCTCCACGAGAATGTCACGTGGAACAGCTGCCTTTCCAATCTTCATCTTCTTCATAGCTGCCCTCACTTTCTCCTTACTAATCCTCTGCACTTCCTGGTTCACTAACTGTCCTTCATCAGTCCTCTTCTCGCGCTCATTTTCTACATTCATCAGCTCCTCAAAGTGCTCCTTCCACCTTCACACGCTCTCTTCATTCCTTAGCACATTTCCATGTTCGTCACAGCCCTCTGCAGCCAATTTTGTGTCAGTGTGACCGGTTTAAGCAGTTGCTGGTCGTTGTGAAGTAGAGGTGGAGATCACATTTTTGGCATTTGACGTTTGGAGCACCATTGCATTCTGGTACCTTTCATCTCCCTTTATAGAGTCCTCTCCATGCTACCAATACACAAACACCCACATGTGTACACACATCATCACATACATACACACAATTACTTAGTATTTACTCATTCATTCACAAGTATTCACTCATCTGCCTTCACACACATATGACTGACACACATATGATTATTGATGATGATATAATTTTTGACCAGTTTTCTCCCAGAAGCCGAATTGTGAGGTCAGACAGTGATGTTGGATGAGAAGGCCTGAGTCACAGTCTCTACTCTAATTCTTCCTAAAGGTGTCCCAAAGGTGTTCTGTCGGCTTGAATGCAGCCTCTGCGCATTCAAGCCAACATGTCATGAAAATTCTTCATAATTATTTAAAAGTATCAGTATCGGCGATACTGGCCCAGTATTTACTTGGTATCGGATCGATGCCAAATCTTGCAGTACCGCACACTAATATCTGATTCAGATAAACAACTGGGCATTAAATGGGTGCTTCAGCTGCAGCAACATGACAGCACCTAAAACAAGCAGTCCCCAGAACAAGAGGTGAGAGCCACTACTTTAGCATTGCTGCCCTGAGCAGAGTGGTATAACTGCATAATATTGCCACGAGGCAATTGATGAAAAAAAAATGCTTTTTTAGTAAATAAATGAAATCAAAATGTGTCATCAAACAACCAAATATACTTCTTTACATATTTACATACACATATTTGTATTTATAACATCATTTCACATATAGATAAATAATATTAATCTTACCAGTTGCTGATGCTGCATGAAAGATGTCTGCCACCCTCTTTTTATTGCACAGTCTTTCACCATTAAATTATAATAAGTAAATAATCGAAGGGACAGTGTAATAACAAAGGATGGGGTTTGTTGCCTGAGGGCAACATCATGCTATAGAGCAGGGCTATTCAATTAGCGGCCCGGGGGCCACCTCCGGCCCGCGAACTCCCTTTGACTGGCCCACCCCCTGACTGACCCAACGTTAGCTGCAAAAACGCATTTAAATCATATTTGCTGTGACTGTTTTAAAAATTCCCGCCCTTCCTCTTGTACTAGAATGCACCACTAGCAACAGAATACTCTCAAAGCGCGACAACCGCCAAAATATATCAGTGACAGGTCAAAAACGTAAAATTGACAATGAAAATCGCCGTTTTAACCCTGCTTGGACTGATAAATCAGTTTATTTTACCCCAAAGACTGAACTCTAAGACTGAACTCATTAAGTCAGCATTACTTTGAATATGCAGAAGAAGCTTTAATTTTACAGTTATTAAGTGTTCACTTGGTGCAATTTCTTTTGTTGAAATATTTAATGCACTGCATCATTTGGTCTTTCTAGTTCAACAAATGCACTTTTGCAAATACATCTGAAATGTTATAGAAGACTTTATTGTTGCAAAAAGTTATTATTAAATTTTTTTTTTATTAAACATATGTGTGGTGAATAGATGCATTGTTAAAAATATTCTGGTCAAGGTTTGGACCAAATGTGAAAATTTGCAATGCACTTGAATTATTTTGCTCATCAATAAATGATGCAGTATAAAGCCTTTATTGTGAATTCCTTTATTTATTTTTATGACTTAGTTTAGGTGTTAGCATATTTGGAGTTAAATCTCAAGAAATAATATAAGTAGGGGTCGTCGGCCCAGTGGCATCTCAAAATTTTCAAATCTGGCCCAGAAGAAAAAGTAATTGAATAGGCCTGCCATAGAGGTAGTAATTAATTAACAATCAGTTTGCCATTTATCAAAGATGCTTATTATAAAGTGTTACCCTAGTTTACAGTAACACTTTAATGTTTTCTCTTAGTCATTCATTTATTGTCTGTTTTTGCTTCTGTGCTCACGTTCCATTCATAATGTAATGTAAATTCATAATTTTGCGCCATCTAGCAAACAGTTTCTTGTAGCTTTGCATATATTTGTAGATAGTTGATGGACTTTCTGCTGAGACCCCAAAAGCTCTGGGCCTGTTCCTGGTTTCCCCATTTAGTAATCCAACCATGTCATCATGCCAGAGAGCCATATGACTGAAAGATGAAAAACTCTGCATGCAAGCTAAGTGTGTGCTCTGCCACCTTAACAAGTGTAAAAATAGGGATGTCTGTCAGGAAAGCAGAGTGTCTTAGCTGCCCACATGGCCAGTCAAGAGAATCCTTCAGCGGGTAGCTACGGAACAGCAATGACACGCCGAGACAGAGACAATTGTGTCTTCACCGGGAATGCCAGTGGAACATCTGAAAGGTTTTGCTCTCAGTAAATTGCCACAATAACTGGATTCCTGTTGCTATGGTGGTTCGTGATGTGCTTCTGGGCAGTGTGCTACACAAAAAGTGGTGAACTCTTAAAAAACCTTGAGCGACATTTTGTGTCTTTCAAAAAACACACTCTGGTCTTCATTAGGTTGCATTGCTCTTGGACGTTCAGCTTTGTTGTTGCTTTCATGGAAATAAAGGATATCTCCAAGAGTCTGCCTGGTTCCATTAAACTTAATTAAACTAAAAATTATAAACAATATTGAGACTTTGGACAAGGTTACGAGCAGCACCAGTGTCTTCAGGAATGTGATTGATGAAACTCTGTGATTAAATTCATTCATGGCCCAGCAGTTAATTGTACACTAATAAAAAGTGAATGTCACAGAGCCCACAGCTATCAGACCAACTGTCCTGCAGAGACCTAGGAGTTTGTGAGGGGTGAGACCTCGCGGGAAGCGGAAGATGTAGCCATTCAGAGTCCCTGTTGTGTGGGAAACACAACCTTGGGGTGAGTTCATGCTCAAGTTTTCCCTAAAGATGAAATTACGCTAGAGGCAACAAACAAGTTAATTGGCTGGATTCAGCATTTGATGGAAAGCGTATATATTTCTGTTATAAGAGTATATTACTATAGAGCTTTAAATAATACTGTTGTCACCTGGATTTCCCTTCTGCAGTCAAGTAGATCATTATGTTATAATTATACATTGTTGTTTAACTATACATGATTCTGTTTGTTTAAACTGTGTTAAGTTCTGTTTAATTTAACATTTTAACTATTGCAACAAAAGAATTTCAGACGCCAAATCTCAGCCCAACAGAGCACATCATGGATGTGTAGGCAACAAATCTGTGTGATTGTGTTACACCTTTTTACTCAAGCTGTGCACTCAAAGCACTTTCTACCACAAGTCGCATTCACCCAGTCACATCCACATTCATATACCACTATGGTTTGATGTGAGATGTTTGGTTTCGCAGATTCAGATGTTTTGCAAATGATTATTTACTCTTTTGATAAAAAAAAAAGAAATGTGTCTCAGCAGTTGGAAAAGACTAATAAAATGCCCAAACTTAGTCATAGGTGTCTTTTGGAGGAGAGATTCTCAGAACAAAGACAGCGTTTTACGTGCTACAGCTAGTAACTGCATCTTAATTGGCTTAAATTACTAACCCAACATTTGTTAACAAAATGTAATTTAAGCAATATAAATGTAGAGTTTCTCCAAATAATGAGAGAAGTTGACCAGTTCCTTAAGATAAGAGTTTATTGATCATGGAGGATTTTATCAATTGTTACAGGAGCACAGAGAAGAGGGCAGAAGAGGTAGATGCACAAAGCTGTGAGCTTTAATTCCAAACTGTCAGTAGGTTTAAGATCAACAGTTTGGCTTTTTTCCGCTGTACATAGATGGCACTGCAAATATTCACAAATCACAATGAAGTTTGCTAAGCAGTTTAAAGAGTTTGTGTGGGCGGTGACAGGTGTCAGAATACAATATTGAGAAGTATATGTAGTATACTAAACAAAAGTTCATCCGTTATAGAAATTATTTATTCTAAAACTTGGGTCGCTCTTGAAAAAAGCGGTGTGGTGTAGCCCAGGTGACAAAACTGACTAATGAAAGGAAAATGGAATTAATAGGAGTGTATGCTTAAATTTCAAATGCCCTACTGCACTTGAATGCATCGTTCAGTGTATGCGATCCGACGCTGTTCAGCAGCCAATCAGGAATCACGCTCAGAAGCGTAGGGTGAAGTCGAGGCGCAAATGGAGAAGGTAGCTACATGCTGAAGGGAGAACATCTCGGTTGATAAAGTGAAGAGAAAGCCAGAAGCAATTAGCTTATTTGCTGCGAGCTCAGGAGAGAGTGATTCGGCAAAGGGAGACGAGTTACAGCAGCTGGTGTTGCCGTTCGCGTTGGGAGCTGTGGATGCGCCGAAGCTAACAAACTCCATTTGAAATCCAGAGCAACGGTGAGAACCACGTTTCGTTTAGCTACAGCTAGCTTGTTTCGGCTGCTGGAATTAAAGCTAATGAGTGAGCTATGGTGAAATAAGTGCAAACTGAATGTGTAGCTGCGAGTAGGCTGCAGTCACTGTGATTTATGTATTGTAATGTATGCTAAGAAGAGTTGTAGTTGTGTATTGTTGCTAAATGTGTTTTGTAAGCTCAAATTATAGGGGAACTCTATTCCTCCTTTGTAAATTAAAGCAGGTTAGAGGGCAATTTTTGGTGCAGTTTCTCTATTGTATTAATAGGCCTGTAATGCAAGAGAAGAAATTAAGCACACTTCTTTGATACCTCTAAACCAACTTGTATGTGTACTCATTTTGTTTAAAATTGTTTGTTTATTCAGGTTGTGATAACTTTTCACAAGATTGATTTGAAATTGTAACTTAGTAGAACATTGTTCACACGAACAGTAAGTAATATGAGTGCTTGAATATTTAGTTCTCATGTTTGATTAGTTTTTAATTGCTGAATGTTGTACAACTAAAACAGAGATTTAACTGACTGAGGACATATGACCAAGGTTAAATTCAATAGATATGTTGATTTTGAATCTTTAATGATGCATCTAAGAATATGAAGTAATGGACATATACATGTATGACCTTATCTGTAGGTCAGGTTTTTTTGAGTGGACAAGAAAAACAGTCTTGAGGACCCAGCGAGACTCCGATCCAATTCGATGGCGAGCTAAAAGGACTTTGGAGAAAGACCCAGATCCAGAGAAGGAAAGAGTCAAGTACACACATATACACATACAGACCATTCAGATAGACTCAGCATACCCGGTACACCTGCAACACGGGCTGTCTTTCCCATAAGAGACTCAGACGGACAATTTCCTTTTTCATCCCTAGTGGGACTTGTGCACAATTTTCTTTTTTTTGTTTTGGGGTTTTCAGTTAATTGATTGTAAGCCATGGCAAATTTTATTTTTATTATGTAACAATATAAGAGTTGCTACTCAATTTCATCTCTGTGTTCGGCTCATTATTACTGCTTTATTCCTTGGCTCCACGAACCAGGTTCTTCTGATCTTAGGCCCACAGTTGTTCTATCAGTTATCTCACTATTAAATGTAATCTGCTCTCGTATCTCGGGAAGTTGGTTACATAAGTGGCGAGCCAGCCAGGAGCCATTTGAATTTAGCAGCAATACTGAGACGTGATCAGTATGGATTTCATACAGAAGTCTGGCGTCAAAATTCCAAACGCAGTTATTATCAGCGGAGTCACTAAGGTGGTCAGCCAAGATGAGCAGGTGATCGACTTTCTGAAACATTATGGGAAGATTGAGAGATGCTTTTCTGTTGATGATTCATTGTCTAAGTTCCACCAAAACCTGATCGTTGAATATTCCAGTGGTTCAGCCATAGAAGGTTTAGAGGCTCACTTACCTTATAAATACACCTCACATGATGACCCCACTGTTGTGTATGAAATCAGTGCACTCAGTAGCGTATATGCTGCCCAGGTTGGAAGTAATGTCACAAAAACTTACTTAGCTGAACTTAAAGAACTAGCCAAGCTGAGTGGCAAAGACTATAGTGAGGTGTTGAAGCAAACAATGTCCCAGATTGGGGAGGATGTTGAAGCCATTCAACCCGTAGCCGAAGATTCTCCCCATACACATGTTGAGACCATCACACTATCTTCACCCACTATTAAAGAACAACAAGATCCCACTATTTTCCTAAATGCCACACCAAGCAGCAAAGGTGCCACTGACCATGTCACCCTCACTAGTAAAGGGAGGACACTGCCACTTTCATTAACTGATATGAACCCACCTGACATCCAGAAGGTCGTGGTTGAGCATATAGTACGGAGTCAAGATGTTGTTCCACCCATGCAGTCCCAAGTGAGGCTTCGCTCTTTCTCCGGGAAAACTTCCCGACCTAATAATGAAACAGATTATGACACATGGCGCGCACACATTGAACTACTCCAAAGTGATCCTAGTTTGCCTCCCTTGCAAATATCCAGAAAGATTCTTGAGAGCCTGCTTCCTCCAGCAGCGGATATAGTAAGGGGTTTACGGCCTGAGTCATCACCCGCAGCCTACCTGCAGCTCCTAGACTCCGCCTTTGGCACAGTGGAAGATGGGGAGGAACTTTTTGCCCGATTCTTGAACACTCTCCAAGATCCAGGTGAGAAACCATCCACTTACCTCCATCGACTTCAGGCTGCATTAAGCCGCGTTGCAAAGAGGGGTGGAATTGCCTGTACAGAGGTTGACAAACATCTCCTAAAACAATTCTGCAGGGGTTGTTGGGATGACGCTCTGCTGAGTGCCTTCCAGCTTGAACAAAAGAAAACCCATCCCCCCCAGTTTTCAGATCTCCTACTACTGATTCGCTCTGAAGAAGATCGACAACAAGCAAAAAGTAGTCGTATGAAAAAACACATGGGTACCACAAAACACAGAGCCCAGTTGCAGCTCCAAGGTGCCTATGCTTGTGAACCAGAAAAGAAACATGAGGGTAGTAACAATGCCATTGAGGAATTGAGGAAACAGGTGGCCAGTTTACAAAGTCAGTTAACTACATTCATGACACAGAAGAAAGAAAAAAATGAGGGATCTCCATGGAAACCTCAGGGCAGAATGTCAAGACCAGAGGAGGGGGATGCAGACGCACAAAGGCAGACTAAAAAGAAACAGATATACAAACCCAAACCCTGGTACTGCTTCAACTGCGGCGAAGATGGGCATATTGCCTCACGTTGCACTGACCCTCCCAACCCTATCCTAGTAGGAGAGAAGAAGAAGCAGTTGAAAGAAAGACAGCTCAAGTGGGAGTCACAAAATGGTGCTGCCTCACCTTTAAACGGTTAACAGTTCCTGTTGTGGGACAAACAGGGACTGAGGGGAGTCAACAATGTCCCTCAGACATGCCAAGTGAATCCAAACTCTCTGTCAAGAGCTGTGGGGCGACTACATCCGCGGAAGAGCTTAATGCTCAACCACGCTCTGGCCTACCACATTCAAAGCAGAACCAACCCTCCCAAATGCCCAAACGGTTGGTTGGTACCAAGAGTACAGCTCAAGTGATTGTGAAAGGGGAAGAGGTTAGCTGTCTTCTTGACTCAGGATCGCAAGTTACAACTGTACCTGAGTCATTTTACAAGCAATACCTCTCCGACCAGGAGATTAAGCCCCTGCACGACCTCTTAGAAGTGGAAGGTGCAAATGGCCAGTTGGTGCCATATTTTGGTTATGTTGAGCTTACCATAACTTTTCCAAAAGACTTCTTAGGGGATTCGATAGATGTGACCACACTCGCTTTAGTTGTGCCTGATACCTCACAGTCCCTCATGATTATAGGCACAAACACGTTAGATGTATTGTTTGACATTTACTCAGGGACTGATGTAATCTGTCGCCATTCTCTCCCATATGGCTACAAAATAGTTTTCAAACTTATTGAGCTGAGACGAAAACAAGCAAGTAATGACCAGCAGGGGTTGGTGAGAATGCAAGGCAGGAGCCCTCAAGTCATCCCAGCCGGTAAAACAGTAGTGGTGGAGGGTGTTGCTCTGGCCAATGGCCTCCAAGGTGAAAAATCCGTTATTATTGAGTACCCATCATCATCCCCCTTGCCAGGTGGGCTGCTGGTCCGAGCTGGTCTAGTTGACTTCCCTCGGTTGCGGCCCCATAAGTTGCCAGTAGTCATAAGCAATGAGTCAGACCATGACATTGTCATCCCTGCAAAAAGCACTATTGCAGAGATTGGCACTTATCAGACCATCCTATTAAAAGAACATTGCATAGTCAAGCAATCAGAATCCCTCCAAAGAACCCCAGAAACTCAGTCATCTCAAGAGTCCACCTTACATTTCAATTTTGGTGACTCCCCAGTCCCACTTGAATGGAGAGAGCGCATCACTCGGCAGCTCAACAGCATGCCTGATGTCTTTGCGCAGCATGATCTGGACTTTGGCCAGACAGATAAAGTGAGACACCACATAAAACTCACAGATGAAACCCCTTTCAAACTGCGTGCCCGACCAATACACCCTCAAGACATTGAGGCTGTCCGAAGGCACATTCAAGAGCTCCTTGATGCAGGAGTAATCAGAGAGTCAGAGTCACCATTTGCGTCACCCATAGTGGTAGTACGGAAAAAGAATGGCCAAGTACGGCTATGCATTGACTACAGACGTCTGAATCTCCAGACTATAAAAGATGCATACAACCTTCCAAAGCTGGAGGACACATTCTCAGCTCTCAGTGGTTCCCAGTGGTTCTCGGTACTCGACCTAAAGTCAGGATACTATCAGATCGAGGTCGAAGAAGCAGACAGACAGAAGACAGCCTTTGTATGTCCCCTCGGATTCTGGGAGTTCAACAGGATGCCCCAGGGTGTAACTAATGCTCCCAGCACCTTCCAGAGATTGATGGAAAGGTGCATGGGGGACATGCATTTGAAGGACGTGCTGGTATTCCTGGATGACTTGATAGTATTCTCCAAAACTCTTGAGGAGCATGAGGAGAGACTTATGAAGGTTCTCACTCGCCTCAAAGAGTTCGGATTGAAGCTATCCCCAGAAAAATGCATCTTCTTTCAGACCTCAGTTAGATACTTGGGCCATATAGTCTCCAGAGATGGGGTTCAGACTGATCCTGAGAAGATAGCAGCCCTTAAATCATGGCCTGTTCCCCAGACCCTGCGAGAACTAAAATCTTTCCTCGGTTTTGCTGGGTACTACAGGAGGTTCGTTAAGGGTTACTCTAGCATCGTAAAACCTCTCCACAATTTGACCTCTGGTTACCCACCTTACCACAAGAAATCAAGGGGGAAACCAGTAGGTATAACACAGAGAAGAGACCAATACCATAACCCGAAAGAGCCCTTTGGAAGTCGCTGGACGCCAGGTTGCCAGCAGGCTTTCGAGACAGTCATTCAGAGCCTTACAACCGCCCCTGTATTAGCCTTTGCTGACCCCCAGAAGCCTTATATATTGCACACCGATGCCAGCACCACTGGCCTGGGAGCGGTGTTATATCAGGAACAAGAGGGCCAGCTTCGAGTTATAGGCTATGCAAGCAGAGGGCTGTCTCGAAGTGAGAGTCGATATCCAGCACACAAGTTGGAATTTTTGGCACTCAAGTGGTCGGTGACGGAGAAGTTCAGTGATTATCTTTACGGCAACCACTTCACTGTTGTAACAGATAGCAATCCACTGACTTACATCCTGACCTCTGCAAAACTTGATGCAACCAGTTATCGATGGCTATCAGCGCTATCCACGTTCTCATTCAAACTCCTCTATCGTCCAGGAAAACAGAATGGAGATGCAGATGGGTTATCTCGAAGGCCCCATGGGGTACTGGCAGATGATTTAAGGTCTCAAAAAGAAAGAGAGCGCATTCAACAGTTCACGCAAGATCACCTCTCTGATCCAAAGAACATCAATGCAGTAGATCAGTCAGTTGTGAGAGCAATTTGTGAGAGGCAGCTCATCTACAGTGCCCGTCCTGATGATGGGGAAGAGGGGAAGACAGACTGCGTTGCTTTAGTGGAGACTCTTGCCATGTCCCCTAGTGCTGTACCCGACAGCTATGGACAGGAAGAACGGTTTGGTGGCCTGCCAACCATCCCCCACCTGTCTGAGACCGAACTGGCAGATAGGCAAAGGGCTGATGAATGCATAAAACATGTCATTTCCCAGATGGAGCATGGGAGCACACCACCTCCCACATTGCGGGATCAACTTCCTGATCTCCCGCTCCTTCTCCGAGAACTCCCCCGTCTTGAGCTTATGAACAAAGTTCTGTATAGACGACGTCGGGTAGGGTCTCAGATAACTTACCAGCTTGTACTTCCATCAGAGCTTCGAGACACAGTCCTCACCAGCCTACATGACCACATGGGTCATATGGGAGTCGACCGCACCATGGATCTTGTGAGGACCAGGTTCTATTGGCCAAGGATGGCTGTGGATGTAGAGAAGAAAGTGAGGACATGTGGCAGGTGCGTGCGGAGGAAAGCACAACCTGAAAGAGCGGCACCCTTGGTGAATATTAGCACAACCAGACCCCTTGAACTCCTCTGCATGGATTTCTTGTCCCTGGAAGCCGACAAAAGTGGAACCAAGGATATACTTGTGATCACAGATCACTTCACCAAATTTGCAGTTGCCATCCCAACACCCAACCAAAAGGCCCGCACAGTAGCAAAGTGTCTGTGGGAAAATTTCATGGTACACTATGGTATCCCAGAAAAGCTACATAGTGACCAGGGGCCAGATTTCGAGTCGCGAACAATCAAGGAACTTTGTCATGTCGCCGGTATCCACAAGGTTAGGACAACTCCATATCACCCAAGAGGAAACCCTGTGGAGCGATTTAATCGCACCCTGCTTGACATGTTGGGCACTCTTCAAAATCAAGATAAGTGTTGTTGGCGTGACCATGTAAGACCTCTTGTCCATGCCTATAATTGCACCAGGAATGAGGTAACTGGTTTCACCCCATATGAACTGATGTTTGGCCGCCAACCTCGTCTGCCATTTGACCTTGCATTCAACTTGCCAGTAAACGAGAGTCAGCATTCATCTCACTCCGAGTATGTGAGAAACCTCAAGTCACGTCTCAAAGAAAGCTACCAGGTAGCTATGGACCAGGCTGCAAAAATAGCTCATAAGAACAAAGCAAGGTATGACAGACGTGTAACAGCCTCAGATTTGGAAGCTGGAGATCGAGTGCTGGTCAGAAATGTCCGCATTCGGGGTAAACATAAGCTGTCAGACAAATGGGAAACCACTGTGCATGTAGTGGTGAGAAGAGCAGGTACCCTCCCAGTTTACATGGTCAAGCCTGAGAACAGGGATGGTCCCTTAAGGATGCTACATAGAGATCTACTACTCCCATGTGGGTATCTGCCCATGGAGGAAAGCAGTGCGCCTGTCCAAAACCCAGTATCCCGCAAGCCAGGAACTCGTGCTAATCCTGCTGTAGAGGAGGAGAACTCCTCAGATGAAGGAGATGATGTACTAATTCCAATTTATTCAGGGTCTCCTGTTCCCACAGTTTGTGAAAGTCCTGTGGAACCTGATCTATTGTTGACTAATGTACAAGATACACAGCGTGCTGAACCTCCAGGCCTTCACCCTGTCGAGAGTCCAGAAACCGCTCAGAATGCCAAGAGAATTTCTGATATTGACAACCTGCCTGATATTGACAACCCGCCTGATATTGACAATCTACCCGATCTTGACCAAAACTTACCTGATATGTCCAACAGTACTTCAGATGGTCCCCTGATACTCACTGAGTCTAACTCTTATCAGAGTGACACTGAGTGCTTACCTAAATCCACCGAACAAGCAGAAAAGACAGCCTTCACTCAAGAAGAATTACCTGAGGTTGAATACCCGAGCATCCAAGGTGAGCAACCTCTAGTTCCAGCAAAGATAACAGCGAGTACTGAGGAGAATGGCAGTAAAAGTGCAGAATCTGAGGAGGATGGGACAGTCCTGATGGATGAAGAGAAGGAAAAGAAGGAAACAGATATGAATGATTTTGTCAGAAGATCTGAGAGGAACCGTCAACCACCAAAACGGCTCGACTATCCGGAGTTAGGTAATCCCTTAATCACTGCAGTGAAGTCATTCTTTCAAGGACTCTCCAAAGCTTGGGAAGATATCGAAGGTGATGGTAAAGAACCTGGTCCTACCCCTTCTCTGTCCCCCCGAGTGATCATCATTTAACCATCTACCATGCACAGGGACGTGCATAGGTTCAGGAGGGGAGGGTGTAGCCCAGGTGACAAAACTGACTAATGAAAGGAAAATGGAATTAATAGGAGTGTATGCTTAAATTTCAAATGCCCTACTGCACTTGAATGCATCGTTCAGTGTATGCGATCCGACGCTGTTCAGCAGCCAATCAGGAATCACGCTCAGAAGCGTAGGGTGAAGTCGAGGCGCAAATGGAGAAGGTAGCTACATGCTGAAGGGAGAACATCTCGGTTGATAAAGTGAAGAGAAAGCCAGAAGCAATTAGCTTACTTGCTGCGAGTTCAGGAGAGAGTGATTCGGCAAAGGGAGACGAGTTACAGCAGCTGGTGTTGCCGTTCGCGTTGGGAGCTGTGGATGCGCTGAAGCTAACAAACTCCATTTGAAATCCAGAGCAACGGTGAGAACCACGTTTCGTTTAGCTACAGCTAGCTTGTTTCGGCTGCTGGAATTAAAGCTAATGAGTGAGCTATGGTGAAATAAGTGCAAACTGAATGTGTAACTGCAAGTAGGCTGCAGTCACTGTGATTTATGTATTGTAATGTATGCTAAGAAGAGTTGTAGTTGTGTATTGTTGCTAAATGTGTTTTGTAAGCTCAAATTATAGGGGAACTCTATTCCTCCTTTGTAAATTAAAGCAGGTTAGAGGGCAATTTTTGGTGCAGTTTCTCTATTGTATTAATAGGCCTGTAATGCAAGAGAAGAAATTAAGCACACTTCTTTGATACCTCTAAACCAACTTGTATGTGTACTCATTTTGTTTAAAATTGTTTGTTTATTCAGGTTGTGATAACTTTTCACAAGATTGATTTGAAATTGTAACTTAGTAGAACATTGTTCACACGAACAGTAAGTAATATGAGTGCTTGAATATTTAGTTCTCATGTTTGATTAGTTTTTAATTGCTGAATGTTGTACAACTAAAACAGAGATTTAACTGACTGAGGACATATGACCAAGGTTAAATGCAATAGATATGTTGATTTTGAATCTTTAATGATGCATCTAAGAATATGAAGTAATGGACATATACATGTATGACCTTATCTGTAGGTCAGGTTTTTTTGAGTGGACAAGAAAAACAGTCTTGAGGACCCAGCGAGACTCCGATCCGATTCGATGGCGAGCTAAAAGGACTTTGGAGAAAGACCCAGATCCAGAGAAGGAAAGAGTCAAGTACACACATATACACATACAGACCATTCAGATAGACTCAGCATACCCGGTACACCTGCAACACGGGCTGTCTTTCCCATAAGAGACTCAGACGGACAATTTCCTTTTTCATCCCTAGTGGGACTTGTGCACAATTTTCTTTTTTTTTGTTTTGGGGTTTTCAGTTAATTGATTGTAAGCCATGGCAAATTTTATTTTTATTATGTAACAATATAAGAGTTGCTACTCAATTTCATCTCTGTGTTCGGCTCATTATTACTGCTTTATTCCTTGGCTCCACGAACCAGGTTCTTCTGATCTTAGGCCCACAGTTGTTCTATCAGTTATCTCACTATTAAATGTAATCTGCTCTCGTATCTCGGGAAGTTGGTTACAGTGGTCTTTACAAGGAATTTGATACTGAACAATGAAGTCAAATTTCTAGCGTTAAAAAGCAGCATTGTGTAATTAGAGGTGAAATAATATCTTACACTGCAACACGCAACAAAATTAGAAAAGCAAGGCAGGAACAGCTCATCAGCTCTATACTGGAGCTGGACCGGAGACATTCAATGTCACCCTCTCCCGAGCTATACAAAGAGAGACTTTATTTACAAATGCAATACAATCTTATATCAACACAGGACGTGGAACAATCCTTGCTTAGATCCCGAGGCTTTGTATACGAACACGGTGAGAGGGCGGGCCGCCTTCTGGCCCATCAACTCAAAAGTCGGTCGGCGGCGCAGCTCATATCACAGATCCAAAAGACCTCCGACGAGCAAACTGTCGATCCGGCTGAAATAAACCGAGTCTTTGAGAAATTTTATTCTGTTCTATACTTATCACAATCTCCGGAGGATGATTCAGATATGAATAATTTTCTAGACGGCTTGGATATCCCTGCTATAGATCCTGATAGGAAGAGGGATATGGATAGGCCCCTTACTCTTATTGAAGTCATCAATTCTATTTCGGCAATACAGAGCGGCAAGGCCCCTGGACCAGATGGCTATCCAATCGAATTCTACAAAAAATTCTCATCCAAGTTAGCACCTCTTTTACTTGAAATGTTTAACCACTCACTGGATCAGAGAACCTTGCCACAGACTCTTACAGAAGCCAACATTATACTTTTACTAAAACATGGTAAAAACCCAACAGACTGCACTTCCTACAGGCCCATATCACTCCTAAATGGAGACGTTAAAATCTTAGCTAAACTTCTGGCTACAAGATTGGACGCGGCCATGGCAGACATAATTTCCCCGGACCAAACTGGGTTCATGAGAGGTCGTCATTCTTTTTCTAATATACGCAGGCTTATTAGTGTTGTTCACTCCCCTGCATCGGGGGAGACCCCTGAGGTTGTGGTCTCCCTCGATGCAGAGAAAGCATTCGACCGGGTCGAGTGGCCCTACCTATTTGCAGTTTTGGCTAGGTTTGGGTTTGGGCCCAAATTTACATCATGGGTACAACTGTTATATACATCGCCCAAAGCAAGTATAATCACTAACAGAACAAGGTCTAGGCCCTTCTCTTTATCCAGGGGTACCCGGCAGGGTTGTCCTCTCAGCCTCTCCTCTCCTTTTCGTTTTGGCTATTGAACCACTTTCAATTATGCTTAGGACCTCACAGGGCTTTAAGGGTATTTATAGAGAACAGCAGGAACATCGGCTGTCCTTATACGCAGATGACCTATTGCTCTACATCTCGGACCCAGTGTCATCCGCCCCAAACATTGTGAGCTTGCTAAACCGCTTTGGTAAATTTTCAGGATACAAGTTGAAGTTCCTAAAGAGTGAATGTTTTCCAATTAATAAAGCTGGACTCCAAATTACAGAAACTGACTTGCTCTCTAGAACAGGATTCAAATATTTAGGAATCAACGTGACGCGTTCTTTTTCTGATTTGTTTGGAAAAAACTTCACCCCTTTGCTTAATAATCTTAAATGCGACCTACAGAGGTGGAGTGTTCTAAATTTATCCCTAGCTGGCAAAGTAGCATGTATTAAAATGAACATCTTGCCAAGATTTATGTATCTCTTTCAGAGTATCCCAATTTTTCTCCCAAAATCATTCTTCAGACTTATTGATAAACAGCTGTCCTCGTTCATATGGAGTAATAAACACCCCAGAATCAGTAGGCGTTTCCTTCAGAGACAAAAGGAAGAGGGGGGCATGGCTCTACCTAATTTGTTGTATTACTACTGGGCAGCAAACCTACAAAAGGTAGTCTGTTTGTTCCAACAACCGGATGCTGATTGGTGCCAATTAGAACTGAATGCATGTAAGCCATCATCATTCCCTGCATTAGTTACCTCAAAGCTCCCTCTCTCCCCTAAGCAACATTCTTCATGCCCAGTTGTAATCTCCACCCTAAAAATATGGTCACAATTTAGACAACACTTCAACATGACAAACTTCTCTGTCTATAGTCCCATATGTGATAACCATGTTTTCTTGCCATCCATGTTAGACTCTGTCTTTGCCCAATGGCAGAAAGCAGGCTTAAGTAAATTTAGTGACCTTTATATAGAGGGTACTTTTGCTACTTTTGATGCTATCTCCTCTAAATTTAGTTTACAACGCTCCTCCCTATTTCGATATCTCCAGATTCGAGACTTTGTTCGCAATATCAGTCCTTGCTTTCCCAGCTTACCCCCAAAGGGAGGAATCGACATAATTTTACAAACCCCTACACATTGTAAAGGTCTCATCTCCAAAATCTATAATAGCATCTCATCACTCAACGCAGTAAAGCTCAATGTGATCAGAGAAGAATGGTCAGAAGAACTTGGGATACACATCTCTGATGAGACCTGGAACCACGCATTACGTAGAGTAAATGGGTCAACATCATGCGCTCGACTTGGACTAATTCAGTTCAAGGTCCTCCATAGGATTCATTACAGCAGGGCCAGACTCGCAAGGATTTATCCTACAGTCAGTGAAACCTGTGCTCGTTGCCATATAGCCCCGGCAAATCTAACTCACATGTTCTGGTCCTGTAATAAACTGCGCAGCTTCTGGTCTACAATCTTTCAGATCCTATCTGGGGCTTTCGAAATAGGTATCCAACCCAGCGCCGAATTGGCAATATTTGGAGTCCCAGGGGAGGGCACATCATTAACACATGACTTTAAAAATGTACTGGCTTTTTCAACTCTCCTTGCCCGAAGAAGAATACTATTAGCATGGAGATCAGAACACCCACCCAGGGCTTCTCTTTGGTTGAAAGATCTGACCCTGTTCCTTAAGTTAGAAAAGATCAAGTTCTGTGTTAGAGGTTCGATCCAAAAATTTTATAAAACTTGGGCCCCTCTATTATCTTATTTTGAGAGACTGGATGTCCTCCCTCGAGCCTGAAGTTCACGCAAGAGCTGGTTCTGCTGCATGTGTGCCTGCCCCTCCAGCCTGGTGGCCTCAACGGTTCCCTGTGGTTCCGGCTTTTGACAGTGATTGACAACCTGTGCAGTCTTAAACGTCCATGCCCTGACTTGGTTTGTGTACCCATGCTTGTGTGGACGCCTGTTCGTAAATTGTTCACGTTTTTTGTGTTGTTTCCTGGGTTTTCATGCTCGTGGTCTTTCAGCTGTAATTTATTTATTTATTTATTTTCTAACTCCTGTTATATCGTTTTATTTTGTTGTTTCATTGTTTGCAGCAGGGTGGGAATAGATGGGGAGGGGTAGGGGGAACAAGGGGAAGGGAAAGGGAAAGGGAAAAAAAAAAAAACAAACAAACAAAAAACATTTTGCTTTGTCCCTGTGGTCAACGACCTGTTGTTGATGAATGTTTAATAAAAAAAATATAAAAAAAAAAAAAAAGCAGCATTGTTTCCAGCCTGGTAATTTTTTTAAATAATTCATGCTTTTGGATAAAGGCCTTTTGACTCATTTGAGTTACTGGATTGGACTTCTCCATTGTGTTTGTGCTATTGGTGCCTTTCGGAGCATTTTTAGTGGAATTATCTGACTTATATGGTCTTGCGTGTGGTACTGAATGTCCAAGAAGTTTGCGCTTCAGTTTTGATGAGTGAAATTCTAGGATTTTGTTAGTTTGTTACTTTTCAGATACTGTACGTATGTCAGCATCACGCCTCTACCAATTATGAACACATCTCAACAACTGAGCTTGCTAGCCCTGGTTAAACATTTTGCATTATACCCTTGTGTCCAAATATGGCCACTTCTGGCTTCAAAAAAATCCAACACGGTGGCAGCCAGTGCTCCCAACATTAAGAATGCAAAACCAGAGGTTGAGGTTGCAGTGGCTACCTCCATCTGTTATATAGAGTCAATGGTCATGCACCTCCATTCAGTGAGTCAGTGAGTCGGTGCCACTTACCACCCTCATTTAACCTCACAGGGTTAAAGTGTCATTGGGGACAGTCCCAACATTAACCCTAACCCTAGGCAATCAGAATATGTAAGTTTTGTTTTTATTTAATCATTTTCCTAAGTCTTGGTGATCAGGAAAGAAAAGAAAAAATATAATCATTGTAACTGGCACACACACACACACACACACAAAAAAAAGACAATTTTGTCATTCTACAAAATTTTGGGTTAGGATAACAACAAAACTAATGTCACGAAAATAAGTAATCAGAAAGTTCAGAAGGCGCTGATAATAGCATATCTGATAATAGCTTTGACAGAAAGACAGAACTGCTTCAAATGAAACCTTCAACTGTGCCTTTGTTCAACTGAGCTAGGACTGCTAACAAACCTGTGCCTAGGCTACTAATGATTAGGAGGGGCTTATGGTGCTAACAAGCTGACGTGTCAACACCTAATTAATTGCCAAAAGAAAGACAGTCCAATCAGTGGACTTTGAAGAATATCCACTTGAACATGAGTCCTTTGACACAAGGTTCTTTCATATCCACTCCAGCAGCAATACTGCATCACTGACATATTCATCAACATTTCATTATAATACATGATATAACAACAACATTTTGTACAGACATTTTGGTCACCAGAGGATATAGCAGAGTTCCTCAACCCCCTGACTCTACTCGTACCACCACTGGATATTTAGTTTTTAAGATGTGAGAGCTTGGACTGAGATGTTCCAGGGGATGCATTTCACCCATGTCTACCCTAATAACCGGAAAAAATAATTTGATTAATATAACGAAATGACTTTCCTCGAACATAGAGGAAAATCACTGAGTTGCCTCAGTTTTTATTTCGCACTATTATCAATTTAAGATTTTGCTTCATTCAGTGCTTTTGTTCACAGCAATTAATGTGTTATTATTATTATTATTATTATTATTATTATTATTATTATTATTATTATTATAAATGTAGTAAAAATGAGCATATCATATGACATGACAAGTGCAGACAACAGATGATTCTCTTATAGACTAGATATTTCATGCAGAATGATCAGTGGACCCGCTATGATCAAGCCCTTGGCAACAGACAAATTGCAGAAGAGAGCCAGAAATTAATGCTGATTAAGTGTAGAGGCAGATATAAACACAGAGTGAAAAGAGGTGAATGAAAACCACTCAGTGCATCATGGGAAGGCCCCAGCAGCCTAGGCCTATTGTAGCTAAAGGAAGGTTCAGTTTTGCCCAATCCAGCCCTAACCAGGGTTATAATAGTTTTGGATTTTACATTATAGTTTAGTTTTAGTTAGTTTTTACTTTTTTTTCTCTAATTCAGTTAGTTTTAATTAGTTTTCAGAGCAGTTTTTCTCGTTTTTATTAGTTTGTATTTTTGGTTTCATGCTTAGTTTTAGTTAGTTTCAGTATTAGTTTTAGTATTTTCATACCTAATCAGGTGCAAGCTTCAAGGCACAAAAGTGACTATTGTGTAATGAAAACTCAACAAAAGATCCCGTTTAAAGAAATATATTCAACAACCAACTGTTCACAGACAGCAGCACTACATGCTAAATGTGTGTAATATTAAGGACACACATGAACATCAACAGGGAGAAACAAAGAAAAACATGAACTCCCAAACTCAATAAATTCTACAATAAACTCCACAATAAAGTTCAGCATCAGTGCAGTAGATTAACAACAGCTACATGTGGTGTTTGACAAAAACAAACTCTTCGAAGGAGTCAAAGGTCAAATCCATCTGCATCCTGATGTTCTCACCACCTGATGCTGCTTCTGTTTTGGAGCTAGCTTGGTTAGATGCTGCTAATTAAACTTGCAGGGTCTTTGTACACAACCTACAGAAGTGTCCGACCTCATGTCCACATTTATACTTGTGTAGCTGGTGTGTGTGTTAATTACCTTGTGGTCGTGTGCAGGTGTTTTATATGCGGTGCATGCTAGGACTTTTGGTCCTCGCTCTTTGTGCTCAGTTTTTTGGCTGCAAACATATTTGTCCCTGTTTTTGTTCACTTTCTTCATTCCTTCACGTCCATCCTGATAGTTTCAACAGTCTCCCTCCAGGAATTTGCTGACAGTTGTGAGTCCTTATACTGATGCTTTGATTATTATTCCTGATTGTTATTCTCTCACTGATAAAGTAGCCGGAAACGCACAAGGACGCAACAGTTTGAGGTGGACATTTTTCATCATCCACAACAAGACTTTAGATTCTATCTGTGCTCTTGTACTCAAAGAACCTCCATACAGGACTCTGCGACTTTCTCGGCGGACCAGCGCGGTGAGCGCACGCGCATGCGCACTCACACAGTTGTCCTATGGCGCTCCCAGCTTAAACTCGGAGAGTGGAAACAATGATTTCATATCAATCCACAAGGTTTAAAAAAAAAAAACAAAAAAAAAAAACCAAGTAAATGAAAGTCAGTTTATCGATAATTTCAGTTAGTTTTAGTTAGTTTTGTAAACTCACAATTCAGTTTTAATTAGTTATCGTTTTTTCCTTTTAATTATAGTTTTTATTTATTTCAGTTAACGACAATGTTTTTTCAATTTCAGTTTTCGTTATTTCGTTCGTTTTCGTTAACTATAATAACCCTGGTCCTAACTATAAGCTTGATCAAAAACAAAACTTTTAAGCGTAACCTTAAAAAAGCACTGACCAGAGGCGACTGTAATGTACAGCGACGCAGGACAAAATTTGGCCAAATGGGGTGTCCATTAGAGGCACACAGTTGTGGAACACACTGCCAGCTTATATCAGGAACTGCGGCACCTACTCTGGTTTTAAAAACTCTTTGAAACATTGGCTGAAAACTAACTGGAGGTGCACTCATATGTAGATTACTTTATTTTGTTAGGGTGTCCTATCTTTACTGTAATTTTATGTTGTTTGTGTTATATAGGTGATGTTTGTATTATTTTCTGCTCTTTATCTCGTTGGATGTTTTTTGGTCTTACCTGCCTTAGGACAACGGATGAAAATTAGCTTTTGTGCTAACTCCGGCATATTTACATTGATGCTTATTGCAGACATGTTGATTAATGTGCATTGTCCTAATTTAAATAAATGAAATTAAAAAATAAAAATAGAGAGGTGCCTGCCTTCCATATTCAAACTGGGAGCTGGTTCCAAAGAAGGGGGGCCTGAAAGCTGAGGGCTCTGCCTCCTATTCAACTTTTAAACACCCTAGCAACCACACATAAGCCAGCAGTCTGTAAATACAGTGCTTTATTGGGGCAATATGGTACTATGACATTCAATTCTGTTAAATTCAATTCTGGATTTAACAGGGAGCCGGTGAAGAGAAGTCAACATGGGAGAAATCTGCTCTCTCTTTCTACTCCCTGTCAGTACTCTCGCTGCAGCATTTTGGATCAGCTGAAGGATTTTCAGGGAGCTTTTAGGACAGCCTGATAATAATGAATTACAATAGTCCAGCCTAGAAATAATAAATGCATGAATTAGTTTTTCAGCATCACTGTGAAAGAAGATGTTTCTAATTTTAGTGATATTGCACAAATGCAAGAAACCAGTTTAATATGTGCATTGAAGGACATATGCTGGTCAAAAATAACTTCAAAATTCCTCACAGTGTTACTTGAGGCCAAAGTAATGCCATCCAGAATAAGTATCTGATTAGGTACCAGGTTTTGAAGAGCCAAGTACAATAACTTCAGTTTCATCTGAATTTAGAAGCAAGAAATTAGAGGGCATCCAGGCCTTTATGTCTTTAAGAAATTCCTGCAGTTTAACTAATTGGTGTGTGTCATCTGACTTCATCGATAGATAAAGCTGAGTATCATCTGCATAGCAATGAAAATGTATGCTATGCCTTCTAATAATACTGCCTAAGGGAAGCATGTTTAATGTCAATAAAACTGGCCCAGCACAGAACCCTGTGGAACTCCTTAAGTAGCTTTAGTGTGTGAAAAAGTCTAACCACTGACATGAACAAATTTGAATCTATTAGATAAATATGATTCAAACCACTGTAACACAATACCTTCAATAACAGTGGCATGCACTACTCTCTGTAATAAAATATTATGGACAACAGTATTGACTGCTTCACTGAGGTCTAGTAGGACAAACAAAGAGATGAGTCCACTGATGCTTCTGTACTGTGAACAATTCTGAATCCTACTGAAACTCTTCAAATAAACCGTTCCTCTGCAGGTGATCAGTTTTACAACTACTCTTTCAAAACAAATTTGAGATAAAAGGAAGGTTGGAGATTGGTGTGAGGATACTGCTCCGTTCATCTACACAAATTTTACAAGATAACAGCTTTGTTATCTTGAGGGTGGATTTTACTGTTAGCCAACTAATCACATTGCTGCCTGCACTGTTATAAATTGTTCTGCAGCTGTACTTTGAAATCATAGACAGTTTGCAGCATGGAGCTGATCAAAACCAACAGGAATCTGTGGGGGGATTTGAGAGGGCACAATGTCACTTTACCATTGCTTTATCAGTAAATACATAGCACAGTGGCACAGCTGGCAGACATTAGCAAATTATGCCTCTCCATTTTATGCAGTAGCACATTGGAACCAGGGGTGCGTGGCAGGAGGAGAGGAGCTGACAGCAAGGAAACTGGTGCCATAACTAGAGGTGACCAAGCAGCTGTATGAAAGAATTGAGTGAAGTTAGATAAAACAATGAGAAAATAATCTAAGTTGAAAATGTTGTAATCTCTGTGTGTGTTGGGTATCCAGAGTAACAAGTATACAATGTTCGCAAACACTAGAAATGTCGGACATGCAGCTAATGCAGCTGATGCAGATGGTGGCGCAATAGGCTGCCACACTGAAAACATGCAGCAATGCAGTGACAACAACTTGAGAGGCTCAGGCTGCGTGGCATCAAGTGCTGTAAAATCCTTTGGCTCAGTCTGGATCCAGAGTTCAGCAGCCACCTCTGCTTCACCTGGTCATCACACTGCAGAATATTGGGGACGGAGTCCTTTCTGGATATGTTCAAGGCCACAGCAGAGGCGTGTAAATGGCTGGAGACTGAGTGGGTTGGGCAGCTGCTGCCCCTACTGTCCGGGGAGGTGCAGACAGCAGTACTGAGCCTACAACGAGCTGGCTCTTTTAAGGGGGACAGAAGATAGACAGTTGGCATACATCCAGTGGCTCAAGGAAGCAGCCAGGGCAGTCTGGCGGAGAACTGCAGATCCTGAAACTGGTGGTCCTGGAGCAGTTTGTGGATGGGCTCCCAGCAAAGACAGCAAAGTGGGTCTGCTGTCACTGGCAATCCTGGATGTGGCAGTCACACTGGTGGAGAATTGTCTCGCGGCGTGGCCGGAGGATTCACTCGCGCGCTGCCAGAAGACGAAGGAAAAAGCTTTTCGCTGTTCTCGGGGCCCCATCTTTGACCATGGAGCGACACATCCACAAATTTTATCCCATCTGGGGGCGGGGGGGTACAGCGTTCCAGTAAGGTGACAAGGGGGAAGACATCAGGCAATGGTGAACTTGGGCTGCTTGAAGATGCTGGTCCACCAAACGCTGGCTCAGACTGGGGTGTTGTTGGAAGCAGAATGGGTGGAGATTTAGTGTGTAGCGTGCCTTTGCACCCATTACTGTTAATGGAGGTCCCATTTGATCACACTGGCATGGACTTCATTGGGCCATTTCACCGGAGTGCATGCGGATATCATTTTGTCATAGTCCTAGTGGATTATTCAGCATGATATCCTGAAGCAGTGCCACTGGCAGGTGGCGTTTGACAGAGTGAAACAGGTTCTATGTGAGGAACCCCTGTGCCACACACCTAACTTTCTGCACCAATGAGCACAACAGATAGCAGACTGACTCCATCTTAATGCAGTTTTATCGCCCTCTTCATGTGCTAAAAGTCTCTTTGAAGCTGGCAACTGACTGCGAGTGGTCAAAGGCCCGATCCCCATCTTTAAAGCAACCATTTCAAAAGCAACAAGACTGCAAGTTCATTGCACACAATCATAATTTTGGTCATGCCATGGTCTTCAACCAGTATTTCCTCTAGTGTCACCGTGGAATGATGGGAAGTAGTTTCAGAAACTAGACATTGTTTACTTTTACTTTACCTTTTACTTTGGACTCACAGTTCTTCTGTTATGAGATTTTCTTTTTTTTGTATGCTGTATTGGTGACAATTCCACATAAAAGGGAACCAAATCCTAATCCTCAGAAAATTGTCAACCAACTGGTGAATGTTTGGAGGTTGAACTCCTCATTTCCTATAGAAATATCATCCTTAAGCTGTGTTCATCATTTATGATTTTATTTTTCAGTTGAGACAACAATAGAGCCAGTTTGCTGAGATGACTAAAAGCTGTTTCTTTCTGAGGTGTCCTCAACTAAATGCAGATTTGGAGCCAATTAGGTGAAATAAACTTTTTAAGAAGCAATTGTGTTGCAAGGCCACACAGAAGAAGGTTTGGTGAAATAGTTGAGCCTGTGTGTGGGTTGCTGGTCAATCTGCTGCACCCTCACTACACGTGGTAGCAGCATGGACAGACATAACCTCTCCAGATTCAGACAGCTGACACATTCTTCGTGTCCCCCTCTCTGATTGCTTGTGTCACTTTCACTTCCTGCTAATGTTGCCAGATGACGCTGCTTCTCTGTCTGATTTGCAGATTGAAATACTGTTAAATTAACACACCTTTTTATATTGCAATCAGTGAAATTAGCCCAAGGGTGAAATATTATATATATATATAAAATATTTCACCATACCACACCACACACACACAGTACCAGTTGAAAATATACTGGACACACTCACCCAGTGTGTCCAGTATATTTTTGAACTCTCTGTGATAACACAGAGCTAAGAGCTCCAGCGCAGGCGTCTTGTACTGTGGGTATAAAAGGTCCTAAATTTAACATGGGTAACAGCTACGCCTTTCATGAAAATATACTTTGAAATGAAAACTTGTTATTTTCTACTTGTTTGCTTCTGCATTTTTTTGAACACAAATGAAAGCAGTTTGTGCCTGTTCTGCAAGAGACTCACTGTTTGGACTGAATAAATAAGATTCCCCTTATATGTGGCCACCGCAACCAACTGCTATAATCACTGTCACCACCACCCACATCCACCCTGAGGAATCACAGAGACAGATGAGGACTGAGGACTGAGGTGTCAGTGCCATTGGAAAGGCAGGGAAAGTCAAAGAAGCCACCTGGAGCTACTGGGTGTCAGTACCAGACCTCATGCTAGTATTGCTTCTGTACCTGCTGTATTTTTAGCCTGAAAAGACGGGGTGCAACAGTGAGTCATATTTAGGTTGGCTGAACTTTCAGAACTCGGCTGAACAACAACATTTAAGTACACTTTAAAGTCTAATGTGTAGGATTCAGTGGGAACTATTAGCAGAAATGGAATGTAATAGCCATAATTATTTTCATTCGTGTATGAAAATATGACTTGTGTTTTTGCTGCAATGAGCAATTTATGTCAAATCCTGCCTTCATATTTTCATACTAAACTGAAGCGTATTCTCAGTGGTGTTTGAAAGGTAAATATATTTTCTGATAAAGTCTGAACATGTAAAGTCTAAAACATCATACTTCTGGCTAAAATAAATCCTTTGTAACATTAGCCATTAGACTGTATATAAAAGATGGAGGTAGTATCCAGGTTTCACTGGCTGTGAAAATGGATTTATGGTCTGTGATATTTTCACTTTTTGAATACATCACGATATTTATTTTGTAAATTGTGCTCCTGCCGGAGTCCAAAAAAGAACATTTCATCCTGATGGGAGTGGTCTCATAGGGCATGAGGGATCACTGAATGGTTGAGTAAGTGTAACATTTGCTGTGGCCTTTACACTTACCAGATCTCACCCCAGATGAACACCATGTTGGACTGAGGTATGAGATAACAGCATCACCATCATCAAATCGGCAAATCATTGAAAATCTTTTGAAACAATGGCGATCATCCATCCAGTGGATTTCCAGAACCTTCGAATATCAATGCCAAGTAACAGTAAGTAGCATTTACTCAGGCACTTTATGTAGTTTTCCTATAAGAACAGTGGTGCATAAACACTGTTTCCAGAGAGGTGAAGACTTAGAGCTCCTTCATTATTTCAGGCACATTTTAATAATAAACTTTAATAACATCAGGGAAATGTGACTTTATTTAAGTCACATATCTTAAATAAGGCACGGCAGGCACGGATAGTACAGTAACATTTTGACTCGGTGCACATTCTCAGATTTCAGCTTAGTCTCTTACATGTGAAGATAAAACTACTGAATGTAACACTTTTCACAAGCATTTAAGAAGACAAAGAGGATTATTGTTAACAAGCATCTCACTTTCTTTCAGAAACATCTTCAAAGCAAATTTTCCACACAATCAGCTGTGGAGTATCTTAAGTTCAAGTGTTTGAAGTCACAGGAAAGAAGTGTTCATTGTTGTGGAGACAAACGTGTTTACTCACAGACCTCAGCTTGATTACAATCCAAAGAGGCATTCTCACAATGCTTATTCACTGTGGGAATTTGACCTCATTTTGTCAGGGAAGCTGTACTTTGAAGTTGGAAATTAGACTGGACAAATTTTAGTCTTCCTTTTAGAAAAAGGCATCTTATCAAACACTTTTTATTTTTTCATTTAACTCTTAATATCAAAGCTTTTGAAGACTCAATTAGCCACATCTCTGGTCTTATCATAAAGCTACTTCAGTTTTAGATTTAATAGAGGGTCGTAGAGAGCAGAGCGATTGATGGGCCTGTGATATAAGCAGGCTGTTAGAATTGTTTTGCGCAGCTGCATATTTCAGGTATATAATATGTTAGTAAAGCATTACAGTTCTGTGAATGAGATCATTCAGAATCCCAGGGCCATTTCACAGCAACACAGACCATGAAGCATCTGGTTATTGGGTGTGTGCATAAATCCAGTCTGTTAAAGAGAATGCTCCGGCTGCTAAATGACAGAGCAGTGATGACGGAAAGACAGATCTGTCCAATCGGCTGAGAAATCTGCAGACTTCTTAGTAAACCAAAAAAATTAAATTGATAAAAAATTAGCATCCAGAGACCTTTAAAAAAAAAAGACCTATTTAAGAACCACTGTGTTCAGGCATGACAAACTTCTACTGGGAGCTCACTCACTGCTCACCAGACCAACCCTGAAAAAGTCCTCGGCTCATTTTTTTCCCCAATGATTTAAATATGCATTTATGTAAACTGCATTATGTTTTGATGAAGTTAAATCTAGAGAAAATAACAGTACCAGTCAAACACTGGACATGTGAATGTGTCCAAATGTTTAACTAGAGCTGTACATATGAAAACTCTTTATAATTTTATGTTTCGGGGGTAAACTGTAAAAACAGCAAGTAAAGCTGATTTATGTACTTGTCTGGTTTATATTTATTACTCGTGGTTCAAATGGAACTTATTAGGAAAATTCATTTACAGAATTCTCACATTTGCAAGAAGGACGAAATTTTCTACTAAATGATCTAATTTAAAGGCAGCTAACATAAAATAATTCTGCCAGAGACACAAGCTACTCCTAGCATGGCTAGCTGTCCTTTGGCTAGTTAGCCTTTAACAGATTAACTTTACTTTTAGTTTAGTTTTTATCTTTGTCACTACAGCGGCATGGTAAATGATTCAGAAACATCATGAGGGATAATTACATCAAAAGACTCCTGTTTTATAATTATTGTGCATTTTTACTGTTTTTCACTCAAACATCACACCTTTTATTGAAGAATACTTTTTCAGTTTTAAGGTCCAGTCTGAAGTTTTGAAATACTGAAAGTCGAGTTTGCGACGCACAATTTTAACAGGCTTGGTTACTTTTAGTAAAGAGCTAGTTTAACATTTAGCTTTTCTTTAGAATAAATAAAACATTAAGATTCTGGTGGGATCAAACTAAATTCATAATTCCACGGAGCAGGAAATAGTAGATGAAATGAATTTGCTGTCTGTCAGTTTGGAGCTGCTGGCACTGATTGATTTCACCTCTGGTTTATGTGATTTTTTTTTAATTGTATATTTTATGGTAAGATATTTTTTCATTTATTGATGTAAGACACCTTCAAGTTAGTTGATTTTTTTTTTTTTTTTTTTTGAACAACTGCAAAGTCTACATTTTGGTTTGCAGGATAAAATGAGGATGATTTGCCCATGATAATAAACTACTGTTGCTTAATTAAGCCTCAGTATGTCTTGGTGCATAATCATGGCACATTCATTTATAGATTTCTCACATTTTTAAAGAAACCCAAACTGTTCTGCCAGGAGTAATACTAACTCTGCCACATTCACTTCAGCTGATCGATGCTGGCCAAAGAATTAATGCCAAGAAAACAGCCACAAACACAGAATGTAAAAATAAACTTCATGCCCACCAGCACCTTTTTTTTAAAATTTATTTATAATTAACTGAACACATTCATCTTTGCTGTGTTAGGTGCATTGCCTCCCTAAAAGACCAGGCTTTTGTGTGTTGGCTGTTCTGCGGTGCTGGAAGAGATTCTTAATCATTTGCTGTGCACACTGGGTCAAACGCACGCACACCTATTTGGAATGTACCATTTAAAGGCCCAAACAGAGAAGACTTTTACAAATGCTCTTTGCAAATAATTAAATATTCAGAAGGTTCAGGCAAGGACACTCCTAACCTCCATTTTCTACATTTCCAGGGAAAATGTATCCCACCCACACACTCCTCTGAAAGCAGCTGCAGAAAGGAGGAGAAAATCTCATACTCTTCCTTTACTACGACTGGTCATTTAAATCAAAGCCTGAAGGCAGAAATTATATTGCAGGGGTATCATATAATACATCCTAAAGTTTGAACAAATCTAGTTACACTGTTTTTCCTGATTCTAAAACTTAGCTCAGGGCTACTGATGAGTTTCTTCTTTACTCCCTTGGAAAGTGTGAGTTTCAACAAATTGGCAGGACCAGACTGTAGCTGCGTGGACACGTTGGAGTTATGAAGAGAGAGTTTCAAGAAGTTCTTTGTGGCAGCAGCCTATTAGAGAGCATGTGGCTGTAAGACATAGTTCACTTCTGCCAGACACAAAGGGGACACTTTTCTCGCTGAGATTGAGCTTTTTTTAATATTAACTTGCAATTAATTACATATAGACCTGCAGTGAATGTGCACATGACACATAATTACAGCGTTTCACTTCTGCCAGGTATTTGCCAGCATGATAGAGTGCTTCATACGATCCAGTGCCATCTGTTATGCTCCCAAGAAAGTGTTGAATGGATTGTAGTGTGCTGCTCCCCAGAGGTTACACATCTACACTGCAACTTGTGTAATTTCCCATTACCTTTGATTTGTTGATATCTGGAGCTTGAATTATTGGAAGTTCAGTTAAAAATTGCTAAATGTGAAAAGCATGTTTCAATATATACAGAAGGGTGATGAATAAAAGTATATTTGCCTGATCAGACTCAGTTATTCTGCCCACATCTACTACCAGCAGATTCATCAAATGAGGATATATAATATGTCATCCATTATGTTAGTGGGATGTTTTCCCTCATTAAGGTAATTTTTTTCCACTTTGTTCCATTTTTCACACTGTATTTTCCCAGTATGGCTGTTGCTAAGTGTCATTATTTGCTATTTATGCGTAACATTATATAATTCTGCACTAAGCTCGTGTTTTTGTCCTTTTCTTCCTTTTCTCTTTACATTTGTTTTTGTTAGTGTGATTTTTTTTTTTTGCAGATTTTTGACTGAAAACCTTTGTGTGTGTGTGTGTGTGTGTGTGTGTGTGTGTGTGTGTGTGTGTGTGTGTGTGTGTGTGTGTGCGTGCGTGCGTGCGTGCGTGCGTGCGTGCGTGCGTGCGTGCGTGCGTGTCTGAAAAATAATTTTTGGTTTTATTCAGAAATCTCAGTTGCATAGTTCAAATACTGGAATTCTGTGGTCTGTGAGATCCCAGTCTGGAAATCTGCAAAACAGTTCGAACTTCATTTCCACAGGTTCATGATCTTAGAGAGATAAGCCCATGAATTTGCAAATACAGTGTTAAAATAAACATTGGAAAACAATACAAATCATTTTTTTATAGTTTGAGTAGAACTGCATTCCTCAGCAGAGAGTAATGGTATTCTCCTAACACTGTGGTATCAGTAACTTCTTCCATTAGTCACATACCAAATAACACTGCAGTGAGAAGTGAATCTGTTGTGAATCAGGGGCTGAGTGCACTTTTTAACTTTCACTACATCATTTTCATTTGTATATTTTGCTTTACTTCATAACCTATTTTACATGTTTGCAAACTGCTGGGTTACTTTATGACCTTGTGAACCTCAAAGGTTGTCATAACTCAAAAACAAATACAAAAATTGGTGAACTTTCAAGTCGAATGTATTCAAAATTGAAATATTCTGATTACATGCTTTGCGTACCATTTAAATGAAGTTAAATTGCTTATTAATTCATCTAAAATATTTTCAGGAATCACTTATATTACATTTTTTTTTTTTTTTTTTACTTATGGTGTCAAAGTATTTTCACTCTATCAGGAGACCAACAACAACAGTAATTCTAACAAAAACACATAAACAAAAGAAAAGTCTTTGAAGGACTTCAGTGCTGTTAAGTAGTGCATCATTATACTTTTATTGCCTCAGGCAGGCATGTGTAAAGTAAACATTCCCACTCATTTGTCTCTCGTCTTCAACGGTTTAGGGAAGCTGTGACTCCACTTTCACCTGGTTCACCTACGTGCCCTCAGCCCCACCAACAATCTGCATTTAAGAACCAGCCTGAGCCCCCGGTCTCCACCCGATCGTCTCCCTCTCCAGTGATTTTTCACACACCTGTATGTTCCCAGTGCTAAACTCATTGTTCTCCTGTTTTCTAGAGCTTCCAGCACATGTGAAGATTAACACTCTCGCCAGAATCATCCACCCGTCTCTGTCGAGTTGGTCCCATCATTCTGCTTGCCTGTCCACCCTCCACCTACAGAGCTCTTTAAGAACAACCCAGCGGACCTCCCCCTTGTTTGCTCCTTTTTGTTCCGAGTAAGCACACTAACCTTCAAAACCAGCAGTATTCTGAATCAGCTCTGAATCATCTGTTCAAAGATCAGCTTGGACTAACTCATCTCTCATCTCTCCCAGCTTGTCCGCCCCCGTGAACTGAACTGTCTCCCGGAAACTCCCCAGCTCCGACCGTTCTCTGCATCTTACTGTGCAAATAAACAAGCTAAACTGTCAGCCTCACGTCCTGCTTCAGAGTCTTATGATGCATCACCAAGATTGCACACCTGGTGGTTAAACAGTCACCATAATTTACTTCAACCAGCTCCACGGATTCATGCAGAATAGTTTACACTATAACCAAATTACATTGCACATTTATCTAAAATGAGTCATTCTAAAAAAATTTAAGGCATGTTTTTTTTCCAGCAATGCATTTGATCGTTGTCATTTTCACTGAAAACAACAAAAAAATATACCGTTTCACTAACTAATGAATTAATTAACTTAAGTGTTTTTTGGTTTTCCAGAATATTGGCATGTTTTTGCTTTGTTGTTGTTGTGGAGCCATAATACACCACACTAGCTTCAAAAAATATGTATTATTATTATTTCAAACTTGAGAGATGGAAGACATAAGAAACTGTCCTTGTTTATTTAACGGTCTCTCTTTTTGATCCTGTCTGGCAGCTTATGAAACAGAATCATGATCTGATTGCATCGTTGTGCCAAACATCATGCTTTTCCGAGATGAGCTCTATAAGCTCTCTATAGGCTCCGCCCACCCCTGCCACCAGAGGAACTGGCAGGCAGAGAGGGGTAGAAACAGTTAAGGGGGGGGGGGGGGGGGGCAATGGGTCACCTGCTGCACCTGTAAGAAAACACACAAAAAACAAACAGCACCTGAAAAAAAAAACAGTGAAAAAGCAACAAGTGTGTGTGTGTGTGTGTGTGTGTGTGTGTGTGTGTGTGTGTGTGTGTGTGTGTGTGTGTGTGTGTGTGTGTGTGTGTGTGTGTGTGTTAGGAGCAAGTTTTAAACACAGATTTTGTTCCACAAACACACTCACTTGCTCACTTGTTTGTCACAAAATGTACTTGATAATGAGGGTGAGAAGCTGCAACAATGCACCCCAGGAGCCAGAGGCAGAGAGAGAGATCCAGGATATCCGGACTGTCTGCAGCTCCCCAGGAGTGCTGAAGACCTGAAGTCACACATCCCGACGACAACTGCATGCCCATCCCAGCAGAAGAAGGAGGGAGGCCCCAGACGCAGCCCTCACAGCCAAAGGGCAAGACTGCTAGGGAACCAGAGGCAAAAGCCAGCCTACCCCACCTGAGGCTGGCTGGTGAATAGGGCCCTAGGCTGATATATTAGTACATAAAACCATACAAAAAGCAATAGAGATGCTGGTGTAAACATTTATGTAACCACCCAACATGGCTAAAACCAACAAAGAAATATAAGAGCCTCTTTGCTTAAAAGCCTAAACAAGAAAATGGAGAGTGAATCAGGTCAAGGTCCTGATCCAAAACACGAGCAGCTGTAAAAGAAGAGGAAAAGATATTAGATGTATCGGGATAAACTGGTATAAAAGCACGCTTAAAAAATAATCCTTACTAGGTATAAAAATGTTAATAAGTGGCTCTTATGGCTAGAATCTTTACACTACATGAATATATGCTGACTGTAAGCAATGACTTTGTTCAGCTGGAACTGCTTTCTAAAAACAGTGTTGCCAAACAATCAAAATACAATTTGGTGAAGTATAATCTCATTCCATCTTTCAATCATCCATCTGTTTCTCTATTACCTCTCTCGCTATCATCCCTCATTCTCTCTGTCATCCTTCTGTCTCAGTCATCCATCTCAATCATCTATCCGCTCATCCTGTCTCTATCACACTAATGTCTCTATCATCCCTCGTTCTCTATTTTTCTGTGCCGCAGATTTCTGGCTGTGGAGGTGGAACTGTTTTTATTTTTAAAAAGACATTTTTATGCCAGATGATCTCTTTGAGCAAGTCTTGCAGCTTCTTCGAGATGACTGAGATCAAAATTAGACAATTCACCCCTTATATGTTATTGTAATGTCATCCACCTGGATTTGCTGCATCTTTTTATCTGGTGCCATTAAATTAGGTTGATTATCATAGCCAGGGACTTCAACATTCATGCTGAGGATCCATCAAATGCTACAACTAAGGACTTCCTGAGGATTATGAACACTTTCAGTTCAACCCTACACACACACTGCAGAAATTTGGTCTTCTTCTTGACCATTTGCACATATATGAAGTCATTTTCAGTGGCCATAAATCTGTTTTAAGGTTTCTTTTGATTCAGAGTCTTCCTCTCACATTTCTTTAGGCACAGGCTCATTATTTCTTCTCAATGTAATTTTTGTGCCTCTCCTGATATTCTTCTGATGAGCTGCTTGTTAATTCTTTTAACAAACACTGCCTTGCCATTCTCAGTCAGGTCTCACTTTACAAAATTTGTAATTTCTCACTTACCATGGATAAATGATCTATCTCATGGCCTCTGATGTTCCTGTTGGAAAGCAGAGTGACCGTGGAAGACCGCAGGTTTGGTTGTCTGCAGTGAGTTTTTCAAAAGACTTCTTCACTCTTATAATGAGGCAGTAAAAGAGACTAGATCTTCTTATTTTCGATGTGTCATTAACCATAACAAGAATGAAGACGTTACTTCGACTTATTCACCATGGTTTACCGCAGCGGGGAGCTCCACATGTTTGATTTGGCAGAATCTTTACACTGGACAACTTTGCCGATGTAACCACAAAGGGATTTATGTTTCTTCCCTGGGATCAAATCAGTGATCTTTAACAGGTGAGTGTGTAAATGACCATGGAGCCATTAAACCATAAGGGAATTATTTAACACTATAAACAACATTGTTTATTCTCCACCTCAGCATGCTCTGATGATTCTGATGTGTTTCTCTATCACTTTGGAAACAAAGTGAAGGCCTCAAGATCCAAGATCTCCTTAAGTTCCTCCCTTATGAAGATGGCCCTCAGTGTGTGATTTACTTCTTTCTCTCAAATTACACTTGAAGACTTGACTACAGTAATAGGCAAAAATAAAACCCTGATCATGCACATTACTTCCTTCTGTCCTGTTTGGGACTCTAATTTGCATTGGTCCATCATTGCTGTCCAGTATTATTATTATTACTAATGCAAGGTTGTATTCCATTCAATTTTAAGCCTGCTGAGATAACTCCTTTACTTTCAGGCATAGATAAATGAAACAACAAACAGTGAAACAATAACATGATAAGACATATGCAGTACAAACAAAGATGAGACAAACAAGAGTCCTTATACTTCAAATGAAATGTGTGTGTGTGTGTGTGTGTGTGTGTGTGTGTGTGTGTGTGTGTGTGTGTGTGTGTGTGTGTGTGTGTGTGTGTGTGTGTGTGTGTGTGTGTGCGTGCGTGCGTGCGTGCACATGCACAGGTTTATGGATGTTTTTCTGAGCACCTGCTTAAGTCCCATAGTGCATTATTAGAAGGGGAGCCAAGAGGGGTATGGAAATTAAATCAATCAATGATTAAAGTAAACAAAATGAAAATAAGGCTTAAAGCTATTTTTACTGCAATGTAACAAAAAATGGTTATTCATGCTAGGTAAACATTCACTTATTTCACAATTTAAATGAATTTATTTTATCTCTCAGGATCATCCTGTTTGGCTTTAAGTCTGAATACAGTACTTTCCTTTCTGAGTCACTTCCAGACCTCCTATAGGAGGAAGCTGAACCAGGTTTAACCCCTATGAAAACTGCTCCCAGGCACTGAGGAGGGGGTCAGTTTTTTGTTAGGGACTAGACACACTTGTGCATCTGGTTGTGTTTAAAGGAGTAAACAATGACAATTCACTTCCAATAGCTAGAAAGGTTCTGTTGGAATCCCCCCAACACCCCCCCCCCCCCCCCCCCGCCACCCTGGGTATCACGCAGGCTTCAGATATGAAGAGGTGATGAGGCAGGAAATGAAGGAACCTCCATCCATCCGTTCTCTTCTTGTTCAGAGTCACTGCAGCCTATCCCAGCTGTCATAGGGCAAGAGGCTGGGGTACACACTGTACAGGTCGCCAGCCTGTCACAGGGCTAACACATAGAGACAGACAACCACTCACACCTATGGGCAATTTAGAATCACCAATTAACTTAACTCAACCAGCGTCATGTCTTTGGACTGTGGGAGGAAACCCACACAGACACGGGGAGAGCACGCAAACTCCACACAGAAAGGCCCGGGCCAAGGTGGATTCAAACCGCCACACCATCATGCTGCATCAAACACCTGACAGTTATTATAATTATAATAAATTAAGTGCAATGAAAGGTTGGGACTTTGAATAGCTAAAGAAACTTAGCACTTAGTTATGTGAGTGTAGTAGTAATAATGATGATAATATCAATTAACAGCAATATCTGTTTTATCTGAATTTAGAAGCAGGAAATTAGAGATCATCCAGGCCTTTATCTCTTTAAAACATGGCTGTAGTTTAACTAATTGGTGTGTGTCATCTGGCTTCATGGACAGATAAAGCTGGGTATCATTTGCATAGCAGTGAAAATGTATGCAATGCCTTCCAATAATACTGCCAAAGGGAAGCATGTATAATGTAAATAGAATTGGTCTCAGGTTATCAGAGTGGCTGCTTTTGTTAATGATTTGAAGCAAAGACATCTGACGAATAGTAAGTCTGATATTAAAATGTCTTTACAAACTGTTCTATATCTAAACAAGTAATATCTGGAGGCTGACAGTGGATCCATTTGAGAATGTATTAAAGTTGATCTGCTGGAAAATATTGGTAATAATATAGAACTTCCAAGCCTCCTTTGTATTTTTAGTGTTTGTATAGTTCTCAGTTTTATTTGTGGTGTCTTGGTTTTTCAGTGGACTCTGAGATGATTGAGTCTAGAGAATTGAACCAGCTCATATCATACCATATCATCTTTATTTATAAACCACTTTAAAACCACCACAGCTGACACAAAGTGCTGTACATTAAAACATACAAATAAATAGAAATTACCTAACTCTTTCGGGTTTAAAAACATACAGTTTAAAACTAGGTCTTGTTGGGGTCAAAAGCCAAAGAAAAGAGCAGTGAACAGTGAAGGGGCCTCTCTAACATGCCAAGGCAAGTTATTCCATAATTTAGGAGCAACGATAGAGAAAGGCCTGTCCTCTCTAAGCTTCCTATTTGATCTCAGTATCTCCAGGAGCAGCTGGTCTGCTGACTTGAGAGATCGACAAGGTATGTAGGGGTGAAGAAGCTAGGTGGGGCAACATTGTGCAAAGATTTAAAAACAAACAGGATTTTGAAATGAAACCTCAAATATACAGGCAACCAGTGAAGTGAGGCTAGGACAGAGATTATTCAATTCAATTCCATTTCAATTCAATTATATTTATATAGCGCCAAATCACAAAAAACTTTGTATTGTGGGTAAAAACCCTACAATAATACACTCAAAACGACCCCCTCTGAGCAAGCATTTGGCGACAGTGGGAAGAAACCTCAGGCAGAACCAGGCTGAGTTCAATTAAAAATCTCAGAAAATTAATGCACATATCAGAAGAAGCTGCAAAACAGGCATTCTGTGGAATATTAGCAGTTGGAGGAAATAATATTTGCAAAATAATAGGATTTAGGTTCACACAAACACTGTGAATTAATGACCATATTTACAGTATTATAAATGAAATGGGCTTTGTGTTCTATCAATTGAGTGCATCTAATAAAATTAGATGCACTCAGATTTATTCTAGGCTCAGCAACCAAGATGTGAGAATCCCCCGCCTGCTCCTTTCCTTCTGTTACAACCGGCCTGTCAGACCATGGCAGAAAGCTGCATGTACCACACAGCAGGCAGAGGGCGCCCCCTGCAAGTGGAGTAGTGTGGCTGCCCATGTCGCCCATATCAGGAACCGCCACTGCTGAAGCATGTGGTGAGTTAAAATAACAACATTCTGCTGGCAGAAGCTCAGATAGAGCACTGGACTCACCAGCACTCAGCCACGTCTCACTCGCACACAGGCAATCCATGTCATGGGAACTAAAACAGTCCCAAAGAACAAAAGTTTTATTTGTCAGTGATCTGGCATTTACCAGGCCAACCCTGACAGGAGCTGGAGCTGGAGCATGGGCTTCAAAAAGTCAGGAAACCCAGCACAGTGGTCTCGGGTTTCGGAGACATTGTCAGCACAGGTTGAGCGGCGGGACGAAGCGCTTAAAAGCCCACCACAGGCACCAAGCAGGCATCAACAGGATCCAGGGAATGCTGAGGCACAAGAGATCCTAGAAACGATTGATGCACTGGTCAGGTAGAAGCAGAACAATGCATCAGGGAAAACTTCAGCTTCGGCCGCTTCGTCTACTGTAACAATGATGACGTCTTCACCGGGAAGGCAGCGCAGGAACCCAGCACAGATGACCCGGAATCTCCGACAGAAATGGGGGCAGGGATTTGCTGCCCACCAACACCAAACAACAACATAACCTGGACCAAAGGTTGGAGGTCCACCAGTGTTCGGCAATCATGCACCAGCAGAGACAAACAAATGACCAAGGTTAAAAACAGTATAAACACAAATAAACTTAAAAATGACAGATGAGCAGCCACACACACCGGTGCCATCTTGCTGACTCATTGCAGGGTAAATCACAATCACTAAAAATAAGTACCTTATTTTTGGAAGTATTGACATTTTCGCTTGTAAAATTCTGCCCATATATTGATAGGGTCACCCAACATTGAGGGTCATGATTTATTGTTTTAAGTATGAATAATAATAATGCCTTAGTCTTGTATAGCGTTTTTCAAGGTACCCAAAGACGCTTTACAATTTCAAGCACCAGTCATTCACACCTCAATCATACTTGGTGGTGATAAGCTACTAATGTAGCCACAGCTGCCCTGAGGCAGTCTGACAGAAGCGTGGCTGCCAGTTTGCGCCTACGGCCCCTCCAACCACCACCAAACACCAACCACACAACCACGTTCACACTTAGGCAATGTGGGTTAAGTGTCTTGCCCAGGGACACGACAGCATGCGCTCAGACGTTGCACCTACCCACTGCGCCACTGCCACCCCAAGTTTGTGAAAAGAATTCAATAAGTTTTATTGTCTCGTATAGTGATGAGTGGGGATTTTGCAAGTATAGCAATTTATCATCTGCATAAAGACCAATCATGATGTATATTTGATGTCTGGATTTAATTGATGTGGGTATTTTGATGGATAGCTACAGTTAATGGTTCAGTGAAAATGGCGGGGGGTGTCAGTGTGAAATTTTGTGAGGTCAGTCCATTGACGATAACACTGGATGAAGATGTGCTGTAAAGAATCTTGTTCCACTTTAATACAGCCAAATCTCTCCACTGTAGCAAGCAGGAGAGCCCAGTTGACCCTATCAAATGCTTTTTCTGCATCCAGAGTTAATATAATGTTCCTTGTTTGTTGTAGTTATGAGTAGTTCATTACAGTATTTCTGAATTGCTAAAACACTTAACTTCATTCACTTAACCAAATCCACAGTGGCCTAAACAAATTTCTGGAATCACACACTCTTTTGGCCAAATTGCTGATACAGTTCTGCCGCTTGAACACATGATGCAACTCAACCACTTTTTTGCAAAACAGCAAACACGTTCTCAGTCACTACACACGTGTGTTGCTAAACCTTAAACATGGTCTCAGTCCTTTCATAAAGACCACCTTTTAAATAATTTAAGACACAGTGTCCAGGGCATGTAGTCAACAGAAGAAGTTTATTTCAAGTGTATACAGTGAAACACTGCTATAGTTGGAGGGACATGACAGTGCTGAATATAGATAAACAAACAATACATAAATTTTAAAAAATAGATAAATAACATACAAAGCACCTTACTGTATGACAGATTCAGTCTGCACCATCATATCTGTGTGCGTGGTCCAGCCAGAGGACCTCATCCACATCACAAGCTATGGGGCAATGGAGGAAAAACCCTTTTGTGTGCCGAATCCAGCCTTGACAGGACTCTACAGTAACATCATCATATGCATGTTCCATTGCCTCCAATATATTCTCCCTGGTGTAGGGCTGGCGGTCAAACACCTTCCAAGTTCACGCAGAGAAAAACCCCTGTACTGGATTGAGGAAGGGGCTGTAGGTGGATGGAACACGTTCATATAGTGTTGGTTGTTTTTAACCGCTTGTATCTGGACAGCATGGTGGAAGTTCATATTGTCCCAAACTATGACGTATACAGGAGGCACTGCTTACTGATCCAGCTGTTCAGCTGTAGACCACCCAGGAATGTGAGGAGGTGTCCGGTGTTGTATGGCCCCAGTTTAGCATGACAGCAATAGACAGCAGGGATCTTCTCTGTCATGGTGCAAGATTCTCACCAGGTTTGACGAAACTGATAGAACGCTTAACAGGATGGAATTCACTGGTCTTGATGGCTGTGCTGACCACCTCTGCAACTGCCTTGAGTACCTGGTCGTGGCGCAAAGGATAGCAGCCATTGGCCAGGGCTTTTGGACAGCTACTGAGCAGGTGTTGCAGGGTTCCTTTTCATCACACTGAGCACAGGTGGGCACTTCAGCTTTGCCCCATGTGTGAAGATTGGAGGGGCTTGGTAAGATGTCATACACAGCCTGGACCAGGAACCCGATGTGGTGGAAATCAGACCACCAGAAGTCTGGCCATGTGATTTTCCACTGCACCACCTTGCCCCACCTCATCCAGGCTCCTCGTTGACCAAGCCCCACTGCCCTGCTGACTCGTATTTCCTCTACGCCTGAGCGTACCTCTGAGCTGTTGCCTCTCTTTCCCAGTGATTTTAATGACGTGGCAACTTGGGAAGCATCCCAGGCCAGCTCGTCCAGTTGCAATGGTCCCAACTAGGGACCTCTGCCTCAAGAGTGACTCTGTCACCAGCAGTCCTTCCATAGCACTCCACTTCCTGCCAATACGGACCTCAATTTGTGTTGCTGCTATCTTTGATTAGATTAGATTAGATTAGATTAGATTAGATTAGATTAGATTAGATTAGATTAGATTAGATTAGATTAGATTAGATTAGATTAGATTAGATTAGATTAGATTCAACTCATTGTCATTGTGTGCACAAGGCACACAACGAAATTGTGTTTTGGGTCCTTGAAATCCTGATACTGCATAGCCTCTTTTGTCCACAAAGACCACAAAATCTTCTTTGAGGCCTCTGAAAGGGAGCTGTAGGGACAGCTGCATCCCAGGCCAGCTCTTCCAATTGCAGTGGTCCCAACTAGGGACCTCTACACATACTTCACTACTAAAAGTATTTGTTTATTGCATTGATGTATAAACATGACTCATCAAAACAGTTTGTACTTTGGTCACCCAGAACTCTAGATCTCTCATTTTCCTGAATACTGTCCAGCATCACATCAGTGTTTTCAGTCAAATCACTTTCAACTTTTTTTTTTCAAATATGTTTGAAAGAGCAAAACCAGTAACACATTGAGAAACACAGTGTCAGTCTTCACTTGAAAGCAAACATAAACACATGCTCTCCAAAGAGGTTTAGTTGAAACAAATAGAATACATACTCTCAGTCTTGTGTCATAGGTGTATGTCGTGGAACTGCTAATTACACATATGCATATAATTTTACACATGGTATACACCCACCGGCCACTTTATTAGTTACATCTTTTGCCTTCAGAGCTGCCTTAATTTTTTTGCTCTATGTTAACATGATAGCATGTCTTGACCATGTCTACATTCCTAAATTCTTTGTTGACATGTTTGGCTGATTAGATATTTGCATTAACGAGCAACTGAACGGGCATATGAACTTTACTGGACTATACAGTAGTTGGTGCTATGTTCTCTGTTTGCCGTTTTTTTTAATCTGTCTGAATACTTTTTACTCTACATTAGGCCTACCGTACTCTTTCCAAAGTCAGTAAGGTTTTGATAAAAGTATAAACCATTTGGTGTCTAAGTCTCAAAACGATGGTGAAACGTTTATTTGTTGGTCGCAGAGTTGAAGTGATTGACTGACTTTGCATGTTCTGACCAATGTGACAAAGGTTTTGATTGACTGTGCCTTTTGAACAGATGAGTCTTTGTTATGAAAAATACATTACTGATATGGGAACTGCATTAAGAGTAGTGAGAATGACGTTCCCGATGTGACAACTGCCCCAATGCAATCAAGTTTTTATTTATGTTTATTATTTGTTGCACACCACTTTATGACTGCATCTCTGTGAAAAGTGCTTTATAAACTTTAATTTGCTTACTTGTCCAATGTTTCCATCTCTCTGTCTCCTTTGCTCTTTATCCTGTCATTCTGTCTCTCCATCACCACCTTCTCTGTGCTCTCATTCTATCACCCGTGTCGCTCTCATTCACCTGTGTCACTCTATCATTCGTGTCACTTTGTATCAGTCCTCATTCAGATTCTCTACCCTCTCATTCTTTTTCTCTGTTGTCGCTTTCTCTCTATCACCTCATTCTGTTTATCATCACCTTCACTGTATCTTTAAGCCCTGTTTATCCTTTCATTCTGCCTCTCTAGCACCCATGTCCTCTCATTCTGGCTTTATCATCCTGCTTTCTATCATCTCCTGTCACTATCATCCCTTTGTTTCTCGATCCTCTCATTCAGCCTCTTTATTATCCTTGTCTCACTTCTCTCTAACATCATTCAGTCCTCTCATTCTATCATCCCTCTCTCTTTAGCCTGTATTTTTATCATTGCATTCTGACTCTCTGCCTTTCAGTCCCTTCATTCTGATGCTCTATCATTCTTTTTCTCTATCATCTCATTCTGACTTTATATATATACTCTATATATATACACACACATTCTGTGTCTCCTTGAATTCTGACTGTAAGCATCTCTCTGTCTTTCAGTCTCCTTATTCTCTCTATCATCTGACTCTATCTTTCCTATCTCTTAATCATCTCATTGTGTCATCCTATTGTCCTTAAAATCCTCTCATTCTGACTCTCTCATTCTCTGTATCTCTCTGTCATCCCTCTCACAATCATTTCTGTCTCTCTCTGAGTGGACTGAGGACTAGAATGAACTGGTTTCAGCTGGGAGATGTGGAATGAGTTATCGATCTTCATATTTCTGGGCAGTTTCAAACAGACAGTCACAGGACTAATGATTGTTTCAGTTTCAAAAGGAACAATATTATTGGGATACAGTTTCTTTGACTCCTAGGGATGGCTGATGCTCAGGAGGTAGTGCAGGTCACCAACTGTACTAATCGGAAGGTTGGTGGTTTGATCCCTGGCTGCTCCAGTCTGCGTGCCAAAGTATCCTTGGGCAAGATATTTGACTTGTTTTATTGAGTGGTACAGACCAGTATCTGATGATGCAGGTGGAAGGCAGAATGTGCTTGGAGTCTGAGGTAGAATCTAACGTAGACGTTCACGTTATGGGAACCTCATCCAGATAGACAAAGGCGAAGCAGTGAGGAAATCTTGGAGCACGTCATTCTCCAGCACCTGGAAGACTGTTGGAGCACTGGAAAGTCTAAAGATCATCACGAGATACTCAAAGTGGCCCAAATGAGTGTTGAACACCATCTTGCACTCATCACCTTCCTCAGCGCAGACCAGATGGTAGGCATGATACCCAGCTGGGATGGCTGAGAGGTCCAGAGACTTTGTATTGGTGGGTCCAGTAGTTTCCTCCCCTAGGGAAAAGCAGATTGTAGACAAAATTTATAACGATGGGAGCTCCACCCAGTAATCTTATTTTAAGCTTAGTCAAATGTTGAGTTATGATGTTTCAACTAGAAGTGGCCCAGAACAAGCAAAGCATCAAAAATATTTAGGCTGATATACTCACAGTGGTTACCAGAGAGTAAGAGGGACACCGGTGTTGTTAGGTGAGTTATATTTGCCAGAAAACTGCAGTTACTTGGAAGAACTGTCAATGTTTCCACTGGAACGCCTAACTGATTAAGAGAGATCTGTATAGAAAAAACTGTCATCTGCTCTCAAGTCCACCAAAGCTTCAAGAAACAATACATTTGTTTGATGAGAGATTTTAGTCTAGGTAGAAATTGTTTGGATTAAATTCCACCCACCAGCAACCCCACCTTTTCTGCCAAGCTCTTTTGGCTACCGAGATGAATTGAACAAAATCAGCCATTTGCCCACAGGGGTAGGAGCAACTGCTTACCAGCTGTTATTCTTTGTCTTTCCATTGGAAAGAGATGAGCTCTTCACAGCTTCATGATTAGCATCATTTATGGTATCTGCATCTTTCTCTGCAGCTTCCAGGACAACTCCACTGGAAGCAGAAGTTTGGCAACCCGCGGCCCCAACTGAAGTTGTAGTTCTTAATATGGTGGTGTTTCTGAACATGATCATCCATCCCTATAGACAAAGTAAAAAAAAAGAGAGAGAGAGAATAAGTTCTTTGGCAGCCGATTTATCCCTCAATTTATCCCTTAGGTGGCACCTAAGCTTTGGAGTAACTTACCTTCTCATATAAGAGAAGCTCATTCGCTTAATCATTTTAAAGGACTTCTTAAGACATACTTATATTCGCTTGCGTTTGAGACTAGTTGAGTGGAGTATCCTGGTTTTATTAAGGTATCTTAGTTTTTATGTATCTGTGATTTTATCTAGGGTCTTACAAGTTAATATTTGATTGTATATATTGTTTTAAGGACTATTGCATGTTTTGATGATCTGTACAGCACTTTGGTCAATGGAAGTTGTTTTAATGTGCCATAGAAATAAATTTTGCCTTGCCTCATTCCGACCATTTAAAAAAAATTGCTCCATGGAGAACTTTCTCCTCCCAGGCAGCTTCCTCCCAAGGGCAACAGCATCAGGATTATTTTCTATAACAACAACACTCTAGAGTTTATTTATGAACTCTGAATACAGTTTTTCTCGATTGTTTACACACATTTTCTGAAAGCATGCCTCATACTCTCAGAAATCTACACACAAATCAAAAAACACACACAATGGGCAAAATCCTTCAATTCCCCTGCAAAATGAAACTCTACATTCAAAATAATGTTATCTCTACTTAAAATTGTATTTTGTTTTCAGATGACACACACAAACCATCATATGAATAGTCATTGATAAGAACCAGTTGAACACTGATGTTCAATGTAAAACACTATGATGAATGGAAAACACTTCTTCTCCATTCATCATAATGACTTAGGCCTTTTTTTGGTTCAGTGTTACACTTACTACAGAGAGTACATACAGAAGTGTTGTAAAATATTTTAGAATATTATTTTTATACTCAGAACACACAAATACACAGTAACAAATAGAGTTTGTTTTTGTGGGAATTATAAAATCTATGTACATCCCAATCAACACAAAGTTGCACATACAGTGGTCTACATACAAAACAGAAGAATTTACTGTATACAGTTACAGTGAAAAAAAAACAAACTATGCTGCATCCTCTCTTCTGTTTCAGACTGGCCACAGCACCTCATCCACATCACAAGCAATGGTTTCCCTGGCCAACCAGCAGGGGGAAATATCATCTAGCATGGTGAATCCAGCCACGAAAAGCATCAACTGCTACATCTCCACATGCGTCTTCCATAGCTTGGAGAAGGGGTATACGTGTTTGTGGATTTAGGTAACACACTTTCCATCTCCAGGAAGAAAAAAATCCTCAGTAGGATTGAGGAATGAAGAATATGGAGGGAGATAAACAACTGAAAAGCGTGGTACGAACCAGAGCAGAGCCCGGTGGAAACATACGTTGTCCCAAATGACAACGTACCTAAGTTGCTTTGGGCCGTCTGTCTGATTGCTAATTGTAAAACGGTGTGACAGGTGTTTGCCCATGTGATGAGTGAGTGTGCAATTAACTTATAATTTTGAATGACAGTGTGTTCCTTGTGAAAGCAAAAGATTTTCTTCATGAAAATTGTGCCAAGTGCAGAAAATTATGTGTAGTGTTTTTAAAAAAGTGTGTTTTAGAACTGCAATTTCAGTCTAAAGCAGGAATTGTGATTGTAGTTTAGCAGAATTGGTTCAGGGGGTTGGTGCATGAGTTACATGTTGTGGTCATTGTGTCTCAAGTACCAGTATTTGTGTGTAAACAATCGAGAAAAACTGTAAGACACCTCATTATTGTTCGGTATAGCCTGGTTCCACCTAAGCCCCTGAAAATGGTTACCAGGTAAGCTTCATTTGAGCAGTAAGTGTGACAGAGTTGTCTAAACACAAGAGAGCATTGTGTGAGTAAGCTATGGTATTTGTCCAACTTACCAGAGGAGACTTTGGGTATTGGAAGGGACTTTTCTGATGAATCTGCTGGTTGTGGTGGATTTGTTAGGTGAGAGAGATGGAGTAGAAGTGGCAGATTTAGATTGAGAACAAAGTATGTGTAACGTACCTCCAGCTTGGGCCATTTCTTGCAGGATTATCTTCTAGTGGTCAGAAAGTTATGGAAGAACTCGGTTTTCCATAACTTTCTGCCCAGGGAGTGTTTTCTGCAAAACACTTCCTGAGCAGAAAGAGCCCTCTGGATGGGATCTGCGTCCACTGAGTCCATTTGAGTGGCCAGATCATTCTGTCACGGAATCGAACCAGATCTGGACTCAAGCACAGAACACAAGAATAACAGTTTAACTGGTTTTACTGAAGACACAGACTGAATAGTTAACTGAGGTTGTCTGAGTAGAGCTAGCAGGGGGGTGGGGGTGAATACAGACAATCTTCCAACTGGGTATCTTCACAGTGTTCTCTCCACCAAGCTCTCTCACAGATTTCACAAAGGCAGGAAGTGTCTGCACAGAGGCGAAACAGGTAAGTTCAGAGTAACAGGTTTCATCACAGAATTGGCATTACAGAGCATGATACACTGAACCATACTACCATAGTAAGTGCAACAATTTGGGAACAACTGAGGGATTTCTTCAGCCTTAAGTAGCAGGTGAGTAATCATCAGATTGTACAAAGGTGGTGTGTGCAATCTGCAGTCTCAGTCTGAAACCACCCAGAACCACATGCTGGCTTCAGAACGAGTTTAAAGAACCTTGGAAACTCACTAGGATTTGCTCTCAGGTGCACCAGTCTTATACAAGAATAGATCATTTTTTTACAGTCTTAATCCAGGTGTTGTTTCTTCTGATAATTCAAGTATTTCTATTTTGGATCATGCCCCATTATTTATACATATTCAGTTTTCTGTGCAAAAATCCAGTCCATCTCTCTGGAAATGTAATTCTTTGTTGTTAGCAGATAGGGTGTTTTGTGACTTTGTTTCTAATTCCATGGAAGATTTTCTCCTCTTATATCTAGGTCATACTGTATATTGTGGAAGTCACTGAAAGCTTTTCTCAGAGGTCAGATTATTTCATTTTTGTCTTTTAGCAGGAAAAAAACAGAATGCCAGACTTGCTTAAGAAGCACTTTGATCTTCAAGCTCAATTTGACCTCATTTCTACAAGCACTGCTGAACATTTGTTACTGCAAACATGTGGAAATTATTCTAAACAAAAGGCAAACAGATTGTTGGCACATCAGTTGAAATGACTAATGCATGATTTCTCAAATTGATAGTAGTTACCTCTCACTGATCATTTAGGAAATAATGTTGCCTTTAAGTCATCCTACTCGTCTTTGTATAAATCAGAATATTCCTCAAACACCACCAGTATAATTCAGTCTGTCTAATCTGGCATTCCCGACCAATGATCCCAATCAGTCGGAATAATTAGAAGCTCCTCTTTCTCAAGCATTTACATCTATCCAGTCTAATAAATCTCCTGGTCCTGATGGATAAAAAAAATAGTGATAAACTAACACCTTTACTGAAACATATACTCTAATTACTGCTATGTCAGATTATAATTTAACATTAGTTCCAAGACAGTTATCGAAGCAGTGATATAGAAATCAAATTATGTTAGAAGGGAAGACATAGATTTCATTAATCCCAAAGGCAGAAATACAGCACTTTGATAATGAAATAAGGGAAACACAGTGGGAAAGTAAAGATAAAAGCTGTGAACAGGCCGTTACAGACATTACAGGTATTGGCTGCCTAGGTAACCTAACATATTTACCACCGGGTCATATGTCATCATATGTCAGATTAGCTGTCAGAAGTTGTTAAAGACCAAAAAAACACCATGAAACTCATTCAGACACAGAGCAGCAGCAGCAAGTCCCGTTCCAAATGATGCAACACAAGGTGAGCTTGTATAGGGGCAACTAAAAGTTATTCCAAGCAATCGTTTGTATCAATAACAGTTTCAAATGAAAGCTTAGTAACACTGGCATCCAGCAACATTAAGCTTTATTGTATGTTGAAGCAGCTGCGAGGTAAGCAGTGCATTTCCAGAAAGTGCTTCAGGCCACAATGATGCTGCTTCTTTATTAAAAAAAAAAAAAAAGTTCTTACATTGTTATGCTGATGGATGTGTTTATTTAGTGTTTGCTAGCTGAAACACTGTCAGGCACCATACCAATGTGGCTGTGTAAAGTCAGGTGATCATTTTTATGCATTATTAAATTATCTGCAAGACAATTAGACTGAAACACTAGCAGGAAGCGGCTATTACATGTCACTGCACATAACATAAACCTGATTTAATGTAATGCATTATAACACTGCTTTTAGTCCTACTCAGTGAAGGTACTGTAATTGTAGTGTTACAGTTTCAAAAACAAATACGTTTGGACTCCTATTTCAACTTTTACAATTATCAAGATAATTACATTATTTACAATTATACTGATGTGTCCTGATGATCTGGTTTTACCTCTAATGTGCATCAGCACCAAATAGGTTGAAAAAACTTTAAGGATCTAAGCAGGTTAAAGGCCAATGTCTTGCTAGGATGATGGAAGTAAAAAGAAAGAAACTGGATGTTGCCCTGAGGATGGTGGGAAGTAGTCCAACTGCTCCAGGATGGCACATCAATAGAAGCCATGGCCAGTGCTTCATCCTCCCTCTGCACATGCACATCCAGGCAGGTTCATAAACCAAGTAAATTGTGACTTGCAGATGGGCATCCCTCCTTATTATTTAACTGTCTGGGCTCAGCAGACAGGGGCATTCGTACAAGTTTCTCTGGTTATTCACATTTCATAAATCCTTTAATGTGATATAACAAAGCAACTACTTTGACCGTTCTTGCATCAGCCATATCTGAACATTTTCCAGCCTGCCTCTAAGCTGAATATGTATTACAGTCTGGTGACTCGTTAGAGGGAATTACTGTAAGCTCATTACTTGCTGATGTTCCAAGTAGGCTGCGCATATTTTTTCTTCATCATCGCCATTCGTGCTGTTGCCTTATTTCAGTTATATGATGAGCCACAGCTGTGCAGGCTCAAAGCCAATTCAAATTATCATCAATATCCTGTGTTAAGGTTATACTGTGGGTCTCGGGGACATCACACTGGCTTCTAGTTAGACATCAAATCCTCCAGTGACTCCCACACAGTGAGTTTTTTAGCAAACTCCTCCTGCTAGCTCCTTTCTGCCACTGGATGTAAAAGTTTGCTGGTGAACCATAAACTGAGCAACCACAGCTGTTCCCAGTTACAGATAAGGTTTCATTATTTACACAGCTCCAATATGACATACCTGTGACAGCGAAAAAACATGAACATGTACTTGCAGCAAGCATATGGTAAATACATTGTTGTTTGTCCATCTGAGCATGTCTTGCATCGCACATTCGCCATCTGGTGGTACTTACTGAGCAAGTGAGGCAGTCTGAGCCTGTGAGCCTTGTAGAACCTTGAGCCTTGTGAACTTGTACCTGATGACTTGTCTGTCTCAGTGCTTCGAGCAAAACATTATTGGCTGAAAAGTCTTAAAATTTATGCACACTTACACATTTTTACTGGCTTTTCAAGTGTTTATATAAATTGGTTTTGTTGCCAAAGTAGAGAATTTCCGGCTTGCTGTTTGCAAGGTTTTCATTTACCACCATAAAATACCTCCAAACGATGCTCCTCTCATTCACCGCGGCCTACGCGCTTCTGCTCAGTGCAGCAGAGTTACTGGAGATTTATGCTTCAGCGGGAAATCCACACCATAGCTACGTTGTAAATGCAAACCCCTCTGAACCCTACGGCCTGAATTATGCTTCTGTGTGGGGTCTTTGCGGGGCCTACATACATAACTGGAAATCCCCCTTTGAACCCTACGCAGTAATCACAATCTTTGTGGGCTGCATCGAACCAATATGTAATTACATTGCTCAAGTGGTGCACATGGTTACAGCACAGGGTTGAGAGAGGTTTGCGGTTACCTGTGTAGGCCCTGCAAAGACCCCACACAGAACTCTAAATCAGACATTTGCACAACAAAGCACGACGTAACAGGGAGCAGAGAAAAGTGTGCTTGCATGAGAGGAGCATGGCTACTTTTTACTTTTTCTGATGAAGCGGAGTAATGTAAAGAACTTCAGCGGACAGAAACAAACTAAAGCATCGATCCTGTCACGCTAATATCAATGCGGTACCAATATTAACATTTTATTGATGCTATCGATATTTGGATCAAGCCACCCACCCCTTCCACAAACACAGAGAAGTTTACTGGCAGCAGAGTGGCTGATTTTACAAAGGAAGACAAAACTGTATCTACAGGGAAAATGTGAAGATGTTAAACATAATACAGGCTGAAAGTAACAGCTGCTGCAGGCAAAGCAGCAGTGTGAGAGGAAACACACCGTGCAGTAGTTCAGTATTAAAAATGCTGTCTGAATGTGTAAGCCTTTTGGTCCTTAGAAAGACTGAACAAACTAATAAAGTTTAACCTGTTTGAAGGAAGGAAAGAAAGCTGGCAAAATGCCAAGTGTGTAAATCCGACTTATGAATATTACAACTATCATTAAGACAGGAGAGAATCTGATGGATTATAATCATCAGATTATAAACCTGAGTTTAAGAATACCTATTTTTTTTTACTGATGCTTATCACAGAAATACAAAGACATTAGACTCTATTTAAAAACTTTAGACCTTTCTACTATCCACTAAGCAGTCTGAGGACCTTCCAGGATGATGCTTTCCAGAGAACTGATTGGTCAGTAGGCAGTGATTTCATACCTGTTGATCTCATATCTTGCTCTGCAGTAGGTTAGATTTCCAACATATTTTACCATGTTAAGAATTGAACCACTTTTACTGTATGATACAGAAAACTCAGGCTTAACCCTGAAATTATCTGGATAAGACAAAAATCCTGCTTCTTAGTACAGGCCTCTGGTCTTGCAGGATGTGTGTGTGTGTGTGTGTGTGTGTGTGTGTGTGTGTGTGTGTGTGTGTGTGTGTGTGTGTGTGTGTGTGTGTGTGTGTGTGTGTGTGTGTGTGTTTTCATGAGGTTTATTATTATAGCTTATCTCATTTCTGTGGTCCACTGATTGAATAACTTGTGGAGCAGCTGCTGTGATGCAGCTGATGAAATTATACAACCCAAATTCTGTCAGATATACATATCCCAGGCACCAGTGTGACAGTATGTGCACAGTTTTTCATTTTGGCTTTTAACGGTCACCATAATAAATGAATAAATAGCTGTACTTAACTTAATACCCACAGCTGAGGAGTTTCTAAGCTTTAACTCAGAATTTAGAGGTGGTTTTGGTCCAGGACCTCAAAACATCTCTGACTGGTTCAGTTTTCAGTTCAGTTTATTTATATAGCACCAAATCACAACAAACATTCACCTCAAGGCGCTTTATATTGTAAGGTAAAGACCCTACGATAATTACAGAGAAAACCCAACAGTCAAAATGACCCCCTATGAGCAAGCATTTGGCAAGAGTGGGAAGGAGAAACTCCCTTTTAACAGGAAGAAACCTCCAGCAGAACCAGCAGGGAGGGGCAGTCATCTGCCGCGACCAGTTGGGCTGAGGGGAGAGAGACAAAAGACATGCTGTGGAAAAGAGCCAGAGATTAATAATAGCTAATGATTAAATGCAATGCAGAGAGGAGTATAAATAGAGTAAAAAGAGGTGAATGAAAAGAAACAGTGCATCATGGGAATCCCCCCAGCAGCCTAGGCCTATAGCAGCATAACTAAGGGATGGTTCAGGGTCACCTGATCCAGCACTAACTATAAGCTTGATCAAAAAGAAAAGTTTTAAGCCTAATCTTAAAAATAGAGAGGGTGTCTGTCTCCTGAATCCAAATTGGGAGCTGGTTCCACAGAAGAGGGGCCTGAAAGCTGAAGGCTCTGCCTCCCATTCTACTCTTAAGTATCCGAGGAACCACAAGTAAGCCAGCAGTCTGAGAGCGAAGTGCTCTATTGGGGTGATATGGTACTATGAGGTCTTTGAGATAAGATGGGGCCTGATTATTCAAGACCTTGTAAGTGAGGAGAAGGATTTTAAATTCTATTCTAGATTTAACAGGGAGCCAATGAAGAGAAGCCAATATGGGAGAAATCTGCTCTCTCTTTCTAGTCCCTGTCAGTACTCTAGCTGCAGCATTTTGGATCAGCTGAAGGCTTTTCAGGGAGCTTTTAGGACAGCCTGATAATAATGAATTACAATAGTCCAGCCTAGAAGTAATAAATGCATGAATTAGCTTTTCAGCATCACTCTGAGACAGGATTTAATTTTATAAATATTGCCCAAATGCAAAAAAGAAGTCCTACATATTTGCTTAATATGTGCATTGAAGGACATATCCTGGTCAAAAATGACTCCAAGATTTCTCACAGTGTTACTGGAGGCCACAGTAATGCCATCCAGAGTAAGTATCTGGTTAGACACCATGTTTCTAAGATTTGTGGGGCCGAGAACAATATTTTTTGTTTTTTTGCAGATCAGTCACACATGCACGAATCACCTGATACGCATGGATCACTTTGCATGTGCACGCAGTGTTTTCAAACACTTCACATGATCAACTTTGCATAGATCAACTAATGGAAGCTGTGTTCAAATGCTACTGGAAAACTGAGACATCTGTTACTTCCAATAATTTTTTTTTTCAAAATGTTATATGTTTTCGCTATTGTTTCCGTCTTTTTAATGGCAGCACCTCCAGAAGGGGGCAGCATGGCCACAGTTCACCTTTCTTCCCATGTTTGTTTGTTTGTGTTCTTGGATGGGTGTTTTGGAATGCAAATTTCATTATATGTTTACATATAATGACAAATAAAGTATTCTAATCTAATCTAATCTAATCTAATCTAATCTAATCTAATCTAAAATAAAGTGGTCAGCTTGTCGCCCCTGGACTAAAAAGCACAGATTCAAAAATCAACAAACTCTCTGTAGTATTCAGTCCTTGTTAACATATTATGCCCCCATGGTTTAAACAAGGTACCAGTAATGGCAGGCTAGTTTATATGCTGGGAAACCCTGAGTAACTGCTGACAAACAAGGCTATGGCAGGACATCCCAGTGACTCATCTTACGAAGTCAATGCTGGTTCTGATAGAAAGGTGTCAGAATACACAGTGCATTGTGATTTGTAGAATAAAATAGAATGCCTTTATTTTTATTATACAGGATGTACAGTGAGATTGGAGGGCCACTCCTGTTCAGTGCCATGCAATAGAAAGTCAAACTTTCTAAAATGTAAAATATAAATTAGAACTTCTAAAAATATACAGAAAATAAAACAGTATGTATAAAATATGCAAAAAAGAAAATGTATAAAACATACAGAAAATGAGAGAATGTATAAAAATATATATGTTGTAAAAAATAAAATAAGTGTATACATATAATAATGAAGATGGTGGGTATTGCACTAGTGAATGAATATTGGATATTACACAATATAGGAGTGATAGTATTGTTCAGTATGAATGATATAATATTGCACAGAGATGTGGGTATTGCACAGTTAGAGTGGGTGAGTGTGAGAGTTCAGGGTGGTGATTGCTCTGGTGAAGAAACTGTTCTTGAGTCTGTTTGTTCTGGCTTTGATGCGCCTGTAGCTCCTGCCAGAGGTGCATGGGGTATGGGGCTGCATAGCTGCAGACCAGTCAGGGTGACCATGCCAACAACGGGCACGTGAGCATCAGAACTGGACCATGGAGCAGTGGAAGAAATGGGCCTGGCCTATCCCAGCTGTTCTAATGTTTTGGCAATAAAAGGAAGTTTTGAAATGGGCCTACAGGTACTGTAGTGATGGGTCCAGGTTTGTTTTTTTTAACAGGGGTTGGACAACACCCTGTTTGAAGTAGCTAGGAACATAGCCTGACAACAAAAAGACTGCAGAGGGACCAATAGAGTCAAAAACTTCAAGAAGCAAAGCTGTGGGGCGCCAGGGTGGCCCAGCGGACGAGCTGGTGACCACACACGCTGCGTGGCGGTGCAGACAGTGCAGACAGCGCAGGCTTGCGTATCAACCCGTCGCCATTCACTGCGTGTCCTCCCCCATCTCTCCTCTCCTGATTCCTGCCTCTTTTCACTGCCAACTATCAAATAAGGCTAAAAAAGTAATTAAAAAAAAAAAGAAGCAAAAATGTGGATCAGCTGGACTCATTGAGGGTTTCATTTGTGTTAGTATTTCAGAAATATCCATAATTTTGTGATGTGGGTTATCATAACAGAAAGGATCATCTAAGGCAGTTATAGTTTCTCTTGGACCATTAATCTTATCTGGGAATTTTTTATTTTTTTTTGGAAGTCATTCAGTCATTTGTATGGTAACATTTTGAGCTGATCTCTCCCAATGGGGCATTACACATACTATTCCTGTAAATAATGAAATGTTTTACTACTGTAATATTCACAAGTTGTTTTTTTCATTCCAAGGTGAAGTCTTTGTTGTGCGCCAAGCAACTGGGATACAACAACAGCATCTCATCTGTGGGTATCATCTAGGTAGAGGTGCATATATCCAAGCCTGTACAGGCTTGCTGTGGGATACTTGTGCACCTCCTCGGTACCGTGTGAAGGGGTTTTCTTCAAAGCTGGAGAGGTTATTTTCAAAAAGAGAAACTGACTTGAGTCCAAGCACAGTGGGGGAAAAAAATATTGCTTAATAAAAATGAATAAAGTCACTATCACCCCAGTATTCATAAGCACCATCGTCGTCCCATCTTTTAAAAAACTGCAACAGTTTTAACACAAACATTTAATGTTCTGTTGGATTTATTTAAACACTGACTGAAATCAGTGGTTTTTGACATTGAGAGACCTCTAATGACCAAATTAAGGTGTTTTTATTTCTATTCTTAGCAGTGATTATTCCCATGCTGACATAGTTGGCCAAGAGGCCATCACAAATAGTTGAAATGACAATAAAGTTTTGACCAGCGGGGGTGGGGTGGGGGTCTGTGAGAAATGAACCTTTTTTAAATCAGTTGGATGGAAAGCTCGTGATGCTTCATCTGACCGTCACTATAAAACAAATGACTTGGTCAAATTCAGTTGAATACAGCTACGTCGATCAGCAAGGGCGAAACAACTGCGGTGAAAACAGGAGGAACTCTTTGCCTTCTCCATATCACCCACTCTAAGCCGTGGGGTTAGAGTGGGTGAGGCCAGTGCGAAGAACCTGCGAGTCCCACAATAGTTCAGGCCAGATAGCTTTGAGTAGCCTTTTTTCCCTTAATAAATGAAATCATCATGTAAAAAACTGCACTTTGATTAACGCGGGTTCTCTCTTTCTGAAGTGTCCCAGAACCCCGCGTGCACATGCAAGGTGATCCGTGCATATCAGGTGATTTGTGCGCGTGCCTGATGATCTGTAAGCGAGCGAAAATAACACAAATATTTTTAGACATTTGTACTCACAGGAATGTCATCGAAAGTGAAAAAATATCATATTTTTGAGGCTGACAGTAAAAATGTGTGCGTTAAAGCTTTGCTGTTTGCTCAGGTTTGCATGTCCGCATTTGTAAAAATTATTTTACGTGTTCGAATCGATTTGTATTCGTGTTTGGACTGGAACAGGCATTTGTGAGTAATCAAAATGACACACAAATAATTGTACACATTTTAACACCTTAGTTTACGGTTGTAGATCATATCGTACATGTTTGTCAACCTTTTGAGACAAAGATCTCTCCATGTAAAGCAGACGATCTCTTTATCAGTGCTCTGTATGACTCATGCGCGAAAGGTGGGAGGAGAGGCTGTGGCCCTTCCTGCTTACCGTAGCTCAATATTGTATGTTGACGTGTGGCTGCACTGTTTGGATAGCTAACTAACAGCTAGCTGAAGCTTGATGAAAGCAGCTGTTTAACCGGCTGCTTTTGCGAACATATAAACTTGTAATAATGGCGGATGACTGGGAAGAGATTCGCCGGCTTGCCGCGGACTTCCAGAGAGCGCAGTTTGCTGACACAGTGCAAAGGTAAACGCAAGTAACGGGAGCTGGTAGCAGCGAAGCTAATCCCAGCTGTCAGCAAACTTTGATTTTAAAGTAATGCCATGAGGTGGAGATTGTGTCCTGTCTTGTAACAGCTGTTAGTCGTAATAAGAAATAAACATACTGTATATAGATGCTATACTGTCCCTTACGCCACTTTTGTAAACTTTTCCTCAGGCTCTCAGAAAGGAATTGCATTGAAATAATTGCAAAACTAGTCCAAGACAAGAAGCTGGAGGTGGTGCACACACTGGATGGCAAGGAGTACGTCACCCCAGCTCAGATCAGCAGGGAGATCCGAGATGAACTCTACGTGCACGGAGGTGTGGTACAAAAGTTTAAGAAGTGAAATATTTTGTCCCTGTGGCATTAAGAGCTGTATCATTTTCAGAACTGTGGATCATGACAGAAAATAAATGCTGTCGTTCTGTCTGACAGGGAGAATCAACATCGTGGACCTCCAGCAGGTGTGTGACTCCACCTGTGCCTTGTACCTCACGCCTGTAGCTGAGATATGCAGTTTAAGTTCATTCAAGATTTTGGGTTACATGTATTATGAATGTTTTCTTGATGTTCTTCCTTTCAGATCATCAATGTGGATTGGGTCCATGTTGAAAACAGAGCAAATGAAATTGCCAAGTCTGATAAAGGGGTTCAGCTTGTGCTGGGACAGCTGATTGATGAGTGAGTATTAAGCATATACTGTATAAAAAGATGGCTACCGTAAAGTCAAACATGAAAGAGTGGAATACTAAGTTATCAGCCAACACTGGCAAGCTTGGTTACCGAGCTGCGTCTTTAGACTATATAGATTCAGTGCACACATGCTCAGTGTTTCTGCTATTGGATTGCAAGATATTTAATATAAGACATAAGGGATATAAGACTTTTTTTGTTTTTTAAGACACAAAGCTGTAAAACTTAAGTTAGCTTATAGCTCTCATTAGCTTATAGTACCTGTACTGTACTGTTTTTACCCATCTGAAGTAGTATTTGAGGTAAAAATGAATGATAATTCTAAAGGTTGACAGTAGAGGCACAAACTGTATTTTGATAAACCTTCGATTCACTTTGGTCATTTTTTTAGTGTAGCATGATGTTGATTTAGAGAGCTAATTTTACTATAGCAGCTGTTCATAGCTCAGCTGTGGGTTTAACATAGGCTGTTGTTTAAGGTTCAAAACATATCAGCAGGGTATGACACGGAAAACACACTTATAATTAATATTGACACAATCTGTGTCACCCGTCTATTATGTTGATTGTTTTCTTCATTGGGCAGATGGTGCGTCGCTATGAATTGTGGGATGGCATTATGTCCTTTCATTAAAAATGCTCCAGTGCATCTTCAGGCTGAAGGAGGCAATAAAGGAAGCTTTGCTGGTTGTTATTGGCCTATCTGTGAATAAGATTACATTTATCTGTGTTTACTTGTTGTGCACATCAATTTTATGCCAGCAAAAAGTTCAGAGATTTTTTTGCTGCAGAGCCAAAAGACTTTAAAACAGTTCAGTTATTTTTATAATTAAGATTCACTTGGATTGTGGTCAGAGCATAGGGCACATAAATTCTCTCATTCTCAATAATTCTCTAAAAAAATCCCTCGAAGTATTTAAGATGGAGAGTCAAGTCTGAACATGTTACCTGAGAGTGAGGCGCTGTGTTTATGCTGCTGATGCTTTGTGGTCTGCAGCACATATCTGGACCGTTTAGCTGAAGAAGTGAATGACAAACTGCAGGAGGCTGGTCTGATCAGTGTTGCAGAGCTGTGTAAAAGCTATGACCTCCCAGGAGACTTCTTAACTGAGGTGAGCCAGTTTTTACATGACTCTTAATCCAAGAAGAAATCTGCTCACAAACTTACACAATGCATTGTGCCATCTTTGTATTTACATGATTTATTCTTCTTTGAGGCCTTAGCTTGTTTTGACATGTTGTTCTGACTTCTTTGTTAGTAAAGTCTGTGCGGGTTTCTCATCTATATTTTAGGAGTTGTTGAAGCGTCTTGGAAAGATTATCCATGGAGAAATGGACCAGTACAACAGAGGAGTCATATTCACTCCGGCTTTTGTTGCTCGCCACAAAGCCAGAATACAAGGGCTTTTCAGTGCAGTCACAAGGTAAATGTTGCACAAATGGTAAATATTTATTGTTTTGGGTTTTTTTCCCTTCTGCAGATAAACTAATCTTGAGATGTCCGTGCCTGCCGTAGCTTTTTTTCATGTATACTGAAGTCAAGTCAGTTTAAAAAAAAAAATTGAACTTAAATAAAAAAGGTCACGGTGGCCTGGTGGCTAGCACTGTTGCCTCACAGTTAGAAGGTCTGGGTTCGAATCCACCTTGGCCTGGGCCTTTGTGTGGAGTTTGCATGTTCTCCCCATGTATGTATGGGTTTCCTCCCACAGTCCAAAGACATGCACTTACTGGGGTTGGGTTAATAGGTGATTCTAAATTGCCCATAGGTGTGAATGGTTGTCTGTCCCTCTGTGTTAGCCCTGCGACAGGCTGGCGACCTGTACAAGGGGTACCCTGCCTCTTGCCCTGTGACAGCTGGGATAGCCTCCAGCCCCCCCGCGACCCTGAACAGGATAAGCAGAAGAGAATGGATGGATGGATAAAGATTACTGGAGACTGTCCTCCAAATGCAAACAGTGCCTTTAAGCTGTTGTATATTCAGAAGTTATGAAATGGAGGCTTTCTGTCTGCTGAAATGTTACGTCCCTTTAATTTTAGCAAGTGTTGAGTTTGTATTGTAGAGTCCCGGCGGGTCGATCAGGAACTTTCTGGGTTTGCAAAGCTGACAGATGGTAGTGAAAATGTTTTTCATGTTCTGTCATAGTGAATTGTTATTATGTTCTGTTATGTCTTCCTTTCCTTTATGTATACTTACTGAACGTGTTTGCTGGTATCTGGTTTGATGAGCATCCTGATGTTGGACCCAGTGAATGCGTGCATACTAATGTTGAGCTTATTGTTAAAGTCACACATTACATTAAGATAATGATGTCAGCTTCTCTTCCAGGGTTTGGTTCTTAAAAGAAGCTCAGAAGCTAAATTTAAAGATTAATAATAGAACAGGTTTCAGAGGCAAAATATCCCAGCTTGATTTTAGATTCTCATCTAAAATTTGAGATATTAATAATAATTTGACTCTATTATAAAAAGGTGACCAAGGTCACAAAAGCAAATTTCCATGTTTACCATGACACACTGCAAATCATTTTATTTGCAAAAAGAACTGAAGTGGCTGTGATGAACATGTTACTTCAAGAAGAGGGAGGGACATATGTGACATATAAGAGTGGAGGAAGTTGCACACAGGTGGCCTACAGCTTATGCAGAAGGTGCAGTCTGAATGAAATAGGAGACTGCAAGGTGGTGTCAGAGAATGTAGCTACGCAGCGTCAGATGGTAGACTGTAGGATGACTTTGAATAATTAAGAAGAGGAAGCGAGTGAATGTAAAGGATTAAATGGTTGAAGCTGAAGAAGGAAGAATGTTGCACAGAGTTCAGCTAACAGTTGAGACAGGCTCTGGGTGGGAGGGAAGAGTTACCAGATGAGTGGGAAAGTGTTGCTGAGGGAAACTGCCAAGAAAGTGTTGGGTGTATCTTCTGGACAGAGGAAAGAAGACAATGAAGTGGAATGAAGAAGTACAGGAAAGTATTCCAAGGAAGAGGCTGGTAAAGAAAAAGTGGGATAGTCAGGGAGATGAGGAACATAGGAGGACTGGGAGGTGAGGCGTACAGCAAAGAGCTAGGTGGCAAAGGCTTATAATGAATTGTATATTAGGATGGACACTAAAGAAGGAGAAAGGGACTTGTATTGATTAAAGAGATCGAGCTGGAAATGATGTGCAGCAAGTCAGGATGATTAAGTTTAGAGATTTAAATACACCAACAGGTGAAGACAGTGTGTTCAGAAAATAGAAGGAGTGCATTGAGGAGCTGATGAACGTAGAAAATGAGAGGGAGAAAAGGACAATTACTGACTCAGGAAGTGCAGAGGATTAGAAAAGAGGAAGTGAGGGCAGCTAATGTAAAGGTTGTGGAAAGGTGGTTGGTCCAGAAGACATACCTGTGGAGGTATGGAACTCTCTAGGAATGGACTTTTTGATCAGATTGTTTTATACAATCTTATAGAGTCTCAGAGCCTGAGGAATGGAGAAGTATAATGGGTCTGATTTTCAAGATCAAGGTTAATGTCCAGGCTGTTGTAACTACAGACGTATGAAGCTGATGAGCCGTTCCATGAAGATATGGGAACAAGTTGTTGAAGGTTAGGCTAAGAAGAGAGGTCACAATCAATGAGCAGCAGAATGGCTTCTTGCTGAGAAACAGCACTACAGATGTGATGTTTGCTTTGAGAGTGTTGATGGAGAAGTACAGAGAAGGTCAGAAGGAGTTGCACTGTGCCCTAACTATAAGCTTGGTCAAAAAGGAAAGTTTTAAGCCTAATCTTAAAAATAGAGAGGGTGTCTGTCTCCTGAATCCAAGCTGGGAGCTGGTTCCACAGAAGAGGCGCCTGAAAGCTGAAGGCTCTGCCTCCCATTCTACTCTTAAATATCCTAGGAACCACAAGTAAGCCAGCAGTCTGAGAGCGAAGTGCTCTGTTGGGGTGATATGGTACTATGAGGTCTTTGAGATAAGATGGGGCCTGATTATTCAAGGGAGCTTTTAGGACAGCCTGATAGTAATTACAATAGCATTGTCAGTATAATGCCCCTGATTGCATAATATCACATTCAGTAGGCTGTAATAATCTCTGTGGCTGTTATGGCACCATGAAAGCCGCCTGTGCTTTAGTAAACAGCACTGACACCTGTTCAGTCCCTAATACACTGTTCAGTATTTTCAGCCACAGGTTTTTGACAACACAACTTCTTAGCATTTTGTAAATGAGTCTTTGCCGCAGACGAAGCGCTATAGCTAGCCATATCTGTTAGCAGTGCTGCTAACAGATGTGAATCATGGGAAAATAAGATACAGATGTTCTCATATGAGACCCACTGTCTTCAACAGCTTTTGTACGTTCTTGTAATTGTGCTGCTGTTTTGCTTTCTTCTGTAGGCCAACAGCTGTCAGCAGCATAATCGCAGCGTTTGGATTTCAGGAACACCTCCTGTACTGTAAGGAGAGACTGCTTTATCCTTTATTCCTGGATTTACTTCTTTGGCTTCATGTGTCTTAGTAGTCTGTCAGCTGCTAGTCTCAATTTCTGTAAAGTACTGATGTTTTTTTTTTTAACTTTTGTGATATTTGTTTATTTTTTACTTGCATTTAAATATGTATAATGTTTATGTCCTTACACCCTTCACATATAGATTTTTTGACTGCAGGGATTTCTCAGGCCCAAAATTGGCCTTATGCATTTTAAGGCACGTTATTTTATTTTAAATGTATTTTATTTTTAACTATTTGATGAATAAAAATATAGTATTTTATAGTAAATGAAACTTTAAAACAAAACATATTTTTGATAGAGTTGAGATGATTTTTTCCTGATCATGGGGAAGACCAAAACCTCTTTGAGGAGGTGCCAAAGTTTTTCTACACAGGAGAAACCCTGAACTTTGATGGTAGCTCACACTGTGTGCAGTCCGCTGTGCTTCCAATTTTCTACATTGATTTCAGTTTTCCTTGCTTTGTTGTCATTGTTTGACACTTTGGCTGTGCTGTGATACGGGTTTTTTTGTTGTTGGCAGCCGTCTTGGAGGAGTTGGTGAATACTGGACGTCTGAAAGGAAGTGTGGTTGGAGGGCGACAAGACAAAGCTGTGTATGTCCCTGATATCTATACCAAAACACAGAACGCCTGGGTGGACTCATTCCTGCAGCAGAATGGATATTTAGGTAGGTCTTAATTCCATGCAGATGATGAGAAACAACCCTACGCCCTTATTAATGTAGTGACTTTTTGGGGGGAAAAATATAAAATGTGGTTTGTAGTTTAGGTATACTCAGAAAACGACTTTGCTTTAAATATTAATAACAAAATGTAAACAGTATTTCAGCTTACAGTGGCTAATGCTTAATATATGAGGCCATTCCTTATGTTTTCTTATCATGTAATAATCAATCATGTTTATTATAATCCACCTCTTTCATCAGAACTTTTGATCTTCTCCCGCACTGTTAAAATCACTGCATTACATACAAACTCAGTGTTTCCTGTTTGTGTTTCATTGATGGAAACACTTCAGCTCTTCATCTGAAACATTTGCTTGTGCAAGACGAACAGATATTTGCCTGATCAGAAAAGCGGTACATAAGTATGTTGGTGACTCTTGACATTTGAAAACTGTTTATTAATTCACATTATTGTACCATGTGGCAACAGTCCCATAGAGACAGAACAGAGACGGAGGTGTTGGGAGCATGTAGAGCGGTCAGACATGAAGCTGTGCACAGATGAATTTCTGAGCTGTTCATCTTAATCTGACATTTAATGATGTAATCAGTTATAGTTCACTAATGCATGTAAACCTGCCACTCGATATGAGGCATTAGGAGCAGCAGCAGCTCAACTGTGCATGTGGGCACAGGAAACAGGCGTGCTGTGGTGCTTGAACAAGTAGCACTGCTCGTCTGCTTAGCAGAAAATTTCTGAGGCTGTTGTTTGATGATGAGGCTGAATTATTTTCATCTCTTTCAGTTTTACATTTTTTGGAAGTGGTTGTTGCACCGTTGTTGCCTTAAAAGCAGCGAGATTTGAGTTTTATTTTCTTAGTTAGACTTTTTTTTTCCCCACTTCATACTGTGGGGCCTTAAAATAAGCAGTTATACTGAGCTGTGAGTGTCTCAGAAAATACTTTATCTTGGGTACAGACATTGTGTCTACTAGATGAAAAATGACAATGATAAAAAAACACTTTTCCCTCTGAGGCGAGAGCCAGTATAGAGGCAGGTGATCAGTGTGTTTGTCTGTTCTGTCATTTTGTGAGCAAATTATGTTAAAAAAAATGCTGAATTTCAAAAAAGAGAGGTGGAGCATGGGTAAAGGAAGATCCAGGTGTGTTTCAGTGCAGCTCCAGATCACTTCATGTAAAACTATGAAATAGGGCACTGGGCTTACCATGTATGGCCTCAACAGTCTTAAAGTAGAGGTGCACTGGTGTAACATAATTTCTTGGTGATACCTGGAACTTTGCTGCAGTGATGTTAAAGGACTGTTAACACCCACCTGTGTCTATGAGGGTCATTAAAATGAACAGTGGTGGACATATTAAGGTTCATGGTTATGGATGTAGGAGGGAAGGACATGCAGAGCGTTGGGGTGAGAGTGGAGGATGCTGGGATAGGGTGAGTTGGAGGCAGAGGATCTGCTGTGGTGAGCCCTAAAGGGAGCAGCTGAAAGAAGGACGACGTATTCAGATCATTTGTTCTGGTAAAAGTAGTAATACCACACTGTCTCCACTTCAGGTATAAGTCCTGCAAATATTACACACATGAATAAAAATGTATTATAAAGTATCTGAAGTAAAAGTACTTTCCCATATCAGAGTGTTACTGGCACAGGACTTGGTTTCAGATTATTGCTGTATTCATGTGTATGTGTATAAGTATAAAATGTGCTGCATTTTACTGTATATTTGGGGTTTCAGCTACTTTACGTCAGTGATATGCTGACACACACACACACACACACACACACACACACACACCACAGAAAAATCATGTTATTGAAAAGTTTGGATCAGCAGCAAACTGAGCAGGCTGACCAGAAGAGAAGCTACCTGTGCTGACAGCCTCTCTGCTGCCTCACACTAAATATTTAATATGAGCACCACAGAAAGAAAATACATTTGAAAAAAAAAACAGTTCTATAATGATGATCTAAATATCTATTATTAAAATACTTATCCTCTGGAAAAATGTCCCCTGTGTGTGTCTCACCATTATTAATGTTTACAGGTTCATATTACTGCTGCATTCACTGCTGCAGTTTGACTTATCGTGTCTGTAGTAATGTCTGGTTTAGGGCTGTAGTTTTGAATGTGTGTTCATTATTTTAGCAAAAGAACCTCCAACAATAATAACTTTTATTATTCTAATTTTTTTTTTACATATATTTAAGTTCAGATTCAGCTCGAAGCTCTGCAGCTCAGAGATATGAGTGATTTACTCGTGTTTACTCCCACATCAAACAAACTGCTGTACTGATGAAATCCTCGTCCTGCAGAGTTTGATGCGCTGGTCAGGCTGGGGATCCCCGACCCATCCAGCTACATTAAGAAGCGCTTCAAGTCTAACAAGCTGCTGTTCCTCAGAGCGGCCTGTGTGGGTCAGGCTCTGGTCGACCAGGTGGAGGCCTCTGTGGAGGAAGCTGTCAACTCTGCCACTTGGGCTGACCTCCAGGTCAGCGCTCTAATCTTTAACCTGATCATATTTAGGGAAGTTGCACGATGTGTTTGGAGATTTCTTTTTCTCATCCTCTCCTGTCCCGGCTGCTTTAGCCAATTCTGCCCAGCTGCTTGTCAACGGAGGACACCGGGATACTGATTAACCAGGCTATGAGAAACAGTAACGTCCAATCGTCTGCCAGAATCCTGGGAGGCACCGTGGTTGTCAGTGAGAAGTTCATCAGCAACTGCCTCTCTTTATTTGATGAGGCCATGCAGCAGAAAGCTCAGAAAGTACAACTCTACACATATTTATATGTGCATGCTTGGGGGGAGGGGGCTGTCCTTGAAGGTGGAACTAAATGATGTGTGCTTTTCAGGAAGTTAAGAACAATCCCGTGTTTTTGATAACTGAAGAGGATCTGAAGCAAGCTTCTATTCTGACCGAGAGCGCCGCACCTTCTAAGAAGGAGAAGAGAGAGGCGGAGCGCAGGAAGAAGGCAGCAGGTTGGTGAAACTGTTCCTCGTTTCATCTCTGACATGGTCACAGCATGAAATCAAGCAAGGGGACAGAAATTAACAAATTCTGGGGGTTTAATGATTATGTATTTCAGTCATACTTGGGTTATGCAGCAGGACAATGATCCGAATCACACCAGGAAGTCCACCTCCGAATGGCTAAAGAAAATAAAACAAATGAATGTTTAGGAGCAGCTGGTCAAAGTCCAGACTTTAGTCCCACTGAGATGCTTTGACCTTAAACGGGCCCTTCATGATCGAAAACCCTCCAATGTGGCTGAAAGAAAAGTGGGCCAAAATCCCCCCACAGTGACATTGTCAGTTATTGGTTTAAAGGGGCAGTTACTTGTTGACGCAGGGCCAGGTAGGTTTGGATTAACCCTCTAACAGCAGGCGATCGTCGCCGGTTCACCTGCCCTTACTTGCAGTGAACAGCTGGTTAACACCGTGCGCATCACTGCTGCGATCAAATGTGTTTTGAATTTCTGTAATGACGTGACAGTTTGTCCTATCGGAAAAATTCAAAGGTTTCTGAAAGCTGGGAAGCTGCGATTCACACCCAGCGTAAGGTTATTACGGTAATTGTTGCCGGAAGTCCGGGAACAGCCGGACATTTGAAGTACATTCTGTCGCTGACGGGGTTAAATCATCATTTAAAAACAGCATTTTGTATTTACTCAGATTATTTTTGTCTAATATTAAAATTAGTTTGATCTGAAACATTTAAGTGTGACAAAGATGGAAGGGAGGAGGGCAAATACTTTTTCACAGCAGTGCACAGACCCTGTATGAACAGTTTACACACAAATCTGTGATTCACCAATATTTTCTTACCTGAATTTGTACATTTTAAAAATGTAAAAGTGCTTCAGACTGTACTCTTCTTAGCTATCATCATTTGGGAGGGGCTCCATCCAACACCGGCTTCCTTCTGACTCATATAAATGCTTCTCGTGCTTTTTTCCACCTGCTCTTTAGCATTTGGAGGAGACTGCATCAGTGCCTGCCAAAATCTACCCTACTATGACTCTTGGGACAGAGGAAAAAAAATCAGTTGCCTGAAGTGATTCTAGAACAATGAAGATCAATGAAGATCAGCCTACATGTGGCAAATCTCTGATGTATGCTGGCTTTAAGAAGTTTATTTTTCTTGGAATAACTATAATCTGTTAACTGTCTTCCAGAGGGCAGTGGCAGCGTGAAAGCAGGCGGAGGAGGCAATGCCAGAGAGATCCGGATTCGTAAAACCAAGAAGAAAGGAAGGAGAGACGAGGACAGCGATGAGGAAACTGGACATTCCCAGCAAAGTATGCCAGCAGCCACAAAGTCATTTTATGGTCACAGGGAATAAGGTCTCCATCTGCACATTAAAGCTGTTCACTGAGGCTTTTTAATGTAACAAGAGCGTAATGGCTGGTTTACAAGGAATCTCTCCCCAGAGTTGTTAGTTTTTTGTTTTTTTTTTTCTTCATGGAAGACAAAGGTAACCGTAGGATCCCAGTGAGACTAATTAGCTTATGTTTTACCTTTGCCAAGATCGCAGCAGACAAACTGAAACCCCCTTTATGGCCCAGGAGGCGATCGTAGCTGTTTTAGAGGAGCGAGTGAATGACTGCCCTGAAGAAGTCCTGTCTGAGCTGGCAGAGCATTTAGTCAGGTAACAGACACATCTCTTTCTGAAGTTCTTTGTCAACAATGCCTTCATTCACTCTCTGTTAATGTCTCTGCAGGCCTCTGACTAAAGCCTACCAGGAGGTGCTGCGGACAGTGTTTATGTCCTCCACCAGCTCTCCATCAGGGGCAAACAAGAAGAAGAGCTTGAAGGATCTGCAGGAAGAGATCACCAACCTGTACAACAACATCCGACTGTTTGAAAAAGGCACCAAGTTCTTTTCCGGTAAATCCCGTTCCAGCTGTAGTGGAAATCAGAACTCACAAATGATAAGCAGCAGAACAATCTTCAACTCTCAGAGAGTTAGTATGAAACTCCTGAGATAAGAGAGGGGGCAGGGCTCACCACCGTGTTTCACAAGCTAAGGTTATTGGTTCTCAGATTGTTGTCATTGTTTCATACTCCAAAGGGAAGCTGGTGTGCTTTTCCTTATTTTCTGTCATATATGCTGTTCTAATGAAGTCAGTGTATGTGGAGGTGATCCCTGGGAAACAAGAGCTCAGCCTGCTGCAAACATTCTGAGGCTGTTTTTGTATTCGTGGCTCTGTGTGATGTCAAAAAAGTGCATTTTCCCTGATGTGGTCCTCTCAGGAACAGAGCTCTGGCTGTGAGCACAGAAGCTCCACCCACCTGCTGTTTAAACCTGTAGGAAGGGCGACGTTAACCTCCTGACATCCACCAGGTCACTAAAGGCCCATCTAAGAATAGGGTCGGGGTTCACGGGGTTAACTTCCACACTTTTTCATAGTTTGCGTTTGTTTTTGCATCAACAGCAAAGCTCTCAAAGCTTTTACCAGAAAATCTTAAATGTATGAGACTTCATTTTAAAAGCAGCATCTTCCAGTTTCTCAAAGTTTACCTGTTTAGCATGTGGCTAAAAGCACCAACTGTACCCCGAAATGGACCCCAGAGGGCTGGTGGATGTTCAGAGGTTAAAGGAGAAGGATCAAAAATGGCTTGTTTCAGACAGAGGATGAACTCAGGAGCTGCAGCGAGGCTGGGAGATTTTTATTTTATTATTTATTTATTTTAGTTTTTGTTTTGTTTTTTATTTATTTATTTTTTTGTTTGTTTTTCTTGTTATTTTTTCATTTATATGGAAATGTCTGCTTCTCCAGCATTAACTGTAAGAATAGATATGACCTCCTTTTTCAACATCACTTCTACACACACACACACACACACACACATTTTGGATTACACTGTGAAAATTGAGCAAATGTTGTTTGTTAGTAAAGCTTGGAGAAAAACCTGATGGGTTTGAAATAACTGTCAGTATTCTGATATTAACAGATGAGAAATGAAAGGAAACATTCAAAATTAAGTGGCAGCGCCGACATCGGGGTGATTCGGTTAGAATGTGAAAATGTGATGACGCACTCATCTGTGACTTCAAAGTATTTTGGGGAATTTCAATCTGGAATTGTCCAAATCTCCAGGATTTCTACACCTCGCACTTTTGAGATTAGGAAAACATTCTGATAACATTTATTGAAAATTCTGCACTTAAATGCAAAGAAAATAGAAAACTGCTGAAGCTGGAGCTCTCCATTATGATGCGGTGGAGCGATGGGGCATAAAACGTCTGCATGATGGAGAAAATCTCTGTAAAATCTGTCTAAAACAGTGGAGACTGAGCAGAATCATCCAAAGTGTCAAATGCTTAACATGGATTGTTTTAATGTGCAGATGATACCCAGGTCCACATCGCCAAGCACGTCCTGAAGACCGTGTGCACCGATGTCAGTAACATCCTGGTTAACTTCCTGGCTGCTGACCTAATGATGTCTGTGGAGAATCCCAGCACCATCACCACCGAGGTCTGTGTCTGTCTCTGCTCTCAGCAGCCTGAAACATCTAGATCAAGCCAGAGTTGTATTTTTGTTTGAAGTGTTCTGTGGCTCTTGGTGGAGTTGAATATCTGATTTGGTGCTGCAGGTCAGAGTGAAGATTTTGGGCAAACTGCCAGAGGAGACCAAAGGGCCTCTGTTGAAGCTGCACAACTGCCTCAATGGCAAAGTAAGTAGGACTGCCATCAGTTTGACCAAAATGAACTTTTCAGGTTCCTGCAGGTCTTTAAGAAGTCTTTAAAAAATATGGAATTAAACTTAGAAAAACAAGGTCATCAAATGTCTTTTATTTCCCATGTTTATGATTTAAGCCATTAAGATTCATTTTATGAAGTTTTCATGGTTTCATGTCACTCAGTTAATATTTTTGTCCCTTTTTGTTATCAGGCACATGTATTTATTTTAAAATGTAGTTACCAGAGCCGATAACCCTGAAGAGCGCTAACCAGTCATCGTAATTGCTGACATCTTCTGCTGGTCCATTAGCGAGGATCGGCAGATTAGCAGAGCCGATGATGAAGTCCAACAAATCTTGGATCCATTTTAGTCATGCTAGAGCAGGCAGCAGTTAATATTGTGTTTATCTCTGGTTTATTTAGAAATCCTGACTGAGAATTCCCGTATCCTCAAAACAACAAAACAGAAGATCTTTTTTCTGTTAAGCTTTAACCTTATAGAGCACTGCATGACAGTGCCACCAGGGGGCAGTCTGTACTTTTGAACAGACCACTGAACTCTGAGCTGCCAAAGGTGATAATTGGCAGTTGTAAACATTTTGTGGGTTTGGGGTTTAACGGGTTAATAAATGTGAGTCAGCCAGCACAGACAAAGCTTTTCAGGCATGAGGTCCTCCGGCAGGAGGTAGTGGTGAACCTATCTGCCAATTTCTTATGTGTTAATAAGCTAGTCTGTCAGAAAGCGTCACTCAGACTGTGGCTAACTTTAGCAGAGCTAGCATAAGTAGCCTTCTCACTTCTTGAGTTCCAACACTCAAATCAGCAGCAGTTCTTCTTTTTATGTTCTTTTTTTAATATATATTACCTATTGAAATGTCAGGGATCTGTAAAGCTATAAAAATACTGCCCAGGTCTTGTAGGCAGCGTCTCTATTTTAGACATGAAGAACCAAGTGTGCCACTCTAGGTGACCTCTGGGTGGCAGCTGCACTTTGGAATTTAAACACTGCAATCTGGTGGAAAGGAAAGGGATCAAATTAAAATAAAGTGATGTCAGTTTCCTTCCTGTGTTTATTACAGACCATTGAAGACTTTGTGACTAACCTGGAGACATGTGCTGAGGAGTGTGGATTCATGCTTAAGAAAGGGGACAAGAAAAAGGAGAGGTAGTGGGAGCACTCTGTTTGAATTCTGTTCACATTAAAACACTATAGATGTATGACAGTAAAGTCCAGAAAACACTCCACTCTGATCAACACTGTTTGGAGTTTAGAAGTGTGTGAATGTGTGTCTTGCAGACAGGCCCTGTTCCTGCATCGCCAGGCTCTGACTGAGCAGCTGAAGGACACTGAGGATCCCGCTCTGGTCCTCCACCTGACCAGCGTGCTGCTGTTTCAGGCCAGCACCCACTGCATGCTGCACGCCCCAGGCCGCTGTGTGCCTCAGATCATCGGCACACTCACAGGCCGAATATCTGCGGTGCGTATAGCTGACTTAACCCGGTTTGAGTGGGAATGAAGTGTTGCATCACAAGGAGACTTGATTAAATGTATGTAGCAGTTCAGCCCTCGGGGGGTTTTTTTGTTACCTTAGCTGCCATCAGGACCAGCAGGCCGGTCAGATCTACTGTACCTGCTCATCTTAACACTGACTGCGTCCTCAGATCTGAGTCCAGTCAGGCTTCGGTTTAATAGCTGATCTAATCCCCAGATTTACGAAGCCCAAAACTCAGAAACTACACAAAAGTGTACTGGACTTTCAAAATAAAAGGGAGAATTTGCTGCAGATGGCATTGTCATAAAAGTGGATCACCAAATGTGCTTCTGCAGTGTGAGCAGTATTACGCTGCTCGGGATAAACGTGTGTCTTTGGGGTCTGGTTGTGTTCAGTTGATATTTTGAAGTCTAAATGCAGCTGAATGACAAACATGAGTGACAGACTGTTTCAGTTGTGCCTCCAGGAGTTAACATGATTCTCACTGGATATAGAAACAGGTGATTATTCCATTAACACTGTAAATATTTAGCTCCTTGATACCTGTTTTTGTGCTTCAGTGGGGTCTAAAAGCTTTCTCAGGATTGCTTAAAGCAGTGTTGAGACACAGCAGCTGTCGGCAGTCTCCATCTGCTGAGACTTGAACAGCTGAAATGTGTGCATTCTTGTTGCAGGAGCAGCAGCAGCTGCTGTCTACCTACCAGAGCTTGGTGGTGAAGCAGCTCATGAGCCAGAGTCAGAGCAAGAAGCAGGAGGATGCCGAGGAGCGGGACGAGGAGGCGAGGAGCACCCGCACTCAACTGCAGACCCTTACGCCACAGGTGAAGGACCTGGTTCTGTCCCAGAGGAAGACATCTGTCAATGAGGACTGAAAAGTTCAAAGGAGAGAGGAAGGAATGTCACAAGGAATCTGTGATTGAATCTTTTAAAGGTCTAACATGTACACCCGTGCTGCTGCTGTGTCAGCTGGTCCTATTTTTTTATGATTTCTCCATGTGGGCATCATTGTAAATTATTAAAGGAAATCGCTTTGTAGGATGTCTCCCTGTAAACCTACCTAACACGCCTGTCCTCAGTGAGGTTCTGAATAACTGGTTTATTAAATGCTTCCCTCCTCCTCATGTGAGTTGCTTCTTTTCTGTCCAGCACAAATGCAGGAACATTCAGAATCACACTTTATTATTGACCTTTTTTTTTATTTACATATTGCACCCTGCTGTTAGGTGCTGGATTGTCTCAGGGGCATCTCTGCACAGCCTGCACCTGGTGTGCTAGACTGCAGCCTCTATTGTGGTGGCCACATATATGCACATTTCACACCAGAATGCCCCAAGCTCTTATTGCGAAGAGAGAGACCGGAATAGATCGGGAAAAGGCGGGAGAGAGAGGCCTGGGATAAAAGGGCTTGACTCCTCCTTTTGCAGGAGTTATATTTGGAGTTGTAGTTTGTTGTGAGTTTACCTAATAAAGCTGAGACTACATACCGGCTCGTGTCTCCTTCCACCGACTCCTACATTGGTGACCCCGACTAAAGAACATGTCTGCTGACGACAGCTCAGCGGCCGCTGTTTCCTCACCAGCCGCCGCCGTTTCCTCACCAGCCGCCGTCGTTTCTCCCGCTATTTTTGCGGCCACGGTCAAGCTCCCGGAGTTCTGGCAGCACGATCCAGAGCCTTGGTTCCAGCATGTGGAGGCCCAGTTTCACCTCCGCGGGATCACCTCAGACGACACCAAGTATTACCATGTCGTCGCGGCGCTGGACTCTGCTTCTACCCGCCGGCTGAGGGGACTGCTCCGGGACCCGCCGCCTGCTAACAAGTATGGAGCGCTGAAGGAGAACCTGCTGCGGATTTATCAGCTTTCAGACGAAGAGCGGGCTGATCGCCTGTTGTCCCTGAATGGCTTGGGAGATGGTAAACCCTCCGAGCTGATGGAGCACATGCTGGCTCTGCTCGGCCCGGGCGACGCTTCGTTTCTCTTTACGCATCTGTTCCTGCGCCAGCTCCCCCCTCCCGTGCGCACCGCGCTAGCCAGCTCCGCTCTGATACGGGCCAAGGATTACCGCGGGCTAGCTGAAGAGGCGGACAAGATTTTGCTGGCATCCAGGCATTCCGGTGTGCATGCACTTTTACCGAGTGCGGCTCTACAAGGGACGGAGGCTAGAGAAGCTGGTGCTGTGGCCGCCGTCGCAGAGCGCCGGAGGAAGGAGAGCGTGCTCTGCTTCTATCATCGCCGGTTCGGAGTGAAGGCGAAGCGCTGCATTCCGCCGTGTACCTTCCAGCACCAGGGAAACGAGAGGGCCGGTGCTCACTAGCAGCTGTGTGCGCTGGCAGCTCGGACAAGCTGCTCTTCATTGAGGACACTGCTTCGGGACGCCGTCCGCTTGTGGACTCGGGTGCTCAGCGTAGCATCATGCCGGCTTCAGCTGCGGACGCCTTGGGACAATGTCACGGACCCCTGCTGGACGCGGCGAACGGTACCCCCATTCGCACATATGGAATGAGGTTGGTGACTGTGTGTTTCAAGGGACGTCAGTTTAACTGGGACTTTGTGATAGCGTCTGTGTCAGTACCTATACTCGGCGCTGATTTCTTGTGTGCTTTCAGGTTGTTGGTCGATGTAGCTAATAGGTGCTTGATAGATGCTGTGTCTTTTGATACCTACCCCTGTACACTTGGTAGTCCTGGCCCCCTGCCCCTCGCTAACATGCTTGCCACAGGTGATGAGTACCAGCGTTTGCTTGCCGAGTTTCCCACCCTCACGGTTCCCACCTTCTCTGCAGCCGTAGCTAAACATGGTGTGGAGCATTACATTACCACTGTGGGTCCGCCGGTTTTTGCGCGTGCACGCCGTCTCGATGCCGCGAAGTTAGCGATAGCCAGGGAGGAGTTTGCAAACATGGAGCGCCTTGGTATTGTGCGCCGCTCAAACAGCCCGTGGGCGTCCCCGTTGCACATGGTCCCTAAAGCTGACGGTGGGTGGCGCCCTTGTGGGGATTTTAGGCGCCTTAATAATGCGACGACTAATGACAGGTACCCGGTTCCCCACATTCAAGATTTTTCGGTTCATCTTGCGGGGGCAACTATTTTTTCAAAGGTGGATTTGGTGAGGGGATACCATCAGGTTCCTGTCCATCCGCGTGATGTGCCCAAGACCGCGGTTATCACTCCTTTTGGCCTTTTCGAGTTTTTGCGAATGCCCTTCGGTCTGAAGGGCGCGGCACAGACGTTTCAGCGCCTCATGGACTCCGTTTTGCGTGGTATGCCATTTTTGTTCGTCTATCTGGATGACATACTGGTTGCCAGCCCTTCCGCCGCGGAGCATTCAGTGCACCTCCGCCAGTTGTTTGAGCGTCTCAGTGAGCACGGTTTGATTGTGAATCCAGCTAAATGCCAGTTCGGTCTGCCGGCCATAGAGTTTTTGGGACACCTCGTTTCGCCCCAAGGGGCGTTTCCCCTGCCCGCTAAGGTGGAGGCGGTTTCTGCTTTTCCGCGCCCTTCCTCAGTGAAGCCCCTGCAGGAGTTTTTGGGGATGGTGAACTTTTATAACCGTTTCATCCCCCGGGCTGCTCACCTCATGCACCCTCTGTACAATGCACTTAAGGGCAAGAAAGGCAACCAAGAGATAGAGTGGACACCTGAGCGGGTGCAGGCATTTGACAGTGCCAAAGCTGCTCTTGCCAACGCTGCCCTGCTGGCCCACCCGTCTCCCGAGGCGCCTGTTGCCCTTACTACCGATGCCTCCGATTTTGCAGTCGGGGCCGTGTGCGAACAATGGGTGGGTGGTGCTTGGCAGCCCCTCGCCTTTTTTAGCAGGAAGCTTCGGGATGCGGAGAGAAAGTACAGTACGTTTGACAGGGAGCTCCTTGCCCTTTTTCTCGCGACGCGTCATTTCCGGTTCCTGCTTGAGGGCCGTGACTTTACCGCTTTTGTAGACCACAAACCTCTCACATTTGCCATGGCAAAGGTTTCAGAACCATGGACTGCACGGCAGCAACGGCAGCTTTCTGCTATTTCAGAGTTTACCACTGACATTCAGCACGTCGCCGGCAAGTGTAATCGGGTGGCTGACTGTCTGTCCAGGGCGCAGGTTAGTTCTGTGCATTTGGGAGTGGACTACTCTGCCATGGCTGCCGACCAACTTACGGATACGGAGATTCAGGCTTTTAAGGCGGCCGAGTCCAGTTTGCGTTTGGAAGATGTCTCATTTCAGGATAGTGGCGTAACCCTACTTTGCGACGTCTCATTGGGCAGGCCTCGCCCCTTGGTTCCTGCTTGCTGGCGTCGGCGGGTTTTTGAGGCAGTTCATTCTCTTTCGCACCCAGGAGTTAAAGCCTCAGTTAAGTTGGTAGGGGCCAAGTTTGTGTGGCCCGGCCTCCGGAAAGAGGTCAGGGCGTGGGCTTCCTCATGTGTTGCTTGTCAGCGCGCCAAAGTGCAACGACACACCAAATCCCCTCTGGAGCACTTTCCCATACCACAGAGAAGGTTCGAACATGTCCATGTAGACCTGGTAGGTCCATTTCCCCCTTCCCGGGGTTTCACCCATCTCCTGACAATGGTGGACAGGACGACTCGGTGGCCTGAAGCAGTTCCTTTGGCGTCAACCACCTCAGCAGATGTTGCTCGTGCGTTCGTCTCCTCCTGGGTATCTCGGTTTGGCGTACCGCTTGACTTGACATCTGACAGGGGTCCTCAGTTCACGTCTGAGCTGTGGACTGCTGTGGCGGAGAACCTTGGCGTCAGACTCCATCGCACTACCGCGTACCACCCGCAGTCCAATGGCCTTTGCGAGAGGTTCCACCGTACCATGAAGGCTGCCTTACGGGCTGCGCTGGTGGACAGCAGCTGGGTTGACCGCCTTCCTTGGGTCCTGCTGGGCCTGCGTGCGACACCTAAGGAGGACTTGCAGTCTTCTTCAGCCGAGCTGGTCCTGGGCCAGCCTTTGAGGGTTCCAGGGGAATTCCTTCCTGGTGCATCTGCTTCGGGGGCCGACAAAAGGAGCGGGCCGGTTTTCCCGGGGAATGATAGGTTTTTGGCCCCAGTAGCGGCGCATCACTGCCTTCCACAGTCATATGTGCCAAAGGACCTGATGTCTGCCAAGTACATTTTTATCCGCCATGACGCGCACCGTTCTCCACTTCGACCTCCTTATGATGGTCCATTCCGTGTGCTAGAGGTGGGACCTAAGGATTTTTTGGTTGAGCTGGGAGGTCGTCAGGAGCGGGTTTCGGTGGATCGCCTTAAGCCTGCTCACATGTTTCCGGATGGTCCTATTGAGTTGGCCCGACCTCCGCGCCGCGGTCGTCCTCCCGTTTCTATGCCTCACTCGGAGGACCTGCCCCCAGCTGCTGTTTTTTCCCCTGCGAGGGGGCAGTCTCGCCGTAGTCGGGGCTATGCCCCTCCCTCGTTTTCACCACCTGTGGTCGCCAAGCACAGCCGTAGTGGCCGCCTTGTTAAACCCCCTAGGAGATACTCTTGATGTGGTATTTTATTTTTGCTATGTTGAGTTGAAAATGGTTGCTGTTTTTATTATTGTATTGTTTGCCATTCTGTGTGTTCAGGGGGGGCCTGTGTGGTGGCCACATATATGCACATTTCACACCAGAATGCCCCAAGCTCTTATTGCGAAGAGAGAGACCGGAATAGATAGGGAAAAGGCGGGAGAGAGAGGCCTAGGATAAAAGGGCTTGACTCCTCCTTTTGCAGGAGTTATATTTGGAGTTGTAGTTTGTTGTGAGTTTACCTAATAAAGCTGAGACTACATACCGGCTCGTGTCTCCTTCCACCGACTCCTACACTATCGATGTTTCGAGCTTGTTCCTGTGCTGCCATGATTAGTGTCTCTGCTGTCTGTCAGTCCAGCCATTGGTAGGATTTTTTGATATCAGCCACTTCTATCTGCCGGTGGTAGATGCTGTGCAGAGGCCTGTCCTTCCGTGATTGTTCCTGTTCTTCCTCCTCTTCTTTCTTGGGTTTCTGCTGCCTGAGGTACTCATTAAGCACCTGATCATTTGTGGCCATCTTTCTGATGTATTCATGGATCTTTGTTTCATCTAGGATAGTGGTTCTTTATTCCACTTAGCGTACAGTCTCAGGGTGCTGGATCTGTGGTGAAACCCTCCATGCCAGGGTAATGCCATCCAGAATAAGTATCTGGTTAGACAAAGATTTTTAGGGCCGAGTACAATAACCTCAGTTTTATCTGGATTTAGAAGCAGGAAATTGGAGGTCATCCAGGTCTTTGTCTTTAAGACATTCCTGCAGTTGAAGTAATGGGTGTGTGATGTGGCTTCATGGATAGATAACAACCATCAGCAGATGGAGGAAGTGGCTAGAAAAGGCTGGTCTAAAAGGACAGGACAGAGGCTCTAATCATGAAAGCGCAAGAACAGGCCCTAAGTATCAGATTCAGAGAGTAGCAGGTTGCGAGCGGGGACAGCATACACTTAGAGACACAACTGAGTGGCTGGGATAGTGTACAGGAACATCTGTGCTGCATATGGGTGAGACGTCCCCGTGGAACACTCCAACAAAGGTGGTTAAAAACAACAGGGCTAAGACTGTGGGACTTCGAGCCATATATGTGGCAATCCCAGCAGAAAGCAACCTCAAGAAGGAGGAACACAGCCTGAAGAAACAACTGGAGCAGATGTGGAAGCAAAGTGATCCCAGTGATAACAGGAGCTGTGACACCCAAACTGGAACTCCAGCAGATTCCAGGCACACGATCAGAGATCTCTGTCCAGAAGAGTGCAGTCCTAGGAACAGCTATGAGACTGTGCAGAACCCTCAAAGGGGACCTGAGGTTGAGGAAAAACACACACATACCACCCGTTTGTTTTAAGATAAAATATAAACCTTTATATGTAATTTTTGGATAAAAAGAGAAAAAAAAATTTTTTTCACTGAGGTTGCAACTTTGGTGTTTCAATAGTTTAAACTTGTTTGTTCCTGTCTGGCCTCTACAACCTCCCACTCCATGAAGACGGTACCTATGTCATCACCCCACCGGGTGGGCCGCATGGACACCCACCTTTGTGAACACGATAACTTGAGAACGAGGTGTGTAAGGATTTTCACATTTCAATATGCATCTACTGAAAATCTTGGGCAAGCTTGAATCTTGGCATGTTGATAATATATCCAAATTAAAACAACACTTGTTGATTGTGGCTGGTGCTGATTCAATTAGTATTTATGACAATGGAGGAAAAGCAAAAACAGATGAATTATGAAACACTTTTCAAAAACATGTACAAACACATATTTTCCCCAGACACTAATGAATTTTACTTATTACCTCACATAGTCCTGACACTACTCATCTGGAAGTTTGGGGAGTTTCCTCAGGATCAGACCCAACACAGATAGATGGGGCACCTTTACAGAGTGCGATTAGAAAGTTTAGCAGTCATTGGTGCAGACTCGGTGATGGAGGGCTTTTAAAACCACTTCAACTTAAGACGAATTGGTTAGCAGCAGCAGCAGAAGTGTGGCACAGGTGTGTAGACAGAGTGCAAGAGCCAGACTGGGCTGTTTAAGTACTACTCTGCTATTAAGTACATTACTAAAATATTCATACTTTAGTAATTCCCTTGTATCAGAGCATTGCTATACTGTGGCAGTGTGCTGTTCCTAGTTTTAACCAAGTGAAGCTTCGCCACCTTATTTCACTGTGACAGTGTCCTGAAAAGTTCAGTACCCATCGGCCAATGGAAGAAAAAACTATTCTGCTGATGAGGAATGTGTTATATGGTCAAAAATTATTTATGTGATGGATTGTATTTATATACCCAAATATAATTACCATACACTACTTTCGTCCATTTTGCAGCACAGAGAGAAGCGAGCAGCACCGGAAATTGGTTGTTCATGACAAATCTGTAATAAAGTGAGTACTGGGCTTAATGACATATAAGGTAACGAGGTTTGAACTGCTTAAATTACAGGTGGGCATAAATAGTCAATGAAAGTGACGCTTTTACTCAGTCTCACACCTGTGTGATAACTCTGTGAGAGTGAGGGATTAAGTGTGTTGTCTCAGTCTTGTGACCATCTGTGTAAAATTACACAACAGTGCATGTGCATCTAATACTGCATTTTAACACTTGGGGGCAGCAACAGCAAACATTTAAAAAACATCACAACAGCCATTTGAGTAGATATTGATACAGTTATAAAAAGACAGGAACAAGACTGCTACAATAACAGCACTGAATATTCATACATACACACAGAGGTAACTGTCAGGCATCTGCTGCTGTGACAGCCTTCATTCCAGTGCTTTAAAGCTTAACATCCAGATTTTAGAACCCGCTTGCTGTTTTCTTCTTATTCCACTTCATATCAGAGGAGTTGTTAAGGCCAGAGCTCTCTGCAGGCCACTGCAAACACATGAAGACATTTCCTGGATCTGGCTTTGTAACTGAGGAGGTTGCTCAGTTTTCTTCATTGACTGAACAATCAGTATATTCAAGTTATGCAAAATTTCCCTTCATTAGAAATTTATTAACCAAGACACACACACACACACACACACACACACACGCTTCTAAACAGGTGGAGCTACCCACTGTGGTGACCCCTTGTCAGAGGTGGCAAAAGTACTGACATTCTGTACTTAAGTAGAAGTACAAGTACTTATGTTAAAAAATACTTTAGTAAAAGTCGAAGTACTGGTTCAACTTCTCTACTTAAGTAAAAGTAAAAAAGTACAGGCTCTGAAATGTACTCAAAGTAAGAAAGTAAAAGTAGTTCTTTGGAGGATGTTTCTACCTGCTATTTTTGTGTAAAACTAACCGAACCTCATTATATATTATTGTAATAATATAAAATAATATATACTGAGAATACAAACGTTATTCCAATCTAAATTTTAATCCTAATGAGTGCACTCAGCTTGAAACTGTTATGTAGGACACAAACTGTGAAAGGGAATTTAAACACAGCTCTGTTCTCTGTGTCCTCCATAGTAGAGGGTGACTGTGCCTCCACCTAAACACAAACATGAGGATACTCAGGGGTTACAGTGGGATTCAGAAGCTGGAGGAACCCTAAGATCAGCTGTAGTGGCTCTGCATGGAGAGAAGAATCACAGCTTTCTATTGTGAGCTGCAGTAAATGATGTTGGTGTGCAGGCTGTGATCAGCTGACCTGCTGCTGCTGCTCTGAGGTTTACTGCTCTGTGTGGATGAAGTGAACTCACAAATATGTAACCCAGTATTTCACAGCTCTCTGAGCTGATCTCCATCCCCTACACTGACAGCATACAGGCTGTAGAAATGTTGGATTCAGTGAATGAATCTCAGGATCAGCAGCTTTGATTCAAACTCATCTCTGCTGCACTGATGTAACCTGTAACTCTGACCATGAACACAAACACTGTGCTCCAGTCCAACACAGAGCTTTACTGTGAGGTCAGCAGCCGTCGTACCTGCTCCTACGCTTTGTTTGTATATATTAGGTTTAGCTCTAATTTTGGACTTTATAATTCCGCCTGCTCTGTGTCATATCACGTATGACAGACAGACTCTTTTTAATATCAGAATACAGCACTCTGGCTGTATTCTGACACCTTTTTCTCCCGACCCGACTTGGCCTCGGGAGATCCAGCGTTTCCAGTGGGCCAGCTCAAACAAAGGACGGCGCGGAGCCCCCAGGTCACGGACAAGGCCCCGAGGGAAAAGAGCCAGCGTAAGAGAGAGGCTGAGGCGCAGAGCGCACCAAACGCCACTGCCGAGCATCCTGTTGGCTAATGTCCAGTCACTGGATAACAAGCTGGACGAACTCAGGGCCAGGATACAGTTTCAGAGGGACATAAGGGACTGCAACATCATCTGTCTCACGGAGACATGGCTGACTCCCCTCATACCGGACCACGCCGTACAGCCGTCGGAGTTCTTCAGTGTTCATCGCACGGACAGAACGAGTGAGTCTGGAAAATCAAGAGGAGGAGGTGTGTGCCTAATGATTAATAACAACTGGTGTGACAGTAGGAATGTTGTCCCTCTGAAACAATCATGTTCACCTAACCTGGAGATCCTAACCCTGAAATGCTGCCCCCACTACCTGCCCCGCGAGTTCACTTCGGTCATCTTCAGCGCCGTCTATATTCCACCTCAGGCGGACACAAACACTGCACTATCCGAGCTACATGAGGCTATTTCCACCTATCAGGCTAACCAGCGTGATGCGGCTCTCATCGTAGCCGGGGACTTTAACAGTGCAAACTTGAAAAAGCTGATACCGGAGTTTATTCAACACATCGACTGCCCCACCAGAGGAGAGAGGACCCTAGACCACTGCTATTCTCCATTCAAAGATGGCTACAAAGCAAAGCCTCTTCCACCTTTTGGGAAGTCTGACCACACCTCTGTGCTTCTCATGCCGAAATACAAACAACGGCTCAGGCAGGAACCCCCTGCTGTGAGAGAAGTGACACGGTGGTCTGATCAAACAGAGGCCGCTCTGCAGGGTGCGTTGGATTCAACCGACTGGGACATGTTTCGCAGCAGCGCGGGCGGAGACATCGAGGAGTTTACGGAAACTGTCGTGGGATTTATTGGGAAAGTTGTTGATGACACTTCACTTAGGAGGACCATCAGGACTTTTCCCAACCAGAAGCCGTGGGTGGATAAATCTGTCCGCGATGCCCTGAGGTCCCGCACCGTTGCCTACAACTCCGGCCTCGCCTCTGGGAACATGGAGGACTACAAGGTTGCATCATACAACGTCCGCAGAGCGGTGAAAGAGGCTAAACATCGCTACGGCCGCAGACTGGAACAGCAACTACAACAGTCTGACTCCAGGGGACTGTGGCAGGGACTACGCACCGTCACGGACTACAAAGCACCACACACACACCCGGTGAGTGCCGACGCTTCTCTGGCTGATGAACTCAACATCTTCTTTGCGCGCTTTGAGTCGGGAAGCCGACAGCCCGCTGCGCTCCCGGCCGGAGGGGCGGAGACACTCACTGTGACGGAGCGCGACGTGAGGAGGGCGTTTAGACGTGTAAACACCAAGAAAGCAGCTGGACCAGACGGTATTAGTGGACGTGTCCTTAAGACCTGCGCTGACCAGCTGGCACCTGTGTTTACACTGATATTCAACCTCTCACTGAAACTGTGTGTGATTCCCACCTGCTTTAAAAAGTCCATCATAGTCCCTGTCCCAAAGAAACCACACCCCAGCAGCCCCAATGACTTCAGTCCCATAGCGCTCACCTCTGTGGTGATGAAGTGTTTTGAGAGACTCATCAAGACATTCATCACCTCCTCACTGCCCACCACCCTCGACCCACTACAGTTTGCATACCGGCCAGACAGATCCACAGATGACGCCATATCCTTCCTCCTCCACAAGACCCTTTCACACATAGACACTGGTAAGGGGAACTATGTGAGAGTGCTGTTTGTAGATTACAGCTCAGCATTCAACACCATAGTTCCCTCCAGGCTGGTCTCTAAGCTGCTGGACCTGGGCCTGGGCCCATCCCTGTGCAGGTGGGTTCACAGCTTCCTGACCAGCAGACCACAGGTGGTACGAGTGGGTCACCTCACCTCATCCTCCCTCACCCTCAACACTGGATTCCCCCAAGGCTGTGTGCTCAGCCCTCTGCTGTACTCACTGTACACCCATGAGGCCACGTCAGAGTCCAACGTCATCATCAAGTTTGCTGACGACACTGCTGTTGTGGGACTAATCTCTCACAATGAGGAGACAGCCTACAGGAGAGAGGTCTCCCGCCTGGAGAACTGGTGCCAGGAGAACCACCTCCTGCTCAACGTCAGCAAAACAAAGGAACTGATCGTGGACTTCAGCAGGAAGCAGCAGAGGGACTACCATCCACTTGTCATCAGTGGTGCTGAGGTGGAAAGAGTGGACACTTTCAAATACCTGGGAGTGACCATCTCACAGGACCTGTCCTGGACTCATCACATAAACATCACTGTGAAGAAGGCCAGACAGCGTCTCTACCTCCTCAGGCGGCTGAGAGACTTCAAGCTCCCACTCAAGGTGCTCAGGAACTTTTACACCTGCACCATCGAGAGCATCATGCGTGGGAGCATCACCACCTGGATGGGAAACTGCACCAAGCAGGACTTCATGGCCCTAAAAAGGGTGGTTCGTTCAGCTGAACGGACCATCAGAACCACCCTCCCCAACCTGCAGGACATTTACACCAAGCAGTGCAGGCTGAGGGCCATGAAGATCCTAAAACAGCCCAGCCACCCCGGACACTCTCTCTTCTCCCTGCTCCCATCAGGCCGGCGTTACCGCTGCCTGAGGACTAAGACTGAAAGGTTGAAGAAGAGTTTTTACCCACAAGCCATCCGTCTGCTCAACTCTGAGCCCTAACTGGACCATTATTGCACAATGTAAATATTATAATTTATAAAAGTGTGTATAGTGTATAGTATATAGAGTATAGTGTGAATTACTTTTTTTTATTTTTATTCTTCTTATTTATATGTGTGTGTATATATATGGTTGCAGGTACAAAATACATTTCACTGTGCATTGTACTGTGTATAACTGTGCATGTGACAAATAAACACTATCTTATCTTATCTTATCTTATCTAAATACAGTACAACAAGCTAACCTAAACTGCAGTATTTTCATAGAATCTTTGAATTACACAAAGTCAGCATACTTCAGTTTATTTTCCAGTCCTTACCTTTAAATCTAACCTCTCTTCTTCCTCTCCTGTCCTCTTTCTCCATCTCTAAGTGAACTTCTCTCTTTGCTCTCCCTGAAATACAGCAGCTCTTCTTTTAGCTAGCAGACACACTGTGTAACAAACTGCACACACTTTGTGTGTTTGCTGATATTTGTTGAGCATTTAGAAACGTTGCATTTACCTGCCACACGTTACTCCCTTAATGCTCGCTCCTCTTCAGTAGCGCTAGCTAAGCTGTTTATGTCCCGCAGCGCAATTTACGGACTCGGTCCGGCCCGCTGTAACTCCTGATTATAGCGCTATAAATGATACATTAATTATATGGGTTTGCGTATTTAATCCCTTTGTACGAGATAAGCCCCGATGATGGAGGATACGCAGTACGATTGTCTCTTATGTGTTATTATTCCTCCGTTTAGGCTCAGATCGTTTGATGTTTGACGGCGCACTGACCGGAAATGCAAACTTCTCTCTGACGTGTTAAAAAGTAACAAGTCTGTTTGAAAATGTAAGTAGAAAGTACAGATACTTGTGTAAAAATGTAGGGAGTAAAAGTAAAAAGTAGTCAGAAAAATATATACTTAAGTAAAGTACAGATACCTGAAAAATCTACTTAAGTACAGTAACGAAGTATTTGTACTTCGTTACTTCCCACCTCTGCCCCTTGTTACAAAGAAGCAGCCAAAACTAGCTTTTATTGTAGGGTTTTTACTCTACAATATAAAGTGCCTTGAGGCACCTCTTGTTATAAATTGGCAGTATATAAATAAAATTGAACTAAACTGTGATGGGTGTCTGTGCTCAGAATCAGAATTTCTTTTTCAGTTTTACCTCAAAAAGGTTCCTAAAATAAAAACACTAGAATCTCCGTTTAAAGACAGCGTGGGGGTCAGAATGATGAGTATCCTCACATAAATGTACGCTGTTGATTTTCTCATGTTTCCAACACCAAGGGCTCCTGTAAAGTGGAGTCTGAGATGTGACTGCACCACGTGCAGTGGAGGCAGACGCATTGTCTTGCCAGAAGAAGAGTCTGCTGGGCAGGATATGGATGTGTGAGGTCATCATACACACAAGCACGTGCTCCACGTTGCCATGGAAACACGCATCTTCTGACAGAGGCCAGATTCTTCTCTCTTTCTTCCATGGAGGCCTCCGGGCTTGGCAAGTGAGAGATGTCAAGTGAGGAATTTCATTCTAAAATAAGAGCTTCAAAAACAGAGCCACCTACTCTCCAAATATGATTCACAGCCCCTCCCCCAAAAAAGTCCACAACATCCAACCCCAACCCCGGGCCTCAGAAAAAGGGACTCATGCAAAACATATCTGTTGTGCAACTGTTTCTAAAATATCATAATGGGTGCATACAGTGATGGATTATAGTTCATGCTTAATTAGCAAGTTAAAGAGAAAAAGAACAAAATCTTCAGGTGTCATTCAAGAAGAAAGCAGCTTCCATTTCATTGCTTTCTTTACTATATTTTTAATGTAAACAAATGCTGTGAAAAACCAGATGAACAATCAATGCATCCTGTTAACAAATATTGGCTGCATGTAACTGCTAAAATGCAGCCACCACAGATAGGTTAATTAAAAAAAGTGAATTCTTTCTAAAGGCAGCAGGGGGAGACTCCTGTCATTGCCAAAAGAAGTCTCACTGTATGAAGTCTTGAAGAAAATAGTCAACAGTAACACTTACAGTACCTCCTTGATCCATGACCTCAGTAAAAATTTATCTGATGAGTTGAAGATCTCAGTCGCTAGTTTCAAGTCTTGTTGAAAAATACGTGCTTGTTATATTATGAATTATGACTTTTAGCATCTAGAAAGGTGATCAAGACATGCTTGAGGGGTCTACATGGCTACATGTCTATTAGACCCCATTCCTACTAGACTACTCAAAGAAGTCCTACCATTAATTAATGCTTTAAAATTAAATATGTCTATCTTTATTAATTGGCTATGCACCACAGACCTTTAAGGTGGCAGTAAGTAAGCCATTACTTAAAAAGCCATCACTTGACCCATCTTAGTTAATTATAGGCCAATCTCCAACCTTCCGTTTCTCTCAAAATTCTTGAAAGAGTAAAACAGCTAACTGCTCATCCCTTAGTTATGCTGCTATAGGCCTAGGCTGCTGGGGGGTTCACATAATGCACAGTTTCTTTTCATTAACCTTATTTACTTTGTTTATACCCCACTCTGCATTTAATCATTAGTTATTATTAATCTCTGGCTCTCTTCCACAGCATGTCTTTTGTCCTGTCTCTCTGCCCTCAGCCCAACCAGTCGCAGCAGATGACCCCCCCTCCCTGAGCCTGGTTCTGCTGGAGGTTTCTTCCTGTTAAAAAGGAGTTTTTCCTTCCCGCTGTCACCAAGTGCTGCTCATAGGGGGTCGTTTTGACTGTTGGGTTTTTTCTGTATTATTGTAGGGTCTATACCCACAATACAAAGCGCCTTGGGGTGACTGTTTGTTGTGATTTGGTGCTATATAAATAAAATTGAATTGAACTGAACTGAATTGAACTGAATTGAATTGAATCTGCAGAGGAACGGTTTATTTGAAGAGTTTCAGTCAGGTTTCAGAATTCATCACAGTACAGAAACAGCATTAGTGAAGGTTACAAATGATCTTCTTAGAGCCTCTGACAGTGGACTCATCTCTGTTCTTGTCCTGTTGGACCTCAGTGCAGCTTTGATACTGTTGACCATAACATTTTATTACAGATATTAGAGCATACTATAGATATTAAAGGTACTGCACTCCACTGGTTTGAATCATATTTATCTAATAGACTGCAATTTGTTCATGTAAATGGGGAGTCTTCTTCACACAGCGAGCTTAATTATGGAGTTTCACAGGGTTCTGTGCTAGGACCAATTTTATTCACACTATACATGCTTCCCTTAGGCAGTATTATTAGAAAGCACTAAATACATTTTTTATTGTTATGCAGATGATACTCAGCTTTATCCATCCATGAAGCCAGATGACACACATCAATTAGTCAAACTGCAGGAATGTCTTAAAGACATTAAGGCCTGGATGAACTCTAATTTCCTGCTTCTAAATTCAGATAAAACTGAAATTCTTGTTCTCGGCCCCACAAATCTTAGAAACATGGTGTCTAACCAGATACTTACTCTGGATGGCATTACTTTGGCCTCCAGTAACACTGTGAGAAATCTTGGAGTCATTTTTGACCAGGATATGTCCTTCAATGCACATATTAAACAAATATGTAGGCTACATGAACATGTTCCTTCCACTTTTTGCATTTGCACAATATTTCTAAAATTAGAAACATCCTTTCTCAGAGTGATGCTGAAAAGCTCATTCATGCATTTATTACTTCTAGGCTGGATTATTGTAATTCATTATTATCAGGCTGTCCTAAAAGCTCCCTGAAAAGCCTTCAGCTGATCCAAAATGCTGCAGCTAGAGTACTGACAGGGACTAGAAAGAGAGAGCATATTTCTCCCATATTGGCTTCTCTTCATTGGCTCCCTGTTAAATCAGAATAGAATTTAAAATTATTAAAAAATTTCCTTTTTGATAAAGCTTGTGATTAGGGCTGGATCAGGTGACTCTGAACCCTACCTTAGTTATGCTGCAATAGGCGTAGGCTGCTGGGGGTTAGGAGAAAGGACACTCTTTTGAAGATGCCAACATTCACATTTTGGACTGGGAAGACAGATGGTTTGAAAAAGGACTAAAAGAAGCGTCCACTGTGTACAACCATCACTAAACAGATCACATCACCAACTTTCCCCCGTTTACAGTGCTGTCTTGAGCTCTCTCCCCAGGCACCTCAACCCCCATTCACACCTTTGTTCAGGTGACCTCGATAGGTCACTTTATAGAATGGGGCAAAGTCCCAAATTGTTTTAAACCAAAACCACTGATTGTAATGACCCACACCTCCTTTCATACCTTGGGGCATGTGATTATGTATAGGTGCTGGTCATAAAATTAGAATATCATGAAAAAGTTGATTTACTTCAGTAAATCCATTCAAAAAGTGAAACCTGTTTATTATATTCATTCATTACACACAGACTGATATATTTCAAATGTTTATTTCTTTAGAATTTTGATGATTATATCTGACAACTAATGAAAACCCCAAATTCAGTATCTCAGAAAATTAGAATATTGTGAACAGGTTCAATATTGAAGACACCTGGTGCCACACTTTAGTCAGCTAATTAACTAAAAACACCTGCAAATGCCTTTAAACGGTCTCTCAGTCTAGTTCTGTAGGCTACACAATCATGGGGAAGACTGCTGACTTGACAGTTGTCCAAAAGATGACCTTTGACACTTTGCACAAGGAGGGCAAGACACAAAAGGTCATTGCTAAAGAGGCTGCTGTTCACAGAGCTCTGTGTCCAAGCACATTAATAGAGAGGCGAAGGGAAGGAAAAGATGTGGTAGAAAAAAGGGTACAAGCAACAGGGATAACTGCACCCTGGAGAGGACTGTGAAACAAAAGCCATTAAAAAATGTGGGGGAGATTCACAAAGAGTGGACTGCAGCTGGAGTCAGTGCTTCAAGAACCACCACGCACAGACGTATGCAGACATGGGTTTCAGCTGTCACAGTCCTCGTGTCGAGCCACTCTTGAACAAGAGACGGCGTCAGAAGTGTCTCACCTGGGCTAAAGACAAAAAGGACTGGACTGCTGCTGAGTGCTCCAAAGTTATGTTCTCTGATCAAAGTCAATTTTGCATTTCCTTTGGAAATCAAGGTCCCAGAGTCTGGAGGAAGAGAGCAGAGGCACAGAATCCACGTTGCTTGAGGTCCAGTGTAAAGTTTCCACAGTCAGTGATGGTTTGGGGTGCCATGTCATCTGCTGGTGTTGGTCCACTGTGTTTTCTGAGGTCCAAGGTCAACGCAGCCATCTACCAGGAAGTTTTAGAGCACTTCATGCTTCCTGCTGCTGACCAACTTTATGGAGATGCAGATTTCATTTTCCAACAGGACTTGGTACCTGCACACAGTGCCAAAGCTACCAGTACCTGCTTTAAGGACCATTGTATCCCTGTTCTTAATTGAGGAAGGGGCTGTAAGGTGGAAGGAACATGTTCATATAGCCTACATATTTGTTTAATATGTGCATTGAAGGACATATCCTGATCAAAAATGACTCCAAGATTTCTCACAGTGTTACTGGAGGCCAAAGTAATGCCATCCAGAGTAAGTATCTGGTTTGACACCATGTTTCTAAGATTTGTGGGGCAGAGTACAAGAACTTTAGTTTTATCTGAATTTAGAAGCAGGAAATTAGAGGTCATCCAGGGCTTTATGTCTTTAAGACATTCCTGCAGTTTAACTAATTGATGTGTGTCATCTGGCTTCATGGATAGATCAAGCTGAGTATCATCTGCATAACAATGAACAATTTATGCAATCCATAGTGTGTCTTTTGTCCTGTCTCTCGCCCCTCAGCCCCACCCGGTTGCCACAGATGACTGCCCCTCCTTGGTTCTGCTGGAGATTTCTTCCTGTTAAAAGAGAGTTTTTCCTTCCCACTGTCACAAAGTGCAGTTCATAGTGGGTCGTTTTGGCTGTTGGTTTTTTGTAATTATGTAGGGTCTTTACCCTACAACATAGCTCCTGGGATCACCAGGGCACACAAAGCCCTCTTCCCTAATAAGGTGGTGATTCATGGAGGGGAAACATGCAAAAGCAAAATTCAAAAAGAAAAATTAATATCAAGTATCATAAGAAGTGACTATCAGTTTGAAGGAGTTGTTGCAAAGATAATTGATAATAGTTGATTTTTATTTGATGTGTAGTTGTAGGTTTGTCATTTTTTTCTCTAATTAAAAAATAAATATATAAAAAATACCATAAATGCATCAGTTTTAATCACATTTGGCCCCAGTGGGCCTGTCTTCCCACACACACTTTCACAGGGTAAATGGCTCATAGTCTCCATATAATCCATGTTTATCTCATCAATAAAACCAGTGTTGTTGTTTATATAAAACCCTAAAAGCCACTTTGAGATGCACCTTTGTACATCATGTGCTAATGATTACAAGGCACTAGGCCGCTCTGGCTGTGCATAGTAACAACAATTTGCCTAATCAATGCACAAGCATTGCTAAAATCTAGTGTTAGCATGACCAGTCCCAGTGAAACTGACTCAGAAGCTGACAGACCATTGCTCAAGCAGTTCAGGTTTACACTTTCATGAACTCTCTGCTCTGATGATTTGGATGCTGTGTGACTGTCACCAAGGGCAACAAGACAAGGTCTCGAGCCTTCCAACACTGAATTTATAATTTAAGGTGTCTGTCTGTGTTTCATAGAGGATATAAGCTCATCACACAAAGGATTCTCAGAGGATACACTCAAGATTGCCCAGAAATCCCAGGGCTAGTTCCCATTGGGATTCCTGGGAAACCAGTTTTATGATACAGCAGGTGTGAGAAACAGTCATTTGCAGTTTTACCTCATGTTCGAGTAATTACATTGGCTGTGAGAAAGGAGCACAGGTTACTTTCATTTTCAGATTCAAACAGTGTCCATTACGTAATCACACAAACATAACTTGTAGTTAACCTTTTTTGAGGATAATGTTTAAGCATCCAGTGGCATATGAAAGAGTTTGGGCTCAGGGGTAAAGGTAAGGAGTCAAATTCATAGGAACAGTTCTGTTAAATTACAGGGTTTGTTTGTTTGTTTGTTTGTTTGTTTGTGACAGCATTCATGAACTGTACAGGTGCAATGTACAAACAGATACTTGCTATTAGTGTGTTGCTTTAAGTAACATACTAATAAAGTATTACACTTTCACTCCTCAAAGCTGAAACACAAACCTGCACCGCACAGGTGGCAACATTATTTTACAGATAAAACACTCTTAAAATGCTTAAAATGCTACAACAGACACCAACAGTACACGTACTTTTTAAAAGGTCCAGTTCAATGACTCAGATTAGCAGAGGTGAGGCCTAGCAGAACACTGTCAGCTACATACAACTGTAAATCTATTTTCCAGGTCTGTGTGTTATAAATTAAAATAAAATAATCCAGTACCCTTAACTCATATAGTTGTTATAATGGCAGAAACTATTTATAGAAGCCGGGATGTTAAGATGTTTTTAATGCTGTTTCTTTTAACAAGGGAGCCTGTGAGGACTCACTATTTTGTTAGAGCCAGACTCAAGTACATATTTAAAGAACTGCTGATTTTGACACTTCTGCAGCTTAATTTTTCATTCCTGGAAGTCTAAAAAAAACAGAGTGAGAGCAGAGTAAAACCCTGGTATTCACCTGGTTTGGAAATATGATTTTATTTTAGGATTCAAGAGCACAAAACTCATCTGGAACATGTTTACGCTGTCACCAGAGTGGTACACAGAGAACGATATCCACAAGTGCCCCATTGACTTTTCCTCATCTGCTCAGGTGAACATTCCCATCCATCCACATCCATCCACTGTCACCATGCCACCTCATGAGACATCTGCAAGTTCCTGTTGCTTAGTAATCGTCTTCAGTGGTATGATTAAAGTGAGCTTCAAAGCTCTGGACATGCTCATTACTCACTGCAGGCTGCATAATGAATCCCTTGGAGGAAGATGATTAAGAACAGCATCCTTTGTAATCACAAGTGTGGTGGGGCTCAAACTCAGCATATCTTACTGCTCACTCCATCTATGCCTGCAGCAGGTCATTGAGGTCACTGGAGATATGGCCAGTCAGCAATTTTTTTCAGAAAAATAACCTGCTGACCTTTTCTGGGGTTCTCTGCATGATGCTGCAAGCAGCCAGGATCTCATTTGCTTGGCTTTCATGTCTCACAGGCCACACAGATAATTTTCTCTTTGATGTGTGCTTTGGGCTGACATGAAAGGTGGGCTTTTCTCAAAGGCATTCAGATAAATTCTGACTTATCCTGTCTATAGCTTCAAATCATAAAACATTTTTGAAACCCTCAAAATACAGTGAAAGAGTCTTTCACGTTTAGCACACTTTACAGTGTTGTATATTTAATTTGGGGGTAAATATATTAGCAGGGGTCGATCAGCCCTGTGCTAAACCACCATCACCATTTCACACAAGGTGTTCTATGATGCCAGTCTCAGACACACCAGATACAGCAGTTTTAGCTGTTGGGAGATAACGGTCCAGGTTTATAGACCTAAGACTTCCACATCAGGAGTTTCGAGTAGTGGTGGGAATAGTTGCAAGTTTATCAGCCAGGAGACTGAGGTTTGTGTCTTATTTCGACCTCTCTTTTACACTTTTTTTAATTTTTTTTTAACTCTATGGTTCCTTTTGTTTTCAAGTTCAAGTTTAGACATTATAAACTATTTGGTTAGGAAAAGGTGATGATTTGGGTTAAAAATAAATGTTGCTCCATAACAGAAACACTGCAAATTGAAAAATGATTGGTGGTGACAGACACATCCACACTGCTCAAAAAAGAAAGGGAACACTTAAACAACACAATATAACTCCAAGTAAATCAAACTTCTGTGAAATCAAACTGTCCACTAAGGAAGCAACACTGATTGACAATCAATTTCACATGCTGTTGGGCAAATGGAATAGACAACAGGTGGAAATTATTGGCAATTAGCAAGACACACTCAATAAAGGAGTGGTTCTGCAGGTAGGGACCACAGACCACTTCTCAGTACCTATGCTTTCTGGCTGATGTTTTGGTCACTTTTGAATGTTGGTGGTGCTTTCACACTCGTGGTAGCATGAGACGGACTCTACAACTCACACAAGTGGCTCAGGTAGTGCAGCTCATCCAGGATGGCACATCAATGTGAGCTGTGGCAAGAAGGTTTGCTGTGTCTGTCAGCGTAGTGTCCAGAGGCTGGAGGCGCTACCAGGAGACAGGCCAGTACACCAGGAGACGTGGAGGAGGCCATAGGAGGGCAACAACCCAGCAGGACCGCTACCTCCGCCTTTGTGCAAGGAGGAACAGGAGGAGCACTGCCAGAGCCCTGCAAAATGACCTCCAGCAGGCCACAAATGTGCATGTGTCTGCACAAACGGTTAGAAACCGACTCCATGAGGATGATATGAGGGCCCGACGTCCACAGATGGGGGTTGTGCTCACAGCCCAACACTGTTCAGGATGCTTGGCATTTGCCAAAGAACAACAGGATTGGCAAATTCGCCACTGGTGCCCTGTGCTCTTCACAGATGAAAGCAGGTTCACACTGAGCACATGTGACAGACGTGACAGAGTCTGGAGACGCCGTGGAGAGCGATCTGCTGCCTGCAACATCCTTCAGCATGACCGGTTTGGCAGTGGGTCAGTAATGGTGTGGGGTGGCATTTCTTTGGAGGGCCGCACAGCCCTCCATGTGCTCGCCAGAGGTAGCATGACTGCCATTAGGTACCGAGATGAGATCTTCAGACCCCTTGTGAGACCATATGCTGGTGCGGTTGGCCCTGGGTTCCTCCTAATGCAGGACAATGCTAGACCTCATGTGGCTGGAGTGTGTCAGCAGTTCCTGCAAGATGAAGGCATTGAAGCTATGGACTGGCCCGCCCGTTCCCCAGACCTGAATCCGATTGAGCACATCTGGGACATCATGTCTCGCTCCATCCACCAACGTCACGTTGCACCACAGACTGTCCAGGAGTTCGCAGATGCTTTAGTCCAGGTCTGGGAGGAGATCCCTCAGGAGACCATCCGCCACCTCATCAGGAGTATGCCCAGGCGTTGTAGGGAGATCAAATCCAGGCCTCCATTGGTTAATAAATTTGATTTCCATTGATGATTTTTGTGTGATTTTGTTGTCAGCACATTCAACTTTGTACAGAACAAAGTATTCAAAGAGAATATTTCATTCATTCAGATCTAGAATGTGTTATTTGAGTGTTCCCTATTATTTTTTTGAGCAGTGTACTAGATTGCCAAAAGTATTTACTCACCCACCCAGATCATTGAATTCAGGTGTTCCAATCACTTCCATTTTGGACAATTTCACCCTCTCGACTTTGTGGGAATAGTTTGGGTGGCTCTGAAAGAACTTGACTGGCTTGACCTCAACCTGATAGAACACATTTTGGATGGATTAGAGTGGAGACTGCGGGCTAGGCCTTCTCGTCCAACATCAGTGTCTGACCTCATAAATGCATGTCTGGGAAAATGGTCAAAAATTCCCATAAACACTCCTAAACCTTGTGGAAAAACCTTCCCAGAATAGTGGAAGTATTTTAGCTGCATAGGGTGGGCCGACATCACGTTAAAGCCTTTGGATTAAGAATGGGATGTTACTCAAGTTCATATGTGTGTGAAGGCAGAGGAGCGAATACTTTAGGTGATATAGTGTAACTTTTGCTGTAACCCAAAGTGCACCTTTGACATGCTGCCAGCTTTGACAGAACAGCATTACTGAACACCAGGTTCAGTAATGCTGAAGCTCAGCGTTTCTGTCATCAGAAGCTTTAAATGGTGTTGGACCACAGACAGTATAAAACATGGATGTTAAAAGGCTGGAAAGATGAAGCCAATGCAGAAGTGTCTTAAACCTGCATGCTATCTGAAGGCCAGTCATTCTATCTGAAGTCAGTTCATGCTAGTGCAACAGTACATTTTATATTGATTTTATATTGTTCAAATTCAAGATTAGATTAAACTGCATTTCACTGATTCTCACAGGAAACTACAGAGATATTAAAGTAAAAACTCTTGACAGAAGTTATCTGATTTGCTTTTTTAACCTTGTGGTACTTGCTAATGAAGATGCTCTTCACAGGTATTAAAAGTAGATTGTGATTTATTTTTGGCAAACGGCATATGGGGGTGGTAGTTACTCAATTAGTTTTCTGAGTAATTATCCAAGGTTAACAAGAATATGTTCAAGAGTCAAACTTGACATAGTGAACAGTCACTAAAGCAGAGTGCCTGGCTCTGACATGAACCCTGTGAAATGGAGTATACTGGAGGACAGCACATCAGTGCATGAAGCAGGCACAGAGCTGATGTACAAAGGAATAAGGATACAGGAGATGCTACTGTTGATGAAGTTTGCTAATGGATTTTTGATACTCTTAATGTTCTGTACCCTATAACACAGTCATTTAAATTAGGACTGGTTTATCAGAAAAAGTGGGGCCCACTGTTTGTTAAATCTACCCAAACTAACTAAAAATAAAACAACGGATTCCATCTGAACAACTGCACAAAGAGAAATCTGAGGTAATGTTTTCTGCATAGCAAACAGAACTGCGAGTCAATAAACCCACTTCAAGCTGGCTGTCAGGCACTGCAACTAATTCAGTTCCCTGGCACAACACAGCCATGTAGTGCATGACTAACAGGCCTGGTCAAAGTTATAGCTGTTATAGTTATAGCTGGGGTGGGGCGGGGGGTGGGAGGCTGATCACATACTGTATGAAGAGTATTAGATAATAATAAATGTTGGCCTCATGAAAGCACTCACTGGAGATGATGGCAAGAAGTGGAGTCCCACAGTGACAAGGGAAGACAAGGGTGACGCATTGGGAGGAGGGTAATTAAGGCAGAGCTTGCAACGAGGCATCATCACAGAAACACTTAGTTCCCAGATGTGATGCCTTACACATCCAGTGTTTTACATATGCTGCATATGCCATATTCCAAAGAAAAGTGAATAAATTATTTAATGATACACATGCATTTTCAGCATCAGAGGGTAGATACATCAAGTAAGGAATATTTTATAATCCTGATTTATAATCTCATGCAAGTGTCCCAGTTTATTGTGAGAATATAAATATGAAGAAAGAAGCATTAACAAGCAGCAAAGAAAGTCTACTTCATGCACAGTATGGCTGAAAAGTTGAAAAGCTGAAAAGCACAACTTCCCCAGCTCACTGGCAGAGCTTCAGCAGGGGAGGTGCTTGCAGATGTGAACACTGCTCTATGCACCATCCCCACTACCAGCATCACTGAAACCAGTGAGCACATATACACATATTAAGTGCATGAAGTGCATGAAGCAGGCACAGAGCTGATGTACAGAGGAATAAGGATACAGGAGATGCTACTGTTGGTGAAGTTTACTAATGGATTTTTGATACTCTTAATGTTCTGTACCCTATAACACAGTCATTTAAATTAGGACTGCTTTATCAGAAAAAGTAGGGCCCACTGTTTGTTAAATCTACCCAAACTAACTAAAAATAAAACAATGGATTCCATCTGAACAACTGCACAAAGAGAAATCTGAGGTAATGTTTTCTGCATAGCAAGCAGCACTGCGAGTCAATAAACCCACAGAGCACATATTAATCCTAGAATCACTTGGGTATAAGATCAAGGAAGCAGGTAGAGAAAGCCTCCATGAAAATCAGTTAACCAACTAACACCCTTCTAGGCTTCCCTAACATCCTTCTAGTTGAAGAAGCAGAGGCCAAGAGAATACATGGCCTGTGCTCCAAAGACCTATCCAGGGTGTAAGAATAATACAGGGGCAAACACACCCAGAGCTGAAACTGAGTGATCCTGGAAGAACATATGGGAGCACAAGGCATCACACAACACCAGTGCCAAGTGATTGGTGGACCTAAGAGCAGACTACAGCAACTTCTCAGAGCAAGAGCCAGTCAACATCACAAAGGCAAACATCCAACAAGGAGTATCCAGAATGAAGAGCTGGACACCACCAGGACCTGACATGATCTACACCTACTGGTTGAAGCCATGATAACCTGGCAGCACAAAAGTAAAAGCATGATTGGGCCATTGCAAACTTACTGTCTGCTTTTGATAGATTTCAAAATGCAAACATAAACATATTTTAAACTCTGATAAAACTGTGTGTAATATTTACAAGATCACCTAAAAGTATCCAGCCTGCAGTCCGTGTTCAAACCTTTCATCACAAAACTGAAATTGTTGACTGTTATAAATACTTAGGACTCTGGCTGGATATTAGACTCACTTTTAAAAACACCTTTAAATAAAATTAAAGGTCAAGACTAGATTTTTATACAGAAAAAAGAAGAACTTGTTTCTCAGTCGTAAGATCATTGTACAATCCAGTTTTCTCTGTGCTTGATTATGGTGATATTTTTTATGCATGCTTCTATATCCACCTTGAAGCCTCTTGATTCTGTTTATCACAGGTGATTCTTATCATACTCACCATTGTATCTTGTATGAAAAGGTGGGACGGTCCTCTGTAGCAAATTGAAGTGAGCGGCATTTGTATGATGTTTATTTGCAAGGCTCTGCTGCAAAGATTACCTGCTTACCTCTGCTCCTTGATTTAATTTAAACAAATGACTTACAATATCAGGTCACAGGACATGTTAACATTAGCTGTGCCTGTTGTTCACAGTGAACTTGGGAAAACTGGATTCAAATACTTTGCTGCCTACAAATGGAACGAGGAAAATATGAAACTGTGCTCTTTGATTTCACTAAAACATTTAAAAGGCTGCATTTATCGATCTATCGATTTTGTACATGTTTTTCTTAGTTTGTGTGCATAATGTGTCCTTTAATTATGTAGATGTATGTCTCAATTTTTGCACGTTTTTGTACACAGGTCTCTCTTGAAAAAGAGATCTTGATCTAAATCAGACTACCTGTTTAAATCAAGGATTTAATAATAACTACTTGCCGATTAGCTGCTTCTCCACTACATGGAAGCTCCTCTCAGGCATCGTAGCACCCAAGCTGAGTAGGCACATGAGTCAATACATGCGCACAGCCATGTGTCGAATATACCCAGCTGATGTATTGTCCCCAGTGCTGTTCTGCATAGGCCTCAACCTAAGCCAGCTTATTGCAAAGTGTGGATACAGAAATAGTTTCAGGAGTGGAGTTACCATCAGCCACCTCCTGTAGATGATGACATCAAGCCAAGAATGAGTGAGACATTGCCTCACTGATTCACCTCACCAGGATCTACAGCGAGAACAGTGGGATGTAATTTGGCCTCGATAAGTTCCGACAAATGTTGCAAAGAGAGGGACGGTGATTTGGTTTGAATAAATGTGTATGTGTCACGCTCCCCTGGTCTCCCTGTGCAGATCTCCATGCCTAATCCTTTGTTTCAGGGGTGGGGCCTGACAGTTTCCCCGCCTCTCAGGCTGTGGTCACGGAGGTAATGAGCTCACCTGTTGGCAATCTGTTGATTTTCCTGAAGGCTACTTGATCGTGTTGGTGACTTATTATGTTTTTAACATAGTGTTTTCTGGGGGTGGGGGGGTGATGTTGTGTTTTAATTATTGTACAACGCTTTTCTGTCTGTGAAAAATGCTATATAAATAAACTTTACTTACTCAGTAACTATCACCTGAATCCTGTTGCTTCTGTGTGAGAAGGTGATGCTTATGGCATGTTGCAAATTTCATTAGGGCTGCAACTATCAATTATTTTAGCAATTGTGTATTCTATTTATATTGATTACCCAAGTAACTGAATAAGAAATACTTTTTTTCATATTAACAGTTCATCAGCATATTTTAACTTCCGTACTGCAGTTTTTCCCTGTGTGAAACAAACAGGGTGGATGGAGCAGCTACAAAGTTCTCTTTTCTTCACTTACTGATCAGGTGGTTGATGAAGGACCTCCAGCTGTTTCCCAGTAAAGGTTTAATGGAGGTTACAGGGACGAAAAGGCTTCTTTTGGACACTAGAAAAACATTTCCTTCTGCTCCATCTGAGCGCGCCGGCTCCGCCTCTTTCCGCTTGTGCAGACAGACTGCACGTAAATCAGCTGACTGCTGCTGTTGTGTCATCAGTGTTCACGTGAAAAACTAGGGGCTGCGTGAGCGCAATCTTGTAATGCTTTATATTTACAAGCATTCTTCCCCTCTGCTGTTGGACTCATGAACAATAACCCTAAGACTGTTACCACCACCCTCCACAAACGCTGATGACCCTATGTCTATGCACCTGTCTGATTGCACTGATGTACATATTAGTGGAATATAGTCTACATTCTTTTATCTTTTAATTAGTCTCTGCACTGTATATTTTGTAATTTTGTAATATTGTGTTATAGTTATAGCTCTAATATCTCTGTATATTTGCAATTTGTATACTTGTATATTGTCTTTTGTTTTTATACTTATTTGTTTTTTCTGTAAGCACGAAGTACCGCAGCAATTTCCTAATGCTGTGAACCTGTTCACCCATATGGCAATAAAAACCTTCTGATTCTGATTCTGATTCTCCTAAATACGTTTCTACTGCAGGTCTATATTTAGTCACAAATCAGGGATTAAAGTATCAAAAATATTTTGATGGGGAAGGGGTTCTTCCGGTACCGGACGGTCACTAGTGCTAATAGCTGCGCTTGCTAGCAGTATGTCTGGGAGCTGAATTAGAGAAAAAAATAACAGCTGATTCTCAGCACAGCGAGCACAACACACAAACAAGGCAGAGAGCGGTGGAGGCGGAAAAACATGTCAGCGATGATCGCTCAGTGTCAAAGGGAATCCGTCGCAGAAACGGAGGATCTGAGGGGGTTGTTTTCTAACTCCTTATCCCCCACTCCATTCCAGTAGGTGGCGGTAATGCAGCTCTAAGCTGGTTTGGTCAACCGCAAACCCACAAGAAGAAGAAGACAACTGGGGTGGGTTGGCCTGACGTCGGGATGTCCGGTCTACGCTTTTGGGGCCCTGGGGTGCCTGCATTGCAGGGGGGTGGGGTGGGGGATGGGGCCGCGGTGGGGTGGTTGGGGGGGACTGGGCACTGCATTTCCATGCCCAGGCCAGTATGTCCTGTCGCCTGTTTGTGTCTATTGTTGAGTGAATGGGCATCTAGGAGGAGCGGGCCGCCCTCTGCGGTGGGGGCGAGGGCGCCAACCTCGGGTGCTGCAGTGCTCCGGGATGCTGTCACCGCGGCCCCGGGCTCACCTCCCCCTGCCCTGTGCTGGGGTGTGGGAGGTCGGGGTGCCTATTGAGCCAGCGGCCAGCTGGCTCTCTTCTTCCAGGATTTTTCCTGGTCATATGCCCCCCCCCCCCTCCCCCTCCCCATACACAAACACACACACACACACACACAGAATACACATCACTCACAGATGTAGGATGGAGAGGCCACGTGGAGAGCTGCACCACCACTTGCCTCTCCGTTTTAATTGCACTTTAGTCATTATAACTCACAACACATACACACTTACACCCTGATACACATAGGACCTTTGGGGCAGGCATGTTACTCAGAGGTTGATGAGATGGGCCGCTGAGGTGGCCCCACTCGGATCCTCGTCACTGTCTGTCTCCAAATTTTATTTGCACTTTAGACATGGAGGGTTTTGGGGGGGCAGTGTGGGCAAGCGCTGACGACCAACAGTTGGCGCTTGTGGCATAACTGTCCCCTCAATTTTAACTGCACCCTATACACCTCATTCACTCACAAACATTAACACATAGACCTACAAGTTGGGGAGGAGGAGGGGTGGATGGGTCATCTTACACCCCGATTTCTTGCGTCTCGCCCGGGGTAGGGGTCGGGTGGTTCCTTGGGGACCGGGCTGGTGGCGTCCTGGGGTCGCTGTTGGCCCTGGGGTGATTTCCACTTGCCCCGCCTTCAGAGGGTGGGTAGCTATGGATGAATGTGTGTCTTTGTGTATTTGTCACCGTCTCCGTGAGTATGGGTGGGTGAGTGAATGTGTATGTATGGCATATCTGTGTGTGGGTAAGTATGTATGGGCATGTATGAGTATCTGTGTATAAATGTGTACACGGGTGTCTGGGTGTGTTTGTATGTATGGCTGGACCTGGGTCTGGGCCTTGTGCCTTGCCTCCTGGCCGCTCCTTGCTGGTTGCCTCCTCCCCCCTACCCCCCTGGGATGGGGGTGCCTCGGGGTTCCTGGGTGGGGCTGGGTGTTCTGGCGTGGGTACTGGCCTGCCCCCCTTGGGGGTGCGGTGCGGGGCTGCTTTGGCTTCTTCGGCGTGGGGGGGGGCTCTGTGGAGGGTCGGGCGGTCCTTGGGTGCCGTGGGCCCGGGAGCCCTGCCGCCGGCCAGTGCAGGGGGCTGGCCGCTGGGGGGGGGCTGGCTTCTCATCGCCTTGGGTTCCCTGGAGCCCTCGCTCCTCGACTGGGGGGGCTCCGTCTGAGACCACCCTCTCCCGTCTGCTGGGGTAGGTGTGCGGTTGTCTTTGGACTGAGTGGCCGTGGGTCTTCCTGGCCCTTGGTGGGCTGCTGGTGGCCTGGGGTTCTGGGGGCTTTCCGTACCTGCCTCTGGCTTCTGATGGGTGGAGCTGCAGCGTTTTGCCCTCATTGGTAAGTACGTTCCATGACACAGACACAAACATGACACAGACACAAACGCCCACTCAATCACAACTCAACAAAATTGTTGGTGTGCGTAACATGCTTTGTTAGTTTTGTTTTTCACACACAAATTTATTTTTGCAAGTATTGATAGTATTTTTTTTTTATATGTTAAAGTGATGAAGTATCTGATTAATAGACTTGTGCTCTTTCCCCTTTTTTTTTTTGCTCCCTTTCTCTCTCCCTTTTTCTTCTCTTTATTTTCCTCTTCTTCAGCCTGTCAGCTCTGGCTGTTACATAGTATGTGGAAAAATAACTCAGATAAATAAAATAAAGGGTTAAAACAACAACAAGAAGAGCCTATTGAGAACCTATAGAGCTCATCTTGAAATAGCAAATATGTTTGGCACAACAACGCATTCAGATCACTGTTCTGCTTGCAAGATCTACCAGACATGACAGGCTAAAAAAAAAAAAAAAAAAAAAAAAAAAAAAAAAAAAAAAAAAAAGAAGACAACTGAGCCCTGTAATGCAGCTAATGTGAGCAAAACATTATTTAATGTATCGGATTACATTTTTTTATTTCTTTCCGATATCCGATCCAGTAATTTAGGCCAGTATCGGACCGATACCGACACTGAATATCGGATCGGCGCATCCCTAGTAAAAACATACATTAGGCCTATATCAAACATTTCTTTATATACTCAACATATAATAGAGTGCTCCAAATACAAATTATAAAACAAAACATTGGAAATCAGAAACACAAAGGGCCTTTGAGGAGTTGATCCTGTTTCTCCTGCCTGATGACCTGCCCTGTTTTGTTCTTCTAATTACACTGAGGGATGAACAATTCGTATACAGTATACCTATGTACGTTGTTTGTGCAGCCTGCTCGATATTAAATTTTAAATTTGCAGTCTACACTCTGTCTATCAAAGGAACTTGATCAGCTGGCTTTTCACCGTAACTCCTCGATCATTCGTGCTATCGAAAAAATTCTAACGGTTCCTGAAAGCTCAGAAATTACACTTCACAGTCATGTAGTGGTATTACGGTATTTGTGACCGTAAGTCCGCAAATGCCTGCACTTTTGAAGTACGCTGTGTCTCACATGTTTGGAGGTATAAGGTTAAAATGTGTCCAGTCTTTGCTAAGCTTTCCGTCACTCATTTTCCTCACCGTTCCCGCGTGTAGCCCCTATGTAACTCGCAACTTCCTCTGGCTCTTTCCTGTCTCCAAGCGCATTTTGCAGGAGCCCCTCCCTCTTTGGTGTTTGTTTATTCACTGTACAGTGTGTTCGTGGACCCTCCCCTTCCTCTCAGTGTAGACGATCATATGCTACCATTCATCTTAACCAATCACGTGCGGCTTCCACAAAAAAAAAAAAAAAAAAAAGAAACGAACGAAAAGAAAAAAGAAACGGCTCACTATCAGGAGCCGGCTCCCGTCGTTCACTTCAAAGAGCCGGCTCTTAGAGCCGGATCGTTCGCGACCGTCCCATCACTAGAAGCTAAGCTCTGACTCTTTGTTAGCCTGGCTACAGTGCTGAAAACAAACCTGGGGTTGTTCTTATTTTCTTCAATTACTGATGAATAGTAAGATGTCCTAGCTTTATGGAGGGCTTTTTTTTTTTTTTATAAAGCAACAAACTCTTTTTCCAGGCTAAATGAAGATCTTCTAATTTAGTGAGACGCCATTCCCTCTCCAGCTTACAGGTTATCTGCTTTAAGCTGGATGTTTGTGAATTATACCACGGAGTCAGGCACTTCTGATTTGAAGCTTTCCTTTACAGAGGAGCCACAGTATCTAAAGTCGTAGCAGTGAGGATGTAAAACTATTGACGCGATAATCTACCTCACTGGGAGCAGAGATGAGGTAGCTGCAGAAGTGGGAAGTAACAAAGTACAAATACTTCGTTACTGTACTTAAGTAGATTTTTCAGGTATCTGTACTTTACTTGAGTATTTATTTTTCTGAGTACTTTTTACTTTTACTCCCTACATTTTTACACAAGTATCTGTACTTTCTACTTCTTACATTTTCAAACAGACTCGTTACTTTTTAACATGTCAGAGAGAAGTTTGCATTTCCGGTCAGTGCGCCGTCAAACATCAAACGATCTGAGCCTAAACGGAGGAATAATAACACATAAGAGACAATAGTACTCCGTATCCTCCATCACCAGGAATTATCTCGTACAAAGGGATTAAATACGCAAACCCATATAATTAATGGATCATTTATAGCGCTATAATCAGCGGTTACAGCGGTCTGGACCGAGTCCGTAAGTTGCGCTGCGGGACATAAACAGCTTAGTTAGCACTACTGAAGAGGAACGAAAATAAAGGGAGTAGCGTGTGGCAGGTAAATGCAGCTTTTCTAAATGCTCAACAAATATCAGCAAACACACAAAGTGTGTGAAGTTTGTCACACAGTGTGTCTGCGAGCTAAAAGAAGAGCTGCTGTATTTACAGGGAGAGCAAAGAGAGAGAAGTTCACTCAGAGATGGAGAAAGAGGACAGGAGAGGAAGAAGAGAGGTTAGAATTAAAGGTAAGGACTGGAAAATAAACTGAAGTATGCTGACTTTGTGTAATTCAAAGATTCTATGAAAATACTGCAGTTTAGTGTGTAATAAATAGGTTAGCTTGTTGTACTGTACTTTACAGTAAAGCTCTGTGTTGGTGCACAGAGGCTGTGTTCATGGTCAGAGTTACAGGTTACATCAGTGCAGCAGAGATGAGTTTCAATCAAAGCTGCTGATGCTGAGATCACTGAATCCAACATTTCTACAGTGTAGGGGATGGAGATCAGCTCAGATAGCTGTGAAATACTGGGTTACATCTTTGTGAGTTCAGTTCATCCACACAGAGCAGTAAACCTCAGAGCAGCAGCAGCAGCAGGTCAGCTGATCACAGCCTGCACACCAACATCATTTACTGCAGCTCACAATAGAAAGCTGTGATTCTTCTCTCCATGCAGAGCCACTACAGCTGATCTTAGGGTTCCTCCAGCTTCTGAATCCCACTGTAACCCCTGAGTATCCTCATGTCTGTGTTTAGGTGGAGGCACAGTCACCCTCTACTATGGACACAGAGAATAGTGTTTAAATTCCCTTTCACAGTTTGTGTCCTACATAACAGATTCAAGCTGAGAGCATTCATTAGAATTAAAATTTAGATTTGAATAACATTTGTATTCTCATGTAATATTATTTTATATTACAATAATATATAATGAGGTTTGGTTAGTTTTACACAAAAATAGCAGGTAGAAACGTCATCCAAAGAACTACATTTACTTTCTTACTTTGAGTAAATTTCAGAGCCTGTACTTTTTTACTTTTACTTAAGTAGAGAAGTTGAACCAGTACTTTGACTTTTACCAAAGTATTTTTTAACACAAGTACTTGTACTTCTACTTAAGTACAGAATGTAAGTACTTTTGCCACCTCTGGGTAGCTGCTCTGCACTGTGTTGGCACTGAAGAGCATAATAATGAAGGAATTAGATCCTTAAACTTAGTTACAGCACTTTCAGAAAGACTTCTACTGTAATAAAACTTATTCCCCACTGCTGTGTAATCCATTAAAGTAAATTTAAATGTTATTAAGAAATGATCAGACAGGAGGGGGCTTTCAGGGAATACTGTTAAGTCTTCAGTTTCAGAGTGTGGTTAAAGTGGTGGGTGGGCTCCTTTACATTTTGAGAGAAGCCAACTGAATCTAATAATAGATTAAATGCAGTGTTGAGGCTGTCATTAAAAACACACACTATAATTATTTTATCTGAACTCAGGACAAAATCAGATAAAAAGTCTGAAAAATCAAACAGAAACTAAAGGACCAGGTGATGATAGATAATAACAAATAAAGCAGGTTTTTGAATTTTCCATTTGGTTAATATAACCAAATAAAATCCTGGGACTTTTTTTTCCATAGGTTTCCACTCTTTATTGTGGTCAGTTTTTATTTTTTTTGAAGGCAAAAATATTTTTCCATAGAGTTTTGCCAGTTCTTTGTACATTTCCTTATTTTCATTCTGATAGTTTCAGCAATCACCCTCCAGGAATTTGTTGATATCTGAGTCCTTATATTGATGTTATGATTATTGTTCCTGTGTTGAGGCAGCCATTGTTATTCTCACTTGGAAAAAAAGTATCCAGAAATGCATAGAAGGAATCCATAGCACTGAACAGGCCAATCACAATAGTTGTTGGCTTCACCGAGGTTAATGTTCGCTAATGAAAACGAACAAAATAACGAAAACCTAAATTGAAAAAACATTTTCGTTAACTGAAATAAATAAAAATGGTAATTTAAAGGAAAACACGATAAATAACAAACTGTAATTTGTATTTACAAAATTAACTAAATGAACTAAAATTATAGATAAAATATCCTTCATTTTTGTGTTTGTCAGTTTATTTAAACGCCTTGTGGATTGATATGAAATCTCACTGTGTGTGTGTCTGCTCACCGTGCAGGTCTGTAAAATAATGATAGCAGGAAGAGTTGGGAGAAAGAGGCAGAGACCCATATGGGATCTCTTTGAGTACGATGGCGAGACAAAAGGAAGTGTCTTGTTGTGGATGATGGCAAAATGTCCGTAACACTTCTCAAGGGGAAAACCCAACAACCTCAAAGTCCACCTGAGAAGAGCGCTCAAGATGGCTACAGAAACCGCTCTGAACCTACAACCTAACCTACGACGCAACCTGAGAAATGTAACTACAGGTCAGGTCGATGCAGCCCGCAGCTAATGTGATTGGCCTGTTCACAAATGCTGAGTCCTCCTGTGCATTTCCGGCTACTTTCCGCTGCAGTTTTTGAATTAATCAGTGAGAGAATAACAATCAGGAATAATAATCAAAGCATCAATATAAGGACTCAAAAATTCCTGAAGGGAGATTGCTGAAACTATCGGAATGGATGTGAAGGAACACATAGAGGGAAAAAAAAAAACAACAAAAATACTAGATGGATGCTTATGTTTACAGCTGGAAATAAAAACTGACCACAAAGAGCGAATTCAGGCCTAATAGTGAGTATCTAACCAAGCTAGCATCTCTGAGTTCACTTTGTTCTTGTTGATAATGTTTCGCTGTGTTATACACCACACGCGAGCTAATCTACTGCACTGGAGCTGTACCTACACCTAGTGCTGGCAGTCCAATTTATTTAGTCTAATTTATTTTTCAGATAAATATTTTTATATTTTTAAATATTTTTATTAATATTTTTCAATTTGTTAGATAAATTTTTTTTGCGATAAGAGTTTATTGGGAGTTTACGTTTTTTTTTTATTTTTCTTTATGTTGCTCCCCGTTGATGTCTCATAATGTTAATGCATGTCCTTACTTTTACACACATTTAGCACATAATGCTACTATCTTGTGAACAGCTGGTTGTTGAAATACAATTGTTCAATTGTATAGTTTGTTGAGTTCTTATTACACAATAGTTACTCTTGCACCTTGAATCTTGCACCTGACAAGTAATGTTTGAAAAACTAACTGAGCATTATACAAAAATCAAAACGAGCAAAATGACTCACCATTTTATCTCTGAAGGTGGGCTTCTCAAGATGCCGGCTGAAACAAGCTGAAAATAGAGTAAATAGAGCCATCTGAAGCACAGCTAGAGTCATGTGAAAAACTAAATACCTCACAGTCAATGTTTGGCTACTGAAGAAGCTCATAGCAGCTCTGAAGCCATCAGTGCTTCATCTAATAATTCTGCATCACATCAGAGAGAATGCTTGAAGGTAATATTAAGCCATCTGTGTGATGGTTGAACTTAAAGCAGAAAATAATGCTTGATCCTAAAGATCCGAGAGGAAATCCACCAAGGAATAAAACACTGGAAATGTCAGAGACAGCAGCAACTATGCAGAAATATCAAGTTTCTTTATACTAACACTAACATCTGATGCCAAAGAATATTATTCTATTGACAATTATTTTAAATAAAATACTGGAAAGACAGCATTCAGAAGTGCATCAAATCTTAAGATAATCTAAACTATAATGCCCATTAATTAAAGAATAACTGTGTCCATTTACAGAACCAGTCAAAAGTGTGTCCAAGCTTATGACTGCTTCTGTATTTACAGAATATTTCATAGCCGATGAGTTTCTCTGCCTTTTTTTCCTCTTTTTCTATACACTGTGGGCTCGAGCTTTCAAACTGATATAAAGGAGAAATAACAGCTCTCTTTGCACCTTGTGTTTCATAAGAAACACTGTGTTAAACTGAAGGCCGCAGCACTTTTGTCTTGCTCATATACATTTGTTAACAGCAGAATAGAAAGTTTCAGTACAGAAAAAACTGTCATTAACATAAAAATTCCACATTTCTAATAAGAATTCCTGCCATATAAGGAATCTGGGAAACTTTTCAGGGGCAGTCTGCAAAAGGTTTGAACACACATACCTGCTTGATGTGGTCACCTTATCACATGATGATATCTTTAATGATGTCCGTCCCTGCATCCGTCGTCCCTTTTTAGATCACTCACTCATTCAGCAGCATTCCTCTGCTTAAGACCTCCTCATATTACTCCTAACAACTTTTCACCTATGAAGCTCACTTAAAGGCTAAAATGTTTGTGAATACTTACAATACATTGTGCCTTGAGGTGACTGTTGTGATTTGGCACTATATAAATAAAACTGAATTGAACAGAATTCATTTACTGTGAATGCCAAACCAGCTTCAATTGACAGCCTCAGCCTTTCAATTCCTCATATAGAACACAGCACAAATTATTTTCTGGTCAATAATAGCGATTGAAAGAGTGAAGTTTTTTGAAGATCATGGTGATGGTAGAGAGTGATGCCAGTCAGCACATAATCGACAGACTAAACAGTGAATCGGGTTCGGAGTGCTGCAGTAAATGAGGTGGGACAGCAATAGCACCATAATCTTGAACAGATCCCAAACTACACTACATCTGTCAAGTCAAGTTCTTCAGTTCTCATTTCTGAGGCAAAGAAGAAATCTGCTTGCTGGAAAAAACCAAAAACCACAACCCCCCCCCCAAAAAACTATAAGGTACTTCAAGGGTACATCATGTCCAAGGGTCCATAACCATTAAACAAAAACTCCGCTTACGACAGTTTACCAAGGTAAGAAATGTCTATTTCTTTATTACATTCAACAATACAGTACACTGAAATTGCACATTTTCACCAGATATAGCAGCATTCTGACTGGCAAATGGACTAGTTATTAGGCACAATCAAGACATTTAAATAGAAATATACATGTTCAAATGTGTAATGGCCACTTTCTGACCACAACTAGATTCCACTTAGCTGTTAATGTACATGCCTGGTAAAACTAAATTCTATACAGCTAAACACACTGTCCTCTACCTGCAACAAAATCATCTGAGGTCAGGCCAAGCCCAGGCTATCTTCTTAAAATATAAAAGAAACACACACACACACACACACACACACACAAAAAAACCAGCCCCACCTCACATAGTATGTGCCAATCAGTGCATTTTAGGAGTTGTAAAGCATTTTCCCTTTTTTTAATGGTTATCGTCAGACAATTACTTCACTTGAAAGTTTTTTTTTTTTTTTTTTTTAATTGAGAGCCATTGTCTCACCTTTGGAGGAGTGGGTACTGTGGGCTCAGTGGGTACAGAAAGTCATGGCTGCAGTGATGGCTTTCGAGCAGGTTTATCCAGTGCAGCAGTTTTAGATCATCTGGTCTGTGAAGCAGGGCTGGGTTTTACATTTGAATTTCCAAAAAGATGGCATCACATATTTGGACTGTTTCATGATATTATTTCCAAATTTAGGCTTATTTTAAGCAAAAATATTTAATGCCTCTTTTGACAAGACAGAACTTTGGCACTAAAAACTGTACTGAAAGCCTAGTTATAAGTCACCTGAGTTGGCCTAGAACTAGCTGTAAATCTGAAGCTGCTGCTGGTGGAGATAAGCATCTTCACCTGTAAGATGCAGCCACTTATCAACTAGTAGGTCATTCCTATGTCTTAGTCAAAGACAGATGTACCTTTTGCTTGGTCTGTTATCTGAGTACCCAGACAAAACAGCCAGAACAGAACATTTATTACTTCTGGAAATACAATTTCCTGAATGGCCGAGACTCCCTACAGGCTCAAAGGCCAACTGGACTTCCAGTGTGTTTCAAAAGATGAGCTCAAGTTTCAAGATTCAAGTTTGGAAAATATCAGATAGGCACAGAGATCCAGCAGATTTAGCTTTGAATATAAAGATGTATATACTGGATATAAAAATGAACAACCTAAGATTTCCACAGAAGTGAACCCAAAATTGTCCATTATCTGCTGGGGTCTCGCTGCTGTCTAGGACAAACTGTAGGATTTACCTGGCCTATCCACCTGTTGTGAGGAACTCTCTTCCACATGCCGAGTCCAGTTGTCATTGAGCTGTTGGAAGTCCCACAACTTGCAAAGAATCTTCATATATACCCTGTCCATTCAAAGTGGTGAGTCACACTGACATTAACACTGCATTAAATCACTGTGGGGGGGATTGAGGCAGATAATACAAAAACATCCAACCTGACATTTGCCATCAATAAAACATCATATTACACCACACTGGGCAGGCTGAACAGATCTACTGCACACACGGTGGTAGATTATTCTTGGACAAAAACATATTTGCGCTTACTTAAAATATTTGCTCCAGGATGTTGGGTACAGGGTATCAGCACCTTTTAGTTGAGCCGATTATATTCTGCTACCAAGAACTGTAAAGTCCCTGAAGCTGATATTGGACGGCTCATAAAATCTGAAATCTTTAGACCATAAACTTGTCATCAAATATTCTGACCTCAAGGTTTACTCACCAGCTGTTCCTGGTGGTTTTGACAGTATCTTAAAGTGTGAACAGATAGAGCACTCTTAATGTCTCCACCCTGTCAAATGATGTAGGTCACTCAATAACACCTGAGATATACCCATTTTAGTTAAAAGTCCCCCAGAAAGCTAGTCTAACCAAAAGATTTAAGATATTAATTTCATTTTTTAAAAATGTATATATTTTTGGGTGAATCGAGAAGTGGTTTGAGTGCTGGGAATGAGAAAGGTTTTTAAGTAGCATTGTGAACACTCGACTACATTAAAGAGAAGTAGAAAACTACACATTTTAAAAGCATATGCACAAAGCAAGCTGCTGGCTAAAATCTGCAAGGATTCTGAAAAGTGTTCCAGCACCCAGCAAGGAGCATGTCTATTTTCTGTTGCCGCAAGAGATCATACTGAAGGGCTGCTTATGTTTACTTAAGCCGTGTCTATAATCCATAAATGACAGAAGAACGTCACTTTTTTGCAGTTCTCCTTTGCCCTTTCAAAAGGATTCAAACACTCTGAATTTCCTGTCTGACATATATGTAATTACTACCCAATAACCGGCTCTATATTTGATAATGTTGCTACTTCATGTGGACTTACCTGCAAAAAAGCTCAAACAAAACTCTTCTTCACTTGTAAAATATGTGACCAGTCTGGTTTGATGTTCAATAGGAAAAATGTGTGTTCCTAATCTTCAAGTAAGTTATCAGAAAGAACAGTTTCAGTACTGAAAATCAGCTCTTACACTGCGACACCAGGGAAACGTTGCCACCAAAGGCATAGTCCTGTTTTTATCTTGTAAAATCCCAGGTAATATCACAACCTTTACAACTCTTGGATGTTTGGCTCAACCTGTACCTTCTGGATTAGATCTTCAATCTGGTTTGTGTAGCAGTAAACCATGCCACGTCAGTCCCCTATGTTTTTAATGCAGTGTTAATTTCAGTTTTAAAGCCTGCTAAGAGACATAAACCACCAGAAAAAAAACCCTAGTGAGGCAAGGTACATTTTGTAAAGATGTATTTTAACAGTGTTTCAGTGTGGAGTTACACCACAGAGCGATGCTCTCCACATATATACACAGCGCTAGGCTGTATGCGCCTTTTTGTGTTGCCTGGCAGCTGAGGAAGAAACTTAAAGTATTTGGGCATCAGATCAAGGCAGGCATCGCGGAACTTCTTGATCCGCCAGTAGTAAATAAGAGGGTTGAGGGCTGACTTGAGGTAGCACAACCATAGGGCCCATGTGCTGATTTGAAAAAAGCTGTCTTTGTGGTAGAACCTGTCGCTGAAGGTAGTTACCAAGCTGAAGGCAGTGAAGGGTGCCCAGCACACCGTAAACACAGAGAAGAGGATGAGGATGGTGGTGAAGGCACGGGTCTTGAAGCTCATGTCTATGTTCATCTTGAAGGGCCTCTGGAGGCTGAGGAGGCCCAGTTTGCTGGCCTGGCTCAGACAGACGCTGTCTGTGTGGCTGTGGATGCGAATGGCGTTGTGACGGATGGTGTTCAGGATCCCCATAAAAGTGTACAGCATGACCATGAAAGGTATGAAGAAGAAGACTAGCATTAGTATCAACACATAGGCATGGTAACCAGGCTCATTGTTGTAGCCAAATATACACTGAGGAGCCCTGGGTGGGATCTGTAAGGGAGGTGAGCCAACAGCTAGAGGGAAGGAGAAAATGAAAGAGAGTCCCCATGTGACCACTATGAGTAACTTAGCTCTCTGTGGGCTTAGCTTGTCTTGCTTCTGCACAATGATAAGAAAACGATCTAAGCTTATTATAAGCAGTATAGCTGCGCCTTCCATAACAAAGAACCAAAAGAGCATGGCAGAAACTCGACAGAAAACATCTCCAAAAATCCAGTCGGTGGTCACCACAGTAACCAGAGCAAAGGGCATGTTCAAGATGGCCAGCATCATGTCTGCAAACGCCAGGCTCGCCAGGAGAATGTTGATGGCCGAGCGCATGGCAGATCTCTGGTACACCATCAGGCACACCACTATGTTTCCTGACAGCGCCACTAAAAGGATGACCACCATGACAAAGCAGAAGAAGATCTGCAGCGGTAGGCCGACACCTTGCTTGATTTCGGGAGCCTCTGCTGTTGGGGTGACTGGCTCCGGGGGAGACCTGGAGCCCAGGGAAATGTTTGCCAAGGGGTACTCCATTGGTGGCCTCTCAGAAAGGTTCAGCAACCCCGTAACGAGGCAGCAGAGACTGGCATTAATGTCCCATGTCCTCGGGAGGGAAATGGTAGTGGAGAGAACCATTCTTCTCCAGGGTGGTCAGACATCGTTGCTGGAGAGTTCACATTAAACCTGATGTCAGACATGCAGATATCATCCCCTCAAGGCAACATGGCACCATCTTCATGGAAGCAAGACCCTAAGACATAAATAAAAAAAAATTTGAATTCCAAGTAGATCAAAAGGGCACAATAGGAGACATTCAGACATTCAAATTTCTCTTGGACTTGGACTCATGACAGTCACCCTCAGCTAAATGTTTGTAGCTTCCAATGTCCCTAAACTCACACAACTACGACATTTCTGAAAACATTAAGCATATTACAAGGACAGAATTGTTTATTATTGATATAAAAAGTTAGAATGAAACGCTAAAGATTGTTTTCAAGTGTTTGCGTTGTAGAATGGATGTTATCTGGATGTTACTTAGACCCATACCACCCAACTATAATTCTGAGGACAGATGGTAATGGCACTCCCCAATAGCTGCAGCTTCCTCTAGCAGGAAAATGTGCCCCACTCTGTCTTAAAAAAAAAAAAAAAAAGAGGAATACAACAAAAAAGCCAAATTGTTGACTTGGCTTCCAAATTAGCCAGATGTCACGGAGGCCCCACCCCGCTACGCACAGAACACAATTTCCCGATACCAGAGGCTGCAGATCAATGCCCTGATGGATCAGAGCTACTTTTGTCGCACAGAGGGGATCTATGCAATATTAGGTCTTTTAATTTTAACGTTTAATGCTGTGGCTGCTTGACATACACGTAGACAGGTGCCCTTCTTTCAAAACAGTGATCTTAATGTTTTCAACTTTGCTTCAGTTTTATTTCATAATCTTCTCATTCACAGTCGTTAAGGTCAAAGGTACATTTTTGAAGACACAAAGGTATTTATTGAATTGTTATTTCAGTATTCAGGGCAGACCTGGGTGATACGGCCCAGGTCTGCCCTGTGGTTTGCCCTGACCAGCCTGCATGAGGTTGATGGGAAACTAGGATTCAAATGTAAATAAGTGTGCAGTTTGTCCCATTTCGGTCACTAAATACTTGTTGCGATGCTGTGGCCAATCACAATACAACTTTGTTGTTTTTATTTTCAAGGCAATTGCTATTTTTTCTTTTTTTAATTTACATATGTACATGTGTGTAAGCAAATGCAGCTTATCTGTAAATGTGCTGGAACAGACATTCATGGAGATGTCAGCTCATATTTAAAAAAAAAAGAAAGTAATGCAGAGTTTTTAATAAGACACTGTGAGGACTCCGCTGCACTGATACGCCCTGAGGAAAAAGAAACATTTGAGAAAGTGCCCCTCTCCGGGTAAACTGAAACAAGATGGACGGAGGACTGCAGGAAATCTGTGCAGACTATTTGGACTTTTTCTCCTTAACTGTGGACAAGAGCTGTGATGGCCACGACACAGCTCTGAAAGAGTTTGAGATTATGGAACTGGAAGCAAAGCCCAATGAAAAGGACTACAACAGGGAATGATTTGTTCACTGAGGTAAGCGCAAGCTTGGATAGGCTTGGGTTGAAATGGGACAAACTGGCAGGTGTTACAACTGATGAATATCTAAATCTGACCAAGAAAAATGTCCGACCTTCGAAGCAGATGCAAGATAAAATGACTGAAATGAACCCAGAACTGAAATTAGTATTTTTTTTGCATTGTCTTATACATTAGGAGGTGTTGTGTAAGTCAGTGCTATAATTGGACCATGCTGTTGATCTTGTAACTGAAATAAGTAACTTCATCAGTGCAAGAGCGCTGAATCACAGACAGACTGTTGCACTTTTGATTCAGCACTGACAAACTGTAGATGAAGATGAAACTAAAAGCAAAATAGCAATTTTATATAAGCACTTATAAAGTCAAGTCTTGCGGCAGCACGGTGGCGCAGTGGTTAGCACTGTTGCCTCACAGATAGAATACCATCTGGAAGGCCTGGGTTCGATTCCACCTTGGCCCAGGCCTCTCCCTCTCTCTGTGTGGAGTTTGCATGTTCTCCCCGTGCTTGCGTGGGTTTCCTCCGGGTACTCCGGTTTCCTCCCACATTCCAAAGACATGCACTTACTTAGGTTAATTGGCTAATCTAAATTGCCCATAGGTGTGAATGTGAGTGTGAAAGGTTGTTCGTCTCTCTGTGTTGGCCCTGTGACAGGCCGGCGACCTGTTCAGGGTGTACCCTGCCTCTCGCCCTATGACAGCTGGGATAGGCTCCAGCCCCCCCGCGACCCTGACCAGGATAAGCGGAAGTGAATGGATGGATGGATGGAAAGTCAAGTCTTTGAAATTTTGCAAATACATGCACCTTTTGTTCACAATTGTTTTGGGGAATGCTGATTAAACAGTAGTAAATGTGGGTATTTTTACTATGCTCATTTCAAATTTTCATTCCTAATTGTAACATCTACTCCTACCAGTAGCAGTCTATAAAGAGATAAAATTCATATCGAGTGTGCAGCCTTCACAACAGTCCTAGTTTCTCATGTGGCCTCTTGGTTAAATTGATTGCCCACACCTGGTTTAGGGAATACCAATTTTTCTGTCTGCACATTACACAAAGATGCAGGACATGGCTAGCCTATCTTAGCACAAAAACTGAAAACTGGAGGAGACGGCTCTCTATGTTTTCTGTCCAAAAATGCTGTTACCAACACTTCTGAACTTGTAATTAATTTTTTTAATGAAGCAGGACCAAAAAAAAAATGGAAGATGAAACATAACAGCAAGGTTGCCAAGAGATGAGATCCTCACTGATTGGATCATTAAAACTGCATAGTTGCTATTGGCTCTACAGTGTGGTGTGGGGCAGATGAATGCACTGATTTTCATCAAGAAATAATTAAAGAAACAGAAATAGTTGAGGAGGACTGGTGTTCCATGTGAGTGACACTACACACTTAAACAAGCTCGAGGAACTGAACAGAATTTTAAGAAAGACCCTCGGATATGGAATCCCTGAAGAGATTATGGTATTGTATGTTGGGGTAATAAAATAGGCTCTCACATCTTAAACAGAAAGGGAATCTTTATAATGGAGAAGATGACTCTCACTAAGATCTAAAGGAGACACCTTTCTGCAGAAGAGGATGAAACAGATTGCCTATAATTCAGCTGAAGAGGACGTTACCTTCCTGTAACGTTAACAGTTAGAGAAATTTGATAGAAATACATTCCAAGAATGCAGTGTTGTGTGCTGTAGCCCACCTTGCCTTTTCAGTTCTTTGCCTTGGAAAAAATGTTAAAAATTTACCAAGTAAAAAAAAAAAAAAGGCTCAATAATTACATCTTAGAAGTAAATAGCATAAAGTTTATTTTCCAGTATACTGAATTAAAGCTCATTTGAAAGTGGAATACAGAAAGAAGAACCTCTCTCCAAAAAGAAATAGACTGTCTGGTGTGTTTGGCTGAAATGTGATAAGAAATCCTATTTCAGTTTTTTGTTACCACTGGGAGTAAGAGACAGCCAGTGTTCGACTGGACACAAGGCAAATACTGCAATAAAACCCTTATCACTAGTATAAACATTGGAGGCTTTGCATGCTGGCTGGTTGGTATTATTACAATGGATAGGCAGCCAGATGTAATAAATTTGCAGCACGAGTCCATTTGTTAATAGGATAACTTTCCACACAAATTCAGCTTTTTAGTTTTGTAGTTCTGTGTGGGTGTTAAAATAAAAAAAAATCAATCCAGTGTAATTATAAGCAATTAATGTGAGAACGCTGCATTTGAGCCTGTTAGAAAGAGCTGTATTTTAGCTGCTGTGGAAACATGGATATGCAGCCATTTGACAAATCGCGTCATCGTGCCATCTCTCCAACACACTAAGGAGACAAAAAGCTACAATAAGAAAATAACCAGCAGTGAAACTTGGGAGAGTTTGATTTATTCATATGCTGATGGCAAACTTATCATCTGCTGCAATTACCACTGCTTCATCACAATGAAAACCTGGTGAATGAGAGCAAAAAGGAGCAGGTTTAATCTTCTTGGCCCAATTCCCACTTCATTCATGCTGCCTTCACCGAGGTAGACTGCTGCACATCTACCTCAACAGGTAGGGTAGCAGTGTTCACTGCTCTTTTGCTTGCTTTAAGGGTGCAGTGACCTACAATGTTAAAATAGCCACTTCAGTCTCCCAGCAATCAATTAATCCTGCAGAGAAAATGGATGGTACTTGGTGTTCTGAAAGACGGGGAAGTGTTCAAACACTGTAGAGGCAATGCAATTATGTAATGAGAACTGCAGTGAGAATATGCAGACAGCTTTTCACACATCTTGTAACCTTGATTTGCAAGGAGAGAAAAGGTTTGTTGGAAACCTGCCTAGTGAGCCTACAATGGTGCTCATGATGGTGCTGAGAGATGCCAGTTTACAGTAATAATAACCCATCAAAACACCATGTTTATTTCAGATAGAACTGTTAAACACTGATGTATCTGTGAGAGTGTTTCCCCACACATAGGATTGAGCGGGCAGGCTGCCCAGTTATATGATCAGCTTCCCAAGTATATCTGAAGACTCTTTTTCACATTTTTTTAATCTATTCAACAGAACATGGCATATGTGCCTCATTAAGTAGAGGACAACACCTCACTATTATTTTGAAAGTGCAGTCATTGGTTACCAGTTAGCTCTAGCCTTCTTTGTCTCGTGCTTCCCTACTGCCTAGGAAAGACTTGATTATCCTCCATTGCAAACACGGACAGCTGGGGATCCGATAACTGAGTGGTCATTCCTCTTAGGACCCCTTTACACGGCAACGTTTTCACTGGAAACAGTGTCGTTTAGATGCGTTTCAGAAACGCTCTGCGTCTACACAAGGACACTTGAAATGGTAAAAACAATGCCAGGCCACAAGTTGGCAGTGTCTTTTGGGTTTTTTTTTTTTTGCTAAGCTTGTTTACACAACGTGCAGATTTGTTCATTATTCACAAAATGGCCAATTTGTGTGGACTGACAACGAGGTTGGATTGCTGCTGCACACAACACTTAATTATAAAACAGCAAAAACACAAGAAAAGATCGACTGTGAATCGTGCTACTCGAAGTTCGCTGAAGCGCTCATGAATCCTAACCCCTAACGAGTGTTGTTCATCTATTAGCGCAAGTGCTGAAAACTGTGGCGGTCGCAACCATAGTGCGCATGAGCAAGTAAGTGCCCCCGTTCCCAAAAAGCATCGCATTTGTGCGTTTACATGGAAATGCAGGCCGTAGCATTTCTGAAATGCTCCACTCTGGACCCCGTTTCCAGAACGCATTGTTTTCACTCCATTCTTGTGTAAACTGGAGGCCGAAACGCATCAAAACAACGCCATTTTCATTTTGAAGCAGTGTCGTGTAAACGAGGCCTTATAATTCTTTAAAGTCTGCCACCTGGGGTGCATGCATGTAAATTTCTCTGGGGATGACGCCGTGTGGTCACAAAAAAACCCAAAAGAACAGGCAAGCACCAGTGTTAATTTCATTGACGAAATATTTTCGTCCTAGTTTTCGTCGACACTTTTTTTCATGATGATAACGAGACGATAACTAAATAAAAACTACCTAAAAGGATAAAAACGATAACGAAATCAATTGACACTTTCGTCAACGAATGAAAACGAGACGAAAATGCTTGGCGGGGACGAAATCCAATCAGAACTTATTGAATTTTGTTACAGGGCAGGACAAGTTAGGAAAACATCCAATCAAACGCACAGTTGCGCAAATTTGCTCTAAACCCGGGAAGGACAAACTAGCCTGTGATTTGTCTTTACTTCCGATAGAATTAAGCTATGTAAACAATGTCAGCAGGGAGAAAGAGAAGAGCCGATGTATGGACACATTTGTCCTTTGATACTGTGACAAACAAAATGACGTGTAAACCATCTCGGGTAAAAACACGACAAATCTTAAACAACATTTGCAAACCAGTCACCCAGATCTCCATGCAAAGGTAAGAATTTTAATGTCATGCAAAGTGTTTTTCCCAGTTTAGCATTTGTTTAGAGAAAATCTCCACACCGCAGTGGATTAGCCTTTCCTAATCTTAGTCCTGAACACTGCCCTGTACCTTTCAGAGCGTGCACTACTGTAAAACGCATTATCTCAGTAAGGTGGTGTTAATGATCAGGTGTGTGGGAAGCAGGTGAAACGCTAATGTTAATATTATTAATAATATTCCATAACTTTTAATAAATGTTTAATTTTGTGTAAGTGTGTATGATGACTAATTCAAGGGAACTGAAGAAAAAGCATTTACATTTTACACTCTTTATATTTTAGTGGACTAAATCGACCGTCGATTTAGTCGACTATATTCTTACGATAATTTCGTCGACTAAAACTAAAACTATTCAGATGACTAAATTATGACTAAAACTAAATTACATTTTCGACAAAAGACGATGACTAAAATTAAATCAAAATTTGCTGTCAAAATTAACACTGGCAAGCACACGGACATCTGCAGGGACCCTGACGTTCATCGCCTGATGATGAAGTTTAGCTCACTGGACTGTAGCAGCCTTGCGGACATGGAAAGTACAATCAAGGCTTAAGGCTGCTTGATTAGAGTAAGAACTATAATCCTGATTATTTTGGTGAACACTATAATCTTAATAATTGAACATGATTACTCATTAACTGAAACATCATGCAGAAACTGAGGTTGCACACGGTCATATGGGAGGGTGTTAGACTCTGGCAACAAGGAGGAGTGGTTTTTGACCATAAATCGAGTTTTGCAAGGACAAAAGCCACTCCCTGCCAGGCTGCCTCCACTCTGGGATAGTATATGAAATGTGGCAGCAGTCTCATACTGGGTAATCTCTGCAGTCTCAAGAATGTTGCTAGGATATCCTTGAAAAGAAGCAGCCACAGACGAGATGGAAACCTGCAACCCAGGACTTGAATTTAACCTTGCTCTTAAGTACCTTTGAGCATTTCACATTCATAATATCGCACTCTGCATTCAAATGACATACTGTCTACCTATTCTTATTTGCAATTCAACATAGACATCTTGCAGCGCACTGCACAAAATACATGATACAAAACCATTATAGAGCGCTCTAAAAAAGAAGTTCTGCATTTCCCCCTCCCATCCATTCCTCTTCTGATATTACTTTCAAAATCAAAAGTACAGTCTCAAGACAGCAGGGTTTGTACTCAAAAGAGCTTTTCTGTGGCAAACATTTAATTTTTCACAGTAGTGAAAGCACAGGTGGAATTAATGTTGCCTCAGACCCTATGTGAGCCAAATTATACAGTAGTATTGTCATATTCGGCAGTATTAAGATGCTTTTGCTTGGATGCTTCCTCTTTATGTGGTTCTACACAAAAGCCCAAAGACATGGCACCTGACTACTCACGCTCTGTCAGGGAATTGAAGCCCAGTCCTTCACGTGACAGGCAGAGATGCTTTCCACTATCATTTTTTTCTTCTTTCGCTTGCTCCCATTAGGGGTTGGCACGTCAGATCATCTGTTTCCGTCTCACCTCAAGAATCCCTAGCAATCTGCTCCGTCACAACAACTCTCTCCTCCTTCACTACATCCATGAACATGGTCTTCCTCTTTTCCTTCTGCCTGGCAGCTCCATCTTCAGCAACCTTTATCCAGCATAGCCACGATCCTTCCTCTGCACATGTCCAAACAATCTCAACATTGCCTCTAACTTTGTCTCCAAAACGCTCAACCTCAGCTGTCCCTTTGATATACTCATTTCTAATCTTGTTCAGCCTGGTCATTCCCAATCAAACATCTTAACATCTTCAGCTTTGCCACCTCCAGCTTGACTTCCTGTCTTTTTGTTGGTGCCACGTCTCCAAATCATACATCATAGCAGGTCTCACTACCATCTTGTAAACCCTCCCTCTGACTCTTGCTGCTATCCTTCTGTCAAACATCACCTCTGACACTTGTTCTTGAAAATTTCCTAGACATATCCATACCTCCACAGGTATGGCATCTGAACCAACAGCCTTTCAACTCTTCATCTTCTTCATAGTTGCCTTCACTTCCTCCTTACTAATTCTCTGCACTTCCTGATTCACTGACTGCCATCCATGTGTCCTCCTCTCTCATTTTCTTCATTCACCTGCTCCTCAAAGTACTCCTTCCATCTTCATCACATTCTCTTCACTTATTAGCACAGTTCCATCTCCATCTTCACCCTGACCTACTGCCTTCCTTTCCAGCTAAATCTCTCTATTTATTTTCAATTCAATTTTATTTATATAGCACCAAATCACAATAGTCGCCTCAGGGCACTTTATATTGTAAGGTAAAGACCCTACAATAATTACAGAGAAAGCCCAACAGTCAAAATGACCCCCTATGAGCAAGCACTTGGTGTCAGTGGGAAGGAAAAACCTCCTTTTAACAGGAAGAAGCCTCAGGCAAAAGCAGGTTTAGGGAGGGCAGCCATCTGCTATGACTGGCTGGCAATCGATACGAGGCCTTTTCTCCTTCCTGAGTTTTCAGCTTCACATAGAACCTTTTCCTTTGCCACCTCTCTCTCTGCCATATGCCTCACTTCCCAGTACTCCTGTCTACCTGACTATCCCACTTTATCTTTGCTAACCTCTTCCTTTGAATACTTTCTGTACTTCTTCATTCCACCACCAAGTCTCCTTGTCTTCTTTTCTCTGTCCAGAGGACACGCCAAACACCTTCTTGGCAGTTTCCCTCAGCACTACAGCTGTACTTTTCCACTCATCTGGTAACTCTTCCCTACCACCCAGAGCCTGTCTCAACTCCTTCACAAACTCTGTGCAACATTCATCCTTCTTCAGCTTCCACCTCTTAATCATTGCCTCTGCCTTCACTCGCTTCCTCTTCTTGATTTTCCAAAGTCATTCTACAGTCATCTGATGCTGCCTAGCTATATTCTCCCCTCCTATCTCTTTCAGATTGCACCTTCTGCATAAGATGTAGTCCACCTGTGCGCGATTTCTTCTATTCTTTAACATTGTTCTATGTTCCCCTCTCTTCTTGAAATATGTTTCCCACAGCATTTCCAATGTTTTTGCAAAATCCACTACCATCTGTCCTTCTGCATTTCTTTCCTGAAGTCTGCTCCAATCAGCACCCTCTCACCACTGAAGACACTACCATTTCATCCAGCTTGCTCCAGAATTCCTCTTTCTCTTCTGAGATCCAGCCAGTGGGGCATACACATTGATAGCATTCAGCATCACCCCTTCGATTTCCAGCTTCAAACTCATAAGCTTGTCTGACACTGTCTTCACCTCCACAGCACTGTTCACATACTCTTCCTTCAAGAACACCCCTACTCCATTTCTCTTCCTATCTACACCATGGTAGAACAGTCTGAACCCATCTCCAATGCTTCCCTTCCACCTGGTCGCTTGCACACACAATATATCTACCTTTCTTCTCTCCATCATAGCAGCCAACTCTGTCCCTTCACATTTAAAGTCCTTACACTAAACTCCACTTTCCTACCTTTCCATATCAGGGGCAATATATTGATCTGGCTCTAGTCTGCCACTCGGTGAACATAGAGAGACAAAGACAGACAATCTCTGTCTCTATCCATTAAAATCAAACTACCACAAAAGTTAGACTGTTGACTTCTTTGTGAGTAATCTTACAAAGCAACTTCAATTAACTTATACAGGGGACCAAATAATTATTTCCCTCACTGTATGGGACAGAGAGGGTACAATATGCAAGTGAGATGACACAACAGAAAAACTCCAACAACTATGCCTTTTCACCGTCTCTATCTCTTTCTCTGTCATTACGTTCTGTTCAACACTCATTTGGAAATTTTTACTGCTTTTACAGCATTATAACATTAATGCTCAGACCCCCTCCTTCCAGCCACTTCATACAGCTCATACGAGGGGACGCCAAGGATTTACAAGCCAGCCGAGAGATACAGTTTAATCTCTCCAGTGTGTCCTGTCCAGGGCCTCCACCTGGTAGGGCATGTTGAAACACCCTACCTAGGAGATGTCCAGGAGTCATCATCGTCAGATGCCCAAACCTCCTCAGCTGTCTCCTTTTCATATAGATGAGAAGCAGCTCTACTCTGAGACCCTCCTAAGAGCTCCTCACCCTATCTCTAACGGAGAGCCCACCACCCTTCGCAGAAAGATCATTTAAGCCATATATATTCTTTTGGTCACTACACAGATTTTGTGGCTCTATGGTCTCAGAAATGGAGGTGCCAATTTTCATTGCAGCCGCTTTTCACTCAGCCACCCTAGTGGAAGTTGGAGGTCACTGCCTGATGAAGCCAAAAGAATCTATGCCAATGCCAGTAGACTGGCAAATAGAGTTTTGGTCAGAAGTTTACATACACTCATGGGGATGAACGTTATGGTAATTTGGGGCTTTCAATGATTTATTTGAACTGTTCTTTTCCCAGGGTGGCATGATGTACAGGACACATCTTGAATGACTTAAAAGAAAAAAAAAAGAACTAGGTGCACAAGTTTGAATTTTCTCTAATCCAGCTTGACTACACACTTTAGAAATCTGTTGAAAAACCCAGATGTGGCCAAGTTTCAATTGTCTTAGCTGTTGAGTCTCAAACTCAACAGGGTTTTTTTTTTTTTGGCATTTTTGGCTACAGCAGCTTTTATGAGTAGTGGAGGGAGACAGGAAATGCAGGAAAGATACAGGGGAAGACATGCAGGCAAATTGGCAACAGGCCGGGACTCGAACCTGTGCCGCCTGTGCCGCCCGCACCGCAACGCGGCATATGTATGTGATCGCCGCCTTCACCACTAAGCCACTCAGGTGCTCTGAACTCAACAGTTTTACCTCCAAGTTGAAGTAGCCCTCCATCATTCCACCCACTTTGTGCAATATACCACTACCACTAGCAGCAAACAACCCAAGACAATGATGCTATCACCACCATGCTTGTTATTACACTGTTCTCAGGTTTGAAAGCCTCACCTTTACTCTTCCAAACACACCTCTTGTTATCGTGGCCAAATAGTTCAATCTTTGTCTTGCCTCAGTTGAGCTTAAAGGTGTTGATTTTGGAACAGGGGCTTCTTTCTTGGTCAGCACCCTTTCAGTCCATGGTGATTTAAAACTTGTAAAACTTGCTTCGCTGTGGACAGTGATGCTGGTGTCCCAGCAATTTCAAGTTCATCCTAAACAATTTCCTCTCATCTAATAATGACAGTTTGGGTCTTCTTCCAGGGTTTGGCAAAGTGATGACACATCCAAATAATTTGTACTTAGGGATCATTCACAATTATCAACATTTTCCAAACCATACGCCGGGGGGAGGGGGTTAACACCCAACGTACGCTTTTCAAATAGTTAGAAAATGTCGGTCAGAACTATGTAATTTGAGCACTGCCCCCTGGCCGCCAGTGCCCGAGCCATCAACTCTCGTTCACTTGTACACTACTGCACCACTGCATGGTCTGCAACAATACGGCCTCCGATCTGGTGGATCAATTCAAAGGCCTCATTGAATTCTCTAAAATAGGCCATCATCAATTCACAAAATTACTCTACTGATGATATTAGGCAGGAACAAGCGGTGAGTGTCGCGCAGCAGGTGTGGAAAGAGACAAATTCAATAAGGAAGTGGAAGTATTGTTCCAAGAAGCCAAATCAAACATGGAAACCGTACGCAGTAACCCACAGAAAATGATGGTGAATTTTATGCAGAAGGTATGTACATTAAGTCTACATGTTCCTGGTGTGTTTTCATCTATGCTGGCCCGTGTATTTGTGTGTAATCTGGTGATTGGCGGCCAGCACCATTGCCAATTTTTGTGTAAGAAAACTCGCTGTCAACTGTCGCTAGAAGTCACTAAAGGACGAATCAAGGTCCGGGGGAGTGGGTAGGGCGTGTCACCCTCAGTGCCGAAGCAAGGTCCAGGCGATGCCATAGTGTACATAGAGATGCAGTACGAGCACTGCATGTACATGAAACACGGCGACAGCGGAGGATTTCAGGTTTCCAGCTAAACTCTAAAATGCTCTAAAAGTCGCCGCCAGAAAAAGTCAATAAATTTGTCACTAGTAGCTTTTTGGGGGAAAAAAAGTCGCTAGGTGGGTCTGAAAAGTCGCCAAGTTGGCAACATGGGCAGCCGGTGTTGCCAAAAACTGTTTGCAGCTTCTGCCACGTGACAGGAATGTTTTTTATGACTCAAAATGAATTGATATCATTCATGAGAGATAATGTTTGAGGTATGCTTGACAGATTATAAGTCAACATGTCATTTACAACAATATAAATACCACCATTCATTTTTTTTTTTTTTTAAATACTGGAAATCACTTTTTGGCAGACGATCACTTTTTGGCACAAGACCGGCTATACAGATGACAAATTGCTCTACTGACAGTGTACAGTGTGGCAGCATGTACATATATGCAGTGCAATACAGATTCACATTAAAATTGAAATCAGTTTATTCCACTCTATAAATATAAATATATATATATATATATATATATATTTTTTATACCAAGATTTTCAGCATTTTTCAACAAAAGTTGTTTCTAATACTTCCTATTACATTAAAATACCAAAGAACCAGGTGAAATTAAATGTTATGGAAAAAGGATCAACATTTTCTTTGTACAGTTTTGGTGAGGGGGGAGGGGGGTCTGAAAAAGAGTACTCTTTTTACACTTTGGAAAATGTTGATAATTGTGAATGACCCCTTACATACAATTGTTTGAAGTGATGATCTTGAAATCTGCAATTGCTTAGAAATGACTCCAAAGCCACGTTTCCATTAGTATGTACTCAGCGTGGCTCGGCTCGACTTGGCGCGGTTTGACGGTGTTTCTATTAGTACCTGGTACCAGGTACTTTTTAGTACCCACTTAGCCAGGGTTCCAAGCGATCCAAGGCAATCCGAAAATGTGACACGGAAGAACAGCATGCCACTGAGTGGCTAGGGAGTGTTGTCACTAGTGGAGTCACGAGAGCGACTCCTTCACCAGAATCAAGCATGCCACTTTTAAAACCTGACAGCAAGAAAATGGAGGCACGCAAAGCACAGGTTGAATGCCCAGACCGACAGTTTGCAGTGGTAGTTTTGCAACATGAGAGCCATCTGAAACACACACACAGCATACATATTATAACCCTATACTGCCGGGCGATCGCCGCTGGAGCACCATTACCTACCTGCCCCTACTAGCCGTGAACAGCTGGTTAACGCCGAGCGCTGAGGCGGCTGATCAAAGGAATTTTGAATTACCATAATTATGTGACCGTTTGTCCTATCAGAAAAATTAAAACGGTTTCTGAAAGCTGAAAAACTGCACTTCACAACCAACATAGAGTATTACTATGGTATTATTATGGTAATTGTTGCTAGAAGTCCACGAACTGCAGCACTTTTGAAGTACACTGAGCCAATTATGACATGTTCAGCGGTTCAGGGTTTTACTTAACAATGATAACCTTCATCCATTAAAACATTGTGCGGGGGACTTATGCATGATGATATTAAACTGGCATTAGCTATGTTAGCTTGCCTCTATGTCATCCATTGTTGTGTATTGAGCCGGATACAAATTACGTCAAGACACTACTGCCTGCGCTGCTATATCGACTGCACCCACACTGAGGTGGTCCTCAATTGCAATGGAAACACAACACGACCGTGGCGAGTCGTGGCGAGTCGTGCCAAGTCGAGTCGACCCGCACTGAGTAGATACTAATGGAAACACGGTACAAGAGACCTTCCCAACTTGTGTAAATCTACAATTCCCCTTCTTAGATCTTCCCTGAGCTCACTGGACTTTCCCATTGTTCTGAGTATTGGTCAATCCAATGAGTGCTGTCAAACAAATCATTTTTATGCTGTCAAAGACAAACTACCAGTTGTAGACAATCATGATCACTAATGAGAAGTTAATAGAAATTGGCCTTGTCGAGTTAAAAGACACTGTAGAACCTTCAGCACCAGTTATTAAAATAAGTGAGTCTATGTAAACTTTTGACCCTGGGTGGATGAGAGGAAGTCCAAAATAAATTCAAATTTGTGCAAATAATTCTTGTTTTTTTCTTTTAAAGATATATGCTGTACAATCATTCCACCTTAGAAAAAGAACGGTTCAGATAAATCATTAAAAGCCCCAAATTACTATGGCATTAATACTAATGATGAGTGTATTTAAATTTCTGACAACTGTTGCTAGTATCAGCCAGTAATATCAGCCCACCGATAATCAGTCTTGTCAGGCTCTACACTTGACCTGCCTCAGTTCTAATTCACACATGCAGAGCAGTAAAAGTAGTACACTCAAATTTAATTTAAACTTCAGCATTGAATCTATGCAGAACCTATAATGAAGCCTATGCAAGTGGACACTAGTTGGCAGTGGAATTTCTTTGTTCCAGTTGATCCTTTCTCTTCCAGTCATTTCAAAAAATGGTGGCGGCACAAGAAGAAGTAGCCAGATATGCAAAGATGAAATCAAAAGTACTAATAGCCTATCACAGTCATTGCAGGCTGCGTTGACTGTCACGTAATCAAATTTCAAGGGAGGCGTAAGTCAGGTTAGGCATAAGTTACAGCAAAGGGTTTCAGCAGGGTTTGCAGTTATGATGCACCCACAGCAAGATAGAGCTATTCCTGCAACACCAGCAATGCAGCACAATGCTTGTTTTTTTATGTATTTATTTAAGTTTGTTTGTTGTGCTTCAAAACACTGCTGCAGCACATTCATGGATAGAGCCTGATCGCTGCGTTTCATATGGCTTATTAAGCCAATCACAAATACACAACAGTTGCTTTACAGACTACAAGTTTTACAGTTTTACTACTGTTTACATGCACTGCCGCCATCTTGGATTGTGAAGCCACAGTGTCTGGGCTTTTTGAAGAGACGTTCCAGTTGAAAATTCCAACTTCAATTGGAACACACTTTATGACCCTCAAACTGAGCTGGAATTAAACTAGTGGAAATAAATTAGGTGACTAATGAATACATTATTTTTAATCACTTCTGTCCTGTTGTCATTTATTATTTAAAAAAATACAATTTATAAAGGCCAAATCAGTGCATTTACATTGTATGGTGTATTTATTTGCTACATTTATTTCATAAATTTAGGAATACAATGTTTAAGTGGAGCCTGGTGTTGCCTTCAAGATAACAGGATGATTTCCAGTCTCTTCCACACAGTGAGGTTTAAACACTGGTCGATTGCTACTTGTTATTATTGGTGGTTGAAGATGCTTTGAGCTCATCTCACAGATGGTCATCTGTCTTTGAGTGGTATGTGCTGGTGTTGTGCCAAAAAGTGATTGTCTGTAATTAAACTGTTGCAAATGACTTGTTGGCCTATGTCTGTCAAACATATCTCTCATGAATTATATCAAGTCTTTTTGAGCCAAAATGAATTTTCCTGTCACAAGGTGGAAGCTGGAATCAATTTTTTGGCAAAGTAAGTTTTAGATATCTTTTATTTATCGGGCTAAAAAGAGTCACTGACATTAAAAATACATTTTTCAATAGAGATCTGGCCAAGAGGGCAGCAGAAATTGCAACAAATATAACATCATACTATTATATCATGATATTTTCAGTTGTCAGAAATTACTGGACTTATTATAATGTAGGTACAATAACGCAGTCATAAGGCTGTTTCGTTATTTTATATAAAACTCCTTCATAAATCCTGTTGACTGCAATCTGTTTAGCAACATAATATATCACACATAGAGACGCACAGAAACGTCAGAAATCACTTTCTGGCAATCGATCATTTATTGGCACAACACCTGCACATACCTCTCACAGACAGATGACCGTCTGTGAGCTGAGCTCAAAGCTCCTTCAACACTGACCTTAATTTTAGGAATTTCAGTGTCCGACAGAACAGCAGATCACTCGGGCCAGGCCCTGCCTTCATCCACCACCAGCTCACAGCTATGCATGCCGAACCGAAGCTTCTCGTCGACGGCTGTTTTAGAGGGCATGTAAGCGCTTATTTCGACAGGATTCAGCGACAAGAGACAAGAAACGGACACTTTACATCCCCGCAGTCGACGAGCAGCGGGTGTTCGGAACAGACGGTCTAAAGGACGATTTTAGCAAACATATATAATCAGGCTTTTATAATAATAATAATAACATTATTGTTATTATTATTATTATTATTATTATTATTATTATTATTATTATTATTACACGGCTGCTGGTCGGGTTAACGCGCTGATATTACCTGCTTCATTCTCCCATGCTGGAGCTCAGGAGCAGCTCAGTCCTCCAAACGGAGCATCTCACCGCCCCAAAATCTTCCCGGTCGTCAGTGCAGAAAAAGCCAAAAAAAAAACCCCAAAACTGCTGCTGTAGCAAAGAAGAAGCCTGAATATGTTATCAAATAAAATGTTGAATCAACAACGCCACGGCCGCTAATGCCGCCACCTACACAAATGAGGACAGACGAAAAAAGTGAATCCGCGTTTGGCCATTAAGGCTTTGTTTCCAGCAGCTGCTCATCCGCTGCGGGAAAACGGGAACTTTTCCCACTCAAATCTTTATTTTCCTTCGTCCATATGCGACGTGTGAGCGGCCCATCCTCCACTGACAAATGTACGAGTATCACTGTATGTGAGCATCTGCTGTATGAAGTCCAAATTATCAGCACTCTTAGAAACTACTCTCACTGCCTGCTGCCTGCAGGAAGAACAGACAAGCACTACTTCCTATACGGGCTTTCAAAATAAAGGACGTCATTTTTATAAAGAAAACTGAATCGGTTTCGTAAAGTTTGTGTAGTTAATTGTTCACCTAAAATGCTCTGAAATTGTCTTGTAGTTGCCAAAGCTCAACCTTCTGTTGGCCTTAACCAGTTTGCTGCATCTAGTTGAAAATCATGTGATTAGGTGGAAGTGTGAAGTGAAGCCATGTGGCACTGTTGTTGTTTTTCCTCACAGATCTACGATTTAAAAATGTCACATTCCAGAGCTTCTTCAAAAGCTTTAATTTTTGTCAAATTACTTTAATTTCAGAAAACTTTAAAGCTTTTCTTGTAAATATCTGGCTTTAATTTTGTAATTTCAGATTTTGTTTGTCATAGTATCCTTCAAAAAAAATAAAATTTGTTTAGCAGAAAATTGAAAACGGGTCATCTTTTAAATGATCGTGTTGAAAAACAAAAAGTAAAGCTAAATACTTCTTGTCAATAATAAATTTCAGGGAGTGTGTCGACATTCCTTCTTTTCTGAATCTTCATTTAGAAGATACCTGCATTATTTTGAAAGAAGTTACATGGCTTCCGGTGGCCTCCGCGCTCTGTATAACTATCTGACAGAGGTTTGTTTCCGTGGTGACTGACACTCCTGGAAGCCGCACGGGGAAAAGCGGACTATCCTGGGAGTGCGCCCCATTTCGCCCACCGTCCAATAGAAAAGGCAGAATGTAAGTGGGCGTGGCTTGGTTTAGAGGAAGCGCTTTTTTGGGCATGTGCGGATGCTTTGCAGTGGGTGGTAAACACAACAAAAGGAGGCCGTTGATGGAAAAGTAAGCAATGTTTTCAGAAACTGTGTAGTGTTTAGTGTGGCTTAACACACTACACAGTGTACAGTGTGACTGTACAGTGAATTCAGTGATTTGAAGCATTTTTCACGGCACTTAGAACACTGTTACTGCAGTGAAACTAAAGTGTGAGACTCTTGACAGACTCGAGACATAAAATCAAAGACAAAATCTTTTTATTTGGAAAAATGTGCGTGTGTGCAGCGGCTGGTTTTCATTCATAAATACGCTTCTAAATACATGAAAACATCCCGGTCCACATTTTGGAACATACCCTACAAATGAATCTATTTCTGGAACCTTGAGGAACCCGGAGCTACAGTAACACGTGGACGGAGACAAAACAAATGACTGCCGTTTGTCTCCCTTGTGATAGATACCGACAAGTGCACATGTAGAAGTAAACGGCTGCATTTTATCCATAAGACTATTTTTACCTGATGGACTGCACCGGCTCAGTAAAGTAACACTTAAACCAGTTAGAAACACTGACTTCTTTTCTGTGTGGTATGTACAGAGGAATTACTTCTATCACACAAGCTTGTATACAAGCACAGTACCAGCAAATAGAAGTACTCATGCAGAGCAGCCTGTTTCAAATAGTTCATTCTAACTTTCACTATTGGATTGAAACTCTGAAATGCAACAGCTGCAATTTAGCACGAAAGTTGACTCATCATGTAAATCCTGTTTTAAAGGTTAAACAGTAGATATATAAAATGATCTACTTTAGTAAATGTATGCATTTATTTTGCCCTAATGAGTACAGAGGTGGAGTTAGCCATTAGCTTAATAAAGACTAGGGTTTCATTTGCGCCTGATGGTACCACGTGATAGGTTACTGAGAAATAAAACCTGACCAATGGCTCCTTGTATTTTCACCTGTTTTTGTCATCTTGACTGTGCACCTGTGATATGACCTTGATATGCAAATGAGTTCAATCACTTGCAAAACACAATATGTCTCCACAGACTGTATAGATAAGATGGCAGTAGACGCTCATTAAACCTGTTTTCTTTCTAACTGCCAGCAGGGGGAGTCCTCTCTAGTTTCAAAAAGAAGTCCTGTATCTGCAAAGAAAACTATGAGAAAATGACCCTTCAGCTCCCCTGACCTATAACCTCAGAAAATTACAGTCCCTACTACAGACACAAAGAAGGCTGCGCTTTAGGTTGTTTGACTTATAGTATAACTTAATCTGTCAATCAATACGTACACATTTCAAAACACAGATGGTGATAGAAAAAAAATGTTCAAGGTTTTAAAACATGACTTCACCAACCAGCTGGTAACATCACAGTGGCTACACCCATTTTTAAACAAAAATAAAACATACTTTCTAAGCACCCCTCGGGTCCCAGGAAGTGATGCTGCGATATTGCTGAGATAATGTTCCTCCTGCTTGTAGCTTTGGACCAGGGTTTCTCAGTTACACAGCTACTGGACTTACAGTTATGGACTGGACATCACAGAGCTAACTGTGCTAGCTGTTTCCATTTGATTACTGTCTTTATGCTGAACTTGGCTAGCCACATCCTGACCAGAGCTGCGTACGTATTGCACAAATATGACACTGTTCATCCAAATGAACATCCAGTAAATGTTCTCTCCAAACTGCTGGATGATTCCTGCAGGCTTTCTCCATCTGTATATTGGACATCACCCATTTTTAGATTGTTTTATTTTCATTAGATAAATAACCAAAGGAAGAAACTCATTTCCAGATTAAATATCTAGTTATTGTCATGTTTTTATAGTTTCTTGCAGTCTATCTCCCATGAAATATCCCATCTACATGTCAGGTCATTCTCCCATTGCCATACACTGAAGTACATAAATAAACAGTAATATGCTCTCATTTGACTGCCACTGACAGAGACACCAGTCCTACGAAGCCTTTATCTGCTTGGCCTTTTTAGTCTTGGGAGGTATGATCTCAAGCTTGAAGGGGATGAAGAACTCTAAAAGAGCTTTGGTTTCTTTCAAGTCCAGAGAATACTCCTGTGCGATCTTTTCAGGGGTCCACGTCTGAGGCTGGTGCTGGTGGCTGCCCACAGCCTTCAGGGCCTCAGCAATGGTCAGTTTACCACTGGGAACGTCTTTGAGCTCCACCAGGCCCAGCGGAGATCCTAAGATGCTGAACTTGAGGGGTCGTCGCTGTTCTTTCCCCACTGTCACTTCCTTTGATGCCTGAGGGAAAACCAAGCAATAAGCAATAACTAGTATGCATTTGAAAGCTTTTTGTCCAGGCCCCACGCAAATTGTTGGTTATGTTTAAAAACATAACTTTAAAAATAAATTTAAAAATTTGTGTCCCCTAATTTCAAACACTTGGATGACTAATCCTCAGCAGCCATAAATCATCGTCTCATAGCACTGGGTTAGGGTTACTTAGACTTCAGTGGTGTAAATTATCCACAGCATTTCATGGCAGTGAGGTGAGTTTGTATAACTGGTATTAAACCGCGCTGTGTGAGACGCTCACCTTTCCAGTTTAATCAGTTCAGGAGACAGAAGCAAATATCAGGCAGAGGCATTTAGAAACCACCTGGTGAGCACAGCGCAGCATTTAGCAGATAAAGAGAGGGATTATTTTAGGAGCTGCTGCAGATCAAAATCACAGCTGAAACGATCCAATGATGCCAGAGCTGCACCGACTGCGTTACACGCTTTCGTGGCCAATTACCATTTTCCAAGTCCTACCTGCCAATACTGATTTCTGCTGATTCTGATTTTATTTCTAAGAACTATAACTGACAGCATGAGCAAACAAAAACATTTCTTTAATGCATAATATTAATTTCATAATAAAAGAAATAATTAAACTTTGCAATTTTCCCCAAACTGCACTAAGTTCAACTGTATACTGAGATAAATGAATCCACAGCGCCCTCCGCAGGCATTTATTGGGAGGCTTTGAAAGCTTTATTATTTAGCACTCTTCACATTAGAGGAAAGAACGGCGACTGCAAAACAAGCAGAAACTGAAGAAAATCAGAGTACGGTTAAGATGGATTTAAAAAAAAAAAGATTTCATTTAGAGCACCTCAGAAATCTCACAACTGAAGGATAACTGCATCCTGCCACAGAAGGCCGAGTTTTCACTCAGAATGACACAAATATTCTGAATCTGCAGACAAAACCTCTCAATTGTTGGCAAACTGCTTAAAACTGAATAATCATCTCTTGCTTTCAGCCCTCAGATCCGCAGGAGCACTAAAAATGAACTCTGCTGAGATCTGTTTAGAGAATATTAAATAAAATGATATGCAGCAGATTCTCAGTGTGATGCAGCAAACATGGAAACTTTCTTTACAGGACTTTGATCTCCCTAAACTGTCCACATCTCAGAGGTCTGACCTGACCAGTGAAGAAATTATAAAGGTCATTAAAAAACTACCAAATGAAGAGGCCCCAGGCCCCGATGGCTTTACAGCCATGGAGATTTTTCTTCAGGACTTTAGAAATATTTGGTTTTGGACAAACTTTTTTGAAATGGGTGCATTTATTATACGATCAACCAAAAGCAGCGGTACAAACTAATGTGTATATATCTTCATATTTTGACCAGGGGACAGTAAAACAGGGTTCATCACTAAGTTCTCTAATGTCGCAGCCTTGCAGCGCTCGGGGAGACTGACCTCTGCCGCAGCGGGTGCCGGATCTCTGGACTCCACGTACACGGACCTGAGGTGCTCCAACAGCGGCGCGTTCTTCTGGTTCAATGAATCCACTACTGAAACACAAGACAGCAGGAGAACCGTTCCTGAGGTTTCCGAGGACAGACAGCTGAGGAGTGAGCCGACCGTGACCCCCAGGTTAACTGTTACACAAGCCAGCGGAGCTTTAACACACTCACTCACCTTCGGGGTTGGAGGTTGGCGGTGGCAGGTTGGCCGGGTACCGGGGCGCCGCTCGCGGCTTGTCCTTGGAGAGTTCTCGGTGCACCCGGTTTTCCAAGTTGAAATTTCTGAACATACGCCCAACCCGCGCACCCATGTTTCACACGTTATCAAAGACCGTTATGAATAAAGTTTATTCAAACTGTCGACGGCGAGCCGGAGGACGGTGTGCAAACCAGCTTAGAGGTGCAGTAGCGCCACCTACTGGACTGGAGTGTGGATCAGGAACTGGACAGAAAAAACTTAGAAGTCTTTCTATTAAACCAGTTCCGCTTACAAATCTCATCAGTTGAGTATAAACGTTATAAACAGCAGCGCTATTTGAAGATCTTCCAGCGTAAAATGAATCTTTAGCTGTTTAAAAGTTCCTGTTAATGAATTCCTGTCCTGGTCACAGGCACTCTAACTGTACCTGCTGGGCAGGTGGCTGCTTGTCTATCAGCTGCAGTGTTTTATTGAGACCTGCGTGTCCTGAGACTGGTGATTATTATTTCTTTTTTCGGTTCCAACCCGCTCTCTTCTCATGACAGCATGTCTTTGAGCGTTATGGAGATGCCTTCCTGTGTCGCTGACGTCCCAGTGCTCCTGCCGTACTCTTTGGATTTGACCATTTATAATGCTTTCAAATTCAGCTTTGCTTACTGGCATCTGCAAGTCAAATTAGTGTTATTTCAATGACTGTTTTGCCAATATATCCACTTCCTCGTGTCCTTCCACTGGAACCCAAAGAAATCCAACATTTACTTGCCATCACACAATCTTTGTAAACTAGATTTAACGTCTAATCTGCATGATTTCCCAGATCTAATACTCATCAGTGCTGATAAACTGTTGGACACAATAATAAATATATCTTTTGATTATCTGCCCACTGTAAACCCAGCTCTGATGTCTATACTAACTCTCTTCTTAAAAGTTACTCCACATTGTGGGATGAAGACTCCCGCATCAGTGCACCCAGACCCCGGATCTTCTGACCCATCTGTGAACATCAGGACTTCATCTATCTGCTGCTTCCGCATTAACACACACCTGAATTTCCCCGACCAGTAAACTACCAAAACTTCTGCTTTTATAGAGGTGGTCACACTTGCTCATGATTTATTAATCAACTGCATTTGATTAGCAGCACCTGGCTGCTACTTACCCTCTTAATCCCTGCGGGAGCAGTAAGGGTGTATTTAGTTTTTCACATGACTGTACGATACAACATTTAACGGTGTTCTTCTGATTAATAAGGACTGTTTTCAATATTTGTGTGTTGAATTGATGTAATCAAACATAAATGACACTGGGATAGGCTCCAGCCCCACAGACCCTGAATTGGATAAGCAGAAGAAAAAAAAACAAAACAAAAACCAATTCATTAAATTATGTATTTAATTATTTATTTCTTGTTTCTTGATCGATTTAGCTAATTGAACCAATCTTTGTTCTCATTCGATTTGGCAATTTTGGTAAAAAGAAATGAGGAACAATAAACTCCTCCAACCACACGGTGTCGCTGCTGCTTCCTCTGTTCAATTTCCCCCCTGTGAAGATAGAAATCCTGCTGTTGCTGTTCTGTGGCTGGACTGTGAGATCAGGAAGGCTCAGACTATCAAAGATCACTGACATCTATTAGTCTGTAAATGGTTACAAAGTCATTTCTAAGGATCAGGGACTCCAGGGAACCACGGTGAGAGCTGCTATCCTCACATGGAGAAAACCTCTAACAGTAGATAACCTGGAGGAGCGGCCAGCCTACCAAAATGTCTCCAAGAGTATTTGGAGTGACTCTGGTAGGACGACTCATCCAGGAGGTCACAAAAGAACCCAGAACAGCATCTGAAGAACTGCAGGCCTCCCTCGCCTCAGTTAAGGTCAGAGTTCCTGACTCTGACCTTAACTGGACGAAAATGGCATCAATGGGAGAGCTCCAAGGTGAAAACCACTGCTGACCAAAAGGATCGTCTCACATTTACTAAAAAAAACATCTCGATGATCTCCCGAGACTTTGGGGAAAATATTCTGTGGACTGATGAGACAAAAGAGGAAGTTTTTGTCCCGTTTAGATAACTTATTCACATAATAAATTAAACCATCACTGCAAAACAAACTTTTGTATTTACTCTGGTTATTTTTGTCTAATATCAAAATTTGTTTGATGATCTGAAACATGTAAATGTGACAAATACGCAAAATTAAATAAATAAAATCAGGAGGGGAGTAAATACTTTTTCACAGCACTGTATTTCACATTTATGTATGCATTCAATCATAATTTCTAAAATTATCTTATTATGAAAATGATTTTCCCTCCTAAAAAAGACAAGACAAAACTTTCCTCTCCTCAAATGACTTCATCCCCACCGGCTGGCCACGAAGAACACTTCTGATTCAAGCACTTCCACGTCGGCTTGTGAGAAAGAAACCAACAAGCTACGGAGATACACGCGTACTAATCAGAGTATTAGGAACACGTTACTGGTGTTGTGCCAAAAATTGATCGTCTGCTAGAAAGTGATTTTTGATGTTTCTGTGTGCTTTTATGTGTAATGTCTTGAGCAGAGTGTAGTCAATGGGATTTATGACGGGCTCATTTATAAAATGAAGAAATGACATGTTATTCAAGTATGTTTATGACTCTGCATTATTGCACGTACATTATAATAAATCCAGTCCTCTTTGGTCACTGAAAATATCTTTATAGAGTGTAATTTCATATTTGTTCTGATTTCTGCTGCTCTCTTGGCCACATATCTCTTTAAAATCTGGCCAATCACAGTTTTTACCCTGATAAATAGAGAATATATAAAAGTCGCTGCCAAGAACTGATTGCAGCTTCAACCTTGTGACAGAAATGTTGTTTCTTACTCAAAATGACTTGATATCATTCACGAGAGATATGTTTGACAAATTTTTCACAGATTATAGGTCAGCAAGTCATTTACAACAGTTTAAATATGGGCAATCATTTTCTGGCAATCACTTTTTGGCAGACGATCACTTTTTGGCACAACACGGGTCCTACACAGGCCAGCCTTCGCTCGCAGTTCTTGGCTCATTCAGAACCCTAAAATGTCCAGCAGAGGGCAGCATTTCATATTCTATCGCCAAGCTAAGCGCCTCTTCCTGAGGATCAAGCTCATCAGCCATGTTTCACACATAAACTGCACCTCTGCACACCTGTCCCCGCGAGGCTTCATTTGTTACTGAAGGACGTTCAATAAATGAGGGCGTAAAGCAGGCAACAGAGGCTGGTCTTCATATAAGGGAAGATGTTCAGAACACATCTGGAAGTGATTATCTGTTCAATCATAACAAAATAGCCCACAGTGTTTTTCTTTTTTTTTTGTGAACTTTACTTGCAGGAATGCTGCTCCCGGTTTGGGAGCCGATGGAAGTCAACAAAAGGGCAGCCAGTGTCGTTCCAGTTACATCAGAGCTCTGCACACAGCTGGGCTTCCTCACCACCTCAGGATCAGTTTCTTTAAAAGAAAAAGCAGCTCTGATTCCTGATTGTGACGGCTGCTGATTGCTGCTAATCATTTCTGTGCAGTCATTTTCAGTGTTCACTGTGAAGCCAGCAGCGAACTAGTGAGACATCTCTGCTGCTCAGTGAGATTTAGTTTTCTTGTAGAGTAACAGACTAGAACGCTCTGTGTGTATTACAGCCTGATATGTTTATTTATCTGTGCAAAAAACAAAGTCCAAACAGTGAGCCCGCTGGTATGAAAGGTAGTTACTTAAAAGCTATTTTTACTGCTTTCCATAACAATCTTTAGAGACACGCTGTACTCTTGATGTTTTCACTGGAATGGCAGTGGGGGAACCACAAACAAGGCAGGGGAACAATCACATTTCAGGGGGTGCTGGTTCCACCCTACCCCTGCGTGCAGCATCAGGAATGGGCCCCTCTGGGGCTGAACAACAAGGTGCCAAAAACTGCAGTTCCTCTAATGTCCACTTGAGGCTGGGTCCAAAAGCAAACCAGTCCCCACAGACTCAAACATGTTCACACAGGGGAGCAGAATTAGGCAGGGATGGTAGCGACACATCCCTAACAATATTTCTGATTGAAATACCCCCCCCCCCTCCCCCCCCCACACACACACACACACATGTCCCTACCAATGTTAATACCAAACCTATGCCCTTGTATTCACACATAAACTGGTAGAAAGACAGATTTGGTCTCTGTAGATAGTTTCTCCCTTCATAACAGCTGTCCATTTTCAGAAATGATTACCTGGCTACAGGTGAGTTAGGGGTGTGGCTGCTGTAATTGGCACGTGTGCTGACAGGCCTCACTGCCGCTAACTGGAGTCCCTGAATCGAACCTCTCCACTGTTTGTACTGTTGGTGCCCTGTGGAGAATTCATTTTAATGCAACTATCTGACAAATAATATAGTTTATTGCATGGTACAGATGGTCCAAGAAGTCTGTTACCTAGTATTCATTATCAGATATGTGTATGCATTACATCTGTGCAGTTTATGGCTGCAGACCCTTCACTGGGCCAAACACTAACAATGTGCTGAGTTACAATCTTGTCTGACAACGGCAATAAAAAGAGTTCAGTCCATGAAAAAAGTCATTAATGCACATTTAACTCTGTTTGTTTGGTAAAGCTGCAGCTGTAATGCTCCACTGGCCACAGTGCTGCTCATATAACACACTAACACACGACTGCACACAATAAATGCAAACTTATGCATGTTGAAATTTTATTTACAAATGGTAAAAAAAAAAAAAGACCAAAAATATATTTTGCTTTAACATACAATATATACATTTACATGTGTTGCTATGAACTGTGTGAGGACGACAGATCTCAAGTCCAGATGTGGAGATGACGCTGATGTGACACAGGCAGGACTTCTGAACACTTCACACAGACTCACCTCTAAAGCTCCACAGAAGCTTATTATTATTATTATTATTATTATTATTATTATTACTACTACTACATCAGAGGTGGTCTGCTCTCATCTCGGCAATTCATTCATTCCGATTTGTTTTTCCTAAACAGACACTCGTTAGGAAGATCCCACAGAATTAAATCCACTGTTAGAAACAGCCAGAGACTTCAAGAATACCCATATGGAAAAGAAATAGAACAATCTCACAGTAAATATTTATGCATATTATATGTCTCATACTATGATTTACTCATAAAAATGGCCCATTTTACATTTTTCTATAAGATACAAAACCCTCACTTTCAATAGTAAATTACTACTGAAGACACACATAGAAATCAGCTTTTTCCAGAAGCTTACAGCCATGACGAGACCACAGTCTCGATCTACAGATTAGTATCCTTAAGCACCCCTGAGGCAAATTCATGATTTTTGGGCTGTATGAGTAGAAAGGCCTTTTACTTACACAGTCCAAATATTACATCATAATTTTAAAGTCAACAGATTTTTTTTACACATAGTTATAATTAAAAAAATCTTCATATGCTAAAAAGTCCTACATTTCTGAGCACGAACTTCAAAGTCTTGTAGTAAAGTATTAAATCATTTTTATGAAAATAAAACAAATTATGAGAAGTATATAGTAATATGGGGGGGGGGGGGGGGGGGGGGGGGGGTCCAGAGTTTCTGCCAGTGTTTAATAAAGCTGATCTTGAGCACGCCGGCAAAAGATATAAACACTAAATTAGCTCGCGTATCGTATTTAGCTTTCGTTCCCATTAATGTTTTTTACACATATAACATAAAAAAATGTAATCTGAGCCAAATCCACCCGCTGTGGCAACCCCTTTGAAAAATAAGGGAGAAGCCAAAAATACCTGCTAGTGTGGTTACCTTTGGCGCCTCCTACTGGTCCATACATGCTGCTTTCTCTTTGTGCTGGAAGCGGGAAAATTCTGTTTCCTGTCATCCCGTGGACATATGTAGCTCCAACATTAGCGCTGTAGCTCGTGGCCAGCTCTACAGACACTGAATCATTTTTCTGGCAGAAACCCTTAAGTCGTTAACGGATATGATTATGAAGGAAGAAGTAGTAGCTTCACATGATAGAAATCATGACTGAGAATCAAAGTCAGCATCCTAGGTCGCATCGCCTTCGAGCGGTGGCGGTTCCTGATATGGGCGACATGGGCAGCCGCCCAGGGCGGCCTCTCATCTAGGGTGGCATACCCCCCCCCCCCCCCTCCCCCCTACGCATTGTGATCACCGCAGCAGCGCCTACCGCACTACTCCACATGTGGGGTAATGGGCGCCCCCTGCCTGCTGTGTGGTGCATGTAGCTTTCTGCCACGGTCTGACAGACCGGTTGTAACAGAAGGAAAGGGGCAGGCGGGGGATTCTCTCGTCTCGGTTGCTGAGCCAAAAATGAATCTGTGCATCTAATAAATTAGATGCACTCAATTGATTGAACACAAAGCACATTTCATTTATAATACTGTAAATATGGTCATTGATTCACAGTATTTGTGTGAACCTGAATCCTGATGAAAACAATAACACAAATACAAATCTAGACTGTTTGGACAAATGTTGGTGGATGGTGCAGTGTTGCCAGATTGGGCAGCTTGTGAACACATTGAGCTGGAAAATTATATAGATAATTATATAGATATAGCTATATAATTATAAAATTATATAGATATATAATTTTATAATAAAAAACTTCCTAAAAACCTACCAAATATGGTGAAAAGCAGCCAAAATTTTAGCAACTCACCCAAAGCTGTGGATATTTAAATATATATCACACCTGGTGCTATTAACATGAGTTTCAATGGAAGTTTTGTTGTGTTGGGCTGGCAACTGTCAGTCAGATCTGGCAACCATCTGCGGATGGGCAGCAGTGATAACCTATTCTGTTTCAGTGCGAAATACGGAAGATGGAAAGGAAAACGTCAAAGCCATCAGGTGCGCAGTTTAGGAAAAAGTGAAGAAGAGAAATGAGCAAAAGATAAAGGTAAGCAGAAGCTGTGTAATATTTCAGTTTCTTCCATGTTTTTTTCAAATACAAATTTGTGCCTGTGATGGTGGTGGTGGTGGTGGGGGGGTACCTTCTGTTACAGCCTGTCTGTCAGACCATGGCAGAAACCTACATGCACCTCACTGCAGGCAGAGGGCGCTCATTACCCCCCAAGTGAAGTAGTGTGGTAGGTGCTACTGCGGCGATCACTATTGAAGGCCTGTGTATCACTATTCACAATTTTTGAAGTTCAAAAATTGGGGTGTTCTGATAAAATGTTTTAACCACAAAACTGACCACTTGATCATGAACAAAACATAAACTCTATTATCCTGATCCTGTATTTCCAGTTCATTGTTTACCTGAGCGATCTTTGAACATTACAGCTTTCACCAGACTACCAGACTTTAACTCGGCATAAACAGCTCCACACGGGTATCACAGTAAGAGAAGATGGAATTATTGGATTAGTATTATTGCAAATGTGTGTACCATGATGTCACTCTTGGCTGGGGCATGCATAATAAGAACAGTTGTGATATTACAGGAATAAAATCAGTATTATGTAGCAGAAGTCATGAGATTAGGAGAAAAAGCTGGTATAAAAGATGTGAGATTATGAGGATAAAAGCTGTTATGTTACAAGATACTCACACTATGAGATGTAATATTAGTAAAACATGATTCATTATGTTACATATTAAGATAATAAGTCAAACTAAAACAGTAAAAAAAATCTCATTGTGACTCTATTTTAAAAATATTGCAACTTCTTTCATGTGTAAATGACACTTTCTCTCACATTTACTTTTTCTTATAAAATTACAACTTTTTTCTCATCTGTTTTTTTCTTTTCCTTCTTCAAAACTCAGCCCTGTTTTGTGGAACAGTGACCTTAATATCCTGTCATGAGATATGGCTCAGAGTGAGGCGTGAGCTCATTTAACCTACGCATGGACGAGCTGGCGCACTCAAGACGCTCAAGATGTCAGCACTGTGTGCGAGAGCAGGAGGAGTAGAGGTACAGCAGGATGAAGCAGTCAATCAGAAGGATGCTGTAGAAACACCTCTGCGTGTGCAGGCTCCGGCCCCTCTGAAAGCGAGTCAGCAGCACAGCCAGCAGTAAAAAGAAGGTGGCCATGTTCAGGAGGAGGAACAGTCGTATGTAGGAAGCTGCGCTGGGGTAACTGTCGCTCCCTGCTGTGGCCACCATGTGAATCTCCTTGAATTTGCGGCCCTTGACAAAGCCCCCCTTTCTGTTCTTGCGATTATCTGTGTAATCCACAAAGGCCCGCGTATCTGCGTCGCCCTCCTCTGGACTGTCCTCATATGTGCGCTTTGAAGTCCTCTGTCTCACATTTTTCTCATTCATCTCAATCTGTGCAAAAATGTCAGGTAGACTCTCAGAGAGCTTCTCCCCGAGGTTCACTCTCTTCCCCCCCTTACCTTTGCTCTGCTTTTTGGACATAGCAAACATCTTCTCAATGGCCTCCTCTGTCTTCCTCTTGTCAGTGAACTGGAGGAGGCGCTCTGCAGTTTTTCGGAAGCTGGCAGTGTTGAGGACCCGTCCCAGGATGTGCCTCTCCATCTGCTGAAAGACGGGCTTGACGTGCTGGAGGTTGTCCTCCATCACACTCACGTATTCCTCCACTTCCTCTGGCAAGCTGCTGGCCACAGCTGCTGCCTTCTCAAATACGATCTTTTTGTGGTCCAGCAGCACCATGGCAAAAAGAGGCTTGCTGGTGACCTCTGCAGTCAACAGGTAGATGGTGTAGGTGTGGTCCTTGGTAGCCAGGTAAATATCCACTCTCTCATTGTCGCCACGCAGGCTAAAGCTCTGTACATCCACACCTGGTCCAAAGAAAATGTAGGCCATCCTAGTATGAGGGTACCTCAACGGCATTGTGACATTCACGTAGTTGGATCCGTTATAGGGGTATCCTCGAGGGTAATTCCAGTAGCCTACCACCCCTTTGTTACTGTAGCTTGTGTCGTCCATCCAGAACATCTTATATTTATCCTCCCCGTGTGATACAAACACTCCATGAACGCCATCTACCTTTGTACCTTGGAAAGGCAGGTCCGTGTTGTGAAAGAAGGCGCTCATGGCACGAGCAGGGCTGTCTGGATCCAGGTGGATGTGGTCCACAAGGAGCAGGAGCTGTGGGTGAAGAAGGAGCAGGTTCCTCTGAACATTCCTGATCTTCAGTTCCGGATTATAAGCGTAACGTCCCTCTCCTCGAATGAAGACCATGCCATCCCTCTCAACAGCAGCTTCTACCCTGCCCTGGGCATCAGCAGCTGGTCCCACCTTGTACTTCAACCACTTGGAGTCACAGGCTTCTGTAACCTGTCCAGCCCAAGGTTTAAAGCAACTCCCTGAGAAGGGTGAGCTAAACAATACAGCATTGTTCAACAAGGTGTACTTAGGTCCATATAGCGCCTCAGTGATGAACGGGACACCATTGGGTGCAAACGTGAAAGAGTTCTGATCAGGGTGCTCGTGGCCGGCATTAAAGTTCCTCCACCCTTTAATCCACTCTTTGTACTTGTTCCTGTGAACAATGTCGAAGATGGCACGTCCCCCCAGCTTCCCTGACTTGAAGGACAGAAAAGTGCTGTTGGTGTCTACGGGTAAAGCACTGCCATACGTTACCACGCCCCAGTCCTCAAAGTAGTGGAGCTGGGGTGTTCCAAAATCTGATGGGGGTTTGGGGACCAGGGCTGGGTCATACCTGCAGAACCAGATGACAAATATCAAAACATTTATTTAAATCAAATGAAAAAAGTACAACCGCAATTCCCCACAAGTTGGGATGTTGTGTAAAATGTAAATTTAAAAAAAGAATGCAATGATTTGCAGATTTCATAAACCCATATTTTCTTCACAACAGAACATAGAAAACATATCAGATATTTAAACTGAGACATTTTACGATTTCATGAAAACAGCTCATTTTGATGGCAGGAATACATGTCAAAAAAGCTGGGACAAGGGCAATAAAAGGCTGTAACGCTAAGTAGTACTAAAAAGAAACAGTTGGAGGAACATTTTGCAACTAATTAGTTTATATTAATTAGGCAACAGGTCAGAAACATGATTGGTATAAAAAGAATGTCTTAGGGAAGCAGAGCTCTTTCTTTCCTGCTCTCGTTGGAGACGGACGCTTTTTTCTCTTCTCCCCAGCCTTCCCTATCTACCCCTTGCTTTTTGCTGCTTCGCTGCTGGGAGCATCTCTTCACACATCCCCGAACTGGAAATTAAATTATGGATCTGGTCAGCTGGTCTCTCAACACTACTGATGGCCAAATTCTCATCACGAGGAGATTGGGAGAAGGGGAACCCTCTTTCCTCTGGTCCAACTACACACCCGGCTGGCTATGTTATGGATTCCCGTGGGGATGGAAGATAACGTTCCTGGCTGCACTGTGTGGACGTGGCATATATATTGATAGCAGGATTTCGTTTCCCGAATTGGACCTGGGGATACCTGGTTTCTGGGCAGCTGTTCAGGCCCTAGTAAGGCTGCCTATGAGGGATGCAGAAACAGTACGAACTCAATCAGACTCAGCAGAGCTGAACTGAAACAGATTACATCTGGAGGAGTGTTGGAGTCTCTGTTCTGCATGGCGGAGTAGAACCAAATTCGGATTATTGGACTTCTGAGAGGTAACCAGAAAACTGTAAGGTCTGTCAGCAAATAGTTATGACGGCCTGAATCTAAACAATTGCAGTATTTGGAATTTGGCTTCCAGACGGCCTTGGATGGCTGTCTCTCTAAATCACCTCTTGGAGATGTTATGTAAACAGATGCTCTTCACCCCCGCCCCATGTTGTGACCTGTATGAACTGGTAGCCTGGCAACCAAGGCTGACTATACCATCTTATCATGAACTGCTGGTCTGGAAGCTGTGTGGCCATCACAGTATCCTGCTCGTCTCCGCTGGCAGCCCCTCCCCTACCCACCCTAGTGCTCTCCAGGCTTTAAATGTGCTGCTGCTTTGCTGAGGTGGTTTTTTTGGAACCTCGTAAGGTGTTCATAATGAACACAGTACGAGATGATTTTTTTTTTAACCTACCTATCCCAGTGTATCTCTTTCTGTTTTCCTGCTAAAGCTGTATGACCTCAGACACCTGTCCCCCCTGTTTGTGTTTGTCTCTATGTTTGTATTTCTTGGATAGGTGTTCTGTTAACTGCAATTTCCCCATTGTGGGACTAATAAAGGTATTCGTATTCTTAAAAGATGGGCAGAAGTTCACCAATCTACAAAGAACTGAGTATACAAATTGTGAAACAATTTCAGAATAATTTTCTTTAGTGTGAAATTGAGAAGACTTTGACTATCTCATCATCTATAGTGGTGCATAACATCAAAAGATTCAGAAAAATCTGGAAAAATCTCTGCGCAAGGAACCAGGCCAAAAGTTAGAACTGGATGTCTGCGATCTTTGGGTCCTCTGGCACACTGTATGAAAACAGGCCTGATTTTGTCATGGAAATCACTGCATAGGCTCAAGAACACTGTTCACAGCAAAGTGCATTCACAGAAATCACTGTCTGTGAACAGTTTGCTGTGACATCCAGAAAAGCAAGTTAAAGCTCTGTCATACAAAGAAGAAGCCAGATGTGAACATGATCCAGAAGTGCTGCTCTCTCCCCTGGACCAAAGCTCATTCAAAACCAACTGAGGCAAAGTGGATAACTGCTCTGTGGTCAGATGACTTGAAATTTAAAATTCTTTTTGGAAAACATGGATGCCACGTCCTCCAGACTAAAGAGGAGAGGGACCATCCGACCACTGATTTCTAGTTTGTGTCTAACTTGTGAGTTCTTGTGAGCCTCACAGTTTGCTTCAAAGTTCAGCTTTGAATCAATAACTGTTCCAAAATATTTATAGGACTGAACATGTCCCACAGTCTGACCCTTAATGGTCACGGCCTCATGTGTACAAGTACATTTTCTAAAATCAATGATCATATCTTTTATCGTATATATGTTTAACTGAAGATAGGGCTCATCATCATGCTATTTAACAAAATTATCAAGGACTGTGCCATGGCTGGTCTCAATATCCTGCAGCAGACCAACAATAACAGAGTCATCTGCATACTTTAAAATGGTCTTGTTTTCATACCTGCTCTGGCACATACTGTATTTATGTACAAGATGAATAATAAGGGCGAGAGCCAGGCCAGCCTCGTGGTTCTCTCAACTAATGGCATGCAGGTGCAGAGTTTGGTGCTCAATGCCAAGACATGATGGGCATCTGTCCTCTGCGCTAAGAGGGGCCAAGCATAAGCTACAGATGGAAACCAAAGCTGGATACAAGATGGAGTACCTGGAGTACACTGAGTCACCAGGCATACACAACGCTGCATAAGCACAACTCCACAACACCAGCTATGTAGTAACACGGCGTTAAAAAAAACTCCACTCAGTCTGACTCAATGAGCACCCATACCACCAAAGGCTAGTGGTGTAGACAAACAGTGACAGATCAACTTCCAAGGTATCACCATGATTTAAAGAAACTGAGAGTTTTGGATCACCATAAGCCACGCCACTACAGTCCCTAAATCTTTGACACAATCTTTGCAACAATGCGAGAACACCATAACTAGACTGGACATGCAATAAACAATGAAAATAACATCACCCAGATCACATGTGTAACTTTGCTGGTATTGCGTCTCAACCTCTACACATATATCCAGGTATATCATTCTATCTCTGGCTGTCAGGAAGAATGAAATAGAGCATCCACACAAGGAAACCAAACTCTTGTGCCGGATTAACCTTGATTAACTTAACCCTTATCTTTCTGATCAGGGTTTAAATCATTCAACACTGTGAAATGACAAGCGGAAACCTTAGCAATGCTTACACAAGACGTGCAAAGTGTGATTGAAAAGGCATGCTTTTTATATCCAATCCCATGATATCACACACTGGCTGTAAACTATGTATCAAGGGAGATTACAGGTACTGCTAAAATATGTACACTGCAAGTATTAAGGAGACCGTGTCAGCAGTAAAACACATGCTGAACACCTCAGATTCTTCATTTTGCCTCTTTACTGAATGAAAATATCTTTGGGGTCTGAACTGAACAAGTAACTGAACTTCTGACAGTTTCGACATTTAAGATATCAGCAAGCTCATAATGTTCTCTCTGTGTGTTGTGTGACCAATATCTAAGGCAGAAAGTGATTTTTGGTGCTCCAGCAGGCCACTAAGCAAAAAGCCTGCTGTCATAGAGGTAAAAGAACCAGTTACTCTTTAGGCAGAAGTAATGGTGCGCATTTTCATTGTACGCCATCATTATTTGCTTTTGATGCAGTGAACAAATGTTGTGTGAAGAGCTCAAGCGAGCAGTTCATATTCTGCCTACTTTCTCAGCTCCCAACACTCTTCAGGAAAGTGTAAAATAAAAGGCAACAATGCAACTGTGACCAAATGGTTAATTAAAAAAAAAAAAAAAAAACACCCCAAAAGGCAGAAAAAGTGACTCCAGACAACAAATGCAGAAATGCAATGTACAGTACTCACACCAATAAGCAACATCATTTCATATAATGAAAGTAAACTGAGCAGCTTACCAGATGAACTCTGTGTGGAGAGTACACCATCGCTGGCCTTTTCCAGCCTGCCCTGGCCCTTCCATTACTCTGTTTTGATGAATCAGATCTGCCAGCCAGTTTCCACTGCCATTACGCAACACGTAACGGTCCAAGAAGACCAGCTGACTCTCTGGCCCGTAGAACCAGTTGTAGTTGGAATCTGCAATGGCTACAGTCCTTTGAAATCCTGATGAGACGGTGAAAATACAAAGAAGACAACAACAACTTCATATTTCATATATAAATGGAAAATATGACAAATAGAATGATGCTGTACTGTGAATTTTGAGGTTTGTAAAGCCAAAAATGTGCACTTTATAAAAGTGTGAATTCTTTGTAAATTACATACTCAACCAGGCAAAGCTCATTACAAAGGATCTGGCTTGTGATCACAAATATGTAACAAAAGTACATCCCCCAACTTGAACCTCTGCGGGCCAACTCAGTCTCACACCAAGTGCAAATTGTTCACACTGCTTTGTTGTCTGTAATTACGTGAGGAAAATCTTGCTCTCTGGTGCTCAGAGGGTTCTTAGAAACCAGTTATAGTAACTACAGCATGTAATCACAGTCAATCATCTGTCAAACCAAAACACTCAGCAACTCAACAGAAACACTGTCAAGGTAAGTCTCCTCAGACTAATAAAGACCCTGCTTCCACGAGCTGCTTCATTTTATCACTTGCACTTGCTCAGATTTTTGAATTAGGCCATGAGTAGAATCTTATTCCTTACATCTGTATGGAAGTCAGCATATTTTTTCTCAGTGAAAGTGGCAAACTCCTGTTGTTAGTTCACTGACAACTGACAACCGAACTGACAATAATGTCTATGAGTACTTTGATCCCTTTTATTTCTACTGACTTCTACCTTTTTTTTGTCTTTGGGCAACATACTGAATCCCATATTGTGTCTGATGATCCATTAATAGACAAACTGCTGATGCCACTGTAGCTAGGGATCAGTGATTAGTGATCAGCAAGCTACATCAATGAATGTTGCTAGCTCTCCCTGGCTAATGCCCGTAATGGATATTATTCTACCACCTCACTACAGCTCTAATACCTCTGGATAACTCCTCATCTTTGCTGCTGCAGACAACCTGGTCCTTGGCGTCACTGCAGCCTGCCTGCTCATCGCCACTGCTGCATCCAGCTCCGCACAAAGGGAAGCGTGGACCCCGACAGTGAAAATGGCAGCCCCTACCAGAGCCTGTATCTCCACCTGCGTTGGCTGATGCCAGGCCCTCCGCCTGCATCTCCACCAGAGCTTGACCCTCAGCCGTGTCTACTAACGCTGGGCTTTCTAAGACTTTCTCCACTGTAAGTAAGACTGATTTATTCCCTTTTGTTTCTTGTCCACCTGAACTGCTTCCACTCGGGAGTTAGCTCAGCCAGCAGTAATCAGAGCAGTACTTTCAACTTCTGAGTCAGCTAACTTTGAGGCTGAATTTCTAGTTCCCAGCCGGCACATTGTCTGTGTTTCCTTTACCTGAACCGGTCAATTCAAAGCCTGTATTTTCCTTTCTTGATAATGTAAACACAAGATTAGTATTTTCTGTTCCTGAGCCAACTACTCTAAACCCTGAAATGTTGGTTTCTGAATCAGGTAATTATGAGTTGATGTGTTGTGTTCCTGAGCCGGTTGATTCAAAGACTGTTATATGTTGCTGAGCCGGCCAGAACAGAGACCGTGTTTTGCTCTTCAGAGCAAATTCATTCGGAGATTGAACTTTCTGTTTCTCAGCCTGAAAAAAACAGACTGCATTTCGTGTCTTCCACAAAACCGGGCACTGCAAAAGTTTCAGAGCCAGCTCAAACAGAAACTGCTAATGTTTATTGTGCTCCAGTTCAGGCTTCCCCAGAGATTATTTACAATTCACAGCCTGTCCAGAGCACTAGAGACATTTGCCAACATCAGCCAACACCAGCCTCCCACCATGCCACCCGAAGGCCTTCACTGCCATCTCTGCCAGCCTTAGGAGGGTCTCCTTCATCTCGAGCCTCCTCCCAAGCCTCCTCATTGCCACCACCTGCTAAGCCATTTGATGGGTTTTGCTGCTGGCCACTTGGCTGGCCCCTAGTGTTGCTTTGCCTCCGCTACTGGACACCCATTCAGCCTCCAGAGAACTGCCTGTCCTACTACATCTCTAGGTCAGTTCCATAAACTGACTCTTGGCCTGGCAGGTCAACCACCTGAACCATTTCCCTGCTGCATTCACCCTCCGAGCTGTCTTCCAGTTGTCATTCAGAGCTGTCGTTCAAAAATGTTCCTCATTTTTTGGACTCTCAATCTCCCTGTTGCTTTTTCTTTTCTTGTCCCATTAAAAAGCTTCCTTTTCAGTTCAAATTCTGTCTCCCAAGTCCTACATTCTTGGTCCACAGCCTGCCTGCTTATTTCAACTGTCTTCTGGCAATTAACTTCAGTGTCAACCTCAGTGCCCTTAAACTGTATAGCTTCAGTTCAAGTTATTGCTTCAATGTACACCAACAACAGCCACAACATGAAAACAGTGAAAGATGAAGTCATTAAGATTGATCTCACACCCTAGCCCAAGACCTAAAGAATCAACTGCCAGTTTCTCACTTTCAGAAAATTAGGAAATTTACAGATGACCCATGTATTGGGCAGGTGGTTTTCATATACTGGCTGATTAATATAAATATACACCTCTACACAAGTAGTTCATTTCCAAAAAAAAAAAGATCTCTCTTTTTTAGTGTTAGTTACTCTGTTCCTTCATGTCAATTGTCTGTAAAAGCCAAGAACACAGATAGTTAGTGAGGAGACAGCAATCATTCAGGCAGCTCTGAGGGCAGGTCAGGATAATCTGGCCTTGTCCTTCTGTCTGGAAGGAGAAGAAAGCTGCTATTGTGGCTCTGAATCTGAGGCTCTCCTGGCCGGTGTAATTAGAGGTGCTTTCTGGGTGCAGAATTGCTGCTCAGCTACAATACAGAAACTGTTAGCAATGGGCTGTGAAATGCCAGAGTCTGACCTGGGGGCCCCTCCTCCCACTGTTACTCTCCTCCTGACCTCCTGACAAACCCCCAGGACACCACAGATCCCTGCATGTCTCAACAGAGGTTTGACAGACATCCAGAAAGGTAATAACTATACGCATGCATGCCCCATATCAGTTCAGAGGAGAGGGTGCTCTCCAATGTGGCAGATAATTTCCATGCCTAATTTAATATAATGAAGCTTTTGGCTCTGGTAGGCATTAGCTAGATGTGTCAGCTCTCTAAGTAAACACTTCCTCACAGGTTGTTGACTCTTTATTTGGCTGCCTAACTACAGCCATTTCAGAAGAAAAAAAAAAATGTATCAGAGAAACAAGTTTACTGGTCACAGCACGTGGCACCACTGTTACCTGGCAGGATGGTCCTGTACAGAAAGGCAAAATGCTTAAGGAGCCAGGGGTGGTTGAAGTGGCCGATGGCAAAGTGACGTTGCACCAGGAACATGTACTGGAACAGAGAGCGGGTGGTGTAAGTCCCATAGGCTACTCCTTCATACAGGGAGCCATCAGTCACATCGTGCAGGAGAATCATGGACTTCTCCATGATGGACAGGACCTGCTTGGTCCACAGATAGGCCTCCTGAAGGTAACCTAGAACACAGGAAGTTCAGATGTTTCAAATTACTGCTGTCACACAAATCTAAATTTCAGTTTTATGAAACACTTTCAGAGTTGACTTCCGATAATCCTTTCCAGTAGACATCAGGGGCCTGGACTGCGATGCAGAATTTAGGGCTTTGTTGGTTTTTTTATTAATATTGGTATTGGTAGTCATAATATTAATTTTTTGTTAGTATTTGTAGTCAGACATACGCTTGAATGATATAAACTGTATACTTAAGGTAGTATTTAGGGATGATGCCTGTCATATTTACATTTATATTATGCACGAGGCCTTCTATCAATCTATCTTTTATTGTATTATATTATATTTCACTTTATACATAGTACACCTTCTGAAACAGATTGCTCACAATTGGGATAAAAAAGAAAAAATGTCTCAAGTTTAGAGATGACCACATTATTGATGAGACCTGTCAGACCTGTCACAAGGAGAGGACTGTACTAATGATTGATGCTGTGGCCAAACAGCATTTCAAAAAGAGCCTGGTGAACTGCCAGGAAGTTGTACAGTTTGATGGTCACATTTCAAACTGGAACAGAGGTGTACAGATTGACAGGGATCAAAGAAAGGGGAGGAGCTGGCACTCCTTTTCCAGTATTGGGAGCTTTCACTCATGTGACCTATACCTTGACAATGGTTGCTATCTGCCATGTTGGTGCCCTTGACGTGTAAACATACGCAATCAACATAGTTCCCACTGAGAAAGGCAAGATGGTTCATTGCAATGTTTTGGCTGTGGAAGCAAAAGTGGCCGTTATAAAGGTACAGGATTTCATCGCATTCCAGCCGTCATTACTAATCTAGAAGAATTTGCTGAGGAATTATTGAGAGATCGGAGAAACAAGTGGATTTCTGCTACTAGTCATGATGACAAATTCTAAGTATGTTCTTAGGTGTCTATAGCAAGCATTTTGTCTCTGGAAAACCAGCTGGTAGTTTAGACAAGTACAATGTTGACTGGAGCCCTACTCTAAAATTAGGAAAGAAACAGTACGTCAAAGTGGACCAAAAAGCTGCAGTACACAGGGCAGAAGGAGCGAGGTCGCGCACTAAACTTTTTCTTGAAAGACAAGAACTTGAAGCGCCACAAAAGCATAGAAAACTGAATGAAAGTGGCAGTAGGTAGAAAATGTAGGTAGAAAATTAATGAATTGTTACACATTGCATTGTGACATTCCACCAGCCTGTCAGAAGACGATGGTTTAGACTTGCAGATCCAAATCTTTTTACATTTCAGCGCTGCTTGGTTAAAGTTTCCAGTCTCTTATGGATTCTTGGGAGCTTCCTTCCTCTTGAACTGCAGCAGCCTGCTATAGCTGGGACAGTACCACGTTTTGGGTATTGTTGCAGGGGTACGACTTTCATCAATAAATTGCTCTGCGAAAGGATGGATGAGCTTTCACTTTGCGGTTATTTAACTTGCCGTACCCCTCTTGCATTTCTCTGCTGGATGGTAGTGTTGCCATGATATTTGTTTCAGTCAGTTGAACAATGCTTTACTGCGATGGGTCAATCTTCTGGTCCATGGTTTTCTTTAGCCTTTGAGCTGATGAAATTTATGAGCCAACAGCTTAGCGAGGTAACTTAATGTTTAACTATGACTGATCGTGAATTTTAGGGTGCCATCTTAGTGTGGTACTTAAAGAAAGCTTCCATATTTTTATCTGAGATAACACAGCTATACTACACTGCATCATATAAGCCCCTTCAGGCAAACAAACACAGAGACCAGATCTCACACACACAGCATCTACTGTGAGAACATGTAACCACATAAACACTCTAGCCACAGTTCATTGAGGAATCCTGGTCTGTTGGCGAGATCTGGCTGTCATGCCCCAGAGACGGGGTCCACCCACTGGAGCCATCCATGAAAGGGTTTGGTTTGATTTTGGGGACTGCTGGCCTGAACAGAGCAGGTATTTACCAGTCATCAAACACGGACTCTGGACTCAGACCACATTTACACAAACAGAGCTTCAACAGTGCTTATAAAGTCTAGGACCCAAGTTTAGAGCTGCATGTCTGTAATTTCAAAATCATTTGAACAAAGTCCACATTCTGTCATTTACCAGAATATTGCGACACAGTAAAGAACATAGCTTAATTTATGATTCATGATTTCTGTGAAATTAAGAAAAAAGAAAGAAAAAAATAAGTAGTGTCAGTTCAGGTAAGCCATTTAGTCATACCTCCAAAATATAAATTAGTGCAGAAGAAAGTGTCAGTCTTCTTTTGACAGTACTTATGACTGAAATGACACGAGAGGTCTTCCTAGTTACCATGTTTGTATGGAGTAAAAAGGATGTGAAACTCAAATGTCAGCCAGAGAAAATACAGAAATCCAAGGAAGCAGATGTTACACCACAGAAGTCAATATATTTATATACTAAGATAAAAACAGAAAGAAAACTAATAAGTTTCTCTTGGTATGAGCTCATTTTAATGTGGCTTTATAAAGCCACATTAAAATGAGCTCATACCAAGCAAACTACATCACATACACATGGACTAGGTGTTATCACTGAGTCGAATGCTGTGGCCAGCTGGTCTAATGTTTGACAGAGGGAATGATGTTTCTATTTTGTTTTTCAAAAGTATAAAAAAACAGTAGTCAATGGGGCTATAATACTAACGAAATGAAAAGACAAAAAAAAATATATAAAATTTTCTACAGCATTAGCAAAGTAGAGTTAGGCAGCGATCTCAAGTTGGCCAAATAAGAGCCTTCATCAGGAACTCAATGGGAATGTGGAGAACAACACTAGAGGCTAACTTCAAGCCCATCACACAAGTCAACATCAAGTGCTGGATTTACCAAGGAGATGCTCTGTCCCCACTGCTGTTTTGCATAGGCCTGAACCCCCTCAGCCAGATCATCAACAATACTGGCTATGGATACCAACTACAGAATGGAGCAAACATCAGCCATGTACTCTACATAGGTGACATCAAGCTGTATACCAGGAGTGAACGAGACGTCGATTCACTGATCCACAACACTAGGATCTACAGCAGTGACAATGGAATGTCATTCGGACTGGAGACATGTATTTGGATGGCAACAATGAGAAAGAAGGTAGTCAGAACTGAGGGGATTGCACTACCAGAATGCAACATTGCAGACACTGAGGAGAGCTACAAGTATCTTGAAATCCCACAGGGAAATGGAAACTATGGAAAGGCCGCTAGGAAAGCTGCACCTGCTAAGTACCTCCAGAGAGTAAGGAAAGTCCTGAAGCATCAGCTGAATGAGAAGAACAAGATCTGGGAAATCAACACTTATGCCCTGCCAGCTGTCAGATGCTCTGCTGGGATAATAAGCTGGCCAGAGAAGGAGATAGAAGCCACTGACATCAAGACAAGAAAGCTCCTTACCATGCATGGAGGGTTTCACCCCAACTCCAGTACCCTGAGACTGTATGGTAAGCAGAGGAAAGGAGTTGTCTACTACTGCATAATTGGATTGTTGGCTTTGTGTTATTAATTGATTTTAGTATTTGAGGACTCACAGTCCCACATTGGTGTCCACTGGCACAGGTCTTTAGCCATGAAAACAGAGGCATTATGGGAATTCAAACAACACATCTATGTGTAGACCAAAAAACAGCATGGAGGGAAATAAAAATTTAAAAAATAAAATAAAATAAATAATGGGTCCGAGATCTTTAGAATCAGTTTATTTAATTAGTTAAGAAGTGCCTAATTTCATTTAATCATACAACCATACATCACTTAATCAGACAGCGTGTGGGTGGTCAATAAAAGGCTGTGCCAGGGAAGAACTGCGCATACACGGTTCAGTTCAACACTGAGCCTCAAGGCACTGACAAGTAACCACCTGCATGTGGAATGCACTTCTTTGAGCTTTTGCAGCCTCATTATCTAGTTATCTGAACCAAAGTATGTCAGATCTCCCTAAGAGCCCAAGTCACACAATATCACATTATTTATTTGGGTGAGCAAGACCCATGAACATGCAGGCCACTAAATAATAGCTTTACCAGAGAACATCCAAACACTAAATATAACACCCATCCATTCGCTTCCGCACATCCTGTTAAGGGTCGCGGGGGGGCTGGAGCCTATCCCAGCTGTCATAGGGCGAGAGGCAGGGTACACCCTGAACAGGTCGCCAGCCTGTTGCAGGGCCAACACGGAGTGACAGACAACCTTTCACACTCACATTCACGCACTCAGTCACACCTATGGGCAATTTAGATTAGCCAATTAACCTAACCCCAGTAAGTGCATGTCTTTGGAATGTGGGAGGAAACCGGAGTACCCGGAGGAAACCCACGCAAGCACGGGGAGAACATGCAAACTCCACACAGAGAGAGGGAGAGGCCTGGGCCAAGGTGGAATCGAACCCAGGCCTTCCAGATGGTATTCTAACTGTGAGGCAGCAGTGCTAACCACTGCGCCACCGTGCTGCCCACTAAATATAACATATGATCCTAAAATGACATTTATTGACTTGAGTCAATGAGGAACTGGGCTTAAATAGTTGAGGGTTTTTTTGTTTTGGGTTTTTTTTACCCCCCAGTATTTACATAATGACGGTCTACATCAAAAAGTGCCTCAAAAAGAAGAAACTTGAGGACAGGGTTAATGATAGCATTAAGCTAATAATGTATAAATGAGTGAAAATCACTGAATACTTCATCCTGAACCCCTCAAAATGTTTGAGCCTTTATCATGCCTAGAAAACAAACTTGGTATCAAAATGGAGATAAACTGGAGACCTTTCATATGCTCTGACTTGTTTTGACCAGAGACCTTTACATATACATGACACTAAAAAGTTTTTTCCATGTAATTATCAGAAAACAGACCAAACATCCAGGAGACCAGTGCTTCTTTCTGTTACTCTATGTCAGGGGTAGGGAACTCCAGGCCTCGAGAGCCGGTGTCCTGCAGGTTTTAGATGTGTCCCTGATCCAGCACACCTGAATCACATATAGAAGTCATTAGCAGGACTCTGGAGAACTTGACTGCAGACTGAAGTGGTAATTCAGTCATTTGATTCAGGTGTGCTGGATCAGGGACACATCTAAAACCTGCAGGACACCGGCTCTCAAGGCTTGGAGTTCCCTACCCCTGCTCTATGTCAAAGAGATTAAAAGGTGCAGTTTATTGAAACTATGATATATTCCATGATATGGATGCTCAAAATTGGTTTTTGGAAATAATTGTGCTGAACAAAAGTAAAATTGTGGCTTTAGATTGTGACACTTGGAATGTTTGTAAAATTGATTCACTTTTATTTTTAACAATTTTTAACAGACCTCACGTGGCTATTATATATCACTATATAACGCTAGCTATTGAACAAACAAAGTAATTCCAGTGCTTTGGCTCAGTTATTGGACTTATGGTTCCTGTTGAGGAAGAGAACAAATGTCTGTATAAATAAATGATGTATAACTCAATCCATTTATTTATCCATCCACTTTCTTCTACTTATCCAGGGCCAGGTCACAGGGGCACCAGCCTAAGTGGAGAAGCCCAGACCTCCCTCTCCCTAGCCACCTCCTCTAGCTTATCTAGGGAAACTAAGGTGTTCCCATGCCAGCCAAGAGATATAATCTCTCCAGGACATCCTGGGTCTACCATGGGGCCTCTTCCCAGTAGGACATGGCTGAAACACCTCACCCAGGAGGTGCCCAGGGGGCATCCTAGTCAGATGCCCAAACCACCTCAACTGGCTGTGGAGGATTAGTGGCTCTACTCTGAGCTCCTCTCGAATGACTGAACTTGTTTCCCTATCTCTAAGGCAGAGGCCAGCCACCCTAGTGAGAAAGCTATGTCATTTCCACTCACCACTACAGTGGTGACCATGATCCACCCAATCCATCTGTCAATCTCCTGCTGAGACAGACCCTGAGATACTTAAACTCCTCCACTTGGGGCAGCAACTTGTCCTTGACTCGGAGTGAGCACTCCACCCTTTTCCAGCTGAGCACCATGGACTCAGACTTGGAGGTGTTAATTCTCATTCCTGCTGCTTCATACTCGGCTGCAGACCGTTCCAGTGTGAGCTGGAGGACACTATCTCATGAAACCAACAGAACCACATCATCTGCAAAAAGCAGAGATGAGATAGTTCCAAAGTGGAAGCCTTCCGCCTCATGGCTCCACCTAGATATTCTGTCCATAAAGATTATGAACAGAATGGGTGACAAAAAACAGCCCTGATGAATTCCAACACCCACCAGGAACAAGTCTGATTTATCACTGAACAAACTCTCAACAGTTCTTCCCTTTAGAATTACAGGGTTCTATCTGACATTTTTGACTAAATCGACTTATTCTCTGACCACTTATGAACAATATGTATGAGTTTTTTTCCTGTTAAATGCAACTTTGGTTGTTTTATTCAGAAAATAGCAAGGTTCTATCCACAAAATCAAGCTTTAACTTGGTATTAAAAGGTTCTATTTGTGAGCAAATAAGCACTTGAAACATTCATAAGAGAACCAATCAGGTTGCTGCAAGAAGTGGAAGAGACACAAGAGAAAATGTTTTGTAAGATTGAAGATTTCATAAATGAGTTGGTGACGGATGAAAGTACTAATGACAAGAAAGTTTTGAACTTTTGATCATTTTAGATTGCACTGAGCTGTTTATTTGTGCAGTTAGCTATTAAGCTAGCAAGCTAATGCTAGTTTTGTATTGTTTGTCTGCAGTCAGTGCTAACATAAAGTAACAAACATAGTGAAGTTTGCAATATTCAGAGTAGCAAACGGTTGTTTTAGAAGTTACCTCACATAAAATATTATCGACTGAAGAATGACTGTAGATTTTATTATATTTTATGACTTAGCAGTGGTACCATGTTAGTGAGATCTATTTTTATTTCAGTTATTAAACCCCAGAAGAGCAATAAAGGGAAAAAAGCACTAGACGATGGGACAACCAAGAAAGCAGCAAAAAGAGGTAAAGGGAAAAGTACAGGAAAGGAAGAAAGAGAAGAGGAAGAGAAGAAATTGTTTAAGAGTTCATTTTGTAATGACAGTGGTGGTTAGCTAATGATGTTTTTTCTAATTTTATTAATTTAACTGTACAGCTTTTTTTTTTTTTAACATGATTGAAAGAATTGTTAAAACTTTGTGACACTGTAGAGGCAATGGAAGGATTCTCAGTGACCCAAAGTTTTGACTTACAAAATGTCATTTCATGTCCACAAGCTGAAGTTAGCTCATTTTTCTACAAATCTAAATTTAATGTACATAATCCTACTCACAGTCCAAAAGCTAAAAAGGGCAACTGTGCTGTGTGGGCAAAGGCAATGTCAGGGACAGGAGTTAATGAGCACAGTGATAAAAATATTTGAACGTGTTGTGCATGATCATCCAGATACCACTGAGATTGGAACATGGAGCAACAGCTGTGTGCCATAGAATCGAAACTCTAAAATTGCTTTTGCCATGGTAGACTTCTTAACACGGTATCCTCCAAAAAAACATTTACAATAAAGTACTCTACTCCACTCTGCAGTACAGAAGGTAGATCACATGCACAGTCATACTGAAAAGGTAATGGCAGTATCTCAGTTCTTTTCACCTCTGTGCGTGTTTTACTCGGGGTTAACAGGAAGAGCCCATATGAAGTCATACAGATAAAGAGTACAAATTTCTTCAAGCATGTGCGTAAGGTGTTTCAGTACAAACAGGCCAAGTGTCTCGGCTTGTGTTTGGTCAGTGTCCCAGTGCTCTCCATTACACAAAATCACATGCAGAGCTCCTGGTCAAGTTAGCCAACATGAGTTTGATTAAATGTTTGTTTTGGGGTTTTTTTATTGTACAATTTTTAAATTGTGTATTAGATGAAAAATTAAAAGATCTTAATTTGTTAAGCATTTTCTTCTTCCAGTTCTTTTAAAAGGAACCGTGTGCATAAAAACAGAAGAAACATGATTTCTTCATGACAGAAGAAATTTTAAAAATGTCATAGAATGCATTCAATTTGATTTAACCATACTGTACTTGTGGATACTCTGTTACATCACTAATTTTATGGTCTAAAACTATAGTTAACTGTAAGTTAACCAGTTTTCATTCCTTGAACATCAGTAGTTGTTTTCACATTTTAAAGCTAGAACCTTGTAATTACAAACAGTTCAGAATCAGAGGTTTTTACTAATGAACAAACTCTCCTTTCCAGCACTCAGCCAGGGAAGCTGAGGAGTGTGAGCTGGAGCACACCCTCCGGTCCCCTTTCTTAAAAATGGGAACCACCACTGCAATTTGCTAATCCAGAGACACTGCCTCAGGTCTCCATGCAACGTTGCAGAAGTGTGTTAACCAAGACAGCCCTACAACATCCAGAGCCTTAAGGGGACTCAGGGCAAATCTCACCCACCACCGGTGCTCTGCCACCATGGAGTGTTTTAACTACCTCAATGACCTCGCACCCACTGATGGGTGAGTTGTCCCCCTCGTCCCCAGACTCTGCTTCCGATATGGAAAGCCTGTCAGTGGGATGAAGGAGGCCCTGGAAGTATCACATCCACCGCCTGACTATATCCTCAGTTGAAGTCAGCAGCACCCCAACCATACTATACAACACGTGAGTATACACTGCCACGGGGTACAAAACTATGAAAACATTTTTAACTTATATGGGCATAAAGCCTGTTTCAGGTAACTGATGAAGAAAAAAATATAGTATGCTGTTATTTTTGGCAGTGCTAATTGGAAAGTTTTGAGCTATTCAGAGCCAGGACTGAATTTAACACCATGGCTTTGCACAGAAGTTGAGTTAAGCACAGCATTAGGCATGACGTCTGAGTGAAGCTGCTAAATGAAGCAGCTGAGTCTTTTTTGGATCACTGCAAATAGATCATGTGTTAGCAATCTATTAGGAAGCAACGTTCTTCACCCCCTGTTAGGTTTAAAATTACCATCTTCGAATGAGGATGCTTGTAAATCACACTTTTAACAAATTAAACCTGTCATAAACAAAGCACCTAAGCAGAGCTACACACAATCTTTTCTTTTCCAAAAAAAGAGCAGACATAAAACCACTGTGACCACAGTGGTTCTCAGTATTTGAGCTGCCATTTAGTTGACATCATGACTTGATCTTTTTCACCAGAAATGTAAGACCCTGTGAGTAAACAAGCTGCACTGCAGGCTTTCGTGTTCTAATGTCCTTCCTCGTCTGCTTCACTTCAATGTTTAGTGCAGAATGTTGAGGCTGTAAACTGGAATAATCATGCTGAATTCTGCAAAGGACATGCTGGAGGCGATGTTGGCAGGTTGCATGAGTCCTCTGGAAGTACAAGTTCTAGAACACATAAGTACCAGTTTTCAGAAGATTTTAATGGGGTCCACATGAGCCTTAGTGACTTTATTCACCATATTAATTCAACCAGGAATAAGAGATAATGAAATTATATTAAATATAAACCACTGAGAACAGTGTCGCTTTCTGCGATTGGCATTATTATGGTAAGAACTAAGTCCTCTGAAATTTTTAGTGTTTAGTGGTATTTAATCTGTAGCATCAATTTGAAAATCCTGTGTGACGTCGTTATCATGTTATTGTGTTCACAAGATTTTCTGAAAATTTGACCACTGACCTCGACCTTGAGGTCCAGGTCCCCGAGATTTGATCTCGTTCGAGATTTTTGGTAGATGCATCTATGGTACGAATTTGAACATCATAGGTCACATCGTTCTCGAGTTATTGCGTTCAAGAGATTTTCAGAAAAACTTGACCACTGACTTTGAAGTCAAGGTCACCGAGATTTGAACTTGTCTGAAATTTTTTTGTACATTCATCTATGCTGTCAATTTTAAAATCCTAGGTGACATTGTTTTTGAGTTACTGCATTCACAAAATTTTTAGGAAACTTGACCTCTGACCTTTACCTTGAGGTCAAGGACACCAAACTTATTAGAAACTTATAGTAGATGCATCTATGGTGTGAATTGTAAATGCCTGCCCGCCCGGCGGGGTGACAATACCCCATCAGCGTTTTTCGGCTGAGGGGTAAAAACAAGTTTGCAGGCAAAAATCATCAGTTATGACACGTGCACACTGTGCACATTGTAAAACTGAATTAGCTTACCAGAACAGCACATTGTTTCTGCAGAAGCACCCAGTCTCCTCATTCAGTCCAACAAAAGGTAACATTCAATGTCAAACTTTCCCATCTATTACTGACACTGATCTATGAGCTGAGGGTAAAAATCATCAAAGACCAAGTGTTTTGTGCTCTCTGCTTGCTATGCTGGAGCATTAAACTTGCCTCCTCTTAACGGGTGATGTGAAAGCTAAAAAGACATAGATGCTGGAGGAAAAAATTACATGCTGTCCTTCTACTGTATAATGTGCAAAGAATCATTGGAAAATAAAATCATGTAAAAAAAAAAAAATTTAACAGTGAAATTATCCATCAGAAAGCATATAAGCTAGCCTATATGGCACACTTTCTCTCCAAATGGCTAAAATGATGTGGTCATATACTTTGACTAAAAAGGTGAAACATTGTGATGCTTCACATTTAAAAAAAAAAAAAATTACATTTTTTGTCCCAGTAATCAATGGAGTAATCAGCAAAACACACGATTGTCAAAAAAATATTAAAGCCTGTGGCCCTAGATGCAATCTAAACTCAGTTTGTCTGATGGTCTACGTATGAAAAACTGAACATGGAGTAAATCATCTGCTAAGGCCAATGTCTTGTTCAGCAGCTTTAAAAATAATCTAGATGTGGGCGCCTGGGTGGCTTAGTGGTGAAGCCAGCGACCACATACACACGTTGCGGTGCGGGCGGCGCGGGTTCGAATCCTGGCCCGGCACCGATTTGCCCGCGTGTCTTCCCCTGTATCTTTCCCCCATTTCCTGTCTCTCTCCACTGTCACAAAAAAAAAGCTGCTGTGGCCAAAAAAATAATCTAGATGTGTAACCAATTTTAATAGGTTCATCATTTCCCTGAAACTTTTTGAGCAGCAATGAAAACAGCTTAACAATTTACTCTGGTCTTAGTGAAGGAATACATTTGGAAATAGTAACAACACCGCAGGAAAGAATTGTGCCCTGTGCCCACACTCAGGTACAATATATAACAAATGATGCCAGCTTGTTGTCAGTGAAGTCATCTTACCAATCACAGATTAGGCTTTTTAGAAGGATGGCTTAAGAGACAGGAGCTAAAAATAATATGAAAATATTATAGCCCAGTGGTCTACAGACCCATGATACTGGCATTACACATCTTGAAGACTGTGGACACTTATCCTGGACCAGCTCTGGCCCATTATCAGCCCAGTGACCCCCCTCCAGTTCGCCTACCAAACCCAACTCAAAGTTGAGGACACCATTCTTGACCTGCTCAACCTCATCTACACCCACCTGGACAAGCCAGCGAACACTGTGCGAGTCATGTCTTTTGACTTCTCCAGTGCCTTCAACAGCACCAGGCTGGCTCTAATGGGTGATAGGCTGACAGTAAAGCAGGCAGATACCTACCTAGTGACCTGGATAGTTGACTACCTGACTGGTAGACCACAGTATGTGCACCTGCAGCTCTATATCTCAGACAGTGTGGTCAGCAACACAGGAGCAGGGGACCATCCTCACTCCTTTTCTCTTCACTCTGTAAACCCTGGACTTCATTTACTGTACAGAGACTTGCCACCCACAGACACTTTCTGATGACTCAACAGTAATGGGATATATCAGGGTTTACGTTTATGACTCTGTGATCAGTGCCCCTTTGCTATGGTGTGCTGGGACAGCAGACTGAGGGTAGCAGACACCAACAGATTCAACAAACTGATCTACAAGGCGAACAATGTAATCACCACAGACTCACCCTGCATCATGTAAACCAGACTTCCTGTGAGCAGAGCCACACAGTTAGTGGGCTGATGGTTGTGTAGGTACTGGAACCCCCAGCCTCGGACATAGGACTTCTCATACATGAGGCGTGACACGTTGCCGATCACCTGCAGGAAACGTTCCTGCTGGTCCTTGTTCAAGTACTCATACAGGAAGTCATAAGCAGTGGCGAATCCAACTAAAGAGTGTGCAAGAGGAACTTCATCCCAGGGGGCGTCTTTAACCAGCCTGCAATACAGACAGTAAGACAAGAAGGTAAGGCATCACACACACAATGAGCACATGGGAAAAAAAAAAAAAGTGTGAAATTTTCACTCTTTTCAATAAACCCCTGGAAAATGGCTTGTCATGAGCAAAAAAGCATTCGTTTGCAAGGCCTTTTAATTAAAATACCAGCTGTAAAAGGGCTGATCTCTTTAAAAAAGCAAAATAAAGATGCTAAGTAGCATTTAACAGCACAATTACAACTGCACCAATAAAGAGACATAAAAAGAGACATTTAAAATGTAGCGTGGGTAGATTCTCTCCAGGTCAGGCTAAAGACTGCTGACTTGTGTGACTTTAAAGATTGCAAAGTGTTACCTTTGGGAAAAAAGTGAATGTAATCATTCTGTTCAGGTTCATTAAAGAGAAATGATCCTCAGATGCGGGGACGGTATTTTAAACCTTTAAAACCTGAACCATGAACCATTTTTTTTTTTTTGAGAATGGAATGTTTATTGAACCTCCTGACAATTTGAAAAAATTATTAATTTGGACATATGAGTTTTTATTTGTATCATATAGATCTACATCTAGCATTTTGTTTTGCAAATGTTTTGTGAAGTTGATTTTGTTTTTTTTGTGGGGAGAAGGGAAAAAAAAAAACCACACTGATGATGTAGAAGTCTTAAAAACTCACAATAACTAATATCAAATATGATACACTGGGCATTAAGGTGTTAACAGCCATTGATTGATGTAATGGATTAAACTGAGATCTACACAAAGGTTCTCTCAAGATCTAACAGAGGACCAGAGTCACCTTTCGTCTAGCTGCTATGCTGTGAGGCTTTCTTTCAAAGACTTTTTGTTAGATTGAATCTATCCACACTGGAAGATAAGTCACTATTCATTCTCAAAGCAGAAATCAAAGCAAATTCTGGTGTATTCCACCCTGCTGTTGCACCTCTGTTGTAGAGATTGGGTCAAACAAGGACAGTCGGCAGCCTTCCAAATAAATTAACTTTACATGAATCATCTAAAATGTCTGAGTCTGACAGAAAGTAAACACAGGCCACAGCATCCTAAAACTGTCATTTTGGGTAATTTGACTGTAACCACCAAGCCTAGTTTGTTTCACTGCAGTTACACTATCTTCTGCAGAAATCTATAACGCTGCTATCATTTTATCTTTTCAGTTGTAGCATCTGCAGTGTATAAAAACATCTGGTACCTGTTGGTATAATCTCGATGACCAGGCAAGTCATTAAAGCAACAACAAGTCTTTAAGAAAGCGGGCCAATCACCAAGACAAACAGACCAAATATCAGCTTGCAAACACAGAAATATTCAAGGTCGATTTAATATGGTTCAAGGAATGTCAAAAGATGATACACCACTGAAGAGCTCAACCAATATTAACCTATCACAGATGTATCCTGGTGTTGTCTGATATGAACCAACATGAATACATTTTTTTCATTATATTTTGATATTGCACAATTTTCACATTTAATCACATTGTTTGTCTAGCAAAGCAGCTGTGAGACAATGGCTTACAGTCCTTTTAGCACCATGTGAAACTTTATCTGAGAACATCTGAAATTTATAAATGTAATGGGTGAAAGGCCAAGCCCATTAGAAGTTGCTTTTTTTTTGTTGATATTTTCTTATTTTATTTTGCTAATTTAACCTCTACCTGACCCTAACCTCTTAACTTTCACCAGTTTGCCAAAGAACCAGTTAGATGGAGGATTAGGGTTAGATTGCATTTTAGCCACTAACTTAAGCATAACTCCTGAAACTTGAAAAGGTGTGAATATTCCATATAAATGGTAGATGTACACCTATGTTCTGAAAATGTGCTCATTAAAGCCTGAAAGGCAACATAACCTTAACCATACATCGAAGTGCTTTGACTGATGACTTGGTGATTTAGTAGGTGTATTAGTATTAGTAATCTTTAGTGCAATAAACTCTTGCATTTGCTCCTCACTGCTTTCCTCCTCATTGCAGCCCTGTGTGTGTTACACACACCTGCTGTTCTCATATTGTTCCCCTGCACTGAGAGTACACCTTGGATGGTTCAGGGGAGAACATCTGGTTTATTCTCCTGGCTGCTCTCTCTCTCTCTGGTATACCTCTTCAGGTGGTTAGCCAAGGCTGCGAGTCTTTGCTTGGCAGTTTCTAAGGTCTCAGGTATGCACAGCTTGCTGCATTTCCTAGGCACCCCTTTGTTCATCACACCTTTCTGCAGCTCTGATAACTGGCTGACTTCCCTCTGTTCTGCCTTGATCTTAGCCTCTAAGGAGCAGTACCCACAGAGGGTACTGCTCCTTATATCTCTTGCTCATATTCCGAGGTAGGAACCCCCGACCTACTGCTCCAAAGATGGCAATGTTATATATCTGTTATTTATTTATATATATAAATAAATAACAGAACAACGCAATAAGCTGTTGTTAGTTTAATGAGTCATTCATTCTACAAATGGACTCCAATACCTACAACTCTTTGTACTGCTCTGCAGCCTCAGGGATCTTGGTGCAGCAGCACATAACCCAGGAGCTGCAGTCCAAGATGGTGGAGTTAGTGGCTTCCAACTGTATGATGGGACACTCAATGAAATGGCAGCTGAGTGATATTGTGGACCATCACCTCAGCAACTTGGCCACTGAACGAAGCATCACGGCTACAGCTAGTTGATAGCAGCAACTTAACTTTCAAAATAACAGCAAGAGGACTGTCCACTAGCACAGCAAACTAAATTTTCAAGTACTGCAGTACTTAATCTCCATGTGCTCAAAATATGGCATTCAGGACAGCCCTTGAATTTATTAACCTCTCAATAGCCACCACGTATCTGGCGAACCATTTAGGAGTTAGGACCAAGGTTTGGCTGTGTTTTATTCACGTTAAAAAAGAATATTTGAATAACAACTAGAAGTTAATACGTTCCAAATTAAATCTCTTACATGCACTCTAGCCTTACAGTTCTCTCACAATTTGCCAAAGAGCTCAAAAATCTAAAAAGAGGTGGAAGTTAACCTAACCAGATCCTCACCACTAACCCCAGATGTTAAGATTAGCTTTTTGTGACACTTGCAATACTGCAAATATCACTGCAGTTTTCAATGAGGTCTCTTATTACCTCTGGTCTACAACCTTAGTTTCATTTTGCTCTCTTTAGATACAAACTATTGAGCCTTTCCAGAAACTCCCGGCTGCTCCGATAGCTCTTTAAAGCAATTACACACTTGATAGAATTCATTAATTCTTCCATCAGCTGGATCCTGAAATATATGTCCATTCATTTGAAAATAAGAGCTTATTTACTGCTGAAGTTTGCCAACATGGCAAAAAGGAAAACATAAAAAAAGACTGCCAAGTCATAGTTGGACTGTATATTTAATTATGCCAAAACACACAAATACCTCATTTCTGTATGTTCATCCAGACGGGGTTAAAAAAGAAAAAAAAAGGAAAGAAAGAAAACACCAGAGAGGCAGGCACCAATCTGCCACAATGTAAAAGCTCTCCATCGGAACATGGTTGTTGCAGAGATAATTGAAGGTCATGAATACCACAGCTGACTGATTCCTGGAGCCACTCTGCAGAAGCCCTGAGAGGTTCAGTGACCACAATAAAAAATGTGGCCAAGGAGAAAACTCACAGTGTGCTCTCAAGATGTAAAAACACATGCTCAGTGGCTTTCCTTTTCTGCACTGTGGCACACATCCTAATGCTGTGAAAATGCCCTGTAAATTGCACTAATGCCAAGCAGTGTAAACCCAGCAGAAATGAGCTGCTGGAAAGTCCCCATGGCCCTGTTCAGCGGCCGGAGGGAACATGGCAGCCGTGCAGTGGAATGACAAGGACTGAACTGCCCCTTCATGGAAGTTTAAAGGCAGAGTTAACCAGACACCAAGACACTCCAGCTGCATTTTATGCTATTGAGATGCAGCCAATCAATTTCCACTTTTCTCAAATCTGACTTCATTTCTCAGCACCAGCGTCTTCACCCACTCTTACTTCTTTAATATTGACTGCTGATTTCAATAAATCAAAGAGAATGACAAATTGTCAAAAGGCTGGGTAGTCACCACATCTGAAGTCCTCTGAGTAGAAGAAATGCGGGGAAGAAAATCATGCATGGCCCACAAAACCTGCTTCTAAACGACTGGAACAGCAGAGAAAACACTCCTCGGTCACTAAGCTGTTTTGTTTTAATATGATTTGCAATATTGTCATTATTTCTTTTTTATTTGTATAATATTCATTTTCTGGTCTGCATGTGATGTTACAGTGTGACATTATGTTTTGAAAATCATAACTTCAAGTGTATTCTCTGTGACGAGAACCAGGTGTGAAACTTCCATGGTGCATCTTTCTGTCCTGATGAAGGAATCAAAAACATAACCAAACCATACAAGGTAACTAAACTATAAAAAGGCTGAAGCTACAAATAAACCAAAAATAAGCACATAACCCATAACACAGAATAAACAGAAAATATAACAAAGGAATCTCTTAAAGGAAAACAAAACTCAGATCTTCATTTCAAGAAGTCCAAACTAAAATGCTGGGTCAACAGACCCAGGATCATGACATAATGCATGCATGTGTCCTGTTGCTGGCTAATTAGAATACATTATGCTAGCACTATATGGCTGAAATTGGAATAGGAATATCTCATGAGCACCCACTAGGTGATCTGCAGCAAATCTAAACAATTCAATTAACATGAAGACCAAACTTTCCATAAATTGGTTTGCAAAAAGTGTAAGTCTTCTTCTTCCTCATCTTTAGTGGTTCACTGCAAGCATATCTTGGTTTGCCACTGCATCCGGGACAAAATAATAAAGCAAAACAATCCACAAGAATCTGCCTCATACCAGCCTCTCACAAATACTGAAGCAAGACCTGCTCATTTAAACCTTACCCATTAACACTGCTTGCACCGTGAATGGTCAAAAACAGTACAGGCTGAGAGGATTGTGTGAAAATAAAAAAGACACAAACATTGAGATGGTGATCATTAATAAATATTATGCAGCTTATGAGCAACATTGTGAATCCACTATTACTATGTATGAAAGTATTCTTTAAGTATCTTTTTGGATTGGTTTAAGTCTTTCAAACAGCATCTGTGTAGTACTGGCAGGAGTGAATGACTTTAATCCACTTTTCACTTGGCACTTTCCAGAACTACTGGTCACTGAACTCCGTCTAATTGTTCAGGAAATTGAGAATTGTCCAAACATGTTTCTTTTCCACTCTTTAAGTGGAAAAGAAACATGTTTGTGTTTATAGCAGTGCAATTTTATACTGATACACATCAGGGTGGCTAGCCTAAGTACACATCTGTGAATTTTAGTTACCTATAAATCTTTACTACTGGGCCAAATTCAACTTTTGGAAAGTTTGTTGAGTACAAGAAAGCTGTGCACAAGTACTTTGGGACGAAGCTCAACACAAACTTAAAATCACACAAGACTGAAATTTGAAAAATGTTCATGACTTCAGTTGAGTCATGATATAAATGAATGCTAACTTTGACACCCGATGCTCATTTTAAACAAGTGATGAAATTAAGGGATGTGAGCGACTAGTCGAATAGACGACTAATCGTCGCTATTGTCACTAGTCAGTATCAGACGTACTACTCGGTTAGCGTAATTGTTAAGGTTTTAATTGATACCCAGTGCCGGTATACGTTTGTCCTAAATGTTATGCAGCAATCTGCCACCAGGTGGAGCCGCAGCCCTGACATCGTCATGGGTTCTTTTTTATTGATGAATCACGAACTCTGACCTTAACTGAGACAAGTGAGGCCTGCGGTTCTTTAAATGTTGTTCTGGGTTCTTTTGTGACCTCCTCGATGAGTCGTTGATGCGCTCTTGGAGTAATTTTGGAAGGCCGGCCACTCCTGGGAAAGTTACCACTGTTCCAAGTTTAAACATCTTTTGGATAATGGCTCATTGTGGTTTGCTGGAGTCCCTGCACCTTAATTGAAGCAAGTGAGGCCTGCGGTTCAGGCTGTTAGATGCCAATTACTTGTTTCTCATCTGTTCTTGAGTTTCTCTAGCATTATGTGTTCCTTTTTAAGATCTTTTGGCCTACGTAACTTTGTCAGACAGGTTTTATGTAAGTAACTTTTTGAACAGGTCTGACAGTAATCAGGGCTGGGTGTGGCTTTTCTAACTGTTCTCAGAAAGAAAACGTGGTTAACCGCAGTTCATGAGGTGGGGCAATTATTTTTTCCACACAGGGCCAGGTAGGTTTAGATTGCTTTTTCCCTTAATAAATTAAATTGTCATATAAAAATTGCATTCTGTGTTTACTCAGGTTATCTTCATCTGATGTTAAAATTTGGTTGATGATCTCAAACATTTAAGTGTGATGTGACCAATGTGCAAAAAAAAAAAAAAAAAAAACTGGGAGGGGACAAATACTTTTTCACTGTATATCAATTTTGTTTTTTTGTTTTTTTAAAAGCTAATGTTCACATCTTATTTGTAAATAATTACTAAAGTCAACCACATGGAAGAGGCTGAAGTTTTCAATTTCAGCCTAAAATTTGAATGGAACAGTTAAAGTGGTTGCTTTATCCAAATTAGTGTGCATGTACATAAAGTTCTAGTGATATATCTTTCTATAGTGATCGTAGTGTATATACGTCTGTGTGTATCCTATCGGTTCGTCACACATACAGCAATTATCATATGTTTTTAAAAAAAGATTTATTATGAATCACTTTTTAATTTTTTTTTAGAAATATTACATTCATTTTATCATCTAGCCGAGAATGCAATATGTCCGTCCTTTGCATTTGTTTCACGTCATGTTCAGTGTACGTTGCCTGAATGCAACAGTCACCACAATTTGTATCCACAACAGACTTTTCTTTTTCCGATTTACCACTAAATATGGAATGAAGAAGTCCTTAAATATCACAGACGACGATTCATTCTGTTTAGCTGAAGACGTTTTTGGCAACTATCAGAACTACGTGAACCCGTACGGGAAGTTCTGCCAAATTTTATGTAAAACTTTATTTTTCATTTTAAAGGTTTGTGGGTGTTGTTAATCATTCCTGTGTTATATACAGAATAGATACACATCTAGATCTTTCTGTAAAATATAAAATAATTACTATGAAGGCAGAGGTTTGAGGTTAAATGATCAGCCGCCGGTAGCTGTGAACCCAGTAGGGTACATTGTGTATTACAACTGGGATCTTCAATTAATGACCAAAGGAATCGATACAAGTACTACGTCCCTTAAACGTCTCTTTTAAAATTACAAGTTAAAGGTATCCATTTTTGGTGATTATCACCAGCCATACCAACAAAATGGTATTCGCTTAAACATCGAACCCAGGGTTTACAGTCTAAAGTACTTAGCACCATATCCTCAAATCTGACAACATACACTATACTGAGAGTTGATAGAAACAGCTCAGTGCTGTGGTTTCCTTTGCAAATGAAGACGGATGCTATTTTTAAAAATGCCAGAGCCTTAGCGAGATAGTCATCTTCACACATTTGTATCTAATTTGACATTAAAGTGCTGATATGCAGCAAAACTAAAATCACTCTATATTAAAACCCTGATATGAACATCATAGGATCAGCTGTGTATATTCTGCAGCTGTGTTCAGCTATTTACACAGGTTTACATGTCAAAACCAGATTATCATAAGTTCTAGATGAAGGTGGCAAAAGCTCATGTCACAGTCCCTGAGAATTACTTAGCCTTGTGTAAACTGATGCTAACATATACATATTCTCTACGATGAAGTGTGCATTAAACCAGCTGCCAGAGCTGGATTACCAAGCTGAAAGCATGGGAAACGAGCAGCTTATTGATGAAATGCAGTACAAAGTAGAACAAACTACAATTAGAAAAGTGTGGAGGCAGTCCCCATCAGGTCACCTGGACCCTGAGCTTCAGTCACAACCCAGGCCTGAACTATTCAGCACACATCTGAATATTTCATTTCCTCTGACATGGGGGGAGGGGTGGGAGTTGTTTGGGCAAACAGCTGCTAAGCATATTTCCTGGACTAGACTTATCGGCCCACAATGCATCTTTTCCAAAGGTCTTTCCACAGAGAAGGACCAGAACACTCCAGTGAGGGGTTTGGCTAAAGAGCCTCTAACATCAAGGCTTTAGCATTAATGCTGTGTTGATGAAGATGTGGGGGTGGATACCAAGTACCATCTGTAAACTGTAAACAGAAAGTTTCTGTAACTTTCCATGTGTCAAGTTAAAAAGATGAGGTAATAAAAGACAGAAAATATACCAACTAGGCTGGGCTGCCATCCTCTCCATGTAGTCCTTGACCAGGTCGAGGGCCCCGGCCCGGTGAGGGTACAGCAGGCAGAACATGGACAGGACACCCAGGTTGTTTCCATAAACCTCATTCCAGCGGGCGCTGAAGTCGGCTGGGCTCCAGGGGGGCAGGTACACCTCCGGGTGCTCTAGCATGGTCTCCCCGGCCTCACGGATCCGCCTTGCCATTTCACGGTGAGTCCCTGCAGCTGCATACTGCAACTGCTCCACATCCCCACGGCTGAAGTACAGCATGGGATGACCATTGTAGTTGCCCCCCATGAAGGGGATTCCTCCGCTAGGGTCAACCTCAGCTGTGGCTACCAGAGAGAGCAGGGGCCAGAGAAGGCTTATGAAGAAGACAGTGGGGGCCCCGCGGGTGTGGGTTCTCATCCTCTCATCAGAGATTGGGCTGTGGCAGGAGCTCAGCTGAGGAGGGGGAAGACGGGAAACAGGGGGAGAAAGATTTGAGAAAGCCAGCCCATATTCTGCAGAGTTTTTCCTTACAAAAGCCCAGCATTCCTTGAATAATTAGATACAGCTGTAGGCCTTTCCATACTGATGGAGGAGTAGCACAGTTTAGAAATGATCAGTGCTGCCTGATAGAGTAGGACTTCACAGTTTAGGAATAGTCTAAAATCTCTTTTATGCCTCTGCATACAGTGTTACCATCTTTTAACCTCCCAGGATTTACGTCTGAGTTGCTATTGTGAAACAAGTTTGCCATGTACACCCAGGTCAGGCCAGAGGAGCAGGCCCTGGAGGTTATAAATAGCCCATTACTGCAGTAACGTTCGTCTGGTTCACTGAAACAAGCTCAAAACCAAAGTGCTGTGCTTTGCAAGGAGACTGTGCTCCAAACATGAGTAAATTCCATGACCTTAGAGGAGCTTTTGGTAAAGGCCCAGTGGAAAAGCATTTGGTAGTGATTTAAAAGACGTCTAGACTGGAGTCCAATCTGACAGGCTGGACATGAACGTGCATGTTACAGAAAAAAGAAAACTCAAGCCGGAATGTAAAACTGGGTCTCCTGGAGTTAATTCTGACATTTGACCTTAGGAGGCGTCACATTCCTCTGTGGTGAACACAAAGGTGGAAGACTCACCAAGGACCAACCAGAAGAGAAAACTCTGGACTTGTTCATCGCAGTGAAACTGCGACTGTTGTTTTTGTTTCGTTTTGACATAACTTCAACAATCAGCCTCAGAGTTTTCAATAAATTCACTGGATGCATAATTTAATTTATATATATGTTTATTTACTGTGTTTTGTATTTTTATTTTGGCAAATTAAACAAAAAGAAATATTACTGTTATGTTTATTACTGACACAATATTGATATTTAAGTTTTAAACACCACTAATTCTGTCTGTAGCAATTTCCATTTGACTGTGTTGTGAGAGCAGCAGCAGGACCAAAGCACAGAACACAGCTGGCATTAATGACGATTGCTTTTTATAGTATTTTTTACATTTATTTTATCTTGTTTATTGTCTTTTAATGTTGTATTTGTGCAGATTTTCTGATTTAAGTGTAATTCTTGGTGCTATATACTTTAATATGCAGCACTTTGGTCAACATTGTTGTTTTAAATGTGCTATATAAATAAACTTGACTTGAACACACAGGAGGGTTGCAAAGCAGCTTGCAGGAACACAGCTGCTGTATACAGGCTAAAGCAGGTTAAACAGTGCGCTCCATGTGAGATTTACCAGCTGAATGTGTAAAAAATGATCAGCTAAGCCATCAGCTAATGTAGGATGAGTTTACACTGAGATGAGCTCATCTGCTGGGGCTGCAGCTGAGCTCTGTCTTCCTGACTTGGTTAATCTGACACCATCTTTGATTACTTCTTTAAAGCATTACTTTTTTTTTGGTGGGGGGCAATTTTGTAACGCATTTTTATGTAATCTGTGTTCTGTAATTGAAAGCGTTTTAAAGTAATCTGGTCTAGCCCAATAATACTTTTACATTTTATTATTATAAAGATATTTTATTTCTTAATCACTCATCCAATATAGGGTTGAGGGGGGTGCTGAAGCCTATCCCAGCTGTCACAGGCCTGTTTAGTTATATTTTATGTTAATCTTAAACAACCTGCAAGCAAAACTACACTATTTTAAAAACCAGTGCATTTTCTACTTAGAGTCCAAATATGCCAAACGTGTCATGGTTGCAGCTTTTCAGACGTGCTTGCCTTTCCTCTCTGTTTACTATCATTGTAGATTAATTTGAGGGAGAAAGCAAGTAATAACAACAGATTATAGATTAAATTGATAGATTAGTGGATAGTAAAAAGGCCTCTCGCCCTGTGACAGCTGGGATAGGCTACAGCCCCCCTGCAACCCTGAATAGGATGAGCAGAAGCGAATGGATGAATGGATGGATGGATGGATGGATGGATGAATGGATGAATGGATGGATGGATGGATGGATGGATGAAATGGATGGATGGATGGATGGATGGATGAATGGATGAATGGATGGATGGATGGATGGATGGATGGATGGATGGATGAATGGATGAATGGATGGATGGATGGATGGATGGATGGATGGATGGATGGATAGATAGTAAAAACCACTTTGAAGTGATGGTGTAACTGCTTCAAGGCCTTTGGAAGTGGCCAGATTCATCTAACAAAGGGGCTCCAAGTCCCCCTCACACCAAAAAGAGTCACCTGTCATGTCTGCAGCACAGATTATAAACAGAATTTGTTTGGGGGGTTTTTTGTGGTGATTTGACCTATTTCCAGTTCAAATCATACAACTTCAAACTGTCCAATCTACTTATTTAAAAGGAAGCGGCACGTGGGCCGATTATTAATATCAATACCTACTGTTTAAATTAAGAGGAAAATACCTGAACTTTAGTCTGAAACCAGCGTTACATTTAACTCTCCAAATTCACAGGAAAGCAATGACCTGAGTGTTCTTAGTGAACATTTGGCTTCTGCTGCTCATATTTTGCTCACCTCTGGTATTTGACAGCATCTCCTCTCACTGTAGAGATAAAACGCTGCCAAATACCAGCTTGTAATTTTCCACCGGCTCATATCTTTGGCATGTTCTTGTATTTATTAGACAGTTTTTTTTTTTACATTTCATTACAGCCAAAGATCTGGACGTTAGCTCGGTCTCAAATCTCGTGAACTCCAAGTATGAAGTACTCCAGTAATGCCGTGCTGTTCAATAAATAATTAGAAAATAGTAATAACTGTTATTCGCCATTGTCCCGGGGTTATGCGGAGGTAAACCGCAGTGGTCGTACTCTAGAGTGCGACGTTTAAAACTTGAAGCTAACTTCTCGCCCATTAAGTTTCTGCGTCTCATTAAGCCACAAAAAACAGGCGACACCGGCAGCTTTGGTTTAAGGAAACGCCCTCCATCAAAACAGCGGCAAAGATATTCGTTATCGGTATTATTGATAATCCAAATCCACACACAATGTAGCCTTGTTCGCGTGTAGCCCACGAAAAGACTTAAGGAGCAGTCAAGGAGGGGCGGGGGAGTCGTTACCTGTCAGAAGCGGCGCTCACGGTCCGTATCCCCGTTGTTCCAGCTGTCATCTCACAGCGGCAGCTTTCAAAAAGATTATTAAGATGGTTGAAAGGCAGGTTTGTATGAGCTTTTGTTCAGGGGGAAACACAGTTAGAGAGCGGAGGGAGGTATGTGCGAGCGCCGACTGAGCGTCATGCTGGCGAATGAGGAGGGGCAGCAGGAAGAGGAGCTTAAAGAGGACCGAGGAGCCGTGGCTGAGAGAGAAGCTCCAAACCGGAGCCGCTGCTGCACAGGATATAGCGCAGGTTTATGTGTCACTAGCACAGAGCCCTATAGGACTCCACACCGGGCCCAATGTTACTGTATGAATAAAACTCAAGTGATAAACGTGGGTAATTCTCCGAGATTAAAATAGTACATTTAAGACCAACCAAGCAAGTTTAATTGCCACCAACAAAGTTATAAATTTGCCAGGAAGATACTAACACATTCTGTAAATTTAAACTCAAGTTTTTAGTCAGGCTTTAAAAGCGAGTCAATCCTCATTTAAAAAAACAACTTTACAACATTAAAAATCAAGATTACAGCCTGGACTCTATGAATGGTTTTCCTCTTCATAACTGTGTGGCTAACTAACCATATGGATAGTGGTAAGGTTTGGACTGACAGGTATGCCATTAAGTAGTAGTAACCAACTGCTGTCCGCTGTTCCTCACAGATGGGAGTTGTCACTCATTTGGCCCTGTTGTGCTGTTTGGAGCATTTTAATGGAATCACCTGCCAATGGTCAACTCTACATCCATCCCTTATGTGCAGTATATGGATCAAACTTTGCACGTCACATACGTAATCTGTAAAATCCTTGCACCTGCTTTATTGTTTCTGATGCACTGAAAAAATAAGTAACCTGTGTTGATTTGAGCTCAATGGATAGACTGACTCAAGTCACAGCGATGTCTTTTCAAAGTCGATGCTTCTGATAACATGTTGATTTTGGGATTCTGTCTTGCTCATGAATATTTATTCCAAAGTAAGCTTCACGTTTCTTTTTGAACCAGACTCAATGATCAGTGTAGAGTTTGTGCAGTAAAAATCTGCAGTTTGCAAAGAAATCTCAAACAACTTCATGTAAGAAAATCAAAGAACATTTTTATTTCTTTGACAGTATTTCCAACACTTGAACACAGAATTGAACTTTCCCTGTGGTTTTAAGACCACAAATGAATCCAACATAAGGCAAATGTGCATGTCAAATTTTCCTGGTCGGATGAGAAAAGAAGAGTACAATCACTACAGCTGTATGCATAAAACACTTGCACACACAGCACAAGTAATAATTCACTTTGGATGACCAATCTCACGTTACATGCTGCCAGCTGGACGCTGTTTATTATCAAAATATTCTGTCTTCACTTGTGAGATGACGGTCACTGTAAAGGAACACTTTGCCATTTGGGAAATCCTGTTGTTTGAGTACTTTATCAAAGCCAGGTAAGAAGATTTGGACCAGTATCATCTTTGTGAGGTTAGCATAGAGACGGGTCTGGGATCTTAGGCCCGTCTTAGCACAGCACCGGTTTATGTGTCATTATCACAGAGCCTTATCAGACTAAATACAGGGCCCAATGTTACTGTATAAATAAAACTCAAGTGATAAAATTATGACAAAAATGTGGATATTCTCTGAGATTAAAATAGTGAAGTTCAATAACTTTATCAAAGCCAGTTAAGAAGATTTAGACCAGTACCATCTTTGTGAGGTTAGCACAGACAGGTCTGGGATCTTGGGCCCATCTTAGCACACACAAGAAATTACTTTTTGGTAAGAAACATACTGGGCTAAGGAATTAAAGTTCACCCAGCAGGGCTAATTTGTAAATTCCACTCCATTCTACTGGTTGCCCTTTAGCAATGCTAACTACATTAATTGTGCAAATGATGAATGCAAATGGAGTAACTTAGCTAACTGTGCTGCACACATTACACTAAATCATCTGAGAGAAGACAAGGAAGAATTCTGGATTTGGCACTATTGATAGAAAAGTTCTGTGCAAAGGTTCCAGGTGCAATAATAGTGTTCATGGAACACTGTGAAAAGTGAAAACTATACTGTAGCTGATTTACATTTGGCTTTTATCCCCTTCAGTGGCGACCCTTTAACTCGCACCCGAACAGAAACAGAAATAATGGTGCTATGACTGAATGGTGCTTTGAATCGTGAACAAGGCTAACAAAAGCAACAAGTGCGTTCATAGATCATACCAAAAGAACAGCATGGGTTTTCTATCTTTTAGCTTGTTTTTGCATTGTTACAATCAGAAGGGCGCTTTGGGCTATTGGTCAACATCACGGACACGTTACAGAGTCTGTCACATGACAGAAGATAAGGTTAAAAATAAAATCTAAAAGGTATTGTGAAACATTCAAGATGCAGCATTTGCAGATGGGTTGAAAGATCAACTGTTGGTTTGGATGCCGCATCTTTCTAGTCCGGCTATTTTCATGTATCAGTAGTCTGAACCGAGTGCAAGTTCTACTGAATAGACTTTAGCCCTGGCAAGATTAGGTTCACGGGGTCTTGCTTATCCGTTCAGACTATTAAAGTCTTCGGTCTGCACTGTTCTGCACTGAGGGTATTTTTTTTCCTGCAGTTCTCTCTTGGTGCTAAGCTATGCTAAACACTTCCTGGATCCACAAAGATAAACCTGATACCAATCTTCTGTGACTTCATGGACTCTTCCCAAACTGAGTGTTCCTCAAATATTATGGCACAACCTGTCTATGCACACCGACAAAATAACCATTCAGAAGTCGGTTAAAGCATATCTCAATCTGAATATGAATGAAGTACAAGTAGTCAACATTTTTACACAATCACTCAAAGAGCACATGTCACCTTTGCACCAAAATTAATACAAAGAACATCTAGCATAGTCTTCATCGATCATATTATTATCGTTTCCCAAAGTTATGCTTTTTTAGAAACAGCCATCACAAAGGACAGTATTGTGCAAGTTCTTTAGCAACAATGACCTGAAGAGTAACACCTTCCACTAAACTGACACAGGAGGAACAACGGACCTTAAATCTCATGTTAAGATTACTAAAATGCATACAATTAAACCATATCCAAAAGAGAAGACCACACAATAATACTATTGTACAGAAATACTCACACAATATTTCCAACAGATCTTTAGGGATAGGTACTCCTGTTTTGCTTACAGTCAATCACATTCTTGAGGTAATCACTTCAGGAAAAAGAGGGTAAAATGTTTGAAGTTTTCAGATTTTTAAACAACTTACCAAGGAAAATAATAGAAGGCCTCACATACATAAAACAAGAACACTGTATTATTACTGTATGCAGATACATACACACGCACACACTTATTTTGTCGTATTTCCACATACACTAAACCACAAAACAATGTTCAAATGTATGCATTATTACAGAGAGATACTGTGGCTTACATTCACATGGTTTCTCTGAAAGGATGAAGCGTGGATGCTTTCTGTGCTCCATAGATGATGGCGGGGTCAAGTGGGAAACTACGGGCATAAATGGAGGCACATTCCTCTCCTGAGAAGGGGTAAGGGAGGACATTTTTTTTTCTCTTTTTTCTTTTTTTTTATGACAGACTTTCGCACCTCTTCAGCAAAGAATCTGGGGGTCTGGGGTAGTAGCCGATGGTGCAGGGCTTGTCAGGAGAAAACCTGGGGAACTTGTAATCCAGAGGGAGATCTAGAAAGAGGAAAATCAAACAGGGAAGTCAACTGCAAGTGATCTTGTGTTGGCAGGTATCAATCGCTCAGTCCAGAGAATGTTGGACAGTGTTTGATTTTTAATGTTTTTTATCTCCGAACAGACAACACTGGTATTAAAGTGTCATAAATTATAGGCCTGCAAAGAGAAAGGGAATTTTTTTTGACCTCTTGCATAAAATCTAAAAAGTCTACATTTCAGTCTTCCAGTCTCAATCTTGATTTGTTTCATAAGAACCCAGCGTGACACAGCGTGACATTCCTACAGAGCAAATAAAATAACATGGTATTAGAACCGGAGCATTAGTATTAACCTCTGGCTCTTTTCCACAGCATGTTTTTGTCTTGTCTCCCACCCCACAGCCCCAACTGGTCAGGGTAGATGGCTGCCCCTCCCTGAGCCTGGGTCTGCCAGGTTTCTTCCTGTTAAAAGGGAGTTTTTCCTTCTCACTGTCATGAAGTGTTTGCTCTCAGTTACAATATAACTGTTGTTCTGATTTAGCACTATATAAATAAAATTGAATTGAATAGAGCTAATTTGGATGAAGCGTTATATAATAGTGTGATGGCATACATTTTCAGAATGGCAGCAATACGTGGGCACAAATCTGTATCCTACACCTGGCAGAAAAGCATGTTAATTAGTCAACAGGGATTATAAAGTATATTTTTAGACTGCATTCATGGTGTTGCACTCAGAACTGTGTGTGAAAGGTAACAGGAAATCCCTGCTTGAAGAATGAAAAATTCCCTACCTAAATTCATCCCTACTACATGTACACCTGGGTGAACTGGCAGCATCTTAACACTGGGTTCAGGCTTAGCCTAACCCTAATCCTATAACTTTTAGAGGATGAGAAAAAAAAATTTAAGAGTTAGAATCATTTTTTGCTTCCCAAGACCAAGATTCAAAAAGCCCAAAACCTCATATTCCAGTAGTATATGGTTGGGACTTCGGGTTAGATTATTTACTGATGAAGACTTCGGGTTAATGGAATTTTTTTGACCTCTTGCATAAAATCTAAAAAGTCTACATTTCAGTCTTCCAGTCTCAATCTTGATTTGTTTCATAAGAACCCAGCGTGACACAGTGTCACAGTTTCACATGTTCTGGAAAATTTTTTGAAAAAGTTTATAATTAAAAAGACTTTTGAAATTCTGAATACATTTTCCTTCATGGAGAAACAGGTGTGGGCTTTTATGCATGAAAAACTGGCACAGCAACCACATCATCACCTACAGCAGGGGTCATCAACTACATTTCTCCAAGGGCCGGAATTTTTCTCAGCAGACAGTGTGAGGGCCAGATGCTCTCATAAAGTAAAATCAAATTAATATTGTATCCTAAGTCATATATTATCATCTGATATATCAATTTTCCTTTCAAATTTATACAATTTTTAATGATGTGATGTGCAAGTCTTGCATTTACATGTTCTTCTCTGTTATATTGAGGGTTATTATGGAGACACTGCTATTGTGTGCAGTTGTGCTTATTATAGACATAATGAGAATGGGAAATTATAAAATGTTATATGAGAGCAACAAGTTTATTTCTGCACAATCTGCTTTTTTGTAGATTTTTTTTTTAATGAATATAGAAACATGAAGAGTTCAGATGCAAAACCTTTTAAATCTACCTGGACACTTTTCTTTTAAAAGAGCTTTTTTTTTTATCTGGATCTTAGTAATTTTAGTAAAATCATTTCACAGGCAGTGGGTGCCGTGCCTTTTTTTTCAAAAATCTAAATATAGTAATTTACCAGCTTTTAAATAAATAATATTTTGTTTTGAGGCAAAACCAGCAAAATCTTCAGTTCATCCTCTGCCCAGTGTGAATGAAGGCAAAAGGCCCAAATATCAGACTATGATAAAAAGATTTCTACATAGATTCACTCAGTGCAACTGCAATGGCACAAAATGGCAGCACATTTATTTTAACAATAACAGAATAATAGATACTAGGCTCCGAGGTTCGTGACAACTGAGGGACGGACGAATATGGGGGGCTGTGAACGCATGCTGAGCCACCTACCCGTCCTGTCCCCCCGAGCAGACCGTGTGAGAGACCCTCACAGCAGGAGTAGGAGCCCCGTGCAGGCCGGGGAGTACGCTCAGCAGCCAGTAATGATCCTTCCACAGGTTCACTGACAGAAATCTCGTTACAACTTTTACTTCCTTTAGTTAGCCAAGTTTGATCGCTGAGCATTTCTTCTACACAAAACAACGCTAGACTCACCTTCAACTGTGTTTACAATCTGATCACCACCAACAAAAGCCAGCTCCTCAGTGCAGCCAGAAAACGCTTTAAGTCACATGGTCTGATCTTGCATTCGGATTGGTTCTAAGGACATGGAAGCAATTATGGGCAATGGAAAGTGGCGTTTGGGGGCTTTTGATAATTGAGACTAGTCAAACATGGGTATTTAACAAGTTATGATGCAACATGATTGACTGGCATATAGCATCTGTGGCAGTACTTGTGGAAAGCTCTGGTGGGCCGGATGTGGCCCGCCTGCCGCCAATTGACGTTCCCTGACCTACAGGCTAGCTCTATCACATACCGGGCTTTATCATACTTTTTGACTCAAATGGGTTCCATAGTTTACAAAATAAACAACATACTGTATTCAGTAAGACTTGAAACCAGTTACTGAGCCCAAACACTCATCACGAAAGAGTTTACTGAGGTCATACAGCAAGGGAGCTGAAGGGTAATCTTTCCATAGAGACCTATACTTATTCTTTCCAACCAGCAGGGGAGTCGCTGCCTGCTGGCCATTAGAAAGAATGCAGATGTAAGGCACAACTGCACTTGCTTCCCTTTTCACTATGTACGGTTATCCCATCTTCTATATATAGTCCATGGTATAGAAGCAAATTGTGTTTCTTTAAGTTGTTCTTTCAAATTTCATGCCAGATGGCCTATAACATGGACACCCCCATTATCCAATATGGGATTTCTGTCTTTTTAACTTTACAAAAGTGATGATCTGGCTTTCACATTGGCCAGTGGTGTGGTGAGGTGAGAGAGGAGCCAGGTATTGTACTCCTAATTCTAGCTCTCTTTTTTTCCCTTTGTTACTCAGACTTGTGACATTGTGTAGTGTCTCCCTGTAGAATCCGTCTGAAAATGTGTGCCATCATAACCACGTCTCCCTTGATATGACGGCTGACTTTTTCCCATTGAGAATGAGAATAAACACAATGGATTCCAGATGCGGTGGACAAGAAACTCTTAAGAACTAGTTCTGAGAGACCATAACTCTGGCCAGACATGAGATTCAGTTAAACAATGTTGTGGTTTTTTTGCCGTCACAATACAAATCGTTCCAAGTAGATCATACAGGAAGATCACAGGATACGCCAGGATAACATCAATAGTGGAATTCTGGTCAAATCGAACACATCAAAAAGTACGTTTCTCGGCAACCTTTGTCAACGTCTGCACTTTGATGAGGAAAACACAGATCACAACAATAGGGACCATTTTTCCCAGGACCTGCTCCGCAGCACACTGGTGCTTATTAAAAGCTATTTTAACTTTGGCTCCACATCTGTGTCGGCTTCAGTCCCTGTTTGGATTTGTGTGAATGTTTCTCTGATGAAGTCGAGTGATGGGAGATGTCTGATGTGAGAATTTTTTCATAAGCTGTGGATGTTTTTTTGTTGTTTTTTACAGCTTTAACACCAGAAGTTTGATTCTCATGCATGCGCTGATCAAACCTGTATTTATCATATGTGTATATGTACATTGCACTGGCACATAGTTTATCTATACCTGTTTTTTTTGTTTTGCTTTTTTTTGGGGGCGGGGTATCACTATGCTGGTAAGTAAAAAACAAACTCGCAGTGGGAATATGTTGAAACGCGCAGTGGTGAATATGACACAAAACTGTTTATGCTGGGTTCAGACTACATGATGTCAGCCTGGTTATGGAGAGATCTGGATGAAGTAAAGCATCAGTTAGGGCCAGGAATGGGAACTGCTGCTGCTGCTGCATAAAACAGATGACTGCTTTATCTCACATAGTTTCTCACACTTGTTGAAACAAAGAAGAAATTTCAGTTTTTCCATCATTAGCTGCAGTCATGGCCAATAAAAAGAGTTTGTACAATGCTAACAAGTTCAATCAACACAGCCTGAACTCTTTTAGGCAACTTTCTTATAATGTCTTTAAGCACTTTTCAGAAACAGTTCTCCGGGCTTCTTGAAGGACATTCAAAGCTCTTCTTTGGATGTTGGCTGCCTTTTGTTCTCTGTCAGGATGATCCCACTCTGCTTCAGTAATACTGTGGTCTCGGGTGGCCAATCCATGATTGATTGTGTTCCATTGTTTTCTGTTCAGGTATGCTTTTACTGCATCGCCAGTGTGTGATTATCCTCATGCTGTTGCCAATCAGATGCTTTCCAGATGTTATTGCATGTCAAAACTGATAGTACTTTTCTGCGTTCATAATTCCATCCATTTTGACAAGATCCCCAACACAGAGCCGCAAACCATGAAATTATCTCCACCATGTTTCACTGATGACTGTAGACACTCACTCTCTCCTGAGATTCAATGGATGTGTCACGACTTTGCTGGATTTTTTCCTCTTTCTTATGGACATGACTTTAAGATACTGCTACTTCTTTTTTTTTGTCCTCCACTCATCCAGTTTTTCAAAGTTTGTATTAAAGAAATGGGAAAAATTCTGTGTTTTTGTGAAAGGCTGCTAGTAATAAAGTGCCTAAAGATACAATTTAAAATGGGTTCTATGCTAATTTGTCTTTTATTTGTAGACAACACTGGTTCATCTCTTTAGTGAGGTGCCTTTTTTATGCTTGAGTGATTCAGAAGTCACTATTAAGTGGCTTAAGAAACAAACAAAAACATTCCTCTGAAAATTATCATTTACAAGGACTGGAATGAAAATGAGTGAAAAGGCAGCCAATGTCCTTCAGAAAGTCCATTTTTAAAAAATAACAACAAAATCTAGCTCCTTGGAAGCAAAATATGAATGAGGGGTGGCTCAATACTTTTGCACAGCAGTGTAAGAAAAAAAAAGCACTGGTGTGTGTGTGTGTGTGTGTGTGTGTGTGTGGGGGGGGGGGGGGGGGGGGGGGGGGCTGTTCCTGCACCACAGTGGAATCTAAACCTGCGCTTATTATCATTTGCTTTGTATTTCATATCGCTTTCTAATGTCTGTCCATCGTTTCGCCTCCTTCCACATACCTGCTATGTGCTCCACACTCGGGATAGCCATGGTGCTATATTTGTGAATGCAGTGGGAGCACCAGGTCAGCTTCTGGGTCTCCTCATCCCCTCCTCCACTTTTGTGCATGTCAACAAAGTAGGAGCCCCACTGGCTGGACACAGCAGAGGGTGACTTCATGCCCTGCTCCTGTTGAGACAGTCGATACACAAGCCAAACTATGTAACTGTGCGTTCATTTTCAGACAAGTACAGACCTGATTATACGTGGGAATTATTACTCTCAGCAAACTGGCTTCAAGCCAAGCAGCTATGAGTGTTTTTCTTCAGAACTGAAATCAGTCACTATTACCAATCAATCTCCTGCTGAGTTACTCATAATCACTCATGAGTAACGCAACATTGGTGGTGTTTTAAAAAAAAAAGTATGTGATAACACAGTGATCTCATGAGCCTGAGATTGCACAATATCAGCTAATGTCATCAGGAAATGTTGCATAACAGAGACTGAGCAGGAGGGGGGAAAAACATGAAAACGCTTATGATATAGATAAATATAAATATAATATTTGAAAAGGATTTATGAAGATGGGGAAATATTAAGTGCAATATTCTAAAAAACAATGCTGAAACAAGATGAAAAATACTATGCAGCCTTCACACTACTTGATGCTGATCTTTGTGGTAGTAAGCGTGTGTGGTATTTGGACAGAGCAGATATGTATTTGTGATAATGCTGATAAAAAGTGTGAACCACAGGAAGAGGCAGTTTCTCATCATAGCTGAGGTTGCATCTGTGTCAGTGATGCTTATTTCATTAGGCGAAGCACACCAATATTTCTGATACTTCTATTTTAATTACATTTTTACCATAAAGAAACTGTTGGGGGAATCAAGTCTGAAATTGTCCTTTCTCATATCGAGTACTCAGAAGGACAGTTTGTGTTAGCCAAGTTTTCAGTCATCATACTATAACGATGGTGGCGTTTGTATGTATGTATGTATGTTCCCCATCTCCTGCATGCCGTGTGGGGGTTTGCTAGTACTGATAATGCTCTGTGTGGTTTAGGTGAGCATGGTACCTGAATAGAAGCAGGATGCAGGACGACCACATGCTTGATGTGTGTGTGTGCGCGTGTGCGTGCGTGTGTTGATCAATTACATTTTAATATAAAAGATCGCCCTTATGGAGGCCCAAAACGGACATAATTAAAAATAAAAGCAGAAATATATATATATAGTGTATATATTTTCTTTTTCGTTTTCTTACACATGCGTTTTCGTCAACAAATACATATATTTGTTTTGCCTTTTCCTTATGCAAGCCTTTGTTCTTTTTACATTTCCTCATCTCCTCTTTTCACTTTACCGAATGCATTTCTGCCTCATTATGCAAATGAGGAGGGCTGCCTTCTTGCTCCAGCTCCTCTCCTTTTGGCCGTTTCAGGAGAATGCCTAATTTTAGAGGAAGTGAAGCCCTCGCAGAGATGTCTCAGACAATTGCAGAAGAATTAAGTCACCTTGCTACCTTAGCTGAAAGCAATACTCTCAGTGATGACTATTTATTGTTTCATGTAGATATTTTGAATGAGAGGCTACTCCATTTAGCTGCAAACACGGATAATGAAGCTGATCCATTAGTTCTCCAGATTTTGGAGGAGGTGGCGTGTCACTTGCACAAGTCTGTGTACCACACAAAAACTGTTGGGAGACCTGGATATTTGCTGCCCACTGATGCCTTGATTGCCGAACTTTTTGGGGCTGCTAAAATGAAGTCAAAAGCGCAGGCATGCACAATCGATCTGCACATGGATCCTGCTCCTTCCTGTTTATTGACCATTAGTAGAGGAATGCATACAGTGAAGTCAAGTCAAGTCAGTGAAGTAAAAAGAGGAGATGAGGAAATGTAAAAAGAATAAGGGCTTTTTTTTTCTGCTTTTATTTATAATTATGTCAGTTTTGGTCCTCCATACACCCTAGCTACCGTGACAGCACCCATTGGCTGGTCAGTGATTCAAACTGAGAGGAACACTATACTCTGATGCTATATACTCACAAGCTAAGCCCACCCTAAACTCTTTTTTGATTTTAATGGAGGCCTTAATTTACAAAATGAACATCATGTTGTATTCAATGAGATTTAACTGGGATCTGAACCCATGGACTGTTCAGGAATGTGTTAATGAGGTCATAGATGAAGGGAGCTGAAGAGTGTTTTTAACTTGTGTACAACTGGGCATCTTTTAGCAATAAATGCAAGTTTAAGGCACTTCCACACTTGCCATAATTTTCAGATCTAGCAGTTATGTTCATCTAGTATATATAAACAGTACAGTCTCTGGTAAATCTGCATTGACCTCCATATTAAAGTGTTTTTGTGTGCATCTGTGGGCTTTTGCTGCATGGTGGAAATGATTTTGACTCATGCATAACAAGTTAGATCAGAGTGTTTTGGGGAAATGTGACTGCTTGAACAATCACATCTAATTTTGCTCTTCCTTCCTTTGCTGCAGTAAAGTTCACTTCCGTGCACTACATTTCAAAATAAAAATGAGGAGGAGTCTTTATCCTGGTGTTTCTTGCCAAGAGATATGCTGACTTCTCATTTTTTTGACTGTGCGGATCACAACATCCTGCTGCTTAATGTCCTCATCTGAACTGTGAGCAAGAGGGCTGATGTTTAATCATTCACAGCATTTCCTTACTCTTTGATTTCTAAATGGTGGAAGTGAAATACTAGACATTTTCCATAAATTGCCTTTCAACACATTTATACTATGACTCTGTCTCAGCATACCTGTTTTACAAGTTCATGGATGGTTGTTTTAAGGCCAAACACAGATGTGCAGTATTCTCAAATCTATCTTAACATTTATGGAATATTAGGTGTACAGTCACATACATTCTTTCTGACTTTGTGGCAAATTGAGCATAGCTCAGCTGCAATCCTAGAGCAGCTGATCTCCGTGCCAGCCTACATCAGCTCATGGATCAGCTGATGTCACATTCTACTTTTCTAGCTGGTTAGTCGCATGTAGAGCACACTATTTAATCTACTTTGCCCTGTCTACAGATGCTGCACATCTGCAAGCCGCTCTGCAACCCACCTCCTTTTCATGCCGTGTCTGACTTACATCATATTAGTCGTCTGCTCTGTTCTGTGCTGGGCCATTGCTGCTGCTCTTCCTGCCTTTGACTTTCCGTGTATGCGAATGAAAAGGCAAGCAGGTTGCAGAACAAAGCCATAAAACCAAATGTATATTACTGCCACTGGAAATAATCTTTTGACCGCAGTGGTCCTGACCAGGGTTATTATAGTTAACGAAAACGAACGAAATAACGAAAACTGAAATTGAAAAAACATTGTCGTTAACTGAAATAAATAAAAACTATAATTAAAAGGAAAAAACGATAACTAATTAAAACTGAATTGTGAGTTTACAAAACTAACTAAAACTAACTGAAATTATCGATAAACTGACTTTCATTTACTTGTTTTTTTGGGTTTTTTTTTTAAGCCTTGTGGATTGATATGAAATCATTGTTTCCGCTCTCCGAGTTTAAGCTGGGAGCGCCATAGGACAACTGTGTGAGTGCGCATGTGCGTGCGCTCACCGCGCTGGTCCGCAAAGTAATGGCTGCGGTCTGCAGAGAAAGCGGCAGAGTCCCGTATGGAGGCTCTTTGAGTACAAACACCTGCACACGACCACAAGGTAATTAACACACACAATCCAGCTACACAAGCATAAATGCGGACATGAGGTCGGACACTTCCGTAGGTTATATACAAAGACCCTGCAGGTTTAATTAGCGAGCATCTAACCAAGCTAGCTCCAAAACAGAAGCAGCTTCAGGTGGTGAGAACATCAGGATGCAGATGGATTTGACCTTTGACTCCTTCAAAGAGTTTGTTTTTGTTTAACACCACATGTAGGCGTTATTAATCTGCTGCACTGATGCTGAACTTTATTGTGGAGTTTATTGTAGAATTTATTGAGTTTGGGAGTTCATGTTTTTCTTTGTTTCTCCCTGTTGATGTTCATGTGTGTCCTTAATATTACACACATTTAGCATGTCTTGTGAACAGCTGGTTGTTGACTATATTTCTTTAAACTGTATCTTTTGTCAAGTTTTCATTACACAATAGTCACTTTTGCACCTTGAATCTTGCACCTGATCAGGTATGAAAATACTAAAACTAATACTGAAACTAACTGAAACTAAGCATGGAACCAAAAATAAAAACTAATAAAAATGAGCAAAACCTCTCTGAAAACTAATTAAAACTAACTGAATTAGAGAAAAAAAAGTAAAACTAACTAAAACTAAACTATAATGTAAAATCCAAAACTATTATAACCCTGGTCCTGACTAAATTAAAAGTGATTGTATTGTGATCTTAAGAATGTCTTTTTTATTAATCAATAAAATTGTACTTAAAGAAAGCAGAAACAGTCAAGTCAAAATTCAGTTTAAGCAGATTTTAGCTGGCATATACAAACTCAAAGTGTACATGGTGTCAGCAGGCCAGAGCTGGTTGTGGGTGTGTATGGGGAATGGCTGCTAGAAGGAAACTGCTGCTTCTGTGAACTTACCTCAAACTTTCCCTTCTTCTCCAGCGGCTCCACTTGGGCCTCATTGGACAATGCCGCGTCACTCTTCGGGACACCCTCCCCCTCCATTTCCTCCACTATCATCACTGTCTCCCACTTCCCAAAACTGCTGGCAGGGAACATGTCTGACCTCATGCTGTCACCGAAATAAACTACCTGTAGGATGAGAAATAACAGACTGGTTACGCTCAGAGAGACAGAATTCTTTCCTAGGCTTAGTAAAAGTCAGTTAAATTGGCATTTGTTTTATATTCTTATCATCCGCTAGGTTGCTAGTGACCAATTTAAAGTTAGGGTTAGGTTCACATTTAACTCTTTATATGGAATTCTGACCTATTCACCATACCCAAATAGAACTCTGATACCAGAAGAACTCATCACAAATGCATGAGGGAGCCTTGATTTGAAAGGCAAATATTCTAATTTCTGAAACTTGTTTAGTGGTTAAAATACAGCCTAACCCTAAGTAGTTCACTGCAGACTGATGTTCAGACGTTAAGGTATAATTCAAACTTCTTTGCTCCGTTAGCGATGTCAAGCTGTCATGACCCAGTTGCAGCCAAACAGGCACAAATCATGATATTATCACCACCATGTTTCACAGATGGGCTAAGATTGTTGGGTGATTTGCTTTCTGTCATGTACGCCACTGTAGTTCAGCTTTAACCTGATGGTACAGCTAAGCTGACCAGTGTAGCAATGCTAAGTTTAAATGTCTTGTTCCATTAAAACAGAAGTATTTCTGTTTCTAACCACAGCAATACAGAATCATGTAAACCCACTATCTCCATAACAAATGACACACATACTGTATCTCTGCAAGTATGTGCATGTTAGATACAACTAAATCAAATGCCTCTGCCAGAGTCAGAAGGCCATAAAGAGGATGTAAGGCATTCCAGTAGCTGCGTCCCTCCCCACACAGGTCTGTGCTGTGTCTCAGGGCCTCCCTTTCTTATGTAAACAAACAGACCAGCTAATCTGGGGTGCTGCAACCCGCCTGTGGAGCAAGGACCGCAGGAATCATATTTCCAACAACCTTCCCAGAACTGGCCACAACTGATCTTTGAACCCCCCCAAAATCCTTCACCTCTCATTGCTAAGTAGTTCTGCCGCCAGAGTCATGGGCTCACTATGATAAATATTTACAGAGGCCAAGGATTCCAGCACAGAGAAATATATTACAGTTAGACTCATTGTTGATGGATAGAATTACATTGGCCTGAAATAAACTAAGCTCTGTATGAAGGGAAGACTGCAGGCTATAGTTGAATCAGCCAGGCAGACACCTCTTGCGGCTGCTGTTACACCCAAATTTCCCCTCTGTGGGACAATAAAGGCTGTTTCTTCTTCTTCTTCTTCTTCTTCTTCTTGGTTTGTAAAGATCACACTGTTCATTGGTTGGAAATGCAGCCTTTAGTTCTTGTATTTTATCCTTAACTCTGCTGGTCAAGATTTCTTCACCTGATCACTGCCCAATACTACTGGAAAACACAAAACACTACACTTTTGGATATTGTGTACAGCCATTTGTGAAATATACATGGTGTTGTTGGTGTGAATTACATACAACATGAAAAACTTTCATCCTACTTAACCCCTTAACTGGCAGCAAAAAAAATCACCTGACAAAAACTACGTAACGCCTTCTGGTTATTATTGGCTCTGAAAAACCCATTTCATAGCCTATTAACTGGCCGCGTCTGGTCCGCCGGCCGAATGAAGTGTATTTTATATGGCAGGCTAGACCCTCCCATTTTGACTGACACCTCATTCGGCCAATCATGTTAAGAAATGGGTTTGCTAGAGCCAGTGATACTCAGAGGGCGTCACGTAGCTTTGTCAGGTGATTTGGTGCAGCCAGTTACATGATTGGCCGAATGAGGTGTCAATAAAAATGGGAGGGTCTAGCCTGCCATATAAAAGGGACTACAAACGGCCCTTCAGGGCCCTGGCCAGTTAAGGGGCTACGTTTGCATATATTTGCCTGGGAAAATTGATCAGTTAGTGCCCTACCGATCACAGCGTCCATCCTTCGTGTTTGATGTTGCATTCTGTGTTCTCTGATCAATGATAGGAAGAATGTGTGGGCTCACTTTGCTGCTTTTAATGAAAACTGAGCTACGAATACTTATTAAACACCTTCATACAAGCTTAGTATGAAATTGACAAGAAGAAGAACAACACTGGTGAGCTTCTCAAAGGTAGCCACAGCCATGGCTATCCATGGCTCAAACCTGTTAGGCCAAGGGTTAACACAATCTAGACTTTGTGGAAGTTGATTTAGAAAGCAAGTGAAAGTTCACTTTCTGACATACTTGGGGTTTTTTTGTAGATAATGCAAGGTGTCAAAGACGTGGCATCAGTTATCTTCCACGACGATAAATTTCATAAACTACATGGAAATAAAAACTGCTTTAGGTCCCCAGGACTTGGAGGATAGGTCACAATCATAGCAGTGTTGAACCTTAGTGTAAATAACCTTCCTTCCTGTTCATGCAGTTCAAGTCAGTTCACGCTGGACAAAAAGGGCCTATATCTGAAACGATCCAACAGTATACAATTTTATGGATCATTCACAAATCCATAATGTTTACGGAGATAATACAGGGTTTCTGATCTGTCACAGGCAGTTATACATGATATTGTCCAGATGTGATTATTGTAAAATACACTGATCAAGCATAACATTATCATCACCTGCCTATATTGTGTTGGTCCCCTTTTTGCTGCAGTCTGAGAGTGAAGTGCATTATTGGGGTGATATGGAACTATGAGGTCTTTAAGATAAGACGGGGCCTGATAACTCAAGCCCTTGTATGTGAGGAGAAAGATTTTAAATTTGATTCTGGATTTAACAGGGAACCAATGAAGAGAAGCCAATATGGGAGAAATATCTCTTTCTGTTAACTGAAATCCAAACCAAGCAGCAAAAATATGTCAAGATCAGTAAACCAAGCCTGGAATTCTTGAATTCCGGTAAGTCACCAGAGAACCTGAGGCAGGGGGATATGCCAGTTAATAACATCATTGTATTATTAGGTTTAGAGTCTCACTTTCTAGCAAGTTCCATTTTTAGCATCTCTGCAGGTCATAGCAATAGCGGGCTGAATTGGTCAGCATAGCTGAATTTTGTTTCTCATTTAGTAGTTTTTTTGTTTTTTATGTGAAAACTTTGTCAGTTTTGATGCCTAAAATCTCTCTTAGCAACTTTGCAACTAGAGTAAGTGGCAGAACAGCACCCATGTAGGCCTTAATGAGGCCACTGTGCTACATGCAACATGGGGCTTGGAACACAGGGGGTGGGGGTGGGGGGCAACAGCACAGTGGGCCAACAGACCATTTTGTCCTTTATGCTGTACATGTTTAAAATGCAGTTAAAGCTAAGTTTTTACCTGTGCTGCTTTACTCAAAACAGCACAGGCAGCACAGAAGGAACTAGCCAGTCAATTCTGATCATGTCCAATCAGCCCAGTCATGACCTCAATAGTTTTAGCAGTGTGCTGTAAGCAAATTGTAATCTTCCCTGAATGCCTCTATTCAACCCACCTGCCTTAAGTCCTGTCAGGTGAAAGTGGAGAGAACTGAAAACACAGAGTGCTTCAGGTCCACCCAGAGGAGTGTTTAAAGCAGCTACAAGTGCGTATAAGGTTGACACTAAATTCCACAAGAGCTTTCTCCACGTGGCTGGGGAACAGAGGGGGCATTGAGCAAAGGGGTGGGAGGAGGGGGGAACTGTGGATGTGGACGATGATGAGTACTATTGGCTGGACCTGGAGTTGGCCAGTGCAGCTTTGCCTGTGCCTGATCTATTACATATCCTTTCCCCTGCCTTTTTGCTTTGTCCTTTGACACACTAAAAGTTTTTTTGTTTTTTTTTTAAAGAAATTTTACCTGCTCTTATAGTTCTTAGCATGGCTGGTAGCTAGACTACGGAGAGTCAAAATGAAACTATGTGCCCAGGGAGTTTACCTTAGTTTCCATCACTGCTGTGTGTATTTGCCCCCCAGACCTATAACACAAAAGAAGCTACGAGTGTTCTCTAACGATCAGTGAGTTGCAGTCTGCTCACACTGAGGGTGGTTTCATTGTTGCGTGGGATTTTAACCAGGCCAACATGAAGACAGTTCCACATTTTTACCACCATGTGATCTGTGCAACCAGGAGAGTGAAAACATTAGACATGATCTAAACCAACATGAAAGATGCATTCATAGCAGCCAAATGTTTTAACATTGCAATGTTCAGCAAGCTGGCATTACGTTTTATACAGTTGTTTTGACCACTGGGCTGGGCCACCCTATGACTGAATGAAACCATATAATGCGAATAAATGTGAAGTGAATAAAAGGTAAATATAGGACCTTATTTGTGAACATTTCTCTCTGAGTCAAGTCAGATAAAGTTTACTGGTAATTTTGGTAAAAACATTAACTTAGTCAAACTCTAAGTGACTGATTTAGATGATGATGGAAGCTTGGTCATTAACTGTAAGGTGAGCTAATGTCACAGAACACTTAAAGTCTGGAAACCAAGGTAGCAGCCATCCATTCTTCTTTTGAGAAACAGTATGTATAATATAAGGGAACAAAGCAGATTATATAAATTTGGATACTGCTACTCAGGCAATATAACATATCATATTGCTTGTGGATCAATATGTCTTTCACATCCCAAGATGTCTTTCTTAATTTGAAGATGAAGATCGTGGCAAATAAACATGTTTATATCTCAAGACTGTTATGTAAAAATTATATTTGAAGGGAAATTAGGTCCTTTCAGACACATTCACATACCCCCATGAGCCTACACAGGCACACTGACTTTTTCCTTTAGATGAGTTCCACAAAAGCCACAAGCCAAATAGTTTTCATTGCAATATATAATGGGAGTTTTGTGGCTGGCTTGTCGTTAGACTGTTGAGAGCTGATGATTCAGCATTTTTTCTGAGCCATTTGGCCTGACATTTTTTTCTTTTATGTAGTAGTGTTCTGTGCCCTGCTTTTGAAGAAACTCTTACTTTGATGTTCCAGACATCATTTTATTGCTTGTTCTTATGTTAAAATTTTTGAATGTCATGCACATGGAAGCTTGTGTGCCTGAAAGCAAGCTGCATTGCTTGCCAAACACCAGATGTAAGCTATTATTTAATACAGGGATCCTCAAATCCAGGCCTCGAGGTCCGGTGTCCTGCAGGTTTTAGATGTGTCCATGATCCAACAAATTTGATTCAAGTGGCTGAATTACCTCCTCAGTATGCAGTCAGGTTCTCCACAGTCCTGCTAATAACTTCTATATTTGATTCAGGTGTGTTGGATCAGGGACACAACTAAAACCTACAGGACACCGGACCTCGAGGCCTGGATTTGAAGATCCCTGCTCTAATAGATACACTATATTGCCGAAAATATTCACTCACCCATCCAAATTACTGCATTTAGGTGTTCCAGTCACTTCCATGGACACAGGTGTATAAAACCAAGTACCTAGGTGTGCAGAATGCTTCTACAAACATTTGTGAAAGAATGGATCATTCTCAGGAGCTCAGTGAATTCCAGCATGGTTGCTGCCTGTGCAACAAGTCCAGTCTAGAACTTTCCTCGCTACTAAGTATACCACAGTCTACTGTTAATGGGATTATAACAAAGTGGAAGTGATTGGGAATGGCAACAACTCAGCCAGGAAGTGGTAGGCCATGTAAACTCACAGAGCAGGATCAGCAGATGCTGAGACACAGAGGTCACCAACTTTGTGCATAGTCAAGTGCTATGGACCTCAAACTTCATGTGGCCTTCAGATTAGCTCAAGAGCAGAGCCTGACATCACAGAGCGCAATGCAAAGTGTCGGATGTAGTGGTGTAAAGCACGCCCCCACTGGACTCTACAGGACTGGAGACGTGTTCTCTGGAGCGACAAATTATTTTTCTCCGTCTGGCAATCCAATGGATGAGTCTGGGCTTGGTGGTTGCCAGGAGAACAGTACTGTGCCAAGTGTAAAGTTTGGAGGAGGGGGGATTAAAGAACTTGTAATGCTTCAGCCTTCCTAAGACTTTTTGGACAATTTCATGTTTCCAACTTTGTGGGAACAGTTTAGGGATGGCCCCTTCCTGTTCCAACATGACTGCGCACCAGTGCACAAAGTAGGTCCACAAAGACATGGATGAGTGAGTTTGGTGTGGAAGAACTTGACTGGCCTGCACGGAGTCCTGACCTCAACCTGATAGAACACCTTTGGGATGAATTAAAGCAGAGACTATGAGCCAGGCCTTTGCATCCTACATCAGTCTGACCTCACATATGTGCTTCTGGAAGAATGGTCAAAAATTCCCATAAACCTTGTGGAAAGCCTTCCCAGAAGAATTGAGCCATCCAATCTCAACTGTGTCTCTTACATACTCGTTTGTAATCCTGTCCATCCATGTCCTTGTCAACTAAAATCTTAACATCATCAACTCTGAGATGTCAGATCCTATTATTTCAACCTAGATGGTACAAAAGCCAGGGTACTCCTTGTGAAGGTCCCAAACTTGGATAAGTGAATCAGGAAGGGCATCTGGTATAAAATCAATATCAAATCAAATATGTTAAAATGTTTTATCTACATGAGTATTTAATGGAGATTTAACAAAGTTATTATTATAGGTAAAGAAAGCTAGAAATGTTCACCTTTATTAGTGAGTCAGAGAAGCTCACTTCTGATCGATGACAGCAACAATGAGGTGTGTTGTTGAGGATATGCTGAACTTTTCTGTCAGTAAGCAATGCTGTTTTTTGTAGCTGTATTTGACATAATGTGAGAATGAAATCAAACTGGAAGAGTTGTTTTTTTTTGAATACTCGAGCCTAACATGAGCTGGCATAATGTTAGCTGTTGTTTAGCCGGATCTCATCAGCTATCCGGAGACAGGAAGGTTGTGTGTCTAATCTGCTGACAATAAGTACTACAAGGTTATGTGTTTTTTAGAGCTCTGACTTCAGTTCAGGAGATGAGGGTTGAGGTGAGGAACAAGAGGGTGACATTTTATTAAGATGCCGTCATGTTATCCCTTTCCGTCACATTTTCCCTTCTTTGGTGACGAGGACGCCTTCTCTGTTGATAAAATATAGTCCTTCATATTCATATCTTGAGTCTGAATGTACAGACACAAATTCAGTTCACTTCACTTCAGTTTTATTTATAAAGCACCAAATCACAATAAACAGTTGCCTCAAAGTGCTTTATATTGTAAGGTAAAGACCCTACAATAATAAAATGTCCACAGGAGGTGAATGCCTATGACTTCTGGGGGTGGCTGTGGTTCAGGAGGTAGAGCAGGCCATCTACTAATCGTAAGGTTTGTGGTTCGATAAAAACAATGAGTAACAAAGGAAAGCATGGTAAAGGCTTCATGTTACAGCAAAACACTGAACCAAAGAGTTAGAAGAACCAGTCTGTTTTCTTCAAATAGTGGAAGCAGGTATAGGTTTGATTTATACACTGATGCATTAGACTACGTAAATTTCACTAAAAACTGGAAAGACCAAGGTGTTTCAAAACTTTTCACCACTACTGTAGTTACCTCAACTAGACAGAGATGTAAAGAGTGAGCATGAAAACTCAAACATGGACTTGGGTGGAAAACTTTGGTCTTCAGCAGTCATGAAGATTGGGAAAAACAATGTACTCTTAAAGACTGGAGTTTATGCACAAACAGAACCACTTCAAGAGAAGGATTCCCACAAAAATGCTTGACATGACTCACCAATCCATCCATCCACTGCGAAACAGTAGAGCAATGCATGCAATAACAAGGCAACAAGACCAGCAAAGTAATTATTCACAACTTATCCACAGCTGTTAGCCTGTGAAGGTGTTCACTAAATCTGGATGTTTTGAAGAAGAAGAAGAAGAAGAAGAAGAAACAGCCTTTATTGTCCCACAGAGGGGAAATTTGGGTGTAACAGCAGCCGCAGTTATTATAAATATAAATAAGATATAATAATTCACACTATTAAGAAAAGAATATATATAAAATCAACAAACAATATTAACCTTAATACTACTACTAATAATAACACTATATACAATGTACATGATGTGCCTGTGTGTTGAACCTTAACAGGCCGGACTATTTACAGTATATTATATATTATCCTACATTGTGTAGGTTATTGTGGTTTTTGTTGGGAGCAGTGATGGTTATAAAGTCTTACAGCTGCTGGGAGGAAGGATCTGCGGTAACGCTCCTTTGTGCATTTAGGATGCAGCAGTCTGTCACTGAAGGAGCTCTCCAGCTCAGCAACAGTTTCATGCATGGGATGGGAGACCTTGTCCATCAGTGATGTTATTTTGGTCAGAGTCCTTCTGTCTCCCACCACCTGCACTGAGTCGAGAGGACATCCTAGGACAGAGCTGGCTTTCCTGATGAGCTTGTCTATCCTCTTCCTCTCAGCTGTAGACAAGCTGCTGCTCCAACATACTGCTGCATAGAAGATGGCTGATGCCACCACAGAGTCATAGAAGGTCTTCAGGAGTGTCCCCTGCACTCCAAAAGACCTCAGCCTTCTCAGCAGGTAGAGTCTGCTCTGACCCTTCCTGTAGAGCGCATCAGTGTTATGAGTCCAGTCCAGTTTATTGTTTAGGTGAACACCCAGGTACTTATAAGAGTCCACTATCTCAATGTCCACTCCCTGGATGTTCACCGGTGTCCGTGTGGTGGGTCTGCGCCTGCGGAAATCCACCACCAGCTCCTTGGTTTTAGCGGCGTTGATCAGGAGGTGGTTCCGCTGGCACCAGTCCACAAAGTCCTGAGTCCACTGTCTGTACTCTGAGACATCCTCACCTGTGATGAGGCCAACTATGGCAGAGTCGTCAGAGAACTTCTGCAGATGGCAGCGTGGGGAGTTGATGGAGAAGTCTGCAGTGTAGAGGGTGAAGAGGAACGGTGCCAGCACAGTTCCCTGTGGGGCCCCCGTACTGCAGACCAGCCTGTCAGAGACACAGCCCTGTGTCCTCACGTACTGTGGGCGGTCAGTGAGGTAGTCCAGTATCCACTCGGAGATGTGGTGGTCCACTCCTGACAGTTCCAGCTTGTCTCTCAGAAGTCCTGGCTGGATGGTGTTAAAAGCACTGGAGAAATCAAAGAACATGATCCTCACAGTGCTTCCAGGCTTCTCCAGGTGGGTCAGAGCTCGGTGCAGGAGGTAGATGATGGCGTCATCCACCCCGATGCCAGGCCGGTAGGCGAACTGCAGCGGGTCCAACGAAGACGACACCATGAGGCGTAGATGGTTGAGGACCAGCCTCTCGAGGGTCTTCATTAGATGCGATGTCAGGGCTACCGGCCTGTAGCTGCTGAGATCCTTTGGATGTTTGGTCTTTGGTACCAGTACCACACAGGAGGTCTTCCACAGTTGTGGTACTTTCCCCAGCTTCAAGCTCAGGTTGAACATGTATCCCATGATGCCACACAGCTGATCTGTGCAGCACCTCAGGAGCCTGGAGCTGATGCCGTCTGGACCAGCAGCCTTTCGCACCTTGATCTTACGTAGCTCCTTCCTCACATGATGAGTTGAGAGGGACAAGATGGAGGTGGGGGATGGGGGTTGTGAGATGGAGTCCTCAGAAGTGAAGGGGGTGGGTGATGGCTGAGAGCTGAGAGGTGTGAGGTCCCAAGAAGAAGAAAGGTTGGCAGTCATTAAAGATGGTGGGGCTGACAGCAGGGGGGACTGGGCTGGGGGAGGGGTGGGTGGCTGGTCAAACCTGTTAAAGAACTGGTTCAGGTTGTTCACCCACTCTAAGTCTCCCACAACCCTAGGGCTTGGTTTGTGGCCTGAAATTGAGTTCAAACTCCTCCAAACCCCACTGATGTTGCTCTGCTGTAGCTGGTCCTCCATCTTCTTCCTGTAGATGTTTTTTCCATCCCTGATTTTCCTTCTCAGATCCTTCTGCACGGCTCTCAGCTCCTCCTTATTTCCTGATCTAAAGGCTCTCTTCTTCTCCTTCAGGAGAGCCTTTATTTCAGAGTTGATCCAGGGTTTGTTGTTTGAAAAACACCGTACCCTCCTGGTGGGCACAGTGTTTTCCACGCAGAAATTGATGTAATCAGTGATGCAGTCCGTGATGCTGTCGATGTCCTCCCCATGAGGGGCACAAAGCTCTTCCCACACAGTGGAGCTAAAGCAGTCTCTCAGAGCTTCTTCAGTCTCCTCAGACCATTTCTTCACTGTGTGTGTCACAACTGGTTCTCTGTGTACCAAGGGTTTGTACACAGGCTGGAGATGAACCAGGTTGTGATCTGAGCCCCCCAGGGGAGGCAGAGGTGATGAGCTGTATGCCTCCTTGATGTTGGCATACAGTAGATCCAGTGTGTTGGTATTCCTGGTGTGGCAGGTGACATACTGGGTGAAGGTGGGGAGAGTGGAGGACAGGGAGACGTGGTTAAAGTCCCCTGAGATCAGAAAGAGGGCCTGTGGGTGCTGTGTTTGGAGTCTGCTGGTAGTAGCATGGAGGACATCGCAGGCTGCAGCAGCGTTAGCAGAGGGCGGCACATACACAGTTATCACAATAACATGTGAAAACTCCCGAGGAGTGTGCATTCTGTAGAAACTAATAAAACAGTGATGCATCTCTTCTGGAACTGCATCAAGGCAAGAATCTTCAGGACTGATATGATGTACTTTTTTCTTTAAAAAAGATATTTGGCATAGACAAGTGGTTTTAACAACAATGATATGCTGTGTGTTGTTGATTTATCTTTGATTCTTGGAAAATATGACATCCATAACATCCATATCCACAAACCAAAGTTTAACACATTTTATGCAAGTTTTTTTTATATTATAGGGGTAGGATCATATAAGTTTAAACTTCCTCCTAATTCTTTTATGAGGATAAATGTTGAGTTACTTATATACAGACAATTAATATATTGGGTATTTTTTTTTGTTGAATGCCCATATGTTAGTTGTACTTTATTCTTTTAAATGTTCATAATAAAACTATCTATATGAAGAGCCTGAAGCTTAGCCTTAATGCCAAGGCTCTAAAAACAACTCCTGCATTAAAAAGTATTACGCATTTTGTAATCGAAACCCTTTAGCATTGCATATACAGTTGTGTTCAAAAGTTTACATACATTCATCATAGACATGAATATCATAGTGCGTTTGGGCTTATTTGAACTGTTCATTTTCTGGGGTAAAATGATTGTACAGCATTCATCTTCAATGAAACAAGAATTGGGTGCACAAGTTTTAAATTATTTTGGATTTTCTCAAATCCACACAGGGTCAAAAGTATACCAATATTTGGTTAAATGTCCCTTAGCAAGTTGCACCTTGACCCGATGCTTTTAGTAGCCAAGCAAACAAGCTTCTGGCATAATTCTGGTGGGATATTTGATCACTCTTCTTGGCAGAACTGGTAGAGTTTATGTAAATGAGCTAGTTTCCTGGCACGGGCTGGGCTTTTAAGTATAGTCCACACAAGGTTAAGGTCAGGGCTTTGGGACGGTTATTCCAGCAGCTTAATGTTAGCCTGCTTTATCCATTCCAAAACCAGTTCTGATGTATGTTTGGGATCATTGTCCTGTTGGAACACCCAACTGGGTCCAAGTTTCAGCCATTTAACTGTTGAGTCTGAGGTGAAGTTGAAAAATTTGGAGGTAGTCCTCCTTCACTTTGTGCAATGTACAGTACCAGTGGCAGCAAAACAGCCCCAGAGGGGTGCTGCCACTACCATACTGTACTTGACAGCTGTTACAGTGTTCTTAGGTTTAAAAGCCTAAACCTTTATTCCTCCAAACTTACTTCTTGTCAGTGTGGCCAAATAGCTCAGTCTTTGTCTCATCTGACCATAAAACTTTTCTCCAGAAGACATTTGGCTTGTCCATGTGGGCAAATTTCAGTCAAGCTTGAAGGTTAGGGTAACTTTTGACCACAGCTGACTTTTTTCTTGTCTGCTTTATATGGACTGCCTGTACTATGACTTCAGCTGTCATAGTTGTATTTTTTTGTTCTTTTTCCCCGTATATTGTTTGTGTTCATATAAAGGTTAAAAAATAAATAATGAGGCAGCAACAACCATGAACCCATTACTGTAACTCCTGGTCTGACTAATAGGTAAACTGTATGAGGAAATACAGTACTGTGATGTGTGAAATAGTACATGACTTTAAACTACATTATATAGGTAGCCATCTTGACAGTGCCCATGAACAGTTATTTTAAAGTCCTTGTGTAAATGAACAGTCAGAGAGACAAGATTTTTATGGTCTTCAGGATATAAAAAGTACATTTAGTGAAATTCAATTAAAACAAACCCGCTCTAAAAGTCTGGTGATTTTTGCCACAAAATAAGCTTTAAAAAATCTTTTGTCTGCAAGTTATACCTTTATTATGTGTGCACAAAGTTCCATTTCATTTCATTAATGAGTACTGACACGATTAATGCTTCTGGCTCATCCATGGATGTTGGCTGCTTTTGATGCTTTCTCTGTCAAAATGATGCCACACACTGCTTCAGTAATATTGAAGCTCGGCGCTCTGGGGAGGCCAATCAATGACTGACAGTGTTCCACTGTTTCTATCTAGGTATGCTTTTACTGCACTGGCAGTGTGTTTGACCACTGCCATGCTGAAAAATTAAGCTGCTGCCAATCAAATGCTTTCCAGATGGTATTGCATGGGTTATCAAAATGTGTCTGTACTTTTCTGTTTTCATTAATTTTCATCCCCAACACCACTGACTGAAATGCAGCCCCACACCATGCTAGAGCCTCCATCTGTTTTACAGATGGCTGCAGACACTCACTGTTGTACCTCTCTCCTGACTTCCTCTGTACATACTGATGATGATTTGCACCAAAACCTTCAAATGTGGACTTAAGCCCTGTTGCCACTTATTTTCAGTCCAGTTCTTGCATAATTTGGCATAACTCAGCCTTTTCTTCCTGTTTCCCATCCTTAAGGATGGCTTCTTGACAGCTCCCCTTCCACTGAGACCATTGCTGAAGAGACTTTGGCAAACAGTGAATGGATCAACTGAAAGGCCAGATGCATCTTTCTGGTCTTGTGTCAGGTGTTAACTAGATTTTTCCTATTTCTTAAGGATGTTACTTTCACATACTGTTCATCTGTTGTTGATAGTTTTTCTTCCACTTGTCCAGTTTCTTCAGATTTTTACTCACTACACACCATGCTGAGAAAATACAAGTTTTTATTCCTGTCAAACTGTTTTATTGTTGGCATCTTATGTAGACTCAACTGAATCAATGGGAACAAATTACTAGTAACAAAGTGCTTAAAGAGACAGTTTAAAATGGGTTCTTTGTTATGTGTAGCTACAACACAGGTTCATCCTTTTAGGTAGGTGCCTTTGTTATGCTTGAATGTTTCATAGGTCAGTATTTTGCCATGTGTAATTTGAGAAGCCATCATTGTAACAGTATATACAGAAAAGGTCTCTGAACCAATCACTGTTGTGTGAGACTGTGAATGCGAATCTTGTTTTCTCAAGCTAAGTTCTCCAAACCCGAGAGGGAAAGAAGTCTGTAAGAAGCATCTGTGTGATACATGTTCTATCAGTGTGCTCTCAAGCTGCCCTGCCAACACTCATGCCAGGGGCCACGCTCCTCCTCTTCATCACACTAGTGTGAATCTCCCTGAGCTTGTTTACCATGAAGCCTTCATCCTTTTCAGTCTCTGCCAAATGTGATGTTGGTGCTAACCTCAAAGCGAGCCAGATATGCCCTTCAGCCAGAGGTCTGGCTGCCTGCTTCTGTAGTGTATGAGGTGGTTTGTGTACCTTGGGCTCTGGTTTCCCCGTCATTTTCTTGAGCAGCTCGTGGAGGTGTGGCCAGTTGCCCTGGGAGTACCAGCCGGGTTTGTCCAGTGATGGCAGCCCCTCGCTCTCCTCCACGTCATTCACTGCACAAGCAAAAACAGGGTAATACAACACAGTCGCAACAGTTTGACCAACAAGCCAGCTGCTGCAGGAGCAGACACACCACAAACCTCCAGTCACTCAGCAAGAAACCACACCACTACACCACTCTCCCACACAACCAACAAGGAAACACAGTGGTACATGCACAGTGTCATTTTTATTAACACGGACACTATTAATATTCAAATGAAAACTCAAAACTTGTGAAAAGGGTCAGAAGCCCTGCAGGGAATTAAAGGATAAATTTCAGCAGTTGTGAAAGAAAAGAATAGGGACGCACAAACTGTATACATAAAATGTTAGACTCGACTCTAATTTCTGCTCTTTTTTAAAAATTGCTATATGATTTCACCTTCACCAAGTCTTAAAACTCATTTAACCTTTTAACCTTCTGAGGTCTAAGTCATCATAGGCTGCAATCCCAACACTACCCAAACGCTATACTTTGAAGAAGGCCGGAAAGGACTAGGGCCCCGCCTCCAGCCCGTGCTGAGGGGGCTGGCCTCTGGGGGGGCTGGCTTCCCATTGCCTCGGGTTCTCTGAGGCTCTTGACCCGCAGCTGGGGGAGCTCCCTCTGGGGCCTCTCTGTGCCTTCTGCTGGGGTGGGCATGTGGTTGTCACTGGAATGTATGGCCATGGGTCTTCAATGCTCCTGGGGGGGCTGCGGGTGGCCGGGTCTCCTGGGTCTTTCCCTATCTGCCTCTGGCTTCTGGTGGGCATTGCTGCAGCTTCCTGCCCTCATTATTAAGTACATTTCATTACAGAGACACACACATTCACACTCTTACTCACGCAAAAAAAACCACACAACACAAGTTGTTGGTTTGTGTAGCCATTTTTTTTTTCACACATTTGTTTTTTCCAGGTACTGTTTGTTTTTTGTATGCTTTTTCTTCTTTTTTGTTTTTAACAGGTGCAGCAGTTGATGTGGTTTTCTACTTGTGGTCTGTCCTCTCTGTCCCCTTTTTCTTTTCTTTTTTTTCTTTCTTGCTTTTTTTCCCAGCCTGTCATCTCCAGCATTACTACAAAACATATACATGTATGTGAAAAATAACAAATAAATAAATAAAAGGAAATAAAAAACACTAACAAGCTCATCTTGGAAGAGCAAATATGTTTGGTACAACTGTTCATTCAGATCAGATGTAAAAAAAAAAGAGACATATTCTGATCACCCAGGGTTAGAGTTAGGGTTTACGTTGGTGATGATGACTTGATGGTTAAAATTCCCTGCCATCAATCTGGCAAGATTCACTTCTCTTTAAATGTTCAGGGTTAGGGTTAACCTTAACCTTGAACTGATTCTGTCAGAGCATATAGATTTAATAACGTGTAGTTTTTCGTGTTTCGTAGCCGGTTTCATTTGCAGGCAGCAAAGTGAGCACATGTGAGCTGCTGTTGATGCATACTGCATTCCAGCAGCCATTACCTCAGCTCAGCAGTGGAGGGGAAAACCAGACCGTGAGTGAAAGCAGAGCAGTGAAGACTGGTGCGTTTAGACGCAGCCGTGCCCCTCTTATTTCAGTCCAACTCCAACATACACCACGTGTCGGCCGAGATGTCTTCCAAAACCGCACACTTACCCTCTGAAAAAGTTGGAGCCGTGCATTCAGCCATGCAAAACACCCAGTCATTCTCAGCGCACAGCGCCTGTGAAGAATGACTAAGGGTTTTCCCGTGGTTGGCTACATGTCTTATGTTTGCACAGAAACAAAGCCATTCAGTGAAACCTGTTCAGCGGATTCCAACTGAGAATCAAAGTGCAGTTTCTTCTCGAGAAACTGTTTGTGCAACTAATAAGCAAAAATGTAATTGAAATACAAATGTGTAATGTGCAGCATTTCAGCTAACTGGAGTACAATCACACAACCCACCTTATGATGTGTGAATGAAAATGATTTTGTCGTACAGTGAGTCTCAGCCATTTATGCTTTTATTATTGCTGGATGCCAGTGGGTCACTGCCATCCTTCACTCAGGCTCAAAGTTGAGATAAGCTAAAAACACATTTAACATTTTAAGAGAGGTGAAGAAGAAAGAGCAGCCAGGGTGAAGTGGGTGGAGGGAAGGTGTACGAGATGTTTGTAGACTCTGGAGGTGGCAGAGTTGAAGATGCTAAGATTTTCATTGGGAATGATAAGAATAACAGATATATTGGAGAAAGGATGGAGGAAAAGAGGAAGAGCACAGAGGAGGTTCATGGATGTAGTGAAGGAGGACATGCAGAGGGTTGGTGTGACAAAGGAGGATGGGAAATGGAGGCAGATGATCTGCTGTGGTGACCCCTAAAGGGAGCGACCAAAAAAAGAAAATTATCATATTGTTCTTGGCAGATCCTCTCAATTTTTGCCAGATTGGATGAGAAGCACCTGTGAGTAGGTCTTCCCACTGATGTTCTATGTGGTTAATAACTGACTTTGGCTGGGCCCCTTAATTATAATGCTGAAGCCACTCCCATTTATTTGTGGTTATCATGCTTAAAGGTTTCTTTCTGGACCTTTCCTTTATGTTCTCTCAAGTCTCTGTCTCTGCTGCCGAAAGGCACCCCATAACGATGGGGTGCCACGATGCCACCACCACACTCCACCGTAGGGATGCTTTAAGGAGAAATGCTATTTGGAGTTTTACAAAAAAAGTCCAAGTTTGTGTTTCAACAGACCAGAGAATTTTTTTGCATTTATTAAACTCCAAACATTATCTGAAAAGCATCCTTCAGCCACTCCGCCATAATGTCTGTTTGAAGTGCTGCTGAAATGGTGAATCCTCTAACAGTGGACGATGTTCTGCTACGATGATTGTTAGGTTCCCTGTAAACTCAGTGACCACGAAACACCGTTTGTTTTGGTTTCTCCAAACCAATTATTGAGGTCAATGTTATTCCTTGAAGCCTCTCTAAACTATGTCCTTAGCCCACTTTCTCACAGGATAGTTAAAGCTAAGTGAATACTGACTTTAGGAAAATGTAACATGCAAAAAGAAAAGGGGTGAACAGTTTCTGAAGCTACTGTATAAAACTTATTAACTTTCTGCAGTAAGTCGTCCTATAGACTGGACTTTAAATGTGACATACCTTCCTTGGCTGTTCGAATAAACAGACTCCTTTCTGTGAAGCAGGTAGTTGGCCAGGCAGTGGCCTTTAAGTTGATTCACTGCTACTAAAGACCAGCAGCAGCAGAATGATAAAAAAAACAAAAAAACCCTCACGCTCACTGATAAAACAACAATGTTCCACAGAGTAAGCTTAAACTGAGGTCAAATATGCTATAAATATTATGACAGGAGAGAAACAACAGAAAGAGGGATGAGCACCTGAACATGTGGGGCGCACACACTCAGCTGCAAGGACGCTGGACTGTGAAAGCGATGGGAATGAGTGGTATGTGGTTTGGATTCAGAAAAGTGCAAACAGTGCCGCTGAGATATGCAGCAGCTGTGAAGATGTTCTGTTTATGTACCGCCTTTTTTCTGATGTTACTGGTGACGTTTTTTACAGTTTTCAGTGTCATTTTATATGTGACACTTTCAGTTTCTTGTTCATTTGTCCCATCACGGTCAAGCTGAGATAATATCTCAAGTTGATTTAAATTGTTGAATTTGTACTTTACACTGCATAAAAAGTGGGTTTTTCGACAGTTTCTTGTATGTAATATTGCCGCGCGCCTTGATCTTTAGGGCTCTCAGCAGGAGGCTTTGGCCAGAACAGTAAACTGTAGGGAAACTGCCGTGGACTCTGTGTCAGTGCTCCCTCAGCTCCCCCCTCTCCTCAGGTCTGGCTCTCATATGTAAAGGAGGTTTCTGTGAGTCATACAAATGCAAAGCAAGTGCTCACCAGGGGTCACCAGTAGAGGGGTGGCTGTAGCTCAGTAGGTAGAGCAGGTCACCTACTGATCGGAAGGTCAGTGGTTCGATTCCTGGTTACTCCGGGCTACATGCCAATGTATCCTTGGGCAAGATACTTAACCCCAAGTTGCTCTCCGACCGTCCCGTCGGAGTATGAATGTGTGTGAATGTTAGCTAATTAAAAGCACTTAGCTTAGTAAACATGGAAGTGCTTGTATGAATGGGAGTGCATGGGTGAATGTAAAACGTGTTGTATAAGCGCTTTGAGTGGTCTGACTGAGTAGAAAAGCGCTATATAAGAGCTAGTCCATTTACCAATACTCACCAGTGGTCTACCCCTCCCAACAGTTGTAAGCAGCATATTTTTATTTTGAGATATATGTAATCAAATTTACATCATCATCTTTTAAGCTTTTTTCCATTTCAATGTGACTACACATAAATTATACAGCGGAACATTCAAACAAGACTAAACTCAGAAGAAGTCATTCTATTTTATAAATTAGTATTATCTAGTTGGAAATATACTTTTGGACGTTTTCAGCTTTTGTCCCTTTTTCCAATAAGTCTGTGAGCTTCTGTCTGTGAGCTTCTGTCTGTGAGCCTTTGTCATGGAGTTTTTTGTGAACCCTGAACTTTAGTGGACTGAGGGAGATAAACAAAGGCTATAACCTGATTTTGGTGACACCACAAGCATTATTTTCATTGAAAAGCAAACTCAGTTTTCAGTCTAATTCACTGTAATAAAAAGTCTGTCACACCATCATCCTCTCCTGTGCAGTGGCTTCTCAGCTAGCATTGAACATTCAGACAACATCCCATGAACACTGCTATAAACGTTCAGTGAATGTTCACATGCATTAATGACATTAAAGACTACCAAGGCAGATGTAATAAGAAAACATATAAACATATAAAACATATAAACTTATATAAATAAAATATATTTATTTTATTATATTTTATTTATATATATTATATATATAAACTAAAAATCAGAAACAAAGCAGCAGTATTCAATGTGTGGAGGAGAGAAGAACTTAAAATGTTTTTACTCTTATTTATTTTCACCTTTATTTTCCACAGACTGTGTTCGCCTCACAACGCGAGTGTGAGTGTTCCTAATGTGTGGACCGTGATATAATTGTGTGTAAGTATCTATTGGTGTTGTTTGTTTGTGTGTTTTTTGCCTGAAAATGTTTATGTATGCACTGTGTTTATGCTCTTTATTTACAATGTACACAAATGTTTTCCAGCTTCTTGTTAAACCTACAGACGGTCCGCCGCAGCATCTGCTACAGTCAGCCTCACGTTCAGGGAAAGGCGGCAGCCATTAAAAATCCTGCCCGGTGACGTGCAAGAAGGAAGCCGGTAAGACGTGTTGGATTGTTTTGTTGGTCTGCTGTATTTGTGTAGTTAGCTTGGAAATGCAGTTTTATTTTTGGGAAATATTACTTATTGTTTTTTTTAACTTTATATAAAATCTGGCTTCTTTTGAACAACCCAAAATGTCTATAAAAAGATGATTCAGTGAAGGTGAAAATAATTAACATTCAATGTTTATAGTTTCAGCAGCTGTAACATTTTGGGACCTAAAAGATACAAAGTGTATAATCATTTTAAAGGTGCCTCAAGGGTTAATGACCAAAATCACTGAAGTACTTTTATCAGTGTTACATTTTTTCAAAGTACTTGTTCATTTGTCTTTTATTCACAGGATGCAGGAGTTGGTACTTTGTCAGATAACCATTGTTTCTGATGACAAAGATGGGCTGATAAATTTTTTTTTTTTGCATTCAGGGTCTTATCTGCTATGTGTGCATTCAAAGTCAAGAGACTCAAACTTTCAGTGTAGTTTCCTGATTTTTCACAATATTTCATATAGTTTCATAATGACTTAATGTGTGCTCTGTGTCAACAGCTGCTGGAGGCGAGGACGAGTGTCCTGGCAGTGAAGGAGGTTGCCTTCTGGGACGGTGTCACCACTGACCTCATGTTGGATGAGGAGGATGGCGTCTCAGAGGGCGTATCGGGCTGGATTAAGACCCCCAAGCTTCCCCAGCCAGGAGCTCAGTGACCTCTGAGCCAAACTGCAAGACAGACTAGAAGCTCACCCTAAATACAACGCCGTGCACCATAAGTGTTTGTATGCTGGACCATGCTCTGAGAGAAAGCTGCCACCACATGGCCCAGAAGTAGCAAAGCATTATATGTCATAATGTTTTTGTTTTCTTTATATATATATATATATATATATATTTGGATTATATGATGTGTGTGTGTGTGTGTGTGTGTGTGTGTGTGTGTGTGTGTGTGTGCATATTGCTTTGTAAATAAAAAAAAAAAAAAGAAATTCAAACTTGTGCCTCACAATTTGTTTCTCTTAATTGAATTCCTTTTAGTTGAGGTTATTAGCATGGCATGAATACAACATAACATACAAGGTATATCACAGAAATAATAATTAAAAATAATTTTTATTACTGGGTTATTATTTATTAGGGAGGGGCTTACCCAGACCTGTCTTTATAAAGGCCAATGGGGGACAGATCTACCAACCAATCACATGTGAGTGCTGAACTGTGATGGCATTTTTTTCATCCAATGACTGAGAAGCCACGTGGGTCTCTAGCCGCTGCTTCGGCTTGCAGCGCTGCTATTCATATGTAAAGTAGAGGCGTTAACACCTCCCGCTGGCCGGCTCCCCCGTACCTTTACCCCCTGCTGCTTCTGGTGGTACGTAAACGACCATATCCGTCTCAGGCGAACGAAAATGCGCATCCCCGTATGCTGACGAAAGCTGCCGTTTACTAGCGGCGCCCGCGTCAGTATACGGGGTCGAATATGCTTCTTTTCGTGCAGTGTTATAGCTTTTCACTGTAAGCTTAAATAGGGTCCCAAAGAGATGTCAGTGCAAGTGAGGAAGGCCATCATTAGGCTGAAAACCCAAAATAGATGGCAAAAGAGTGGCCAAATCCATCAAATTAATTTGGTATTATGAATGGACTAGTTCTTCTATAGTGCGTTTCTACTCTTACTGAGCACTCAAAGTGCTTTTACTGTCTACCATTCACACACATTCATATTCCAATGCTTGCATCAGAGAGCAACTTGGGGTTCAGTATCTTGCCAAGGATACTTTGGCATGCGGCCCAGAGCAGCCAGGAATTGAACTGCCAACCTTCTGATTAGTAGGTGACCTGCTCTACCTCCTGAACTACAGCCACCCATAAAAAGAAGGAATGTATTGATCAGCTCAGCAATACCAAAAGGCCTTCAAGACCACAGAAGACAACTGAATTGCGTGATGATAGAATTCCCTCTGTGGTTAAGAAAAACAGCATCTAACCAAGCCAAGAACACTCTCGAGGAAGTAGGTATATCATTGTCAAAGTCTACAATGAACAAACAGCTTCACAAATGTAAATACAACAACGTGCACTCAAGAACACGAAAGGCAGATTAGAAAACATCTAAGAGCCTGCACAGTTCTGATAAATCTGGACAGATAAAACCCAGATTAACCCAGAATGATGGGAAGAGAAAAGTATGGAGAAGGAGAGAAACAGCTCTTGAGCTGAAGAATACCACATCATCTGTCAAACATGGCGGAGGCAGTGTTATGGCATGGGCATGCATGATAGAAGTAACAGGATAAATGGTGAAATTTACAGGGCTAAACTCAGATTCAGTCAAATGCCGCAAAACTGATTGGATAGCGGTCTACAGTGCAAAAGCAAAGCAAAGCATACTGACGAACAAACCCAAGAGTTCATCAAAGCAAAGAAATGGGATATTCTCCAATTTTCACGTCAGTCAGCTGATCTCGACTCTCGAATAGAGTATGCTTTTCAGTTACTGAAGACAAAACTGAAGGCAGAGAAAACATGTAGTAACTGAAGGCAACTGCAGTGAAGGCCTAGCAGAGCATGTCAAGTGAGGAAACACCATTCGGTGATGTCCATGGACTCTAGACTTCAGGCAGTCATTGAGTACAAAGGATTTTTCATCTCAGTATTAAAAACAATATTTATATTTAAAATTATGTTAGTTTGTCCAATTACTTTTGAGCCTCTAGAGTTTTACTTTTGAGTTACACAGAACTGCTGCATCAGAGGGGTAGTGGGAACAGTGTGTGCACTGCAAGTCAAAGTACCATAAATGATGATTTTACATACAGAGCATATGAGTGGATGGAGTATGATGCACTTTTATGGATTAAACTGGTCCCACCTTTATATCTACAGCAGTAAAATACAACCGTCACACCTTTAATATGAAACATGCTGTAAAAGTGCCATTGCTGCCATAATTTTTACTTGAAGCGGTTTTCTTTCATATTGGACAGATCTCAAAAAAATTTAAAGCCCATACTTCATTTCAAAAAGTACAAACACAGCACATCAAATGCTGCAAGTGAAAAATTAGTTTCTAAAACTGTTCTGAAAAATGTGCGCTCATCTGGAATCTGATTCCTGCAACGTGTTTCAAAAGGCATAGGATCGTGTCTATGAACATGATGCTTCACCTCTTCATTTAAATTCAAAGCTGATTGGTCAGACCAGAGGACTGTTAGGTTGCCAGGAACGCAGCTTTTTGACCATGACCCTAAGTACACTATCCAGGTACTTGTAGAGTACTTTTATGTAGCATTACCTTATAGTGTGGACACAGTACTGTAATCAAAAAAGTGAGTGTAAGTATTAAAGTCTGCAGATGCTATTTGGGTGTAGAAGAAAAGCAGAAGGATACAAGCGCCACACAGAAAAGCCCCAGATAGCAATTAAATTAGCAGAAGTGGAGGTTCTCCTAAAACAAATCATTTATGAGCTGATAATCAGCTCTGTGTACTCACCATTATGACAATGAAAGCATGCGTGGTTAAAGTTTTTAGCTCTACCGTAATAAATCTAAAGTCAACTGTTCTTAATAAACTTTATTGGCTAATAAAAAAGAGAATATATCAAGGGTGCAGAATAAGCAATGATTCCAGTTTAAAAAAAAAGAAAAGAATGGAGGCCAGATGCTGATGCTGGTTCTGCCAACGTGGCAAAGCTAAGGTCGGAGGAAGAGAATATTTCAGTAAGTGGATCATCCCGTCTTCACACATAATGCATCCCCAGTGTTCTTGCTGGCAGCAAGAACACTGGGGATGTAGGGAGCATACCAGCTACCCCTATTCCAGGACACACCTTCACCACCAGCATCTAGGAACAGATGTCTGGGGTTGGGGAGAGATGGCAAGCTGCCTGGAAAGGTAAGAGAAGTTATGTGGAAGCCGCTGATACTGCTTTGGCTAAGAGGATGCACAGCTGTTTGAAATCTTCTCATTAAATTTAAAAGCAGCTGGACTAACCTCTAATTCGCCACAATACACTACTAAAATAATACAAGTATTGTAAATGCCTCAGAGGATCAGTGCATTCAAATTCCAAATGCGGACATTTCTGATCTTATGCACGCAGGTTTAATCACCAAGTGGTTAGTGAAGTTCTGCCGTGAAGCTCTGAGCTGAGCGTTTTGCCTGTCGCCGTCCTGGTGTTTTGAAACCTAGCGTGAGGAGTGAGGGGCGTGGTTTATCCTCTTGACTCTAATAAGGACCATAACTTACAAAAAGTACTTGTAAAGTACAGTATGACCTGAAATTAGTGACTGAGCATATAAACTCATCAGGAACGTGTTTACTGAGCAATGGAGTTGAGACCTGTTTTCCCATATGCTTCTATAGAACAAGAGGATTCTTCCTCTGATAGGGAAAAAAATGCAGATGATAAATTTGTACTCCATCTTCTTGCTCAAACATGGTCACTCCTCGCACCAAATAAAATCAACATGGCATAAAAGCTTCAGAATATGCAGTCCAAAACCAATGGGTTTGTCCATATTTTAAATACACTTTGTCATTTGAACACTAAACATGAGCCAAACCATAGTTTAGTTTGATCCAGACCATGGCCACCTCTTTTAGTCAAACTAACACTTTATCCAGGGGAGGTTTTTCATCCATCCATCTGTCCATCTTCTTCCACTTATCCAGAGCCAGGTCGTGGGGGCAGCAGCCTAAGCAGAGAAACCCAGACCTCCATCTCACCAGTCACCTCCTCCAGCTTATTCAGCAGGCCAGCCAAGAAATGTTATCTCTCCAGCATGTCTTGGGCCTAATCCAGGGCCTTTACCCAGTAGGACATGCCTGGAACACCTTACCGAGGACATCACCTCCTGCGGCTGGTGGGCCTACAGGAGGATGGGTCCATGTCTCCTCCTCAGGCAGCACGAGGCCCAGCCACCAGGCACTCTCCCTCGAGCACTCTCCCCAGACCTGGACCCAGGGTGGGGCAGCCAGTAACCCTATCCTGGGCAGGGTAACCATTCCCTTAGTCTTTCTCTTATAGGGGTCATCCAAGGAGGTTTTGACACCTGTAATTAAACTTTGGCTTAAACTGAAAAGTTAAAAAAAAACCCACACCCAATAAGTTAGGTGTTAATGAGCACTCATTTACACTCGCGCATGTAGCGATGGTAAGTTTACACAACACTGTTTCTTAATAAACATCCGTAGATCAGCCTCCAAACCAACCATTGGACTGTAAGGTTGTTGATGCACTTGCTAAGTATAGCTGCACAACACTGGTGGTGAGAACAATGATGCCTGTGATAAAACCACAACGGCTAGATTTTAGTGGTTATTAACAGTCTTGTTTCATGGTTATGTAATCGAAAAGATGCTACCAACACCAGTTTGGTGTCCAGTGTGGTAAAGTCAACATATTCAGTGGTAGATGTACAGCAGCATTTACACAATATACAACATAACAAACAAGAACAATCTAACTGCAGAAGGATGTTTTGTATTTGTTGATTTAAAAATATTTTTTTGTATTACTTTTTATGATGGTACTCCTGTAATATAATGTAATAGATTATTATTTATTATTATTATTATATATAAATTGTAATAATCTTGTAATGTAACAAGTTACTTTTAAAGGTTTTGATGCCCAGCACTGTTCCAACAGTACAAACAAATAGCTTTTAGCCTAACGTTGACATCATCTTAGGTTAAATGAAATTACCGATAAAGTGCAGTGACACATGAATGTGGCAGTCGTTTACTCACCAAGGGTTCTAAAGGGCCTCTGTTGGGGCACCAAAGAGAAGAATCCTGGTTTAAGGGCATTTGTGATGATGATGTCAAACAGCTCCTCAAAGTCCTTCCTGTAACAGCCACAGAAACAACATTAGCTTCTGTGACAGGCCCCTTGCCTGCTGTGCAAAGGACGATTCCTGGAAAGCATCCAAATACACAAGCGCACACTGTGAGGCTGAGTGAGGCTAAACAGTCAGTACAGATGATGGAAAACACAGAGCAATAAACAGTGAAGGAAAAGTCAGACTAAAGTAAACACAGGCCTATACTCATGAAGGCTTCAGTGTTTCTGAGGAAGAATCTTCCTTGTAAGGTGCCAAGCAAACAGTGGCCTCGTGAAGCACGAGAAAGTTCTTAATGGGAAATATGTAAACCAGTAACTCTGAAGCATAGAAGTATTGACTGCAGCCAGGTATGCCAAGTTTTTAATGCTTCACAATAAAACTGCTCATTATGGTATTGTACAGGATACTCAAATTGTGACAAAATGAGTTTTCTACACATTTTAACACTTAATTGAGGACTTTTTTAGACCATTTCTCACATTCACTGTCAAAGACAGTACAAGTAGAACATATTAAAGAAAATCAAAATCCCAGAATGGAGTGCAAGTGAAACTATATCAAATCCAGAGCACCTTTTGCTTCTACACTGCCCTAAGTCCACTTACTGGGGGTTGCAGGTAGAGCCCAACCAATTTATCTGCAGGCCAATATTATCAGCTGATATTAGATATTTGCCAAACTATCAGTATCACAATTTTAAAGTAAAGAAGAGACATAACTAAAAGTTTAAAAGAAGACTGGATGGATGAATTTGCAGTTTCTCACACTAACTCTGAAGTGGGGATAACAAGTATAGCTGTAAAACGCACGTTGTTACTGGAGACTGACTTTTTGGGCTGAGTTGGCTCAGTGACCAGAGATCGCAAAGGAAAGATGCCAAAGTGTCGTATGTTAACCCGATGCAACAAGCTAGTAAAATACTTCTTGTGAGAGACTTTGGCCTACTTCAAAATAGTGCAGCTGAATACAAAACACCTTTTGTTAGACTGTGTGAAGAGTGGAGCTCAATTAACAACCTGGAATGCTGCCTCAACTCTGTAGTGGTCAGTTGATTGAGGGACCGCCATCTCCAATTGTTCAGACTGACAAGAGGAGTTGCCCATTGACTGAGATGGAGTCTGCCATCATTAAGGTTTCTGTTTGGGGTTTTGTTGTGTGTTTTTTCTCTATAATTTCTAGACATTAGATCTTGGGAATATAAACCCTCTAGTTGGAATACAGGGACCAGGTTACATCAAAGTTCCTTTCACAATGTCTCTGGTTGAATTACAAATTCAATTCAATTCAATTTTATTTATATAGCGTCAAATCACAACAAACAGTCGCCTCAAGGCGTTTTATATTGTAAGGTAAAGACCCTACAATAATTACAGAGAAAACCCAACAGTCAAAATGACCCCCTGTGAGCAGCACTTGGCGACAGTGGGAAGGAAAAACTCCCTTTAACAGGAAGAAACCTCCAGCAGAACCAGGCTCAGGGAGGGGCAGTCATCTGCCACGACCGGCTGGCTGAGGGGAGAGAGACAGGACACACTGTGTAAGACACACTGTGGAAGAGAGCCAGAGATTAATAATAATTGATGATTAAATACAAAGTGGGGTATAAACAGAGTAAAAAGAAGTGAATGAAAAGAAATACTCAGTGCATCATGGGAACCCCCCCCAGCAGACTAGGCCTATAGCAGCATAACTAAGGGATGGTTCAGGGTCACCTGATCCAGCCCTAACTATAAGCTTGATCAAAAAGGAAAGTTTTAAGCCTAATCTTAAAAATAGAGAGGGTGTCTGTCTCCTGAATCCAAGCTGGGAGCTGGTTCCACAGAAGAGGGGCCTGAAAGCTGAAGGCTCTGCCTCCCATTCTACTCTTAAGTATCCGAGGAACCACAAGTAAGCCAGCAGTCTGAGAGCAAAGTGCTCTATTGGGGTGATATGGTACTATGAGGTCTTTGAGATAAGATGGGGCCTGATTATTCAAGACCTTGTAGGTGAGGAGAAGGATTTTAAATTCTATTCTAGATTTAACAGGGAGCCAATGAAGAGAAGCCAATATGGGAGAAATCTGCTCTCTCTTTCTAGTCCCTGTCAGTACTCTAGCTGCAGCATTTTGGATCAGTTGAAGGCTTTTCAGGGAGCTTTTAGGACAGCCTGATAATAATGAATTACAATAGTCCAGCCTACAAGTAATAAGTAAATAGCTTTTCAGCATCAGTCTGAGACAGGATGTTTCTAATTTTAAAGAAACTGCGCAAATGCAAAAATTAGTCTAGTGAGGCTAAAACTTTTGTTTTGAGATGCTGCAATGTAATAAAAGATATCTTGAAGATAAATTATCTTTCACTTTTATTACTTTATCAGAAAAGAAGCTAAAAAGATCAGTGGACTTAACAGCTAGATAATTCAGTGTTTTTCAACCTTTTTTGAGCCGAGGTACATTTTTTTCATCGAAAAAATCACGAGGCACACCACCAGCCAAAAATGTTAAAAAATGATACTCTGTATCCTGTATTAACAATATAGTCATTCTTATCAAAGTGTCTTGAATAGGAATCAAATAAACACAAAAAAGAACTTTATCATATAATATATATCTTTCAAATATGTTCGCGGAGTTACGGCAACAATTACCGTAATAACACCACAGTAATACCCTATGTTGGTTGTGAAGTGCAGTTTCTCAGCTTTCAGAAACTGTTTGAATTTTTCCGATAGGTCGCGTTATTACGGTAATTCAAAGTTCCTTTGATCAGCCGCCTCTGGCTCTGTGCTAACCAGCTGTTCGGCTAGCAGGGTTATAATAAGTATGCTGTGTGAGCGTTTCAGATGGCTCCATGTTGCAAAACTACCGCTGCAAACTGTCGGTCTGTGCATTCAACCGGTGTTTTGAACACCTCCAGTTTCTTACTGTCGGGTTTTAAAAATGATTGTGGTGAAGGAGTCGTTCTCATACCTACGCTAGTGACCACACTCCCTGGCCAATCAGTGGCATGCTGTCCTCAGCGTCATATTTTTGGATCGCCTCGGATCGCTTAGAACCTCGGGTGAGTGAGTACGGAAAAAGGACCGGCAAAGTGTTCCTGATTCTAATGGAGATGCCGTCAAATCGCGGCGAGTCGTTCCGTATGGAAACGTGGCTTAACTCTCTTGTCTCTCTTGCTGCTGTCTAGTCTAGTGATATGGAAGAATATTACATGATTATGCTCCAGTCACTACTACAGCACAGACACTCGTGGCATATTAGGTGAAATTGATTATTTCCCACGGCACACTGGTTGAAAAACACTGAGATAATTAATAAATGCTGCTATTCTCCTGGGAAAAAAACACACCTTCATCCAGTTGTACCAAGCAGTAATTCCTGCTTCTCTGGACAGGTTGTTTGATGTTGTTTGTACTCTCCTGTTGGACAGGGCTCGCTTTGCCGTGCTGTTTCTGACAGCCTCCTTTGCCACAGTACAGCAACTGTGGGCCAGTGACGAATTTCTCTTGAAGAGGATGGGGCGCATGATGGAATAGGAGCCTCCCCGTCTTTAACACTCAAGTGCTGACATGATGCACTAACGCTGACTGTTTCCTCTGAACAACACGTGAGTCACAAACTTTAAGAAAAACAGGAAGTATTTTAAACCCGACCATCTCAGTCAGCACAACACACTCCTCCATACACCACTTCCGACAAGATAAAGCCGGCCTAATTTCTTCTTGGCATGTCCCACTGGGAGGAGGCCCCAGGACAAACCTAGGAGTCACTGGCCTTGCCCCCCACCCCACCCCACCCCTGGATGAGCTCCAAGAGATGACTGGGTTGAAGGAAGTGTGGCGGGCTTCTCTGCTTAAACTGCTGCCCCCATGACCTGAACCCGGATAAGTAGCAGAAAATGGATGGATGGGTGAAAGCATCACATCATAAATCTGAATCCCCTGACCTTGTACAGGAACATTATGCCAAACACACATCCTCAGCCAGGACTCTGACTGCTATGGCTATTCTGGGGATCACAGGAACAGAGGTGAGGGGAGGGCATCCAAAAAACAGAAAACAGCTTTAACTTGACCTCCTTTGCCCCCCTGAGAGAACAATCAGCTTTGAGCATGGAAACTGAAAAAGCAGACCATCAGCAAGGCCAGAGAAGACTATAACGCCAAACAAGAACATGAAGGGGTCATGTTTGACCAAACACAGCAGCAACATGGACACTGCGTTGTTTCAAGGCCCTGTGTTGCTGCTTGATTGAGTGTGAAACTGGGCTTAGGCTACAAAAATAAGCCTAAACCACACTGTGCACTCTGCAGACACGTGGAAGCTGATAATGCACAAAGCCAGTGAACCGCAAAAAGCCAGCTTGAACAGTAACCCCACCACCATAACTATACAGACAGAGCTCATCCATGTCCTGCCTTGGAGGAGGAAACAATCTATGGTTTTCCATGGAGTTTCCATTGAAGGTGCCTCCTTGCCAATTCTGTTTGCTAGCAAACCAGCGGCGGTTTGAGCTGAACAGGTAAATCATCATTTAGCTTCTTTACTCCTTTATGATATGCTTCTGTATTCTGTTCAAACTCTTTTTTTTAGCTGTTTTTAATATATAGCCATTCTGGATATTTGTTGTGCTGTCACCCAGGGGACGGAACAATGAATTTTCACTCAGTGTAATGTTACAGTTTCTATTTGATTCAAATGTTTCGCCTAAAAAGAGTAAGGATGTGAAATTAAATAATACTAATGTATTTTATTTTTGAAGTCATCTAACATGTTGGATGTAATTTTAATTAGTTGCTGATGTTATTGTTAAAGTGTTTGAAGATGAGGACCCAGATGCTGATATGTGGAGGTACTCAGTGAACACAAAACACTGAATTCTTTGGACTTTTTGGGGTTCTTGCCCGAGGGTACTTTGGCATGCAACCTGGAGCACCCAGCGATCGAACCACCAACCTTCTGATTAAACAGAAGCCATAGCCACCCTAAAGTGCAACAACAAAGTAACACAAGAAATGGTGCACAACAAACCCGGCTCCCGGCAAACATTTGAACTGCTCTGAACGCTGTCCATCTCACAAACATGTCACTCTCTAAACACTGAATGGGCATGTATAATATGCTATTATACATGCCCATAATTTCCCAAGGTTTAAAAAGTTGAAGTAAAATAACTTTCCCTTTATGGTCATTTTTTGTAAAAGCTTTATTTCTTATAATGAGAAAATACGCCATATGTCGGGTGGGCGATAATAGGGGGAACTGAGTGATCGGATTTTTCAAAGGTTGTGTCACATATTTGTGTATTCAGATCATATCCCGATCAAATGTTACATGTCCATGGATAATAGTGATATACTTTTTACTGTAACAAATGAGGATGATGTGTCTTTTTTCACCTGAGATTTGACCAAAATTATCGATGAAACTGAGCTTCCTGTGTTATATTCAAGTGGTCTGAAAATCCAGAATCTGGATCGGATCTAGATGGCGTTCAGCTTGGCACGAGTTTCGGGCCCTCCACATCTGTGTACTGAGCATCGGATGAATCTGATTTTAGGTTTTGAGGGAGATATGGTCTTTTTAAATTTTGGTCTATGTGGCGTCTGGGGGGGGGGCAGCACGGTGGCGTCGTGGTTAGCACTGCTGCCTCACAATTAGAATACCATCTGGAAGGGTTCGATTCCACCTTGGCCCAGGCCCCTCCCTCTCTCCCTGTGTCTACGTGGGTTTTCTCCAGGTTCTCCTCCCACAGTCCAAAGCCATGCACTTACGGGGGTTAGATTGATTGGAAACTGTAAATTGCCCGTAGGTGTGAATGTGAGTGTGTATGGTTGTCTGTCTCTCTGTGTTGGCCCTGTGACAGGCTGGTGACCCGTAGAGGGTGTACCCTGCCTCTCGCCCTATGTCAGCTGGGATAGGCTCCACCCCCCCCACGACCCTGACCAGGATAAGCGGAAGTGAATGGATGGATGGATGGTGGCGTCTGGGGTGTAACTGGCCATTTATGACTACTTTTAATTTGACTGCCTTGTTTGGCAACATTTTTTTCAGCACAAACTCACAAGTGTGACTGTACAGTTATCTTTTCATTTTAAAATACAGGCCTTTTTTGCACAACTATTTTCAGAACAATCAGGTGTCACAATAAATGCCACACAAATTATTTGTGCCACCCCAAAAAAACAGTTCCCGTCCACCACAGCCAGAGAGCGCCACCACAGGCCTGACACTTCCAGGTGTGTCACTCCTCCTGTTGTACACCTCGAGACAGCGTCTGCCTTTGGTGGCTTTTTGCCAGCATTTGCCTACACAACACACTAAACACACTAACTACACACTCCAAACACAGTAAACTCTCTCAAATTTCCAAACCCACTATCAATATCGCTATCTGTCACTCTATCACTCTTTCAGCTGTTCTTTATCAACCAAATGCCACAGTAACATATAATTTTTTGATTGGCAGATGTGGCCTGTTTTTCGACCAATAGGAAAGGGGATGTCATGTAGCAAATATCCGATTTTTACTGTTTCTTCCTGCATGAATTACACGTGAGGACAATATGCAGGAAATGGTATAAATTATTGATCATAACTCTGGTTTTACTTGTTCTATCAACACAATTTAAAAACTGGTATGTAGTTTAAAGTCCACACTTTCCACACAAGTTGAAATGGAGACTCACTGTAACATGATAGCTACAGTGTTACATGTTTAAGCATGGCTAATGTTTAAAATATTGGCATAAATGTATACAAAAGAGAGCCAAAACCTCAGGATTTAACCTGCTAAATATTGCTGAATATTTTCCTATTTTTTTCTGCTTTAGTGCTAAGCTGATATCAGCTTGGAATGGATTCTTTATAACTGGCCAATCTGGGCTTTTAGGGATCTGAGGCTAGAAGAGACAGGAGCTGATGAACTGATGGGTGCATAAAGGGTCAGTATAAGACAAACAAGGACTAATTCTAACTGTGACTCATGCAAAGTTCTGCTTGTGGAATCCCTGAATAAAAATAAGATAACTTTAAGTCAAACTGTGAGTGAGCTCCACTAAAGGGACTGAGTGACGGTACCTGAGAGCTGAGGCCTGCTGTGAGTTGAGTGAAAAAGCAAAAAGTGAAAAACTGGAGTGAGCAGAGATGCTCAGGTTATGGGGACCGTTAAAGAACGCAGGTGAGGTTGCGGGTCTTGTTAAGGAGGGAGTCGCTCTACAGTACTCGTGTGGGAAGTCTTACCCCAGGATGTGTTCACAGATGAGCCTGCAGTAGTCGCTATGGGAGCTGGTGATGAGCAGGAGAACCTTCCCGGCATTTTTCATGCTGTGCAGCCAAGTCTTGACGGAGTCAGAACAACGCTGCAGGTACCGGCCCGGATTCCTCTTCACACTTGGGAAGTATATCCCTGTGTCATCTGCACAGAGACACAACCGTACTTAAAACAACTGCATGCTTGGTAAACAAAAGTGATGCTACTGCTGCTTCACACTCAGATTTCCACAATCTGACACTGAATAAAACCGCCGCAAAAAGTCTTGATAGAGTCCAAAAATAAAGCTACAGTAGCTTTTTTACTGTAGCTGTCAAGCTCTGTTCAAAAATCTCCTTCAGATTATAAACTGCTCCAAAAAAGAGGCATGGTTTCAAAAACATATATATTCATATATTACCATTGTAAGATATGAGTAACTTATAGTTGTGTCATAGAGCTAATGTGGCCGGCAACTGACTTCTGTGTTAATCTTACATAACATCTGCATCTTTACTGCAGCTGGCTCACATGTTAACCTGAGGTTATCATCATATTTTTATTCTGGGACTAAAATTCTTTCAGCTGCATCGAAACTGTGATGCATCCATGCAGGGACACAACAAAACTGAATATCCTGAAACTGCTACAATAAATATGCCAAATGACTCTTTGGATTACTGAAAGAGATCATTAAGAATGGCAATCAATTAGCTTCATCACAGATTGTTGCAAAACCACAAAAAAGTTACAATTCTTTCAAAGGCACACATCAAAGGACACATGCTTCCATTTTTCTTTCTGACAAACTAAATATTTAGAGACTGAGCAAAGAGGGCTGAAGTGTTTTATGCTGAGCAGGCCTGAAAGGACAGATTCTGCATTTTGACATGGCATACCGACCTCTGTAAGCAATATTCCTGGAATAAAAATAATCTGTAAGGACTGAATGATAACAATTAAGGTATATCCACCCATGAATACACATAATGGTGCCATTCTGTTTTGTAATAGGAGGAAATGTGATAAAATGGTAACTGGAGGGTTTGTAATTGCAAAAATTGTGACTATTTGCACTTGTGATAAATTCTATAGAATAAGTACTCACAGTTCTGCTGTGGAATCATGTTTAATTAATCCAATGATGTAAAGCAAAGAAAAACTAACTTCAAATTCGGGACTTGGGCAGCAGTATCCAAAGAGAAATATGAGGCACATGAGAAGTGGTGTTTCTTCTTCTCCAAGCAGGAGAAAAGAGAGCTTACAGTATGAGTGACGTCACTCCCAAGCTGAGCATGTTCCAGTAGTAAAGTAGGAAAAGCAAGGAAAAATGGGAGTTGTGTTTCTCCTTAGCAAGGTAGAGCCAGTCATGCTTCACTAGCAATACAGCACAATGCTTGTTTTTTTTTGCATATTCATGGATAGAGTTGGGATTGGTGGTGCTTCTCTGAGTTTCCGAGTTGGAGCCTATCCCAGCTATCATAGGGCAAGAGGCGGGTACACCCTGAACAGGTCACCATTCTGTTGCAGGGCTAACACACAGAGACAGACAGCCATTCACTCTCACATTCACACCTACAATCAATTTAGAATCTCCAATTAACCAACTGTAACCCCATTCATGTCTTTGGACTGTGGAAGTACACAGAGAGCACCCACGCAGGGACAACATGCAAACTCCACACAGAAAGACCTCAGATTACATCTGGAACCACTGCACCACCTGGCAATAATTCAATTAAATTTTATATAGTGCCAATTCACAACAACACCTGCCTCAAGATGCTTTGCATAGCATAGTAAAGACGCTACAGTATCAGAGAGAAAACCCCAAAAAATCAGACTACCCTCTATGAACAAGCACCCGGCAACAGAGGGAGGGAAGAACTCCCTTTAAAGAGAAAGAGACCTCCAGCAGATCCAGGTTCCTCCATTTTGAAACATGGTGTAACAAAGATTTACAAAACAGATATATTTTATTTAATATGATCCAAAATGAGTGACTGAGCCCATCAACTCAGCAGTAAAGTACGGTATTTACTGAGGTCAAGGAGAAAGCTGTTTTTACATGACTACTGCCATTTGATGGCCCTCAGACAGAATGCAGCTTTTTAGGCGATAACGCTGTAACAAACATATTTCAAAAGGTTCAACTTTTAGTTTGAAGGTGAACAGTTTCCAGAGGTTAGCAACCAGAAGTTGGCAGGGGGTTGCCGACCAGTCTCCACGCCTCTGTGACCGAAGCCTTGGAGGTGAAAAAAAAAGAAGCAAAATATAGGTCTAAAATAAAATGCATCTTTTATCAGTAGTGCTTGAAAAATATATCGTCTGAGATCCCCAATAGATTACTAACAGTAATATTGAAAGGTTGTCAATTGAGCAAACACACTCACGTTTCTCAAAGTGATATCTATAAAATCTGATTAACCCTGTGAGGGCAAAGTCAAGGTAAACGTCAGGACATTCTTCAAGCTGATTAAGTAACAGTAGCAGTTCTAGTTCAGTTCTGCTCCAAGTCTAAAATGTTTGGGCATGCTGACCTCCAGTGGTCCAACACAGGACTAACCTGGAGAAGAAAAAAGTGCTGGTAGTTTCCATGAAGGCAGTACAGAGTTCTAAACACAAGATGGTGACAAACATACACAAGCAGAGGTCAAATTTATCTTGTTTATCCGGCCGGCATGAACCTCAGTTTCACATCTTTGAAAGTGTTCCAGATGCAAACATCTGGATTTTAAACAAATTTCTTCTGAAGCTTTAATTGCATCCACAGATCATTAGACCTTCAGTTAAACAGAAAACGCATGTCATGCCGACCAAGGCTGTTCCTCCTCTGGGAGCACAAAGCCTGTCCCGCCTCATTACCCGCAGTCAGGGAGGTCATCTGTGGGGGGTTAGGGGAGCTCTCTTGGCAGCAAGATTCCACGCTGCAGTTATATGCGTGAGCAAACACTGACCCCACCACCGTCCTCTGATTTGAACACAATGCTGCTGCAGAGATACAGAGAAGAAGCTGTTTTCGTCTGTGAAAATATGATATGGGGTTCCTGACCCAGAACTCCCACAATAACACACAGAGAAGAGCTTAAAAGCAATCATCATAAAAGCGTGAAGCAGTTCTGCTGCAGGTAGTAAACAGCGTCCTGTTGCTAGATCAAGGGATGCACAAGTGGGAAAGTCTGAATCCATGCCCGTTTCATTTAATGAATATTGATGTTTTAGTTATTTATGTTCCAAAGAAGCACAAAAATCTTTCTATGGTAACAAAAAAGTGGTAAATGTCACCTGTTTTGCTGATATAGCAAAACTACCCATCCTACAGTTGTTTCCACATCCACGAACACTGAGACACTTGAGCGTGATCACTGAGTGTTGTTGAAACTGTCCAGTAACTTTGAAAACAGAGCTTCATTTTGTTTCATTTCATTCTGAGATGACTCCAGCCCTGATGCCTCAGGGAAACCTCCCAGAAACAACTTGTATTTTCCTGTGACGGATGCCCTGCCTCCTGTTATCTCTTCAGCCCTCTGTCTGGCATTAGATTTAGAATGAAGTGTTCAGGCCAAGAATTTGATGCAGAGAAGCAAGAGAGGACGCAAACCAGAAGTCCCACACCGAAGAGCATATTTAAAACGCTGCTCGTGCACCACTGTAAGGCTACTACAGCGCATGTGCCTCTGTACGCTCTGGCTGTGAATATAGAACTGAAGTGCCCTGCGGCACGGCAGGCCTGTGGCTGGGCACTGCACTATGCAGACCAGGCACTGGGCCTGAACGGCTGGATAGCTGCCCAGCAAAAGAAAACCACGACCTGCAGCAGTCAATCTCTTTCACACATCAAAGCATCCTGACAGGATATACAAATCAACAGTTGCAGTGGAAATGAGGGCAGAGAACATGAACCTTTTCCCAAACAGCCACACCAGCAGTGATGAGGGGGCAGAATCTAGAAGTACATTTATTTTCTTTATCCTCAGCAGGGAAGATAAAGGCTCTGAAGACAAACGTGAGAAAAGGTGTATTTACCCTTTTTCTCATTTTACGTAATGAACATCAATCTCTGTAGATACACTGTATGAAGCACATGCACTAAATCTCAAAAGGGAAGCTATAATCTCCAGTGTTTTGTCTTAAAAAGGCATCCAGACAAACAGCATTTTCCAGCACCTGTTGGAACCACGTGGAAAAACTGGCCCGGCCATTCTGTCTGTGGACTTTCCATTTTTAGCAGAACAACCGCAAATTACTGCATCATGTCCCTTGCACACTTTTCTTCCTTTGATTGGTGACAGAGGAGCTTCAATACTGAAATAATACTTGTGATAAAGAAAATCCAATAAAATCTAATAGAAAAGCTGTCAAAAGGAGATGTTCTAAGTCCACAGCATGCTTCATGTCATGTCAAAAACGACATCTTTTTGAAATTCCTTGCTTTTTTTTGAACAGTCAATGAAACTGTTTTTGTTCACTCAAACAAATGACATGAAACTTTCGACACTTTGAAGCTACTGTACTTTCATGATGTCAATAAATAAGAACAACAGCTCAGTCACACGGGAAGTTTAACATCTTCAAATCTGAAATTAGAATGACAGCTTGTGAATTAGGTGCCAAAGATTAGACCCTGTCTCAGAATTCTCAGGTCTGCTATTCATCATCGTGCAGCGTTTTTAGGAACTCTCAAAAGCCTTTAGAAGCAAGGCTGTGGCTGCCTTTGAGTCTGGAAGGGGATTTAGCAACAACAACAATAATCATAAATGGACTGGTACTTTTCTTCTCAATCTGAGCACTCAAAACACTTTCTTAATGCAAACTTCATTCACCCATTCGCACACATTCATAAAAGTGCTTTTCTCTATGCCTAAGAACTTTTAACCTAATGTTCGCACACTCACACTGGACACATCGGGGGGGCGACTCGGGGTTCAGCATCCTGCCCAAGGACTTCAACATGCAGGTTGGAGGAGCCATGGACCAAACCGTCGACCTTCTGATTAGTAGACTACCTGCTCTACCTGAGCTAGGTAGCCACAGCTACCCTAATGATAACAATTATGCCCTGGGCCTTTCTGTGTGGTGTTTGTGTGGATTTTCTCTGGTTTTCTCCCACAGTCCAAAGACATGCAGCTAGTTGGGTTAGGTTAACTGGTGATTCTAAATTGCCCATAGGTGTGAATGGTTGTCTGTCTATCTGTGTTAGCTCTGCGACAGGCTGGCAACCTTTACAGGGTATACCCTGCCTCTCACCTTATGACAGCTGGGATCAGCTCCAGCGTTTCTGGAACTCTATAGGAGTAATAAAAGATACTGATTTGGTGTTTTGTTGATGGTGGTGGAGTGCGCTGTCTAACATGTCGGTACAAAATCTCCATTAGGTGTTAAATTAGGCTGAGATGGGCTGACTGGTCTCAAGAGCTTGAAAAAAAGGCAACTGATAAGTCAAGATAAGTTCAATGCAATATTTCAAATGGACCTCAACAAATATGACCACACTCACAAGCTGTTTTCAGTGTGAAACTTAGCCAGCTCAGGTCTTAGTGCATTATTAATATTAATACATGAGAACTTTATTCTTAAAGATGGAATGAAATGGTAAAAACAGAGGACAGAACAGGGAGATGTTTTCTTGGGAAAATTCTGTTCAGCAAATGAATTTCATCCATCCATCCATCCATCCATCCATCCATCCATCCATCCATCCATCCATCCATCCGCTACTGCTTATCCAATTCGGTGACACAGGGTCTGGTGGAAATTATATTGCTAATTAATACAGTGAAATGTCATATATTAGATTTTAATCATTTTGTGTTAATGTGATACAACTTAAACAAGTACAGGCTCTGAACCAGGTAGTTTGTGGTTAGGTTACGTCTGGATTATTTTAAGGTGCTAATGATGCCCTTCATGTTCCACTTGATCATCCAATGTTACACCTTCTACTTTATTGTAGAATGCATTTGGCTAAATCACAAAGAGCAGTAAACCTCAGAGCTCCAGCAGCAGCTGTAGCAGAGATTAGCACAAGACAAAGACAATAAAACAGGCGAGTCTCTGCCTGCTACACTGGATCTATCGCTCACCCCACCTCCCAAATCCCACATTAACACATAAGTGACCACCCAGAATAACTTTGTACTGATGTGTAGTGAGGGCTCTATCTAAGTTGACTCAAATCATGCTAGAATAACAGCGTTATCATGTCCTCAGAGACTGAGGTTTTTCTTTAACCATCTAAAGTTTAAGTACCCCTTACTTACCCCTACCACTAACCCTAAATGTAAAATTATTTACATTTTCCCAAAATAGTCCCTTTTATCTCCAAAAATTGGGTACGGGTAACTTCTTCTAATAGATGATGAATTAAACCTCACAGGATTCCTCTGCCACCTGTCTAAGTTTGATCTGAGTAGATCATCTGGATTTAGACTAACATACATTAAAATATACCTTTACCAAAGCACTGAAGAGGTCGCACACACTCTTTTGTTGAGCTGCTGTACTTTACAGGATATTTCATCTTGATGACCAAGAAACACAATAAAGCAAATTTACTTGCAAACCTTTTATTTGTTCACTAGGCAGGCAGACAGACTCCTGTCCCTTAGCTTTCCCACTTTGCGAAGAAGTGCTACTGAAGTGGAGATCAACGGCGACACAAAGAACAATGGCAGCTGTGAAAAAAAGGGACGGTGGTTTTTGGACACCCTTATGCACATCGCTGTGGGGGACAGTGACGCCAGTTGCACAGTCACTCTCGCCTCAAAGCAAACGTGAGGGACACTGCAATCTGTCATTACACCAAACCAGAGCTATATTTAGCCAGTGCTATCTTAAGAAAACTGCAGGCATTCATACTTCAAGGTCTGATCTCAGGAGGAGATTAAATTCCCTATAAAGGGTCACACTGTGCACTGCCTCTGTAGGTTCAGGGCAACCAAAATACACAGGAAAGAAAACGCTGATTCAAAAATCCCCTTGCCTATTGTAAACAAGAGTTAAAAGCACAAGTGAAATTGCCCTTCAAATTAAACATATTTATGTATATTTATCTTAGCTGGATTCTGCTGACTCTCAGAAGAGCAACGACAAAAAAAGCACAGAAAGCAAAATGTGTAAAAACCAGAACAAGTCCAGTCTGGTTTGTTTTAATCATGGGGGGGGGGGGTATGGCACTTGCAGTGATGAATGATCCTCCCATCTCAAGGTGCAATCTCCATAAACAATAGCTAACTGTCAGCCTACCAGTAGCTTGCTTGGAATCATCTTCATGCACGACTCTTAGAAAACTCATGGGAAGCACACACACGCTCTAGTCCTGACACTCCTGCCTTATCAGTTCATTCATGAGTACAAAATAGCTTTTTCAAACAGTATTTCTGAATACTGAGTCTTGCTGCAACTACATCTATTATATGGCTGAACCAAACAGAACAAAATACAATTTCAATATAGAGTCTACGTCTATTTACTCTGGAGGAGGCTGTAAAACTTTGTGAAAGGAGTCTGATTCGAGTCAGTGAAGCTCACATCTGTCAGATGACAGAAATTCTGAGTTCTTGAGAATATCCTGAACCGATCTGTCAGTAAGTGCTGCTGTTTTTGCTGCAGTTAGTGAAACTTTTTTTTTTAAGTGGATCTAACATTGTTGGACTCGGACTCTTTGTGAATAAACTCTCAATGATTTATGTATTCAAACTGTTTATCATTACATTAGCTGGCATAACGTTAGCTTAGAACCAGCTGCTGTTGTTTATCCAGCTCGTTGTCGGCTGTCCAGAGACGGGAGGGTTATATGTCTAATCTATTGATAATAACTAACTGCAACAATATTGGAAACAAATAAGCATGTTTATGCACGTTTTTGTGTGTTAGAGTTCTGACCTCAGTTTGGGAGATGAGGCTTGAAGTGAGGATGAAGAGGGTGAGGTGGAAGTGAGGGAGGACAGAGTGGTGGTGGTGGACGAGGAGAAAGAGATGAGGAAAATATACATGTACAAATGTTAAATGGTCATATACCGTTTGAAAGAGCTATTTGTGATCTTTAAATTAAAAGAACCCCATGGGGTGTGCTGCATAGGTGGATAGTCTCTAACACATCATCACAATTAGGCGGATGGCGATGTTCATCAAGCCACTGTATTCAAGATGGCAGGGCAACATGGCAGCTTCCACAACCCGGTGCTCACGACTTTGTATATTTAATGGATTAATATTGAGTTTCTGAGAATACATCAATTTGTTGGAAGATGTCATTACACACTAATCAAGTTATATTTATGAGTACAATATTCTTTCTTTCTAAACAAGTCCATAATCACCGTGTGGATGTTTTACAGCTCTAAGTGCTGTGCTAAAACTGTGGGTTAGGCCTATAAGTTATTACTCGGTCTTCACCCTGATTGCTTAGAGCTGAGCCCATTTTCACTTCAGAGCCTATTTTGCCACCACACCTACGAGGCTTGGACCGTACAAGACTGGTGAAGATGCCCCTTTGTATCAGGACGCTGGGGACGTATCTTTTAAATCCAATAAATTTTGAGCTGGCGAGACAGTCAATCAGATTTGTTCCAGCACTTTCAGTCAGATCATTCTTGGACAAGAACTAACCACTACTGACACTGGGAGCAGCCCACAAGGCTTGGTGTTTTGGAAGCTGCACAACCCATTTATCTGGATGATTTAGCCCTTGTCAGTCACTCAGGTCTTTGCACTTTCTCATTTATGGTAAATGGGCTGTTTTTTATACAGCGCTTTTCTGCTGTACTTTATACAACATGGCTTCATTTACACAGACTATTGTTTCTCTACACTTCCACCTCTAAATGCTTTCTATCTAACATTTATACATACATCTCACTGATAAATGCATCAGGAGCAACTTGGAGTTCAGTATCTTGCCCAAGGACACTTTGGCACGCAGACTGGAGCAGCCAGGGATTGAACCCCCAACCTTCTGATTAGCAGATGATCAGCTTTACCTCCACAGCCACCCCTAGTCCATTTATCCTAAATCCAAATCGCTGACTATGTGATACAATTGTTCACCTACTATCTAGTAGATGCTCCAGACCCTGAAATGCACAACTGTCACAAGATTATTACTTGTCTTAACTGCCAGCGCTCACTGTTTCTTGGCTCCTCTGTGCATGTAGAAAGACTTCTCCAACAGAATGCAGCACATACTCACAGTACATTGCCATGCTGTGGCTCACCAAAGCACAACACATATTCACTGATTTGTTCAGAACCTTAACAACAGCAAGGCGGGCTATTAAAGACATAATAAACTGAGTGCAACTATTGTCTCAGACTATGAGAACAGTAAATGAAGTCTTTTGGTGGGGCCAGCTTTAATCAGACTCCAAACTACTGCACAGTTAAGTTTTTACGACATGATTCTTCTAACAACTCTCAGAGCAGAAGAAAGAAGAGAGTCCTGTCAGACGGAACTGCTGTTCAAAGGAAGTCAGGTTCACCTTTCCCTGTATTTCAAAAACAGGACTATTATGTTTCTTCCCAGATCGGTGGCTATACGGTTATGTTAAATTCGAAAGACTGAAACCTACTGATCACCACATCTACATCACATCTAACCACGAGTGATTACCATTAGCTTATCTTTGTTTAAGATACAGCAGTGCCATTCATCCTCCAAGGAAAACCTGATGTAAGCCAAACTGCAGGTTCATTAGGAGCCTGCTGTTTATTTGACACAGTGCAGAACATGCTTTAGCTGTTATTGTTGCATGCAAACCACGTATTTAGCTTATCTGTGACCAAACATGGGACTGATCAAAGAAGGGCGCCACTACAACATCATTTGGCAAGTCAGACATAACAGTGTGCATCCCCACCCTAATGTGGGGAACATCGTACAGTGGAGCGTACGTATATATTTATTTGAAATGCCAAACAGATCATTTTATACATGAAAACAGACTAACACTAACAGACGAGAACTAGCACTTAGACATCAGCCGTGGATCTGTGGTGTTTATGTAGTGCTGTCACCAGAGACACAGACAGGAGGGGTGAATGTAAATGTTGCCTTTCCTGAATACACATATGGGAGCAGCACACTGTAAACACACATATATCTAACTCTATCATGTCTCCCCATGCAGCAAACAGATGGATGGTGTGCAGTGCTGGATCTGATAATGAGCTGCATCTCCCATTTCTCCCACCAAAAATTCACACAAATCAGTAATAAGTTACAGCTACTAAATAACCACTCAAAAACTGTTCACAGTGAGGTCTGAGTTTTTTACTGAAAATATTTTCCTATGCACAACAATGTAAAGCCCTTTTTCCAAGGTCAGCCCATCAGCCCAACTCAGTGAGGTTCCAGCTGAGAGGACCTTGACAAAAAAGCAAAACAAAAAAAGCCCAACATCGGTTCATGGGATATCATTCTACAAGAAAAAAATCTCATGTCGCTGAGCTCTATTACGGAAAATAAATCAGACTCGGAGTGACTAAGGGAACGAAAACACAGTGATCGTGGTAAGGGTATATAATTAAAGCACAACACATCGCACAATCTTTCTGTCTGTGTGGCTGTGGCAGTCTTAGTATTCAAAATCTGATCCTGAATCAAAAACTTAAATGTGCACTCTTTAGCATTTTCATGAATTAAATTTTTTTTTTATAAATTGCCAAAGTGTGAATGGACTGGAACATAAGTGATCAAATTAGACTTTCCATGACTTTTCCAGCTATTTCACAATAATAAAAAGTATGTGATATTTAAGTATGTTTGAGTAAAACACTAACATTTGCCAAAGGAGTCGACTAATCCCTAACAAAGTACCAGCTCCTACAACAATACAGATTCCACACAGACTCTACATAAGCACAACCCTGCCTGCTAACCCACACCAGCTGCAATATTTATAATAAACGTAGCAGTAATGTAAAAATCTACCAAAGTGTCAGAAGTGATCCGTACCGTGCACAAACACAGCCAGCGGCAGTGTTGACTGCAGTTCACGTAACACTGATGCATTAATAAAAGCAGCTTTATGCTGGTTACATAAGGAACCTTTAAGATAACTGACATTAAAGCAAAGCATTAGCTCTAAAATCAACTTAACAGAAACACTGTTTCCATAAAGAGATGGTGCTACAGTCATGGACAAACGTTATGTCACCGCTGGGCGAGCTTTAAATCAATCAGGCAGTTATTTTTAAGCAAAATGTCCAGCTTTTCTTAGTTTGAACATGCCATTTATAAGGATCTGATTTTACCAGAAACCAAGAAAAACTGCAAATCTTTATTTAAAAAAAAAAAAAAAAACTTCAGTAAATTAATATTGTTGGGTTTATTGTGTTGGTTGGACCAAACAACCAAGCGAATCACAGCAAAATTTAAAAAAAAGGATTGTAGATATTCTTCTGGCATTTTACATATCAAGGTTTCACTGAATCATCAGTGAGAAAAAATTAGCAAATGAAATGATTTGGAGGCAGCACGGTGGCGTGTTGATTAGCACTGCTGCCTCACAGCTAGAAGGACATCTAGAAGGTCTGGGTTTGATTCCAGCTTGGCCCGGGCCTTTCTGTGTGGAGTTTGCATGTTCTCCCCGTGTCTGCGTGGGTTTCCTCCCACAGTCCAAAGACATGCACTTACTGGGGTTAGGTTAACTGGTCACTCTAAATTGCCCACAGGTGTGAATGGTTGTCTGTTCTCTCTGTGTTAGCCCTGCAACAGGCTGGATATCTGTACAGCGTGTACCCTGCCTCTCGCCCTGAGACAGCTGGGATAGGATAAGAGGATGGACGGTTGGATAAATGACTTGGAAAAAACATAAACAAGAAAAGTCATTTTGTCAACTAATTTTCATTGGCTCAGGGTAGAACTGCATCATAAAACCTGGACACTTAAAATCAAAATTATCTACACGCCAATTTTTATGCTCTCTTTTGTCATGTAGGTGAACAGACACTTTAAAAGTCTTTAAAACCATCACCAGGACTGTGGCTGTGTGCTTCTTTTATGACTGAAATCAAATAGCAAAGACAAAAATGACATAATAAACATAATTCTCGCTGACTCAGCATCACAACTACATTTACAACTACTGCAGTGAGACATAGTGTGATTTTCAGGCTCCTTCACTAATACGTTCCTCTTGTTGAAGTTTTTCCAGGTTAGGCGTTGGCACGATAAAGATACAAACAAAGATGTCAGATTCAATCCACTTGCCACTTTGCAGACTAATTTAGCCCTGTGGTATGGATGACCTCATCATCTAACTTAAATCTTTATGAAGCTTTAAAAACATGGATACAGTTGCTGTGTCAACATATACAAGTGGAACATGTTCATACTCACTTCATGATGGGCAGGCCAGATCACCACTGAAGCTCCAAAATAATGTAGTTACTGATTAAAATAATAGGCTCTAAGGGTTATATAAGAGTGCAGACAACCGATTGGTGACTTGTGTCTAGAAGAGCTGCAGTCTATAAGACCAGGATTTGGGAAAGTGTTGCAAAACTGCCATGGGATTTTGTGTTGAAAGATGACAAACAATAAACTGCAGCATTATGGTTAGGAGCCTTCAGATCCAGAGAGCAGCCACGCTATCAGACACAAGATGCTCCAAACAATTACTCTGTGCAGACCTAAACAAGTTCAGCAGTCAATTTAGCAGTGGATGCTGAGGCAAATGAGTGGTCGGAGACGTGGTGGATTTGATGAGAGCATTTTGGTATTTTTGCAGCTTAATACCATGTTTGAAATAAAACTGGAGACTTTAAAGCAATCTTATTTTGGATTTGCTGGATTACCATAAAAACCAGAGCACATGCCACTTCGCCAGGGCTGTCCCCTGTTTTACTGAGAAAATTAGGCATTACTTTATTTCAGCTTCTCCACCTCTCCTGGGCGATATTTGCTGACTTCAAACTAGCAGCTGAACTACACATGTGTGCACTGCTTATAAAATTCAAACAAAACCAAATCCAGCGATTTTAAAATATTGTGAATGAAAATTGGTCCCATTTACTACTTCCCCCTATCGCTTTCAGCTGCAGTTACTTAGTCTCTTCCTTCAGTCGTGCATTAGATTAAATGTGTTTTGTCCACATACTCAAAACCAAAGGCCTGAAAGTTGTAAGAAGGCCCCAGTAATTACAGAGTAGAGGAGGGCTGGACAAGTTCACCTAACCAGTGATCATTACAGTCCATAGCCCCCCTGTTTGATGCACGGGTCCTCAGCAAACCCTTCATGACTGGCTAGCTATTTGTCATACTATCCACCCATAGGTTTATAATAGAAAGTAATTGAATAATCCATCAAATCAACTAAATAAAGTTTCAGACTTTAGCTCACACGCTACATTCACTAGCATGAAAAAAGAGGTGTGACAGTACAGTAAGAAAGCTAAAAAAAATACTGAATACATTCTGTTGTTTTTATTTTTAAAGAATAGCTTATTGGTTATAATTCTTCTTGTATTAGTTCAGGCATTTAAATGCTTAATGCTATGAATAAAAAAAAAAGACCCTGAACTGTTTACTTTCAATGGTGAAATAAATGAAGTAAATTAATCTATTAAGATAAGTGCAACACACTGTTAAATGCTAAATATCCCTATTTTTGTCATTCCAGTATATTCAGGAGACAACTCACAATCTTTGACCTTCAAGGGTTAAAGGAGCCTTTGAAATCTCCTCAAGGTTAAACTGGGATTTCCAAACTCTTTTAATATTGAAATACCCTGAAAGATTTTAAATGAAGAGACACATACTGCTGGCCTGTGCAAACTCCCCACTCAAAAACTTTACTGAGCTGCCAAATTGCCACTGAGCTCAGTGGTTAGCCCTGCAGAACAACTTGTGAGACAACCTGGGCAGAGCTCTTCTCTGTAAAATTTGAATAATTTCCCCATTCTTGCATGGGTTTTCTCTGGGAGCTACAGTTTCTCCTACCATCAAAACGATGCTGGGTTAATGCTGCCTAATGGCTCTGTCACACTAGACTAGACCAGCAACCTTCCTGCAACTAGGAAAAATCTGAGGTTGCCTGGTAATTGCACTGAATCATTCTGCATTCAGCAACTGATTCCAAGTAGTTGCGGTGACCATCTGTTGACCAGGGTTTGAACGCGCAATGTCTTTCCTATATTCCTGTATGAAATCAAGGTTGCTGAGTACGTATGTCTGTAGTTAAATCGCTGCCCTGCGTCAGCTGCATCACTATATCTATAAATCTATGAGGTTTTGTTTGTGTTGTGGTCCTGGGCCGTGTGCCCAGCGTTTTTTGTTTTACTCTTTTAGGTTCTGTCTTCACTGAGTTCTGTTATGCTCCTAGTTTGTTTTGGTTTTGATCATTCATCTTAGTTTCCTGTCTTGTTATTAGTTATTGTTTCCATTTTGATTTCCTAGTTCCCTTCGTTCCTGTCTGTGTTCTTGTGTCTGTGTTGTCCTTTTGTCATGTCCCTGGCCTCCTGTGTTTTTGTATTGAGTTTTATTCCCAGTGTTGTGACTAGTCTGCGTCTCTGTCCCGTGTCTGTGTGTTTCCTGTTTTACTTTGATGCACCAAAGTTGTTCTGAAGACAGCAACTTACCACACATGGTCACTACAAGTTCAGCACACATGGTTGCAGTAATTTTGGTCGCACCATAGTCTCCAACCACTGTTTTACCTTGTATGACTGTAGGATAAGAGTTTAAGTTTGTGTTTAAACAAAGATGAAAAATTACCTCGTGTAGGAATCACTTTATGCCTTAATATGTGACCACCTTCACTTCTATTCGAGCCAGTCCGGTGACCTCTCTTGCCAGAGTGAACTGTAAACATGGTTTTTCTGTCTGTTTAGTTCACTCGCTGCACGAAAAGTTTAGGTGCTGAGCCTTATCTAGTCAGTAAAAATCCTAACCTTTTCAAAGCCAAATACAATAATATCCTTTTACTTTTGCTTTTAAGGACAGACTGTCTTAAACTGCTCTCAGCACCGTGTATTGAAGCAATGGCATTAAACTATAAAAACAGGCATAAACACAAAGTTCTCAGGGAGTGTGTGGGGAGTCCAGGCAACAAACAAGCCTTTTGATGCTGCAAAGATGGACATTTTAACTTGAGTCAACTCGCTTCTGAAGCGAGCCTCAGTTGGCCATTAGACGAACTGCATTTTTGGCACTTCTACACTCACTTGATTTCTCGGCCCCAGTGGATGCGTCCTGGATCACACAACACAATCTATTCGCAACTTTTGTCTCAGCACCGCTGCCTAAAAAGTATCTGCTGTTTAGTCTGTTTAGTTCTTGCCTGTTCAAGATTTGTTCTTTTTCCACTTTTATCCACCAAAGTGCTTCAACCTGACCTATTCACAGTACCCTGTAAATCACACTGTTCGGTGTTGGTGTCAACACACCCATGGCCATAAAGCTGTAACGCAGTCGTTTTTGGGAACATGAAGCCCCCATTTTGGTAAGAGCGGCAATCTCCAGACTGTGTTTACACATCTCAGCACAGCTCAAAGACGGCAGTCCAAGAGCTTTGTTTCATTCCTGCACAGCCTCACTGTGTCCTTTCTCAAGCACCCCTGTAAACAACATACTTTGATGTTTTTCTCATTTTGTGAATGGTTTAGCCGACTGCAGCCAAAAGCTACAGAGGAAACATGAACCTATTAGAGACATTTTGCAATGCTGATAAAATAGATGAAAATCTGACACTGTACAACTAAATGCAGATGTTGCCTTTTCTGTGATGCAGGCCCATAAATAAAAGAAAAGCCCTACTCGGCTAATTTCACATTCTGTATATTTGCTCTGGGGGTACATGTTAAACCTTATTTAAGCTACTTTAATGGATATAATAGCTTTCACTATTTCCAAATTCATGCCCATTTGTACTATCTATTCATCTGCTGTGGTGAAAATCAAACCAAAGATATTTACAGTTCGTGAGATAAATGCTATTCGTGACTTGCTCCTTATTCATTTCTACTGAGGGATGCTGGGTTTCTTTGGATTGGAGGGGGAAAAAAAGAGCCAAGGGCTTCTGAACTTCCTTACACATTCTTCCCACCAGGCTAAGAATGGTTCTCAGGGATCCTTCCCAGCCCAACACCTAAAATAAAACCTAAACCCACAAAAACAACAACAGACCTGAGCAGAGCGCAGAGCAGCCCAGCGAGGGAAATCCACACAGATTCCAGTATATTTAGGACACAGGCCACCAGGGCTGATAAGCAGGGGTATGGGTTTAAAATATCATAAAGACATCTTAAAGCACATATTTTACGCCAAGACCCAAGTTAACTGGTTGTTTTAAAAAAAAATAAAATAAACATACAGCAGGTGAAGGGCTCATACTTATATATTTACAGGGACATTCTATTTTACTTCACTTGCATTAAAAATAACTCGTGGTTTCTGCTTGATTGAAAACTCCTGCCAGTAGTTTTCTATTAAATGCAGGGGACTCTGGATTTCTTCTTCAATCAGACTGACTTAATAATTGTTTAAAACACTGGCTAATAGCTATGAACATCACTGCTTTGATGGATACAGATGCTGAGGCACAGAAAAACTCTATCAAACTCTGAAGTAATTTCCCCTGAGGCCTTTACCACCCTGGTAACTGCTTCCAAACCTAAAAACTGCTGAACAAGACCTATACAGTCTACACTTCCACATAATGGGGTAAATGTCAACCTAATCCTGATGATGTCACTGCCATAAATACATGTGTGCGTGTATACTTATGCATGAATATATGTTTTCTGAGAAGAATGTAACTAGTTTTAATCAACATGAAGAGTGTTAGGAAGGAAAACTACACACAATAGCTCCACCTTTCAACAAGAGGCTGATTACAGTAAATTTCTTTGCCACAGTCACTCAAATTCAATGAAATAAAGTGATTAAGCGATGGCTATTAAACACGTTTGTCTCTGATGTTGTAGGAGCAGCACTGCAGAACCATTGCTCTGTCCATTCCTCATTCTTCTGCGTCATTACTGTGTGTTTGGTAAACACTAGCTTCCCCCTAAAAAAAATACATGCATAATAGCGTAGGAGCCGGGTTTGCCCACCTTTTCTCACCACCACCACATTTGCAGTGATTTAGCAGCAGCACTAAGTCTGCAGTACTACTTCTGAGATTTTTGGTTCCAAACACCGTGTCTTTGTAGACACAGAAAAGGCGAGCAGATGGTTCCTCCGTGAGTAGTTCCCACGGTGAAGTATGGAGGAGGAAGTATTCCAAATCCAAGGCTCACTTAACCAGCATGGCTACCACAGCATTCTGCACCCACATGCCATCCCATCTGGTTTAAGCTTAGTTGGACCATTATTTGTTCTTCTTCAGGACAATGACCCCAAACACACTCCAGGGCTAACTGACCAAGAAAGAGGGCAATGGAGTGTTGCGTCAGATGGCCTGGCCTCCACAGTCACCTGATCTAAACCCAGCTGAGATGGTTTGGGATGAGCTGGACCGCAGAGTGAAGGCAAAGCAGCCAACAAGTGCTCAGCACCTCTGGGAACTCCTTCAAGACTGTTGGAAAACTGTTTCAGGTGATGACCTCATGAAGCTGATTGACAGACTGCCATAAGTGTACAAAGCTGTAATCAAAGCAAAAGGTGCCGACTTTGAAGAATCTAAAACATATACTGTGTGAGTTTACACTTCAGAGTAGTCCTTTAGTTACCAGCTATGATATCAAAGGTGATTTTGTTTTGTCTTGTTAAACAGTCAGTTTTTAATATTATAGCAGGTGTTCACATAACAGCATCACATCCACGCAAAATACAAAACACTCTGTTCAAAGACGGCTGTGGTCTGAGTCACGAAAATGGGTGTCAACAGGTTCACATTCATGGTGTTTAGTTTATTCGTGTAAGTCACATAATCACACATTCAGCACACACCTGATTTCTTTGATAATCTATTGCTTTTGTTGGTTTTAGTTTCCAACCTACGGGATATAAAATATAATATATCAAAGACCAAGATGTGTGACTGTGTAGCGTATTACGGATCTTCTTCAGTTGCAGGGATAGACAGATTGCAACACCCCTATGAAAACCTGCTTATTATGAGCCCGAGTGAGAGGTAGGCTTCAGTTCAAATAAAAAGGGCTGGTCATAAAAGCACTCACTCAGCCTTGATTAAGATAATTAGCTTTAAAGTAACCCATTACCTGCGCCTGAAATAAATCCTAAAATGAGAGCAAAATCTGATTTGGTAACCAAGGAGTTCTGTGTCTCCGGCTTTCATTTTTCTTTCACATGAGCCCAACCTTTCCATAATTTCATAATGACCCGGGCAAGATTCTGAAAAAAAAAAAAAAAAATCCAGAAGGATGCAGTGAGGGCTTTTTGTTGCTATTCTGAATTACACTTAGCCTCAGGTTGGTCAAGCCTGCAACCATGATTTTTGTCTCTGGATCCCTGTAATTGCAGCCAAGACTCAGCCAGGAGGTCCAGCTTCAGGCTTTCCAATCATAAAGCTCTAAGTGCCTCTTAGTGGCCTATTTGGTTTATTAAAACGTTAAATCTGAGCCACCGTCACTTCCCATCTCAAACACTCTATCTTTAGCTCTTGCTTTCCACTCTTCCTTGCTTCCTTAGGCACATCAACCTGCAATTATTTTCCTCGGGCTGCAGGGCCTGGGACCAAATGAAGACAAGACAGTGCAGAAACAGAAAAAAAATCCAAACAAGGCGTAAAGGAAAACACAGACGAGAAAAGATATATTAGATATATATCACTGACAAAAACAAATGAATGACAAAATAATGACTCGGTTCTTAGATGGGGAGGCTACTAAGACCCTGGTATCAACAACCCTTCTTTTTATATGTTGTCATATGGATGTGGGGCTCCCAGTCACAAGGCTGTGCATTATTGTGTAGTATTTGCTGAGAGTGGTCTGAAGAGGGATAAACTATGAACTGGCAAGAGGGTGTTGGGATGATGTCTCTGATCTGTGGCAGCTCCAATTTCTAATTTTAAAAGGATCTAAATTTAGCTTCTTGATACCAGATACCAGACGGTACTTTCAGATGGCTTGCAGAGTCCATGCCTCTATGGGTATTTGGCCACAAATGCTGTGCCAAAAGTAAAGCTATATTTCATCATGACTTGTATCTAGGCTCAGGCCTTGGTGGGTGGGCAGAGATCGTTTTAATGTTTGGGCTTAACAGTTTACTAGCTTACTAAGATCACACGGGTGTATATGATAGCCAATAAGAAAGTCCAATATTTAAATTTAAACCAGGTTTGGGGTCATTTCATCTCAAAAAAATCCTTGCATATGTACATACAGGATCTGGTAATTAAGCAGTCAAATGCTATGCTATTCCTATGAGTTGTGCTAAGTGAATAGTTTTTAAATGGCATTTTTTATATGGATCTGCATTCATAAACAAATTCTGGTGAATGGAACAGAAAGTCTTGAACCATATACCTGCTGTCCTCAACACTACAAGTTCCAAAATATTGGCCGTTGCCCGCACAGGAAAGATGAGACATTTTGCAGGAAGTTCGGTAATTGCTGTTTCCTGTTTTGACTTCTTCTAGCACTGCCTCAGCACTGAAGCAGAAACAGTAGACTGCAGTGGATCAAAGCTCATCACATGCAAAAATACAAACGGTTATGGCACTGTGATGACGTCATAGTTTGCATTAGCAGTGACCAATGTGTTGACCTCATAGATCTGAAAGAGAAATTCCACCACAAATGGTAACGTAGTTGCTGCAGGACACTCAGAAATTTTGCTTTTATACAGGGATATAACCAGAATACAGTTGAGGACTCAATAAGGGACTCGATTCAACTGGTTGCCTGCCCGTTGAGTCAAATCCACTATTGCAAAAAGACGCATCACAGACTAGTTGTGCTCATTGGCACCGACTAACTGTTGACCATCTGCCTGCAGCAGTTATTTGAGAATGACTGCAGTCCATCTGAGTTGGACTGTGATTGTTTGAAGTCTGGACACTTTCCAGCAGGTGACCTGTTAAATCACCTCGCGATCAGAGGTTGAGAGTGCTGCATGCTCAACCTCAGGGCGACCACACGATCGTCACAACTATTTGCAGTCGGTCACTGAATGTTACCAGGCAACCACAGATTCTTCCTAGTTGCAAGGTTTTGTTTTACTCTAGTGTGACTGAGTCATTAAGGTGCTGCTATCCTGAAATGAATTGAATTCTATTTTAAATGGCATGGACACAGTTACTTTAGGCTGCAAATGCTTTGTCTGAATGTCTGTCTTGGTCAAGTGTGATTTTTAATCTCAATAGTTCTATTACTCTGGTTAAATTAAAATAAACTGTTATAAACACACTGTTAGCAAGAAAGGGCTGAATTTGACCTTCAGTCCAAAGGTTCAAATTACAATTCAGGAGTCATTTAGCAACACGTATGTGATCCCCTCCAACCTAAAGGCACCACATTTTCTTTTGCAATTTGGACTGTTTGTGTTTCCACAGTTCATTTGCCAGTGTAATACTGTTTAGCACCGGCCTAAAAAACATGCCTATAGTGTAAAAATCAGGGCAGAAAATGAATTAAAGTTTAGAAAAACAAGGGATGAAAATTTTAAAAATGACTGTCTGAAGAAAGGACCACAAATGGTGAGATTGCCTGAGCTTTCCTCTGTCAGCCGAGGTGCAGAGCACATTTCTTCAGAATCACAGAAAATACAAATCAGACTTAATCATAAACACATTTCAAGCTAATGTGAAAAGCAGAGGCTGAGTATACTGGGGGACAAACTTTGTCATCTTCAGAGTTAATTAAAGCCACTGAAGGAGAATTAAGTCACGTCTGGAGTGAAGCGGCAGCATGTTAATGTTTGCAAGGGAAAACAATGGTTACAGCAGACCCTTCCCAGAAGTGCAACCCTCCCTGCCGTCAGAAGGTGTCTGAAAACACTGAGGATGAATCCTTATCGCACTGTTTCAGTAGCGCTCTCCATACAGCTCATCTCCCCTCGTAATTACATGTTTTTGCTTTACGACTGCCTTTTGCCATACGCAGCACAAGCTTGCCCAAAAACAGCCTGTGAATCTAAGTAGCTGTTTACAATAAACCTCACAGCAGCTAGATTTAGATAGGGAGGCATTAATTCTGACACACCAAAATGGAAAAAAGTAATCCAATTGAAATAAAAAAAAGGGAGCCATGCCTCACTGCGGTCACTGCCACTTTCATGGTGAGATGCAATGGCATATCTGCAGATTAGAAAGTTGTTAAATGTCGACTCCACCTCCCACACTACTCTGTCATTTCATTCAGAGTTTACCGAAGATGCCCACGGCTCGATGAATTCTCATCTGCGGCTGGCGGTGTAAATGATATGGTGAGAGAGGAGCAAAGGCTTTTCCAAAACCAGACATATATTACAAAACACCCAGCCATTCAGGACTCTTACACACAAAAGATGTAAGGCCGATGTAGATCAGGAAGTTAATACAAGTCTGAAGTCTTCTTTGTTTCAGCCATCAGTCAGAGCTGATCATCCACAGTCATGGAGTACCTGAGATGAGATGATCAGCTATCTCACATCTTCTAGATCAAGCTATCAGACTGTCTTTGAGATATGATCCAAGGCTTACTTTTAGATATCATTTATTACGTTTGTTATTTCATCAATTTGATTTTGTTTCTTTCACTTTTTTTTTTTTGCCTAAAAAAGGGCAACAAGAATAATCCACTACTCTTAAAACCAAAAATTCAGCTCATTTTTTTAATACTACACAAATTAAACTATAAATAATCTACTTTCTGATGTGGGTTTTTGGTTCTGTTTTATTTTTGTTCCTTTATGTTTGCTTGTTTTGTTTGATTTTTGTGCATCAGATAACGTTTCCAGCCCGTTGTTGCCCCCGTCACAACTTTTTAAAAATGCGTTACAGGCATCAAGTTGAAAATGAGCGAGTATTTTTCTGCAAACTCTCTGATATGTTGCTGTTTTACTACTGATTTTGTATTTTTGATTAAATACAGACTTTAAATTATTAGCAAATGATTGCATTATCATTTATTTTACCTTTTGGGAAACAGTAATCAAAGTGCAGTTGTGGTTATTTTTCAGTTTTTCCACACTTTTCAGATATGCAGCATTTCAAAACTTTTACATTAAAAACTAGCGTCAGATGTTGTGTTACATTATGTTAAATGGGACGGAACATTAGATTAGAGCCCTGCTACCAAATTCAGTTTATTTCTCTGTGCCATAGACCATTTAAAAACATGTTCCTCACACTCTAACAGCAACTTCACTCCAGCTATCCTCCTGGCATACTAGCACTGAGCCTGAGCTGCAGGCCAGGGGCTTCTCACAGGATGAAGCAGGTGAGCATCTTAGAAAAAAACCTCACTTCTGCCTCCTGGTGTCTTGAAGCTGCACTGTGGCTCTCTGCCTCACAAACCACAGGCTGGTTTGGAGAAATCACACAGACAATATACAGACATAAACCTGCCAGCATCATGACAGGTTTTTGCTCTGTGAAATATAAACATGAACACAAATGAAAGGTCAGACTGCTGAGCGTTAAATGAGTATACACTGCCTGCTGAAAATTACACACGTGAAAGAAAAAGTTTCCAGCACCCATCAAAAGATGGGTGCAAATTCACATTTAGCCCAGGGTGACTGAAAATAACTGTCTGGTCCATATAGTGCACCACAGCCTGACCAGTACAGAGTCTTCAGACAGGAGGAAAATATTGTCTTACGTGCACAGTCTTTACTTTTCCAGAAAAACATCCCGTCGCAACCCGCTTAGTCAATAACTTGATGTTTTTAGACTTTAAGAAAACAGCAATGTTTGTGCAATTAAGAATGCTAAAGAAGGACACTAAAGCAGAAATCTGTCACACAAGTGCCGTTTGCCTGTCAAAAGAGCCGTCAAAGGTGCAACATCTACACAGATGTTTAAGTTCAGATCACCCCCAAAATCAGCATACTAACTATGAAAATGTCACCCACAGGGAGTCTTCCAGCCCCTCAGTGCTGCTGCTGCTCCACACAGACAGAGAGAACCAGAGGGAGAGAGGAGGCAGAGAGGGGAGGAGAGAGAGAGAACATCACCCTGGAGTGACAAGTGACATGGCACCATCATTAAATATGACATCAGAACAAGGGAGGACCTTCCAACAGGCAGATCCTCCACGCTGCTAAAGACCAGTATAAATACCTTGAGCCCAGTGCCCTGGGAAGCAGCAGCCGCCGCTCAGACAGTCGAGAAAGACTCCACAGCTAAGGATATACGAGCACCGTGCCCGGACAGCAGCATCCCAACTCTCCCACTGTTTCTCCAGAGGCCTAAACCCTCCCGGTAAGGTGGCTTTTGTCTGATTTCAGGGGATTGCATCAGGGGGATTCCCAGCTGCAGCCTGGCTCTGACTGAGAGGTGGGTCAGTGGTAAAGTGCTGACTGTAATGAGCCATGTGCTGCAGCTGGGCTTATACCAGGAGACAGATTGCACCTGAGAGTGTAGAGTCAAAAACATACTATATTTCCTCTAGGAGTGAACCAGTAGATGCTTTCATTGTGTGAGTATAAAAGGCAGCATTGGACAAACCAGTGTGGAAGTCAGCCATCTCCACTGCTTGCACTAGTTACATGTAAAGATGCTTCTTCTCATAAAGTGATTTTTCTTTTTTGTCTTCACAGGTTTAGAGTCACAAGATGGACCTTAGGGTAACAAGCCTTCTCCTCGTCCTCCTAGCATTAGCTGAGGCAACCCCTGAGAGGTATTATCATGTCCCAAAAGTGAGCAAGACTCCCTACCCTGTCAAGAGTCATGGTGAGCCATATATGTGTTTTATTTTCATAGAAATCACAATAATGACAGTTCACATAAGGCTAAAGGGGGGGTGGGGGAGCCATAATAGAAAACATGCCTTAGTGCAAAAAGTGCATCTATTTATTTTAGCATAATAATGCATTCCTGCCAAGCCCAGTGTTCATTTCAAATGACTGTGAGCTGGAATGCAGAACTTCATTTAAACTGCATCAGCTTTATAATGCAGTTAAAACCAACCTAGACAAACGAAACTGCTAAAAAAGCACCAGATGATACTTCAGTACTACATCTAATATTTTAATGTCCATCAGGTCAGTGAAGACCAGGGTCAGGGTCACAGTTATGGTTAGGTTTTGTTTTAGCCACAGATTATACAGACCAACTCTCAGAAACTGCAGGAGCTTATCTTTCACATACATTCACTTTGGTGGTACAGTTGGCAGTACTATGTTCCACATGGGTGAAAATTCTATAAAAAGGGCTGAACATTAGGCCAACCATAATCCTACACCTAACCCTACAAAGGTTGATAGTTAACTGGGGAGAATTAAGCTATAAAGGTATAAAACACCAGCCAAAATAAAATAATGGAACAGAATTGCCTTCAGGTTTATTTAACCTCATAATATCCACCAGGTTGCTTGCAAACCATTTGGGGTTAGGATTAGGTTGCGTTCTAATCAAGTATAGGTTCAAAAACTGTGAGATGTTGCCTTTCACAGGGTTTTTGGACTCACAGTTTTTCTGTTATAAGATTTCCATTTGGGGATGCCAGATAGGTGAAAAGTCCACATAAGGGGAGGAGATGTGAACCTAACCCTAACTCTATCCCTGACCGTAAACAGGTCACCAGCAGCCTGGTGGACATTAAGAGGTTTAAAAAGGAAACTTTTTCAAGTCACCATACCACGACATAACTGCCGGTTGAGCTGTCAAATCAAGACCACTGATCTGATTACCTGTGTGAACCCTGCAAACACAGCAGCCTTTTACATGACTTAAAGGCAGTCTTTCAACTAGCTCCAAGTCATTATCCTCATCATCGCTACTAACTGCACGTATCTTGGCCTCCTGCTGCCTCATGTACATATGGAAAGTGCCACCCTCCATCATTAAGTGCTATCAAGCACTGAACTGCTGTGTATTGCTGTACATAACTGAAAGGTGGGGCAAAGCTGTAAACAAGCACTTGTGCTCTGGATAAATTAAGTTTAAACAGGAAAGCTGTGTATACTGCATGTGTCATAAAAAACAAAGCAGAGGTTATGACGTAACAACCAAGATGACGCCTAAAACTACATTTTACACCACAACTAAACAAAGAGTCAAATTTTGTGAAGTTGAAGACGCATTTCTGCTGTTTTGCTCTGATGTGGTGTGACTGTGAGCCTTGATGTAAATATAGAATTCAAAGTCAACAATGCCGGCTCAAATTTGACAAATCTCCAAAACAGATGCTGTGACCACGTTGCAGGCACGCCCTCACAAACTGCCTTGTGGTATTAAAATCACACCACACAATTACAAGGGGCGAAAAAAAAAACTATACAGGCTGTGGAGAAACACTCTCACAAGTTCAAACAGTAAATCTCACAAACAAACCACAGCAAATTTAATGGAGCTTCACTCAGCTGAGAGATTGGAACCAGTTTTTCTAATATAAAAGACAGAATCAAGATTTGAGACTGAGAGGCTATTTACTGAAGCAGCCAAACCGAGTGTGGATAATGGCACTACACTCAGTGTAAGCCTAGCGGTGTTTGTTGTGTACAGGAAACATGCAGTTAAGATCATAGGTCAGCTACCAAGGCCAGTATCATCACCTTCACTTTGTGGTGTCCTCGGCTGCCAGAAATTCCCACTTCTGGCACAAACATCCCCTCTGGGGTTTCAAGCACAGCCCTTATGTGTCTAGAAAATGACAGCCTTCTCAGAGAATTTTTTTTCTCAAAACACCATCTCAAAAGAGAGGCCAGCACCATTTGATCTGTCTCTCTGACAGGTCCGAATCCTTTTTTGACAGTCATGCATCCACAGTTATGATGAAGAGCTATAGCATTTGTCATGCTTATGTAAAGTCTTACTGTCTTTTCAATGTTAAAGCTCAGACGAATCAGTGTTTGCTTTTTACTGCAAAAACTAAAAAAGTAATTATACTATTTATAAAGATAGCAGTTTAAAAATAGCATATCTTGAAACATAACACTGTTATTTACTTATTTGTAGATAAAAGTATCAATTAACTTTAAGATAACTAAGTACTTACCAAACTGAAATGCATTATATTTAAATTTGTGAATCATCACTAAATATCCAGATACATGAGCAATAAATATAACCTCTTAATATCTACCAGGTCATCAGCCGAACAATTAGGGACGGGGTGAGAGTTGATTTGCCAAATGCTGAACAGGCATAGTTTCAGAAACTTTCAAATCAAGTCTTCTTTATGCATTACCCTTTTACATGATTTCCATTTGGGTATTCCAAAAATGCAAAAAGTCCATAAACCAGGGTAGAAATGAACCTAATCCTAAGCAGTTTGCTAGCAACCTGCTGGATGTAAGCAGTCAAGAGATAAACAATTAGACTGGTCTGCAAGTTATAGGTGTTATCATGGATTATTTTCAAGTACAACCAGCCAACTTTGTGCATTATACTCCCAATACTGTCAAAAAGGAGTAAAGCTATAAATGTTTTGTATTGTTCTTTTTGATTGGAAAAGAGGAACTGTGCTTAACTGCACCTATATTATTGTGGTAAATTTGGCGAACACTCATCTGACCTTGCCCATAAATTGTACTTTATGTGGCAGGAAGTGCATTAAGATGATGTTGATTTAACAGTACTAACTGCACATTTACTGGCATGGGGAGTACAGAAAATTGAAGGGTGCACTATAGTGCGGGCATATACAGCTGAAGAGCACAGGAGAGGTTACCCTGGGTCTTATGCCAGCAAACGTAAGCTGGATGAGAACATCACCACAGATCAGTGGTGCTGTGAAGATGATGCTGTGAAAAGTAAGGAGTGCTTCATCTACAACCCACCCCACATTCATGGGGAGCAGTATTTCAAGTCAGATTGTGATCTTGTGGAGCAGAATAAGACTAGCTGGGGTTTTTCAAGGGAAAGCACAATGAATGGGTACAAGATGCTCTAATATGAAGCCACTTCCGTATAAACTCAGTTTCAGTTCATCAATTCATTGAGCATAACAAAGATGCCACATTTTTACACTACATGTTATGATACAGTTTAATAATCTGATAGTTCACTAAATTCAGTAATAAGAATCAAGTTGACCCAAAGTTAAATAACAGAGACATAATAACATTTTGACATATGCATTATATGAATTAATTACATTATATGTTTGTTTTTTGTTTTTTTGTTTTTTGTAATCCCTAGCTGTTGAAGGTCACCCAGGCCCTCAAGGACCTCCAGGTGAGCCAGGACCAATGGGCCCACCTGGACCTCCTGGAAAGAGTGGAATTGGACACACTGGACCACAAGGCCCACCTGGACCTCCTGGCCCTCCTGGCTTCTCTCAAGCAGGTAAACCTGGTGTCCCAGGTAGCCCTGGAAAACCAGGTGCCTCTGGAAAGCCTGGAGACATGGGTGCACCTGGCGCAACTGGAGCAATGGGTCCCAGAGGTGCACCTGGTACCCCTGGAATTCCTGGACCTGCTGGAATTTCTTCTGTCGGAAAACCTGGACCAGCTGGGATCCCAGGAGGAATGGGCCCAAGAGGAGAGCCTGGTTTGAAGGGACATCCTGGAATTCCTGGTCTTCCTGGACTCAAAGGAGAGAGAGGCATTGGAATTCCTGGTGTTCAAGGATCATCAGGACCTGTTGGACCAATGGGTCCAGCTGGAATGCCTGGCAAACCTGGAATTGGTCAACCTGGTGCCACCGGCTTTCCTGGAGAACCCGGCAAGTCTGGCATGCCTGGAAGAGATGGTTCACCTGGGCCAATGGGTCCGCAAGGGCCAAAGGGTCACACTGGGCCTCCAGGCGTAGGAGCATCAGGAAAACCAGGCCAGAATGGTACCCCCGGCATGCCTGGACCAATAGGACCCAAGGGTCCGCAGGGTCCTGCTGGTCAGCCAGGCTCACCTGGCATGCCAGGTGTTGGCAAAACAGGTGAACCTGGAATACCAGGTAGCAGAGGAGCCCCCGGTAGTCCAGGAACAACTGGTCAAAAAGGAGAGCCAGGCCCAACTGGATTTACCGGTCAGCCAGGTGGTCCTGGTCCCATGGGTCCAGCTGGCCCACAGGGTGCAAGAGGATTCCAGGGTGAGTCAGGCCCAGTTGGGCCCAAAGGGGATATTGGTATGGTAGGTGCACCAGGCCCAAGAGGAACCAAAGGAGAACAGGGAGCTCAAGGTTTCACTGGAAAGCCAGGTGCCCCTGGGGCAGTAGGTCCTTCAGGAATCCCAGGTCATAATGGTGCTCAGGGTCCAAAAGGTTCACAAGGCCATGCAGGTGCCCCAGGAATCCCAGGTGCAAATGGTGTCCAAGGGCCAAAGGGACACACAGGCCCCCCAGGAGCTCCAGGTAAAAGTGGTGAGAGTGGAAAACCAGGACCAATGGGACCAGTTGGCCTTCCTGGTCCTTCAGGTCCCGCTGGACTCAAGGGCCATCCAGGTCATCCAGGTGCACCCGGTCCAGCTGGCCTGACAGCTAAGGGAATTCCTGGTCCCCACGGTCCCCCTGGAATTCCAGGTGCCAGAGGTCATGATGGTCTCCCAGGTGCTGCTGGTCCTCCTGGACCACCTGGTCCACCAGGAGAGGTGATCTACCACCACGAGAAGAGCATGCCAATCAAATCCCATGAGGTTGTGATGCCTCATGAGATGATTAAGGCTCCTATGTCTGCTTTTAGTGCTGTGCTTACCAGGGCCTACCCACCAGCTGGAACTCCTATTCAGTTCAACCAAGTTCTGTACAATGGGGAGAACCATTATGACGTTCACAGTGGTGTGTTTAGTTGCCAGGTCCCAGGCCTCTACTATTTCAGCTATCACATTCATGTCAATGGCGCTAATGCATTGGTGGCCCTCTACAAAAATGATGAGCCAGTTCTTTTCATCTATGATGAGTACAATAAGGGCTTCCTGGATCAGATGGCAGGCAGTGCTGTTCTCATGCTGCATCCAGGTGACAGAGTCTATGTTCAGGTTCCTGATGAGGAGAGTAATGGTATATTTGCCGCAGATAATGTTCACTGCGGTTTCTCTGGGTTCTTGATTGCCTCAACGTGATTTCACAAATCCAAATAAACCTCAAACCTTACAAAACATTTAATTACTCAGAGAAAAAGATCAGTTTACAAAGTTCATAATTTGGATTGCAGATTAAAGAAAAATATGGTTACAAGTTTTAAAGGTTTAACTGCCTCATTCAAGAGTTCAAATGTCTTCAATTTGCTAAAGAGTTCTTCAACTGACAGTTTATTGGTGACTAAAAGTGATTCCTTTCCCCAGTTTACCTTGTATGCCTTTGCAATTTTAAGATACATGAAACGTAACAACATAAGATACATGATACTTCGAGTGGTGCTCTACAACTGCCTGTAACATTTACAGCATGTCTTTTACTTGTGTTTGTTTTTATTAATGTCTGTTGTTTAAGAACTTTCCTGTAATATACATACAAAAAAAAACATGCAAAAGAGTACTATATGTTACTAGAGATCAGCACATTCTCACAAGCACTGTGACCAGGAAAGGAACGTAAGATGAAAAATTTGAACCATTTTTTCCTAAACAACTATGTCTCCTTGGATGTGTTAAGTTATGTACCACTCAAAACATGGAATAAAAGTTCTTCTTTGAAAACGAAAAATTGTGTTAATTTGTGTTGTTCTCATAAGAAAACTAAAATGTGTGCAGGTTTGTAATAAAATTCTTACCTTTGAATGCAGATGTGTTGTAATTGTGGTCAATGGCAGCAACCATGTCTTTCCAAAAGTCAGAATTCACCTCATTTCCTCGCTGTTTGAAAAGCATACATTAAAATATGTATCAGTATGTGTTTTCTTTGTGAAAATGTGAACCAATACCACAAAGCCCACAATAACAAAAATCACCTTGCGCAACATGTCCACGACTCGTCCACAGAGAAGAGCACCAGGCAGATCAAAGTAGTTATCATAGAAGTAGTATTTTGCTGCAAAACCCGAAAGAAAATATCAGCAAACAACAAACACTCCAAGAGCGCAAACCTCCACCAAGAGTGCTCACTTAAGGGAATAGTATTGTATTTTGCATACAGAACCAGTCAAAAGTGTCCAAACTTTTTACTGGTACTGCATATTCAATTTGTTTTCTTTCTTTTTAAATGTGCTTTCAGAAGTTTGTAGTGCAGTAAAAATCAGATAAGGGAAGCACGACCAATGTTTTCTTTGATTCCATAAACATTATGTAGAAGTAGGCAATCAAAAATAGGTGTTAAAGAACTGGACATGAATAACTTGAACTTAACTAACTAATTAAGTATGTAGGCAGCTCATTTTCTTTGACAATACTTTCTTTAAAGTTATGACACATTTTGGGATCAACTTGACAGAAAGGCAGATGTGAAATGTATAAGTGAGGTCAGAGATCAACGTGACATATTTGGATGGAAACTATAAAGTTATATTTAGAATCCCCATATACCAGCATCATTTCCTACATGCACACGCAACCACTACCAAAAACATAGCCTCCTTGGCGGAGGTAATTAATGAAAGGTGAAAAAAAATGCAAGAAAATGCACATTAGCTTCTTAACTGCTTAACTCCCATCAAGTTGCTGGCAAACCAATTAGGGACAGGGTTAGAGTTGAATTTAGCCACATGCTAAATAGGCACAGTTTCAGAAACATAACAGCCAAAGACGTTACCTTTCAAATCAAGTTTCTCACGTGCATTTGGGCCTTACAGTGATTCTGCTGTAAGATTATTATTCAGTAGGGTATGTCAAATAGGTGAAAATTTCATATCAAGGAGTAGACATCAGTAACCCACATCTAACCCTATCTCTAAACAGGTCGCTAGTGGCATGGTAGATGTTAAGCGGTTAGGAGCTAACGGCTTACAGTTACTGACTAATACAGATGGATGTAAACATCATACGAGATCTTGTGAAGGAGGTATTGAGGCTGTTAAAGTGCTTCCACTCTCTTTTGGGGCCGTAGTGTTTGATGATTTCTTCTGTGCTGAGGTCACCGGTTCCATGCGTCGCTCTAATCAAACAGCAGAAAAAAGCACGAAGCATAGCATGAAGCTATCATGTCACTTTCGAGTTCTGTGAACACTGAAACTTTCGTGCAGCAGGAGCGTACCTTAATACAGTTCCATCCTCAGCTAGCTTTACGAGATTTCCGTCCTCCAGATCCACCACTAGCCCTTTAAAACTGCACACAAAACAGTATCCACAGTTACCCACCACACTGCTACTACAGATAACTGAATCACATGTACAAAATCAGCAGTCGTACATTTGTTTGCCATCTGTTGAGTGTATCAATTGTCACCTTCACTGAGCATTCAGTGTGAAATGCTTATGCACCATATCCACATGGATAAACAATGTGTATGCACAAAAACTTGCGTAGGTCTTTTCCCGCGCATAAATGGGAAATGCATTGTAAAAATATAAGGACCTCAAGCATATGTCAGACCATGCCAACAATACCTTTGTTTTAAGCAAGTCAAGACCTTTGTAATTGAAAGGAATAATAAAGTAAGTATATATTTAACATAAAGCAACATTTTCACATGTCAAATTGTTGCCTAATGACTGGGTGCTGTAAATAGCTGCAGCTTTCCTTCTGCTAACTGATGTATTTTTTTTGCCTTTTGTTTAAAGTCTATCTCTTTCTCAAATCTGCCAAATCCTTTGGTTCTGAACGAACGGAGTTGACGACCTCTGTTACTCTTTCTCCCTTAAGTGGCTTTTCTTTTTCTATAATATCTGATATCAGAGCTGAGATCACTAAACACAGGTTTCTATTGTGAATTTACATCCATCCATGGCTAATAAAGGGAGAGCAAATGAGGCTTAAGTGTAAAAATAATAGATGATTGGCATTTACAAAATAGTCTGTATAAGACTGTGTATTTGCACAGCTTTTTAAATCTGAAAAGGCAATGTGTAGGTAAATTTCTGCATGTTTTAGTTATTAATCTAAACAGTTTATTGCATCTGCCCCCTCAGTGTGGAATATTTTATTATAGCTTAAAGTCTGTTATCTGGTGTAGCGGTTAGCTTCCCAATAGCTGCCACAAAAGGCGTGTTGTATCACAAGGTAAAGACCCTAGAATATTAGAAAGAAACCTCAACAATCACACAGCCCCCTATAAGCAAGCATGTGGTGACAGTGGGAAGGAAAAACTCCCTTTAACAGGAAGAAACCTCCAGCAGAACCAGGCTCAGGGAGGGGCAGCCATCTGCCACAGCCAGGTGGGGATGAGGGGAAAGAGAAGAGAGCAGAAAAAGACAGGACAAAAGACAAACTATAGGAGAGAGAGCCAGAGTTTAATAATTGATAATGATTAAATACAGTAATGGTAGTCTCTGGAGCTTGAAAAAGGCGACTGGACTTCTTTTTGTTTCTTGAAGACGTTTCACCTCTCATCCGAAAGGCTTCTTCAGTTCTCAACCAAATGGTGGAGAGACCCAGGTATTTAAACCCCTGTGGGCGTAGTCCCCTGGAGGTGGTTATGACCCTCTATTGATCATGTGCTTGAACACATGTGCCCAGGTGTGAAGGGGGCGTGGGTCATATTTAATCAGTGGTTTCAGTTGAAACCAATTTAGGACTCCGCTCCATTGTTTCCTGTGGCCTATTGAGGTCACTGGAACAAAGGTGTGAATGGGGGTTGAGACGTCTGGGAAGGGAGCTCAGGACAGCACTGTAAGCGGGGGAAAGTTGGTGACGTAATCCACCTCCTCTGTTCAATGATGGTTGTTCACAGTGGACATAGATGGCTTCTTTCACAAAGAAGCTTTTACAAAAAGAAGTCCTTTTACAAAAAGAAGTCCAGTCGCCTTTTTCAAGCTCCAGAGACTACTATGACCTGGATGACTGAGAATCTACACAGACATACAGTAATGGTATTTAAGCACAGAGTGACTGAAAAGAGATGAATGAGGAAGAAACACTCAGCGCATCATGGGAAGCCCCCCAGCAGCCTAGGCCTATTGCAGCATAACTGAAGGATGGTTCACAGTAACCTGATCCAGCCCTAACTGTAACCTTTATCAAAAGGGAAAGTTTTAACCTAATCTTAGAAGCAGAGAGAGGGTTGATCTCCCGAATCCAAATGGGAGCTGGTTCCAGAGTAGAGGGGCTTGATAGTTGAAGGTTCTGCATCCCATTCTGCTTTTGGAAACTCTAGGAACCGCAAGTAAACCTGTAGTCTGACAGCACCGTTAGGACAATAAGGTACTATAAGGTCTTTACGATATGATGGGACCTGATTATTATAGATTTTTTTATGTGAGGAGAAGGATTTTAAATTCAGTTCTGAATTTAACAGGGAACCAATGAAGAGAAGCCAGTATGGGAGAAATCTGCTCTCTCTCTAGTCCCTGTCAGTACTCTAGCTGCAGCGTTCTGGATCAACTGAAGAACTTCTCATCTAATATGCTCTGGGTCCAACATGTTGTGGAAATCAGGACTGTTTGTTTATTACCTTTATTTGCACTCACTCGCCATGAAATCTTATGCAATCCCATAAAGCAGCTCTTGTACAAATTCTTTTACAAAGTCTCTACATTTTTCCTTAAAAACAAAAAACAATAAAGGTTGTACTGATGCAGATGCATTCGTCTAACTATGGATGCAGCCTTCAATTATGTGTTCAGCAATTCATAGTTTTCACATGATGCCAAATCCTTATAGAAACACTGGCCTAAAGGGCAAAGCAAGAGTTATGAATGTGACTAAGTTTCAGTGGACGCTGCCTAACCCCGAGAGGCTTTTCTCTGTTACCTGCCACTTCATTTTACCAGGTTCTGTTTGGATACACTAACAACTACCCCCTTAGTTTGTACAGAGCTGCCAGTGAAACAGTACTGCACATGAGCACGTCTTGCATATAAAACTCAGTGGCCAAATTGCAGTGCTTCCTTCTCTGTAGGTTGTCAATTGTGGGGCAATTAAACTTAGAATGGATTTGATTAGGATTCTATTTTAAACATTACCGCTGAGTCACTTCAGCCCTAGAAGGCATCTATAATGGCTCTGAAGCTAATTACAGTGAATCGTATTAGCAAGCTAATGTTTGCCAACTTTATTTTAAAAAACAACTTATTATACATTACATTTTTTAGGCTACTATATACTTATTATTTATATTAGAACAAATGGGTTATTATCAAGTTATTATTTTATTTTGTTAGTGGTTGTGTTTACTGTTTTGCAACTTTTGGGATAAAATAAATAAATCTTACCTTATCTAGCTAATGTTAGCCATTAGCTGAAGAATTTCTTGTCTTTCTTGGCCTTTACGTCCCTAACGAGGAGGGATTTTGATCCATCCAGATCTAAAATATATATACATATCCTTATATGCAGGATATATAAAGTATACTCTTTTTTTTTTAATGCTTTCATCCTGGTGACGGGGTATCTAGCTATAGATATATTTAAAACACAGCAAGTTGAGATAGACCTTGCAGGCTGTCCACTCATCTTTGTTTTTGTACGTGTGTGAGGTGGTCTAAATATTCATGGTTTGAAATAAATGCAAAATTGTACTACAGTTGGAATGTCCAGTATGCTGGAATGGTGCTCTGCCTTTCAGGCAGCTGAAAATGGTGAATGCTTGAAGTTCTGTGGGTGCTGATAGTGACATCTGAGTGTGAATATTGATTTTACTCGATGTGGGCTGGTAATGGCCTACTAACAGTCAACACAGCAGAGGGAAATACGTATTTATCAGTGATGACGTGCAGGTTGATATGATGTTCTTCACAGGTTTTCAGAAGAATGTAGTCGCTGAAGGATCATCAGGTACTGTAATAATTCTACCTGTTTTTGTCACACTTTGCTTTAGGCTGGGAAAAGTGATGCTGCCGACTCACCAGAAATCCCAGGTAGCAGGAGTTAGATTCAGCAGGTCCTTGTCATATCCTTTATGCTCCACCAGATATCTGGCAAAGCTCTCATAGATGAGCTGCAAACACAAAGAGCACATAACATCACACACTGAAGTGTGCAGATAAAGGAGCGCTACTGAATGTCAAAAATATGCAGGTTCTTCTTCCAGATTAAGACTATGCTAAAGCCTTTCCCATTCTTCTTAGCGGAAGGCTTGACATCGATCAAATCCTAAATTCAAATCATGATTTATAAGCTGAATTTTAACACAACTGGAAATTGCAGCAACAAAAACACAACAAGAAGCTCAAAAAATCTGAGTACAGACTTGGCTGTTAAACTACTGAAGCTGTTACTGTTAAGCGACACCTTCAACATTACATGTTTATATGAACCATTGGTAGTATGAAAAATGCACATCACTCCAGCTTGAACTCAGGGTTTTTCCTCCATAGAGAATTTTATGGAAAGCACCAGACGTTTTAGTCAGAACCAGTTCAAAACCACCAGCACTGTAATAAAATCATTGTTTTTTTGGAACTGGGGTTTTATTAACTCATATAACAATGCTTTTATTTATAAGGTGGTTAGAAATCACGGGAACGTGCACAGTTTCTGTCAAATAAGTTAACACAGACTCATTCCCTTAGCTGTACAGGGACTGTCACGCCCCCAAAGACCCATTATGACCCTGATATTATGAAGAGCAACTGGTTATTACATAACTGGAAAATATCTATATCATTACAATAATATTTATTATACAATATGAAATGCATCACAAACAAGCTTTGACATGCAATCATGTTACACGTGATGCATTGCGAATGTCAATAATATACATCACTGCAGCTTTAATGCATTAGCATCAAGGGGTTTTAAATGAATCAAATAGCCGAATTATTGATTAATTTCATATCTACTACCAGTAGTAGTTATCAGATCATGTATCTATTAGGTACTTTTGGGGTTCCATATTCAGACCCACTGGGAATATCTGACATTGCCAGAAAACATATATGAACTCCAGGCCTTGGTAACTTGCAGGGATTCAGCATCTTTTATTTGTCATTCGCTGTCACAGAATCCAGCAATACCCCACGAGTCCGCGAGGTACCGTCATTATTTGTTCTAACGACATCAAATGAAGAAGGGGACGAGAATGTGTTGGCTGCCAGCAGGCCTCAGATGGGACTTAAACACTTAAAGCCATGCATGTGTGAGCATCACCGCCGACGTTCAGCCGTGAGTCACGCAGAGTGACTGCAGCAGCAGCAGCAGCATCACATCACCTTCATCCAACCTCCCACCGCACTCACAAGCATTTCCACCAGCATGCCTCGATGCAAGTGACACAGAAATGCCCGCTGAGCCCGTCGGCAGCCACGGGCTGTTTTCATTCCAGATGTGTTGCAGACCGACGCGTCGCGGCCACCGTACCGCTGTGTGTCGGAGCTAGCCGCGCGCGCTGCACACACTCACCCTGGAGGTCTCTTTCAGATGGTAGCGGCAGAGCGTGTGGTCCAGGTCGAAGCCGATAACGTCGCAGTCCGAAAGGCTGAAATATTCGCTCATTGTAGCTGAGGCTGGGGGAGCGCTCCGGAGCACCAAGTTGTGCACAGCAGCACAAACACTCCGAGTGTGTCAATGTCACCGTGTGACGGCGAGGATGGCGCTGCGCTCTGTAGCCGCTCCGCTTTGCCTTCACGAAAACAATCACACCAGTGCGCTTTTTCCTCAACGCAAATGGCTGATCACACAACGGTTAATGTCAATAAGTTGTCCACATGGAGGCAGAAGTTTAACTCCTGTGTGCCAGAAGAAGACAAGACGGCATGCAGTGCTTCCGGGTGTGAAACGCAACCGTAATGCACAGTGTATAGGGACCGTGCAGGGCCGGGCCTAGTGTCTACAGCAGTGATATCAGCATCTACTCACATACAGCTCTCAACGCTACAGGCTCTGAAAGACGGCCACAGCGCACTTTTTTGGAAGCACATAAAAACAGACAAAAAGGAACCATGTACATATAGAGAGTGCGCAAACAGAAAACAAAAAGATGCATGCAGACAACTCCTGCTGGTAGTCCAAATGTAAGAAACTCAATCAGAAAATACATGCAAACATAGAAACCTAATGTAGAAAAAGCATAGAACACAAATAAACTATTAATAAAGAAAAAAACTAAAACCACAAATATTGAACAAACAAAAACAATAAAGAATTCCATAAATTCAAATGAATACAAAAACCGTTCACAAGTACAAAAAACAGGATTCTCCTAAAGAGGTAGCATCTGGAATAACATTTGAACCATGTGGAACATTGAAACAATGTAAGAAAATTTACATTTTAGCTCATTTTCCAGCAAAACTGATCTGCCATCATGAAGTTACTTGCAACGTCATCGTCACAAACCACACCAACAACCAGCAGCTCTCAGCCGTGCTTATGAATTTTAGTGCTTTAGATTGTGGTTCCGCATGTGTGTGTGTGTGTGTGTGTGTGTGCCATGATCTGCTTGTATAAAAGTAGTGCAAGTTTCTTGAATGAATGGCTCCGTGTGGACATCAGTGTACCCTCCAACCAGCTGTGAGCAGACACTGTATTACAAGGGCACCGATTACGCATGCACTGAAGTTCCTCATACTAACGCTGAAGTCGGGGTAACAGGTGCAACTGTAAAATGCACATTGCTGCTTGAATGAACTACAAGACAAATACTAATACAGGCACTTCATTCTGAGACTGTATAGCTGATATTTCTTTGTTTAGTCCATCCCTGCTTTGTGTAATAGAATTATCTTTTTGACTCTTTAACCAACCATCTAATTTGACCCTAAGCTGGCTGGTTATGTTCACAGTGACATTTTGGTCAGCCTGCATTTCTAAACTACCCTTGAACCTGCAAGAGGAAGTTGGGGTGGATGATGAGTAAACAAAGTGCACTATATTCACACCAGAGACCAGACTTCCATTTGTGCTTTAGGCAGCAAACTCATTTTGGTTAATATGTCTTCAGTCTTTGGACTTTTTCTGTTACATCAGAGCATCATGTTATACTGCCAGAGCCTAAAAATAAAACTCAATCTAACACAGTTTGTGAAATAATCTATTGATTCATGCCCCTGATCAAAGGTTTTCACCCATATTTTCATGTCCCTGAACATGATTTTTCATCTGTCCAGTCTCATATGTACCGTTTCCTCTCCATGTAGCGTACCAGTCAAAAGTCTGGACACACTGAATGTGTGAACGTGTCCAAACTTTTGACTGTACACAAACTTAATATTTTCCACTTCAAAGGTGAAACACATTTGGAGGTGTTGGTGATAGAATGAGTCGTTTTGCCAGTCACAACTGAAAACATAGTTTAAGTCATGCAGTTGTAAAAAAAGAAATGATTCACAGGATTCCATGCAATCGTGTGAAAAACAATGTACATACTGCTTCCATAGGAATAAAGAGGGTAAGTAGCAGCCAGGTGCTGCTAACTAAATCCACTTGATTACCTGATCATCAGTAAGTGTGACCACCTCTATAAAAGCAGAGGTTTGGAAGTCTGTTGGTCTGGAGCCTTCAGTTGTTTTAACACACTGCATAATCTTTTCAGGAGTGGATGTTCAGCAAATTCACTCCAAGGTCAGACCGTGCACTGCTCAGAGAAACTGCAAAGAAACCAACAGCTATATCTCAGACTCTATAGGCATCAGTTAGCTTTGCAAAGGTACATCTGAACAAACCATAAGACCTCTGGAACAATGTCCTTTGGACAGACAAGAGCAAAGTGGAGATGTTTGGCCATAATGCACAGAATCATGTTTGGCAAAAACCAAACAGCATTTCAGCACAAATACCTCATCCCAGCTGTCAGCACAGTGTTGGAAGGCTGATGCTTTGGGCTTGTTTTGCACCCACAGGACCTGGGCACCTTGCAGTCACTGCGTTGACCATAAAGTCCTCTGTATACCAATTTATTATAGAGTCAAATGTGAGGCCATTTGTCCAACAGCTTTGCTGAAATTGGGTGATGTGAGAGCGCAATGATGCCAAGCAGCAAAGCTGCAATGGACCAGTCAAAGTTCGTACATCAACCTTATGAAATGCTGTATCGGGACATTAACAGGCTGCTCATCACCTCTGGCTCTCTGGACTCTTGCCCTTTGTATGTGCATGCGTGTGTGTATTAGGGATGGCATGATACCACTTTTTTATGTCCGATACCAATACCGATATTTTACATTTGGATATCGGCCGATACTGATATAAATCCGATATTTAAAATTGATCAAGGCATTTAAAAAAAAAAAAAGAAGTCAACAGTCTCTCACACAACAAAATCAAAGTCTTTTAGTTGTCCCACATACAAGACTAAGGACCAGGGCGGGCAGAGCTTTTTAGGCAGTGGCAACAAAGCTCTGGAACTGTTTACCACTCCAGCTCCATTTACCTGACTCTGTGGCATCATTTAAAAAATAGTTGAAAACTTTTCTGTTTTACCAGGCTTTCTGGTTTCTGACTTTATTTTTATTCTTTTTCTTTTAATATGGTAATGTTATGTTTTTAACATAGTGGGGTGGAGGGGGTGACATTGTGTTTTAATTATTATACAGCACTTTATTGTCTGTGAAAAATATAAATAAACTTTACTTACTTACAACAATAACTATCACCTGAATCCTGTTGCTTCTGTGTGAGAAGGTGTTGCTTATGGCATGTTGCAAATTTCATTAGGGCTGCAACTATCGATTATTTTAGCAATTGTGTATTCTATTTATATTGATTACCCAAGTAACTGGATAAGAAATACTTTTTTTCATATTAACAGTTCATCTGCATATTTTAACTTCCGCACTGCAGTTTTTCCCTGTGTGAAACAACCAGGGTGGATGGAGCAGCTACAAAGTTCTCTTTTCTTCACTTACTGATCAGGTGGTTGATGAAGGACCTCCAGCTGTTTCCCAGTAAAGGTTTAATGGAGGTTACAGGGACGAAAAGGCTTCTTTTGGACACTAGAAAAACATTTCCTTCTGCTCCATCAGAGCTCACCGGCTCCGCCTCTTTCCGCTTGTGCAGACAGACTGCACATAAATCAGCTGACTGCTGCTGTTGTGTCATCAGTGTTCACGTGAAAAACTAGGGGCTGCGTGAGCACAATCTTGTAATGCTTTATATTCACAAGCATTCTCCTAAATACGTTTCTACTGCAGGTCTATATTTAGTCACAAATCAGGGATTAAAGTATCAAAAATATTTTGACAGGGAAGGGGATCTTGCGGTACCGGACGGTCACTAGTGCTAATAGCTGCGCTCGCTAGCAGTATGTCCGGGAGCTGAAGTAGAGAAAACCCACAAGAAGAAGAAGACGACTGAGCCCTGTAATGCAGCTAATGTGAGCGAAACGTTATTTAATGTATCGGATTACATTTTTTTTATTTCTTTCCGATATCCGATCCAGTATATTTAGGCCAGTATCGGACCGATACTGAATATCGGATCGGCGCATCCCTAGTGTGTATGGATGTGTGAGTGTGTGTGTGTATATCTACTTTTCTTCGATTATTTTTTTTTTCTTTCTTCCCTTTGCCCCCCCCCCCCCTTTTTTTTTTCTTTTTTTCCCCCCTCTCTTGTTCTTGCCCCTTCCTTGTTGCCTGTCAGGCCTGGCATAAATAACTAAATAAAAAAATAAAAATACAAACATTAACAAGAATAGCCTATAGAAAACTTATAGAGCTGTTCCTGTAAAAGCAAATATGTTTGGCACATCAGTGCATTCAGATCATCATTCCGATTGTGAAAAATGCCAGACATGACAGGCTTTAAAAAAAAAAAAAACAATGAATGAACTCACAGCATCTGCTACTCACTATGAGACAACAAGACTCTGGGTAAAGCAGCCTGAGCTTCTAAGTGAACATGATTCATTAATCCTGCCAGGTTCCTTCTGGTAATGGTTCAGCAGGAAGTCAAGGAAATAAGTTTTGCTATGCATGAAGCAGGCAGAACCAGTTGGTTGAGAGTGATGCAGAGTAGTGGTATGTTGAAAGAGGACTCTTCCAGTCAAGTGTAGGAGTTAGGGTTGAAGTTATCTCCTAAAGCTGAGTCAAAGAGAAAGAGTCTAAACAAATACTAGTACCACTACTGAAAGCAGCTGAACATAAAGATGTCTTTGAGATGGTTATCAATATTTTTTCTCTAATTGTTCATGAAGTCATTACTAGTTAAAGTTAAAAGAGCAGAGTTTTGAACCTGGCTACAGGGCTGAAAAGAAACCTGGGGTTCTTCTTTTCTTCAATTACTGATGAATAGTAAGATGCCCTAGCTTTATGGAGGGCTTTTTTCTAGAGCAACAAACTCTTTTATACAGGCTAAATGAAGATCTACATTGTAGCATCAAAGGGCAGGTGCCACAGGAAAGCACAACTTTCAGTGAAGATGTCCGCTCTGCTGCTGCTTCTACCGTGGCATTGATCCATGTAGCACAGAGCATTTTGTTTTTGCCTCTAATTCATCACCAAAATGTCTTCTGCTGTTTGCTGGTCTGTTAAAGAAAAATCTACCACCAACGCACACACCTGCAAACAAAGCAACATAGTACTGCAATAAAAATCATTATAACCTTCTTGGTGTGTGGTCTGTGTTCTAGTAGCTGCAGTTCCAGCAGTGTAAGAGACTCAGCTTCAGATTAGAATCAAGTCTAACAACATTTTATACATTTTCTAAATCGCCAGAATAATACGTACACATTCCTGTGACAACGAGACGCACAGTTTGTGCTTCATTCAGTGTTTTTTCTTGTTAAAGCCTGTCTTGTCCTGTCTGGCAGTTTTTGCAATCAGAATTATGATCTGAATGCACTGTTCTGCCAAATATATTTGCTTTTCCAGTGTTTTTGTTTTTGTTTTATTTATTTATTCATTTGTGTTATTGTTCACATAAGTGCACATGTATTATAGCAATGCCAGAGTTGACAGGCAGAGAAAAAAAGCAAGAAAGGACAAAGACAAATGTGGAGAAAACAGGAAAAAAGGGAGCAGAGCACAAGCAGAAAAACACAACGGTTCACCAACTGCTGCACCTATTTCTGAAATAAGACAAAATATCTCATCTTTAGAATGATTAGATATTTTGTCTCATTTCAAGAAGTCTTACCAAGTCTAATTATCTTACTGCACTGGCAGATAATTTCACTTAATTTGGGAAGTTTCAGACTATAATCATGTGTTAATATCTAGTTTTTAGACAAAACACATTTAATAATCTTACATATTCAGCTCTTGCTTAGTACATCACTCTCAAAACAAGATCAAAAATACTTTTTTGGCTGAATCTAAGATTATGAGACTTAGACAGTCAATTTTAGTGAGAGGATGGAGACAGGACAAGCTCTGAGCCTCTCTCAGGAAGTCGCTAGGGTCCACTGTGCCTAGGAATGGTGTGCAGTGATTTGATTTTTTTAGCTGATACACAAATACTGTTATTTAAAGTGTGTTTGAACGGACATCTCAGCGGTGATACGCTCGGTGTTAACCCTGATACACCTGTGATCTGCCGGTACCCGCCGCCAACAGCTGGTTAACGCTGAACGTATCACCGCCGAGACGTTGGGTCAAATGCACTTTGAATTACCGTAATTATGTGACTGTTTGTCCTATTGGAAAAATTCAAACGGTTTCTGAAAACTGAGAAACTGTGCTTCACACCCAACATAGGGTTATTATGGGAATTGTTGCTGAAAGTCCGCGAACAGTGGGACATTTTGAAGTACGTTGTTGTCCCCGATGACATGTTGACCTTTATAGGATTAACATAACAGCACATTGTTGCTCTACATAACTGAAATTTTCACCAGAAAAACAAGTTTGGGGATTTTTATTTGGATAAGCTTAATTGCTTAATTTCATGGGCCTCATAATCAAACATTCAGCTACAGAATTATTTTTACTGTTGATATAATTAATATGATCAGCTTCAGCCTTATTTAGACAAGGTTTTCACTGCAACTGATGTGGTTTCATGCCATACGCCTTCAAAGACTTCCAGACTCCTTAGCAGCCTGATGGAACTGCGATCACTCTCCCATTTGTCCACTGTGTTGTTGTATGGACCATAAATCTGTAGAGTCTCCATCTGCAAGAATCAACAGCATCACACTTAGCAAATGGCAGAAAACATACAGGATTCTGTTTGTGACCATGCAATGTGCTTTACCCTTCTGCATGGTTCACCCAGAGACACACAGAGGCCATCAAGCTGTCTGAGTAATGTTCCACCAACCCCTTCAGTGTTTGAAATGTTTGGTTTTTGACAGACTTCAGTGACCGTTGTCCAGTTTTCTCAGCTTGTAATGCATCACTCTCCAATTGTCAGAAAGATAAGTAAACACCCAGGCATATGCATCAGAGTCAAGAATCTATAAACATGGCTTCTTCAGGTACACCGTGCATGTTTTCAGTGAGGAATTTTTTCATGTTGTAGTGCCATTTAGGGTAGCCTGTATTTTTAACAGCTCCATTGTTTTCCAAGGAGTCACCAGATGTGTAGGTGGCTGTGACTCAGGAGGTAGAGCAGCTTTCCTGACTGCTCCAGTCTGCATGCCAAAGTGTCCTTGGTAAAGACACTGAACTGCAAGTTTCTCCCAATGTGTTCATCGGAGTGTGATTGTGTGCCAATGTTAGATAGATTGAAAAAAGTGCTTGTGTGTGTGCTGTACGTGTATGTGTGAGTGGGTGAATGAAGATATGTTGTATGAAGCACTTTGAGTGTTATATAAGAACCAGTTCATTTACCCTTTACTACAGTAGATGGATCCTGGGCCATCTGCCCAGTGTGCTTTAGGTTTGTTCTGTGAGTTGTGTTTGTAAGCTGGCTTATGGATTAGGATGTTAGTTTGCCATAGTTTTCTGTTATAGTTATGTGTGCTTAGTTCCCGTTTCCCTCATGTTGTCTTTCCTGTGGTCTGTGTTCAGGTGTCTGTTTTGTTTCTCATGTCTTTGTCCCTTATCTCATGTTTTGTTTCTCTTCCCAGTGTTTCCCTGAGTGTTGTATTTAGGTTTCCGTTTTGCAGCATGTTTAGATTCCCTCTGTGTGCCTCACTCCGTATGTGTTAAGTCTGTGTGTACCATGTTTGGTTACTTACTGTTTTATTTTGACAGTCCTTTGTCCTGTGCACTTGTGTTTAGTTTTGCGTCCCCTTGTCTCGTCTCTCTAATTATGTTCAGCTGTGCTCTTCACCTGTTGCCTGTTCCCTCATTATCCCTCTGTGTGTATCCTGTTTGTGTTCTCCCTTGTTCCTCGTTGTGTCCTCGTCTTTGTGGTCAAGTGTTGTTGTCATCACTTCCCTGCTGTGTGCCTTACATTCCATGCTTAGTTCAGAGTCCATAATTCATGCCATGCTCATAGTTCTTAGGTCTTCATTCATTTTTAGGTTTTTGTTTATATTCTTTTGCTTGCGAGTTTTCTGTTTGTGCTGCTGGTCCAGGCCAACTCCGCTTTAAGTTATATTCTCGAAAATAAAGCCAAAGCTTAACTTCAGGTCTTACCTTGTGAGTCTTGGATTGGGGTCCTCTGCCTTGCCTGCCACAGCACCACATGACAGGACAGAGATCTCAGATGTCATTCCTGGGATCTGCTGGAGCCACTCTCCCAGTATGGGTGTCACTGCTCCAAGTGTTCCGATTACTAAGGGGACCACTGTTACTTTCACCTTCCACATCCTCTCTAGCTCTTCTCAGCCCTTCGTATTTATCGAGCTTCTCATGTTCTTTCTTGATGTTAGTGTCATTTGGTATTGCGGCGTCTATCACTACAACTTTCTTCCTTTGTTTGTCCACCACTACTATGACCGGTTGATTAGCCACCACTAGTTTGTCCGTCTGTATCTGGAAGTTTCACAGGACCTTAGCTCAGTTATTCTCAACCACCCTTGGAGGTGTATCTCATTTTGACCTCGGGACTTCCAGGTCATACTCGGCACAGATGTTACTGTATACTATGCCGACCACTTGGTTATGGCATTCCATGTATGCCCTGCCTGCCAGAATCTTGCACCCTGCTGTTATTTGCTGGATTGTCTCAGGGGTATCTCTGGACAGCCTGCTCCTGGGGTCTTGCCTGGCGTGGTAGACCCCAGCCGCTATCAGTCTTGTGCTTTGAGATTGTTCTTTTGCTGAGATGATTTGTGCCTCTGTGCTGTCTTTCAGTCCAGCTTTGTCCAGCCATTGGTAGGATTTTTGTATATCAGCCACTTCTTCTATCTGCTGGTGGTACATCCTGTGCGTCCTTCCATGATGGTCCATCCTGTCCTTCCATGATGGTTCCTGTTCTATCTCCTCTTCTTTCTTGAGTTTCTGATGCCTGAGGTACTCACTAAGCACCTGATCAGTTGTGATCATCTTCCCAATGTACTCATGGATTTTTATTGTTTTATCCAGGATAGTGGTTCTGACACTCACTAGTCCTTGGCCTCCTTCCTTTCACTTAGCAATACAGTCTTGGGGTGAAACCCTCCATGCACGGTAATTAGTGTCCTTGCCTTGATGTCAGTGGCTTTTATCTCCTCCTTTGGGCAGCTTATTATCCCAGCAGGGTATCTGATGACTGGCAGGGTGCAGGTGTTGATTGTACACTGCCAGTCATCAAATTGATCTTTTACTTCTCATTCAGCTGATTCCTCAGGACTTGCCTCACTCTCTGCAGGTATTTGGCAGGTGCAGCTTTCCTAGCAGTCTCTTCATGGTTCCCATTTGCCTGTGGAATTCCAAGGTACTTGTAGTTGTCCTCAGTGTAAATAATGTTGCCTTCTGATAGTGCAATCCCCTCAGTTCTGACTACCTTCCCTCCCTTTGTTACCATCTGACTACACTTCTCCAGTCTGAATTCTGATGTCATTGCTGTAGAGCCTAGTGGTGTGGATCAGTGAATTGATCTGCTCGGTTAAGTAGAAGAGAGTTATTAATCAGTTTTAGCTGCTTTGGTGTCAATGAAATGAACAACAGTTGCACTAGAGGGGCAACAGTGAGACAACCCCCAAACAGGAATGGTTCTATAGGTGGAAGTTTGTAGAATTCTAACGAGCTTCAAAGTCAGTATTTGGTATGATTACTGACAGTCTGAACTCTCTTAGGCAAGTTTTTTGTAATCTCTTTAGTCATCAAATATATTTCAACATCAGGAATAGTAATCTATTATTTATCCATCACATGGATACAAAATTCTCATCTGCTCCTTTATTATTTTGAGATGATATGTCATACGTCATACAGCAGTTATTCTTCTGGTTCTGCATCAGTGAGCTTCACAGGCACCACATACTTAGCGGGGATGTATCCCTGTTTGAAGGCTGAAACCCTGGTGAGGGCTTTTGCGAGCCACCAATCACCAGGCCTTTTGTCCAGCTCCTCTAAAGTGTCCCCAGTGTTGAAGCTCAGGTCCTCCTCGGTGTGTGCAGTAATCATACAGGGCAGTGTAGCATTACTCAGCTGTTGACGCTGGTGGCAGCAGCTGTAAATTTCTGTCATTCAGTCATTCTAGTTTGGGACAGTGACAGCCCTTGACCTGAGCACACACACAGCTATTCTAACAGCATACTGTCAGGGAAAACAAGCCTTATGCCAAATGTGATGTTTCCTGGTGGAGGACTGGGCTCACTGTTCAGGCAGAGCTGAGATCACCTGCATCTGCTCAGGAATGGGGAAATAAGTACAGTGAAAAAAACAACACTGGGCAGCCCTGTGCTCCAAAACAGATGTATTAGAGCACTTAACCAGAAGTCATTCTCTCGGACAGATTGTTAGCGCAGTGAAATAATCTGGAAATTTGATATTTTTTCTTTTCAGACACTGAAATCAGCCTCAGCTTTGAGACCCAGAGCAAAGGCTTTGATCAGCCTTATCCTATTCTAAAGGGTATAAATCATAACAACACAGTAATAAACTGGCCTAGTACAACAGAGTTTTCAGTCTGCTCCATATGGTGGTTTAATTTTTTTAATTAAGTAGATTAGATTTAATCTAAATTGCTATTTCTTTAAATAGTCTAAACTGTAATTTGTTTGTTTAATGTTTTGAAATGCTTTGCTGCTGATTGGTTGGCTCAAATATTTCAAAGTCTCTGTAATTAACAGGCTTGAATGACAGCACAAGCAAATGGTTTGACTGTCAGAATTCATAAAATATCTTTAGCACTCCTTCAGGAGTTTGGCTCCATCACAGTGCTTGCTTTGTCCAACCAAAGAAAGCATTCCAACTAAATTACCAAAAGGATTGAAAGGAAAAATAACAAACTCACACACTGAAAAAAAATTTTAACAAGTATTTCAGCTTTATTTCTATATACACTTTAACCCTACAATACGTATTAGACCACATCTGAGAAGATCTAAAACTAAAGCTGGTAGCTAAATGTAACAAAGTAAAAAGTACAATATTTTCCTGAAATATTGTAGATTACAAGTACAAAGTGGGAGTCAGTCAGGTTTGTGGTCAGCTTGCACTCTGTGCTCTGAGGAGATTCATTAAAACACTTTAAGTCTTGTACATTGGAGGTTTGGTAGCTAGCGCTGTCACCTCACAGCAAGAGGGTTGTGGGTTTGAAGCCATCAGCTGGCTGCATGGAGTTTGGATGTTCTCCCTGTGCCTGGGTGGGTTCTCTCCAGGTACCCCAGATTCCTAACACAGTCCTAAGACATGCCTGTTAACTGGTGATAATAAACTGGCTGTAGGGTGTTTGTCTGTCTCTCTGAGTTAGCCCTGAGACAGACTGGCAACTTGTCCAGGATTTACCCTGCTTCATGCTCTATGAGAGCTGGGATAGGCTCCACCCCCACCCCCGCAACCCCTGGCAGCTCGGACTGAGTGGGACACTCGGAAGACTCGGGCGGCTCGGACTGAGTGGGACCCCCTGGCTCGGAGCGCTCGGACTGAGCGGAGACCCCCAACGGCTCAGACTGAGCGGAACCCTCTGGCGGCTCGGACTGAGGTTCAGGATCCCCTGACTGTCATGTAGAGCACGCAGCCGTCTCCTCAGATGACTGGGGCAGCTCTGCAGGCCGATCAGGTGAGTCTGAAGATGGAGGTGAGGACTGAAGAAGTGCGAGCAGAGGCACTGCTGAAGGCCAAGATGCTGTAGAGGGCCGTGGTACGGGCTGAGTGGCCGTCATCCTGGGCAGCAGGGGCTGCTCAGGGGACAGTTTGGGTGTGTCAGATGAAGGCTGCGTGGAAGCAGGCCGGGAGATAACTGGACCTGGAGCTGACTGAGAGCTAGGGAGAGCAACTGGAGCTGACCGAGGGCGAGGGAGAGCAACTGGAGCTGACTGAGAGCTAGGGAGAGCAACTGGAGCTGACCGAGGGCGAGGGAGAGCAACTGGAGCTGACCGAGGGCGAGGGAGAGCAACTGGAGCTGACCGAGGGCGAGGGAGAGCAACTGGAGCTGACCGAGGGCGAGGGAGAGCTGGCCGCGTGGGCCGAGGGAGAGCTAAGGCTGAGGGAGAGCGAAGGCTGAGGAGCTGAAGCGGGGAGAGATAAGGCTGAGGGAGCTGAAGCGGGGAGAGCTGGCACTGGGGAAGCTGAAGCGGGGAGAGCTGGCACTGGGGAAGCTGAGCCCAGGAGAGCTACAGAGGCTGACTGAGACTGAGCGGACGCCGGAGCTACAGGGGCTGACTGAGACTGAGCGGAGGCCGGAGCTACAGGGGCTGACTGAGACTGAGCGGAGGCCGGAGCTACAGGAACTGACTGGGACTGAGCGGAGGCCGGAGCTACAGGGGCTGACTGGGACTGAGCGGAGGCCGGAGCTACAGGAACTGACTGGGACTGAGTGGACGCCGGAGCTACAGGAACTGACTGGGACTGAGCGGAGGCTGGAGCTACAGCTGACTGCTGAGGAAGCGCTGCAGGTGACGCTGACGACTGATGTGAAGGCGTGGGCTTGGCTGCCCCCACCCGCGGAACAGGAATGGGTGCAGAGGTCAGCCCGTCCGTGGCTGTCCCCACCCGCGGAACAGAAACGGGTGCAGAGGTCAGCCTGTCCGTGGCTGCCCCCACCCGCGGAACAGGAACGGGTGCAGAGGTCAGCCCGTCCGTGGCTGCCCCCACCTGCGGAACAGGAACGGGTGCAGGGAGCTTCACAGAGGTTGGCGGAACCTGGGGCTCCTGGAGATGAGCTGGCGTTACAGCTGCCTAAGGCGAGAGTGACTGGGGAGGAGTGTGACGATGCCGGGTGCGCTGCTTCCTTCACGTTCTGTTGGAGTGGGAAGCACGATTCTCAGCATCCAGGATGTCCACTAGCAGAGGTGAGTCAATGATTTCCACATCATCCGGCAGCCAAGACAGGTCCGGGGAGGCGGCGGGCTGTGCACGAAACGGCGACAAAGACGAGGACGAGGTGGGAGAGGTGAGTTGAAGGGATGACGGCGGATCCGGAGAGCGAGGCAGCGCCTGAGGTGCTGAGCTGCCACGGAGCGGAGGAGACGACGGAGGTGAGATGACCGGCTGCAGGAGAGGTGAATTGGCGAAGGCTTGGAGGAAAAAGGTTGAGTCCTTGCCCTGGACAGGGTGACCAATATTATACAGTTCAGATTGTAAACTTTTCCGGAGCATGATAATTGAATGGGCAAGTGAGGCATTGTCGGGATGGGTGAGGAGCCAGGTGGAGGAAGAAAAAAGTAGCAGCAGAAAGCTAACTCCATTAAACGGTGGTGTTCATTAGTGGCCTGAACAATTTCTTGGGAAAAATCCTTGAGCTCCAGGATTTTTTAGTTTTGGGTCCATATGTCCGAGGGGTCCATTCGTTCTTGGTCGCGTCGTTCTGTCACGGCCGGCGATGAAACGGATGAGGAAGGACCAAAACGCAAGACTCCAGAGAACGGCATAACTTAAAGGGTGTTTGTTTAGGTAGGGGGAAGACGAAGGGAAGGCGAAGGGAAGATGAAGGGAAGGCGAAGGGAAGACGAAGGGAAGACGAAGGGAAGACGCTGGCACATTAACATCAACAACGCGACAACAGTCAGAGAAAACGCAGGACTTAAATACACAGGAGGGCTGATGAGGGAAGAGGAAACAGGTGGGAACACAGGTGACGTGACCCGGGGAAGCAAAACTGAATACAACAGACAGGGGCTGGACGACTATCAAAATAAAACAGGAAGTATGACAAGGGAACAGAGATGCAAACCTGACACAGAATACAGGGAGACACAAGGAACTAGAAATAACTGAGGGCAAATACAAAAGATAACAAAACACAACTCGAGAAAACAGAAACCATACCCAAAAACATAAAACACTGGGCCACCGGCCCAGGACATGACAGTAAACACTAGTTGGTTTACTCATCAGAGGCCGTAGGCATATAGATGTGGATGCCACATCCAGGCTTGTGAGAAATGTTGCCATCTTGCTCAGGAGGTCTGACTGGGCTCTGATGCAGTCTGCCAAACGCTTCTGATGTTCCCATGAAAGAAATGCCACCAGGAAATAATGTGCCATAGATGAGAAGTCGTTTTGATATCTCACAATATATATCATAATTTAAGCTTCATTTAAGCTTATGTTATATGACTGTTCTGACATTAAATTAAGCTGATATCCAAATAATGTAAAAATTAAAAAAGATTAAAAAAAAATTAATTACATCACATTACCTGCTTAAGATGTGAAAAAAATCTCAAATTAGCTGTTTTATTATATGTGTTATAGTCTAAAGAAATGATGAATGGTCTAACTAGCATAAAATAACCGCTAACCTGTGTGTTCACTTCAGTTCTAGTTACAAAGAATCAAAGAGGAGGAAAGACTAAATGAGTAGTTTTGATGTCAGGGTGAACTTATTTAAATAACATGTTTTACAGTTTATAGTCAGCTTCTACAGCAACAACACAAATATTAATCTTGAATATTCATTTTAAATATTGCAACTGAAAGCAGTTATGATGATTTTTTAAATTGTGGACAGAGCCAGGCCTCCTGTGTATGGTGGCAAGGCTAACACAGAGAGACTCACACTCACACCTATGGGCGATTTAGCATCACCAACTAACCTAACCCCACTAACTGCATGTCTTTGGACTGTGGGAGGAAACCCACGCAAACACGGGGAATATATGCAAACTCCTCACAGAAAGGCAGATGGTGGATTCAAACCTTTTGAACCTTCTTGCTGTGAGTTAACAGTACTAACCGCCTGCCTTATTGAAAAACTCTGAATATTCTTATTTTTTTTTCTCTTTCCATTATATATCGCTAAATAAGGAAATAGTTTTGTGTGGAACATCAAGTAACAATGCTGTGTAGAGATTTGTGTAGAGACAGTTAAACAACACTCAACTCCACGAAATTCATTTTTTCTTCTCTGATTAAAAGCAACCCATAAGGTTACAGAGGATAAGGCTGCAGTTAAATTAGCCGGCACAAGATGGCAGCACCCATTCTTGCAAGTGTGTGGCTCTGATGTTGAGCTGAACTTTACTGCAGTGGGAACTTGTTCAGACATTATTTAGACTGCAGGGACGGAAGTTACAGAATACAACTTTGTCCAAAGAGTTTTTGAAATGTAAGGAATCAACTTTTCCTCTGATGCCCATTGAGGTGTGCAGAGATTTTGGAATAATGAACTGGAAATTTAAGTTTTACATGTACCGTCCTAATTAATTTGAGAGATTTTAAATAGATATTAGTTCTGTACATGATGACGAATTGCATTATTGTGAAATACCTTCCAAAATAAATGTAAACATACTAATATGTTATTCAAAGGTTGCATGGGAGGCAGTTTAGTGCAGGTTAAACTAGTTAGTTTGCAGTACTGTGGTGAAAGTTACAGTAATGCACTCTGCTGGACTAGAATGGCCGGCCTGTGGTGCTAGCTTTAGAGTGTCTGGGGATTGGAAATTGGCATGTATTTTGTGAAACTTCTGCTTATCTTGCTGAATTCAGTTAACACAATCCACAGAAAGCAGCGTGTACAGGAGTGGCAGCACAGGTCAGCTGATCACCGTGCATTAAAAAAAAAAAAAACTACTGGAGCTCATAAAACAAATTATTAAACTAAATAATTGTTTCCCCCATGTTGCACTGCTACACCTGTTCGGCCAAATCCCATTTTACCCCAGATAATAATAATAATAATAATAATAATTAAATTCAAGATGCTTCATATCTCTGCTCTAAATAGAAGAAAGCTTGTACATGTGGGGTTTTTTAACTGTCATGGATCAGTTGACTTGAACGGTCTTCTCGTGGTTAATGACAAACACCAGGATAAGCACAGGCCGCATGACGTCACCTCAGAGGCAGCGTGAGCGTGGGCCGCTCCCCATTCCTCAGCAGGTGCAGGTGATTGCTCCCTGAGCCGTGAGTTCGGCTCTCTACCAGGAAATTCCACATTGAAGTAGCGCTCCCTTCCCGTCACGCTGCCCCGTGACAGCTGGGTGTGCTCAGGTCAAAGACCGCCGCTGTTTGAAAGAAATGATTTTGTGCTTAATGGGATGCGGATCGTGAGGACAGGTGAAGGCCTTCCTTAAACTGTTCCCTTCTTTATTCCTGACATAAACAATGACTGACTGTGATTGACGACAACACCATGGAGATCCAGAAGAAGTTTTCTTCCTGTTGGGACAGGTTTTTGGGGTGTTTTAAAAAAGAGAGTGAGTCTGGAGACGCGACCGACGGCAGGGAGAAACCAACAGTCATTGCGAACCCCGGCGCTACTGAAAAAGAACCGAACTTTCAAGCAAGAAGAAATTTGCCGCCGCCGCCGCCGCAGCCAGCGTCCACAGCTGGGGAGTTTTATATCGCGCTGTATGATTACTCTGCCCGCACCGGGGAGGACCTCAGCTTCAACACCGGGGACACTTTAGAGGCCCTGGACAGAAGTGCCGGTGATTGGTGGCTCGCAAAAGCCCTCACTGGTGTTTCAGCCTCCAAACAGGGATACATCCCCGCTAACTATGTGGCGCCTGTGGAGAGCATTGATGCGGAACCGTAAGTATAGCTGCTGTATGAAGGATCATCTGAAAATAATAAAGGAGCAGCCCTGAGCGTTTCTACCCATCATATGAAGCGCTCATATTTTTTTTCTTGTAAAATAACTCACGGGCGAGTGTTTGAAAATCCGAGAGAGCTGTCAAAGTGTTGCTGTGAAGGTGTCTGAAGAACTCTGTGTGGGTGAACAAATGTAACGTTAATCTAACAATTAAAGGTATTTCATTGGTTCCCCAAGCTGTTATTTATTTATTTTTATATGGGGGGGCAGCCAGCCCTTTTTGTGTTTGGGAATGGCGGTGGGATCCAGAGTAGGTCCCCCTGGCAGAAACTGTATCCCCGTCCACGAGAGCGCGCAGGAGGCGGAGTGCGTGGAGCTTCACTGTACTGTGTTCTGTAAAGGAACACACGCTTCCACACATTTGGGCAGCCTGATAAAATATGTGTACAGTTTATGCTAAGCCTTCCACTGCGCACACTGCACTGTGGTTAAATCAGCAGCACCTGTAAAACGATATGATTGTTGTTCAACGTTTTGGGCTTACTGTAAAGAATACAGATCAGTAAGAAGTAACCTACAGAAGAATGCAGGTATTTGCTTTGAGAGGGGAAGCGTGTACTCCTTTACGGAACACAGTACAGTGACGTAAGGCGCCTGGATCCTCCTCTCCGCGCTCTCGAGGAGCTGCCGGGGTAACTACATGGGCAATACACCTGTACAACTTGAAAAACGAGTTTTAGTTTTTTTGTTATGGCTCATAGGTCAAAACAGATATAAGCTTTTTTTTTCCAGCGTTTAAAATAATCTATAGAAAAAAATCAGTAGTAATAACAGGGAACAGAGCTCACTGTATTCAGCACAGTCATACTCATGTACTCACAGCAGAGCTGTAACCGGCAGTAATCGTCATCATATATTAGTGTATTGTGTTAGTTGTGTTTAAAACAGCAAAAAGTGAAAATAGCTGTTAAATCTTACCACTTTAAAATGTTTGTTTTATTCACTTAAACTGTTAATGGTTAATGAGTTTTTCATCTATATTACTGACTGTGTTTGTGTGGGGTGAAAGCTGCTGCTCTGCTGTTTGAATACAAAGTACATGCTGACTAAAGTTGACTGGTTAATACAGTGTTGTAAAAACACGGCCATGGCGTTTCACTCAATACTAAAGTGGCAGAGCACAGATTTGGAAGTACCTCAAAATCCTGTTGAAGTACTTGAGCCTGTGATTGAAATGTTTGACATTTCCGCTGCTGCCTGAGATTGTAGGCACTTTAAAACATTTGAGTTGTGCGTCGTGTCCCACAGGTAAAAAGCTGTAAAATGTGATCGCATGTTTTCCTGCAGAGTTGTGTCTAAAGTCTTGGCTAAAAGTAGTTAATCACTGATCCAGAGAGCAGGAAAGGTTGGCAGGTTAATGATTGCCTCTAAGGTAGAGGTCATGCTGTAAGCACATCGCTTGTCTTTTATGAATGAATATGTGCAGTATTTAACTCCAGCATTTAGAAGGAAGGATTTAAGTTTGTAACAAATTTAAATTCAGCTGCTGGTATCAGTACCCTGTGACAGGGACAGGGTGACCTATTCAGGAAGATATTTTCTTTATCACCATCTGTAGCTCAGCTTTTGGAAAAAGATAACGTCACCCAAATTGTAACACTGATTACTAATGTGTTCCACTTGGCAGGTTGTTTACCAGAATAAAGCTGGCTCAGAGTTAGTCAGTCTCTGCATCATTTGTCATAGTTTTGCCAGTTGCAAACCTGATAGATGGGCAGACTATTTTCACAACACAATGACACAATGAATTATCCAGTCTGCCACATACATACCTGCAGATAAGCTGTCAGCCAACAGCTAATGGAAAATTAAAGGTCAGACTTTTTATCTTCTCAGGTTTTAAATCAGATCTTAGGCTTCTTTATTCTCAGTGTAATCAAGTTTATCATTAACCTGATAAAATGATCTGCCCCAAATATCACATGTATTGGCAGAGAAGCTCGACTGTTAGCACTGATCGGGTTTCTGTAGTTGTAGAAATCAAGAATTACAAAAAGCAAAATCTGCTGCAAAATGAGCAACACTGAGCATTCAATTCAACCTTATTTATATTGCGCCAGTTCACAACAAAAGTGATCAATACTTCTTAATACTGTAACGACCGCAAAATATTAGAACGAGTATCCCAGTGATCAGCTGATCGCCTAGGAGCAGCACTTAGGCTAACAGTGGTTTTTACATTTTTTTAATTGAAAACAGTGTCACAGCTCCTGATGAGTTTGCTTGCAGTGTAGTGGAACACACACTGAACTGTGACGTATGCTAAAAGCACAACTACCAGGTATGTCTTTGTGGACAGTTTACTGTAACTATCCCTGCCTGAAGTCCCGACTACGTGAGAGAGATGTGGCACTCAAAGAAGCCTGAATAGATGCAGTCAAAAGTTTACATACCTGGCAGAATTTGCAAGGTTTTGGCCATTTTTCATAGAATATGAATGAAAACACAAACTTTTCTTTCACTCATGGTTAGTGGTTGGGTGAAGTCATTTATTATCAAACATCTGTTTGACCTTTTTTTTTAATATATCATAATGACAACAGAATCCATCCAAGTGATCCTGATTAAACATTTACATACTCACCTGTGATCTGTTTGCTTGTAGTTGGTTTGTGTGTGTAGAAAAAGTGAGTTTCTGGGTTCCTGCAGACCCCTGCATGTTTCATCCACTGCTGCACTGACGTTGGATTCCACACGATGGGGAAAGCAAAACAATTATCATTGCGTATCATAAGGAAGCACCTGAAGGAAAATGGGCTGCGTGGTCAAATCACTTGAAAAAAGCCATTACTGCACCAATGGCACAAAGCAGCCCACTTACAATATGCCAAACAGCACAGAGACAAGCCTCAAAACTTCTGGAACAAAGTGATTTGGAGTGATGACACCAAAATTGAAGTTTTTGGCCACAACCATAAATACTACGTGTGGGGCGGAGTCAGCAAGACCTACAATGAAAAGTACACCATCGCTGTTGGGGATGTGTGAGCTACACAGGCAGGGAACTTGGTCAAAATTGATGGCAAGATGAATGCAGCAGGAAAATTTGGACTCATCGGCCTGGAAGCTGCACATGGGACACACTTGGATATTCCAACATGCCAATGTCCCAAAACACAAGGCCAAACCAAGCTGTCATTGGCTACAGCAGAAAAAGGGAAGGCTCTGGAGTGGCCAGCTGAGTCTCCTGACCTCAATATCATTGAGCCACTTTGTGGAGATCTCCAACATGCAGCTCATGCAGGACAGCCTGGGAATTTACAGGAACTGGAGGCATTTTACCAAGAAGAATGGGCAGCTTCATCTGAGCAAATGAAGTACCTCATCCACAAATACCAAAAAAAGACTTCCAGCTGTCGTTGATGTTAAAGGTGACGATAAACAGTATTAAGAACCAGGGTACATAAAACTTTGATCAGGGTCATTTGGGTAGTTTGTTGTCATGAGTTAAAAAAGGGAAACATAAATCTCAAATTCTGCCAGGGTACCTTTGAGCTCAGGTGTATCTGTGGGGCAGTTCTATAAGAGCAAAGATCGTAGATGTGTAGTGTGTAGTTATGGTTTCTCTCGGTTTACTCTGTCCATAATGGGAATCACAATGATGTTTATTCAGTGGTCAGGGCTTCTTAAGCAGAAGCCATAATGTCATGTGACTCCATGGTGTAGTGTTTAACATGTTCAGCCCCGTTTCCTGATTTTGGTATTGAGGCACATAAGATGGAATTTAGTTATGTCTGTGGCCAATATTTATCTGTTGTGTTACCTCATGTTTGTGCTGGCTCAGTGTTCAAAAACTGTGATGAAGCGTTGACTCTAAAACATGTCAGCTGACTCTTCTTAAGAAAATTTCATTATTTCCTTGGAATAAAAGGGAAATGACAACAAAAACAAAATAATTATCAGCAGTGTTTATTTTTTTAACACTGTCATCAGCCCAGAAACAGCCCCTCCCTGCAACATCACTAACATGGACATGTCTTGCTTACATTCTGATGCGCAGATGGTATTTTCCCGATACCAAGAGGCTGGATGCGGAGAAGATGCTGCTGGCTGGAGGGAACCAGCAAGGTGCCTTCCTCATCAGAAACTGTGAAAGTCAGCAGGGAGAGCTCTCTCTCTCAGGTGAGCTGCAAGGTTAACGTCGCTTTCAAAACCAGAACCCTCGAGGGAGTTTTATATCTTTGCTGCACACGAACAGGATACCAGGATAGTCTTCACTGTCTTTTTGTCAAACTGAAGGCTGATATTTCCTGAGCAGTGCAATGCACCCTTGTTATAAGTCCCATGAGCAGAAATGTGATATTTCAAAGATGTACTAATCATCGTTTTACGTCATCGTGTGCTGACACCGTTCTGAGGAGATAAATTTACACATTAAAACTATGAACAGACTTAAATGCAGTGCCCAATATATTAAATTACAGCACTGTGAAAAATGTAAATAGATATTCTATCTGACAACTAGACTGTGAATTACTAATCAATAAAGTACACCTACAGGCTACTCGCTTTAGTGTCTTGTCTGTAGACCTTTTTAAATAATTAAATAAACCAGGGAATTTATCAAGGAGAATATTTAAAAAGAACTGTTAAAGGTAGCTCAGCTCTCAGGGAGTTAGCATTCTGTTGTCCCCATACTTGCTGCCAAAAATGCACTTTTCCTTGTTGTTTAGTGACTAATGTTTATAGGTCATAAAGTTAAATGAAGGTCTCTGCTCCCATAAAAGTACTTTGATCTCTTGGAGCTTTAATCATTTTTTCCCCACTGCAGCTGTTTTCCTCCTATGTGCATCTTTAAAGCTGGCTGATGACCTCATGGAGTATTTACAATGCAAATATGAATAATTTAATAACAGAAAAGAGAACTGAAAAGAATTTGGTGTAAAGATGTATTAATATTATTATTATGATTATTATTAGCTGTAGTGACCAACCCATAACCCATGAATATCCAGCACTGGGCCTCATTTACAAGCAGTGCATACACATAAAACTGTGTGTAAATTGCATGTGCAAAGGTTTCACACACAAATCAATGATTCATCGATTTTTTTTGTACCTGAATTTGTGTGTAATGGGGAGTCAGTGCAGCTGGTGTGACATGTAGCGCCGGTCTCTGGCTGCATGACCGCAGATGCTCGTCTCTGGATGAGTGATCTGGAACGATCATTTCGTTGTGTGCCTTGTTGTGCGCACAATGACAATGAGTTGAATCTAATCTAATCTAATGTGAGTGCTACAAAAGCCTCACAGCAGCTTTTTCAACAACCTGAAGACGTTCTGAGGAGTTTTTGCTTAGACAAGTAAGCAATGAATTACAATAATTCAGACGAGATGGAAAAAAATGCACAAATAACAGTTTTCAGTTTAGAGTGTCACACAATGAGACTTAACATGACAATATTTAGGTGGTAAAAACAGGAGTGAACCAGTGATGTGACAGAGACAGTAACGGTCCTGCATCCCTTTGTATCAAAATGTCACCGGACACTAAGAAGAGCCGTTTCAGTAGAATGAGCTCTCTGAAAGCCAGCTTGAAATTGATCAAGAATGATGTATTTGTCCAAGACTGCAGTGAGCTGCTTAGCCACAGCCGTTTCTAAACTCTTAGCAATAAAGTGTATTGAGATTGATCTGTAGCTGCTGAGAAGAAGCTTTTAAAGAAGCTGGAGGAAAAATGGTGTTTCTGACATTACTAATGTTTCCACCAAAACAGAGAAGCACCAAGACCACCTCCTCTAGAGTGTCTCAAGCATCAGGGGGAGGCTGTTGGTCTGCTCTCGATTATTATTGTGTTCACACCTGCCTAAGCAAGTAGCACCAAAGGGGGGAGGAAAAAGGAAAAAGAGACACAAATCAAAGTCTTCTTTCATTGGATTAAACAGATCAGACGTCACTACAACCTATAACAGTTTTTGTTTTTTAAGGAAATTAAAAATATTTCGGTTATCAGTTTTTCAAATTGTTGCTCTAAACATATTTAACGCTCTCTGACTGAAACTCCAATAATGGCAAATCAAAGTAAAGATGAAGGTAGAAATCTACAAAGTTTCATGTATTTCCTGAAAAAAACAAACAAACAAAAAAAAAACCAAACTCTGACAAACTGCTTGGCATACCTTAAGGAAAGCATAATTATACAGTTGCTGTGTATGACTGGGTGTTGGCTTATTTTTCAGTGCTCGACAATGGCAAGGTGAAGCATTACAAGCTCAGAAAACTGGATAATGGTCACTACTTTGTGTCAAAGACCAAATCCTTTCAAACACTGAAGGATTTGGTTGAACATTATTCCAGACAGCCCGATGGCCTCTGTGCATGTCTGCGCGAGCCGTGCAAAAAGGTAAAAAACAAATAAACAAAAACTACACTGTCACATAAAATGCATCATTCTTTTCCATTATTAGTTCCCTTGTTAACTGTGACTCTTCCTGTCTGCAGATAGAGGTCCCACAGACTTATGGTCTGTCCTACAACACAGTGGATCAATGGGAGATCGATCGCAACTCCATCAGGCTTCTGAAGAAGCTGGGAGCGGGACAGTTTGGTGAGGTCTTTGAAGGCGTATGGAATGAAACCACAGCAGTTGCGGTGAAGACGCTCAAACAAGGTACACAAAAGGAGTCCCTTTACTTGTGTGAATGATGCTGAAGTTTCTCAGAATAAGGTTCCTTTTAAAAACTATTAAAAAAAAAACAAATCCAACAGAGTCTTCATCCAATGATTTCAGCTCTATAGCACTGGTTGGTTCCAGGTACTAGAGCTGATAATCAAAATGAAAATGTATGTATATTAGAGGTCAGTACGAGTTTAACATTTGTGTATAAGAAGGTTGACCTACTCATGACGTCTGTGGTTAAAGTCAATCGTCTTTACTTGTATTCATAGTTTGCAAAATGAAGTGTTGAAAGCTTCTCAGAAGATTTCCATGAAATTCCAATTTGCAACAAGTTTTGATGGAAAGATGCCCTCTGACACCCACCTAAAAATAGCCAGTAATATTCAATATGTCAGAATTTAAAGTGAAATGTTAAATGTGTCTGACAAAGATGTTGCAGAGCAGTTAGCAGCTTTAGCCTCTTCAACAGAACATTTAAGAATGTGTTTTAGTGGCAGCGCAGACACAAAGATGCATTCTGTGTGTTAGCTAAAAACTAAAATCACTGCATTCCTCTCACAGGCACCATGGACCCTGACGACTTCCTGAGAGAGGCTCAGATCATGAAGAGGTTGCGGCATCCCAAGCTCATTCAGCTGTATGCCGTTTGCACCTTGCAGGAGCCCATCTACATCATCACAGAGCTGATGAAGAACGGCAGCCTGCTGGAGTACCTTCAAAGTAAGACAGCCACACCCTTTATTTTGCACCTGTGAATCTGAGCTGCTCCTACTTTATGACAGGGTCAGAGTTCAGCACTGCTGCTGCTTCAGAAACTCTCTCACCACCCGGGAGGGTGCAGTGATTTGAATCCTTTAGTAACAGATCAGGTAGAGTATGTAGAAAGTATAAAACATGCCAAAGAGACCATCTCATCATCTTGTGTTTTTAGACTTCAAGTTAAAATTTTCTGCTTAAAGGAAGTAAGATAGAGATCTTAATGAGGAGCGGCTCATTCTGCTCTGCTGTAAATGCATAATTACAAGTTATCTACTGGCATCAAGCCTGTAATATATGGCAGATTGATGTCATGATCTTTTATTTGCCTTCATTTACAGCAGATGATGAGGTTTTAGGTCATTTAGACAGTTAGTTTTAGAAATATTATTTATTTGTATTTGATGGTTTTGAGATCGGATCTTTCCAAACTGTAAGTCACCTCCCGCGAGGCAAAGATAACTGAGAGGTGAAGGAGTTGTGTGCGTGTTTTTCTTGTAAAAGCAGTGGGGTGAAGATACAGCAGAAGTTATTAAGACTTACTGATTTGATCCATTTGAGCTGCTGGATACATGGGAGTAATCTGTGCCACAGCACAGAGGGACGGGAGAAATGTTTGCTGCCACTGTGCAGTTCCGGTTAAATAGGATGACATTAGACAGTTATGTCTTTGGTAAATGTTGTTGCTTATGTTTTGCAGCTGTCCCATAGTAGGAATGTGGCTGTGCACCTTTGCTGCCAAATCAGAAACTGTGTGATGTCATGTCAATATGGACCAAAGTCTGAGGAATGTTTCCAGCAACTTGTTGAATCTATGCTGAGAAGAAGTGACGCAGTTCTGAGTGCAAGAAAGGGTACAGCTAGGGTACTAATAATACTGTGTAACTAAAACAGGGCCTGGTATGATCCATTGTGGACAATCCCTGTGCCACTTAAATGCACACCTGTTATTGTAAAGTTTCCCTCCCAGCAATGGAAGAAAAGTCTGACTGTATTCAGTATTTACAGTATTTTGAGGCATTGATGTGGGATGTTGTGCTATGTATGCCATCTGATCCCTGTGTCCAATCTTCCCATTTGTAACAATTAAATAACAGCCCTTCTTCAGGCCTGCTTCATAACTGAATATTTAAAAATTGTAGGATTGTGACTCATAACTTGCCTTTCTCGCTGGATCACAGAGGATAAAGGCAGAACACTGCGTATCTCAGATCAAATCGAGATGGCTGCGCAGGTGGCGTCAGGCATGGCTTTCCTGGAGTTACAGAACTACATCCACAGAGACCTGGCAGCCAGAAACGTCCTAGTGGGCGAGAACAACATCTGCAAGGTGGCTGACTTTGGCCTCGCCAGGGTCTTCATAGTGAGTGTAAAATTTTACTCTTTACATAATGCTGTTCACTCTAATCACAAGTCCTGAACTTGGGAAAGCCTGCATTCTCTACTGCATATACTTCCTCTTACTGCATGCTTCGTAAATACTCCTCATACCGATACACAGAATCTGTTACGCTTTCCTCAGTATCCCGTCAGATGTTTTACATCTACACCTGAGGTGCTGTGATGATGGGTTTCGGCTGCATCTTTAAGCAAAAACTTGTACTTTGTGTTGTTTTTCTTCTTTTTTTTTGTAGAAAGAGAATGAAAATGTGTACGAAGCCAAAGAAGGAACTAAATTCCCTGTGAAGTGGACCGCTCCAGAGGCCATCAACGATAACAGGTTCACTATCAAATCTGACATTTGGTCCTTTGGAATTTTGCTCTTTGAAATTGTGACTTTTGGCCAGATGCCGTATCCAGGTGAGACTTTATTTCTGTTACTTACCAGAATATTCCAAGAATTCTAGCTTGTTACATTAGTAATAAAGGACTTCTGTGATTCTTTCAGCCATGACAAACTTCCAGGTGGTCCAGAAACTGGGTGAGGGCTACAGGATGCCGTGCCCCGCCAACTGCCCCAAAGTCTTATATGACATTATGAAGGACTGCTGGAAGGAAAATGAACAGGACCGGCCCACATTCGAGACTCTGCAGTGGAAGCTGGAGGACTACTTTGAACAGGATGTGACGTCCTATGATGATGCCACTCGCTATTAGCACAATGACTAGGCTATGATCTTAGAAAAAAAACTAAAAAGAAAAAGTCTGTGTACACAAAATCACTTGAATCCAAACATGAATACAATGACATGCAGTGACACATTCAAATGCCATTTAAAACTCCACTTAGAACAGTGAAATTAGGGTCTACAATGGAGAAAGCAGAATGCAGTTGTAACAGCACTCCTGCTCTTGGACTAATGAACACTCTTTCAGAGATGCAGAAACATGTCTAACTTAATTCCTGCAGAACACTTCCACTCTCGCACCAACTGGTTCTGCTTGTTTCAAGCATAGCAAACATTCTTTCCACTGATGACTAGCTAGTGGTAAAATATCCATTGCCTTGAGGGATCAATGAGTTACGGTGACTTAGAAGCTCAATCTGCTTCAGTCCTGTTGTCTTGGAGTGAGTAGCAGGCGCTGTCATTTTATCTCATTCATTGCTGCTGTTGGGGTCCAAGGACAGCAGCCAAAGCTGGGGCCACTAATAAGAGTTATCAAATATTGATGAGCCATCAAAGAAAAACACATTTCCAAAATAAGCAATACTAGCAGAACTAAATACACATCTTAATACACTGGCTGTGACTCTTCTTATACTGCGCTGCATTTAACCATTAGAAAGAGTCACATGTGGCCACATTGGCTGTTGTTCCATAAAAGTTCACAGTGAAAGCACAAGGACCCCCCCCCCCCCCCCCCCCCAAAAAAAAGAAGTACTGTGAATTTAAAGTTTTGAACAGCCCATTAGCATGACATATTTTTTTTCATTTGTCAGCATTAAATATTTGCATGAATATTTTGTTTGTACCTAAGTCACAGCATCCTCACACCTGTCTGCTGTCACGCTTCTGCTCATGCGTTTTACTTCAGTCTGATGCTCTGACTGAATTCTGTCCAGGCTGCTCTCAGATCTGTGGGTTTTTCTGACTAAATGGAACTGCAACAGTGAAGAAATCAGTTTCTTAATGCATTTACTAAACTGGTGTTTTAGCTCATACTGATTTTTTTATGTGTCTGTGTTTTTATATATCAGTATCATGCACAAGTTCCTGTTAATTGTACATTGTAATCTTGACAGTGTTTATAATCATTTTGTATTTTAACTGAATTATTCTTAAGCCTAATATAATTAAATTAACTCTCTTTAGTATGATTCTGACATCAGTGCGATTCATCTGACATACTGAAGCTTTTTTTTACCCCTTTGTTTTCAACTAGCTGGTAGTGATAGTCTCTGGAATCTAGTCCTTTGTCTAGCAGGGCACCTAGCCAGTGCTTCTCTTTTATTGTATGCTGTGTACTTGTATTACTTAGCTGAGATTATATTCCTTTGGAGGGGAAAGGGGAGTTCCCATAACCTATAAGAATTACTTTAGAATGAAGGCTTGAGGCCTGTACTATATGAAGCAGAGTTTGGGCTAATACAGGTAATTTAAGAGTTACCTTCTGCATTGGTCCTACATCCCATGCTGTAACGTGATTCGCACCTTAAGAACCTGTCCATCGGGTTGATGCAGCCCGCGAGGATTGTGGTTACTGTTAGGGCTCGGAGGGGGTTTCCAGTTGTGTATGTAGGCACTGCAAAGACCTGAAACACAAGCAAAATTCAGGCCTTAACCCTATAGGTTTTCACATTAGTGAGGCAGTTTACCTCTCAGCGGGATCCACTGCTGTAGGAAATGAAGCAGTGTTTGTCCTTATCTAGGTACCTTCAGGGTTAACCCTGGGTTTAGGGCTGATTTAATGAAACACTCAATTAGAATCCAGCAGATTCTCAAGTGTCTTAATGATGAGGCTGTGGTATTGATAAGACTGTTAATTTAGGCAGCATCTCCTTCCTGGCTTTGAGTAGGTAGAACTTTATTAATACAGTGGATGTTTTTTAAAGCTGATCCAACTGATACTATCCTCCTGTGCTTTTCCTGTTACAGACACACTCTGCTGCTTTGGTTCAGCAGCTGCGTCACTTTCAGACTGTTTCATGTGGTTAACCTTTCCCTGCTGCCAGGAGTTTTCTCCAGTTCTGAGATCGGTGATATGCTGCCAATGCCAGCCATTTGATATGGACAGGCTTGTAGCTGGATAAACTGTGGGTTAACTTATCTAGATCAGGCCTGCTGACGTTAGGGCAAGTGATAACAGAGAGATATCTTTGGTATGTGGAACTTAGTTTGTAGTACGGAGCTCAGCTGCAAGGTTAGTCTCAGATTAAATTCACTTAATGGAAATTCCTGGGTTTGCCATGGTAACAGTTATTGGCATGTTTCTTTCTTTTACTGATTGCACTAAACAAACACATATAACAGGAATTTTCCTACATAGTTCACACTCTTTGTGCTCACTGTATATTATATTTTCCCATATTCATACTGTCACTAGGTTGGCCAGTTTTTCATCTTTGAAAAAAGTCTTAACTTACTTTGAATTCATTGTCATATTGACCGACTTATAAAAAAGGATTAGAGAATATTATTTCCAAACAAGTCAATATTCAGGGTTATATTCAGTTTCCACAGTGGTTAGCACTATAGCCTCACAGCAAGAAGGTCCTGGGTTCAAATCCAGTCCGGGGCCTTTCTGTGTGGAGTTTGCGTCTTCTCCCTGTGTTTGTGTGCGTTCTCTCTCTGGCTTCCTCCTGCAGTCCAAAGACATCCATGGCTTTAGGTTAGTTGCTGAGTCTAAACTGACCATAACTGTGAATGTGCCTCTCGACCTGTGACAGCTGGGATAGGATCCAGCCCACTCCAAGTCCGTGAATTCGATAGGAGTATGAAGATGGAGGGACTTGCTACACCATCTTGTGGCACAAACTGGTATTGCACAGAAGTGCATCCTGGCTCTAGTTCAACTTCAGTTGAAAAACTAGTCTCAACAAATTTGAATATTGTGAAAAATGTCTATAGGTCCTGGATGGAGACATTGTCCTAGAAACATGAAGCATCACGAGCTGTGACTGTGCGTCCAAACAGAGCTGCAAAACTGCAGCAAACAGCTGTAAAATCTAAGTCAGAGGACGACTGCGTGACTGTCACACCAGTAAATGAGCTGCTTCAACAGCAAAAGGGATTTCTTTCAATGTTTCTGCAACAAAAACAACAGGAAACATTCAAAAGCCTTGTTAGAGTCATTATGGAGTCTTGAAGCTCTAGAAGCTGTGACAGTCTGCTGGCTGTTACTGACAAAATGGACTATCTGGAAGGCCAACGGTCCTGGTCAGAGCCCTAGGTGAGTTGAAGATCCCACATGTGATCAGTCATTTAATACAAACATCAGTCGTGCATAGTTTGATTATAGAACAGCCTCTTTTGATTTCTATGGGTAAACCTGATGAGCATGTGTCCCCACAGACCTCAGTGTTTTTATCTGGCGTTCCCCTGTCACCTAGTGGAGACTGAGAGATGATATGTGGTATATGATGAACATGTTTGAAAAGAAAAATGCAATTTCAAAACATACTTCATAGGCGCCAAAGCGACACGGGGAAATTATTTCTCTAATCGCATTTTCTGTATTTAACAGCTGTGCATATGATATGATCAGTAACGGAGGGATGCGGCTGATTAGGCGCCCCTGTGCTCCTTCACCTCCCCTCCTCCTGCCCCCCCAACACAGACACACACACACATGCACACACAAAGGAAGTCAGGATAGCAATTGAGATGGATGCTTCTCCAAAATGTTTTAGGAAGCAAAAGAGATTCCAAGATGACACTTCCTGCGCATTGTTAGACATTTTTTTGTTTGTGATTGAGCTGATCATCTGCTGTAATATGTGACATAAAATAAAAGCCTTAGTAGGGTCACCCCAGATAAGTGGAAGAAAATGCATAGATGGAAAATAAAAGCCTAAAAATAAGTCCTTAAATAAGTGAGATCTGCACACATAAACAGAGTAAACCTTAAGAGGGTGTGTGTGTGTGTGTGTGTGTGTGTGTGTGTGTGAGATTTTTGTCAAACTTGTCTTGTCCTGCTTTGTTCTGTTACATAAACTCCACAGAACAGCATGTAAATGTGAGTAAGAGTTCATTTGCTCTAACAGCCACTGGGGTGGTCATCGGGAGAGCAGGTTATTGGTAGAGCAGGTCATCTACCAATCAGAAGGTTGGTGGTTCAATTCCTGGCTGCTCCAGTCTGCATGCCAAAGCATCCTTGGGCAAGTTGCTCTCCAATGCAGTCGTCAGAGTATGAATGTGTGTGAGTGTTGGATAAAAAGCAGTTTGATATAGAAAACAGTGCTTATATGAATATGGGTGAATCCAAACGTGTTATATGAAGTGCTTTTAGTGCTCAACTAGAGTAGAAAAGTGCTTTATAAGAACTTGTCCATTATTGTCTACTTATATGTTTGCATCAGATGTCCAATCCTCCCCCAAGATATGCACACAAGTTTAGTTTCCATCCCAGAATGCTTGTCTCAAATACAGCTGTGAAGCTGGCATTCATTTCAAGAAACTGCAGAGACAGATAAATAAGTCCTTAAACTTTGCTCCAGAGCTTGGAAACAATTTGACAACAAAACCTTTCTGTATCCATTTTTGTGTTTTCGTCATCTCACTCCCAGATCCAGCCTCCACATTGAGGTGGGCCCTTCGTCTTCAGCTTCCTCGTCTCCCCTGTCCCCATCCGGCCCCACCCTGGAGGAGCGAAGGAGGCCTGGTACCTTGTTGATCTGGCAGGAGAGAGAGCGGCTTCAGCAGCAGCAAAAGGAGAAAGCCAGTTCAATGAAGGGCTATTCTAAAACAATGACCAGTTTTAGGCTAGTCACATGAAGAGGATGAAGAGGTTTTTTTTATACTGCACATTACAGAATGTTACCACCATGAACACGATGTCCCTCCAAACACTGGAACACTGTAAATATGAACCTTTGTAAAATGCTGTGTTGGAACTTTCTGCTCCATTCATCCAGTGAGGACCAGTTCTCAGTCCAAAGCTATTCCCTTCTGTCTTTCTCATATCTAATTATACACTTTTACATGTCAAAATCCATTATTATTTTTTGCTGAAGTTATCCATCAAAACAGGAAGTCATGTGACCACTGCACAGCAGATGGGAAGTAATTCTTGGTAAGGATGGCCTGCAGATGTACACATACATCAGAGCTACAGTGGAGACAAAAATCTGTTTACGAGCTGCACTCTTTCTTCACTCTTCTATCTCAGTCTTTATCAAAGTAGTAACAAAGGAAGGCTTGGGGGTGCAGAAAGTTCTATTGATTAAAAGGTGGTCTCTGTCTCCCCCTAGTGGTACATCACCAGAAAACAACAATTCACATTCTGGCCTGCGACACAGATGTGCAGTAATGCTCTACCTGCCTTCAGTGACTCAAGCTCAGTAAAGCACAGAGCTGAAGTGAATTTTGTGTTTGTAAATCAGGCTTTTTTTTTTTCTTAGAGTGCCGACCAAATGAGCACCGGCTCTCCTTCAGTCCTACAACGATCAAGCAGCAAGACCGGTAACACAAACACACCACAACTGTGTTCAGGAAATGTAGTTTAAGAAAGGAATAGTGTGTGTGTGTGTGTGTGTGTGTGTGTGTGTGTGTGTGTGTGTGTGTGTGTGTGTGTGTGTGTGTGTGTGTGTGTGTGTGTGTGTGTGTGTGTGGTGTTCTAGCTAGCGGTTGATCGCAAGGTGCCGCGCCGGTCTGAGACGCCCTCTAGTCGGGCTGAGGATTTCTCCGCTTCACCTTCGGAGCTCTGCTGTCTCTGCATTTAGCAAACAGGAGCTGCTTTTATCGCTGCTTACGCCTGAATTATTTCACTGCAATTTACAATCAACCACAGCAGGGAAAGTTCACAATGTGCATGTTTGATGTCCCTAAGGTCATTCGCGCACTTGATTTCCCGGCTACAGAAATCGAAATGACAACCAGCATGAATGAGGAGAAGTAAGAAGAAAAACGAAGATCAAATGAAAATTTCAGGCATGATTTAACACGAGTGGATCATCGCTGATGAGTTTTTTCCACGCCTCCATTGTCTGTGTGGTTTTACTGGCTGTGCAGAGAATGTCAGCTGTTATTTTTTCCCTACATCAGCTGTAGCCACCAGAACGATCACTATAACCACAATCTGGTGGTAATCACACTGTTGTGGTTTGGTTTGTGCGATTGTTTGGTGCCGTTTCCTTCACTTTCTATGAACTGACAGATTTCCTCAGGCAGCTCATCGCACCTGTGTAATAAGGCACGTCACCAAATTCAGAAGCTATTTACTCCAGAAAAGAGGGGTGTGATTTAAAGCTTTGCCTCTTATAAAGTTCCCTGTCTGTGTTTCGCTGTTTATGACGCGTTCTGTCTTCAGGACTTTGCTGCGCAGCGTTTCCTGCTGTGTGACGCAGTGATGCTCTGTCAGCTCACCTGTGCAGGTCTCCCTCTTCATCTTCTCCGTATCTGTCCCACCAATCCGCTCTATTCCCCGCAGCGCAAGTGAGGAAAAGAGACAGATGGTTCACCTCCGATGTCAGCGTTCAGATCTTTTGCCTCCCACCTGTTTGGAAAATCCCTGTTTTCCACTTTTCCTTTGGTCATTTTTGGGCAGTCAGGCAGCTTAAATGTCACTGTAAAAAGTGCTGACTGATGTTTTATCTGCCTAAAAATGTGTCCGCATACACCTCAGAAAGTATATAGCTGCGCCCCTGCTTACTAGTTATGTAAAATGATTATTTTCAGCCACAGATTCCAAATGAATATCTGAATTAGCTTCAGTGCATCCATATTCAATATCTGATTCACTGTCCTCAGCTTTAAACAAACCCAGAGTTCATCTCTGTCTGTGTGTCTGTGCTGAATTGGACTTTTCCCACTTCTCTTTGTTGTGTCTCTGTCTTAACACCAGTATTTTTATGGTTAGGTAAATCTGGTAGCTGTACATGTCAATATATATATTTTTTTTTATTCAGGTGTGGGAACAGTGGTTCAGAGGGTGCACTTCAGGACTTAAATGAAGGTGGTGAGATGTACTGGATTAATCCCTGTGCAAAGATCTCTTCAGATTACTGGACTGAGCACATCAGCCTCTTGTGAGGTCTGTCTAAAGAAGACTCACAAATTCAGTGCAGCATCCTGAGAAGATGGATGTAAGAAGAGAAGCACACAAACATGTAGTTGTAGTGAGCTGGCAGTCACTTTAAATGGATTTGTTCCTCTAACTCATGTCTGTCTGTCAGCCCTGTGACACATTGGTGACCTGTCCAGGGTGAACCTGCCTGTGCCTGCTGGGATAGGCTCCAGCCCTCCACCCACACCCTGACAATCAAATGTGGACAGACTAACTTCTTTTTAGGTTGTTCTGGAAATCTTATTCACTTCTAGAGTGTTCTTGGATTTGTGGTATTAATATTAGAGCTAGCCATCTTACTTACAGAATTCCTACCATGAGCCATCTTCCCTGAGATTATTCCTATATTTATATGAAGGCCAGCATAACTGTGCTGTGTACATGGAGAATGCCAGTCACTGTCAGTTTGTTCTTTTGCACTAAAAATTATATTGAGAAGTTAAAGAATCCATCCATGTATTCATATTTAATTTTAAAAAAATGAATCAATGATTTTCTATAAATTTGTGATGCATTTTTGATTACTGATTTCAAGATGGCGTAGTGGTCTTTAGAGAAATCCTGTTTGGGTTTTTAAATATTATTTCTGTTTCCTGTTTTCCAGAGCAGCTCTGCAGTCACTGTCCAGGTGGGTCAGTGGGAGCAGAAGCCCTCTGCTAATGTACAGGCTCTGATCAGCAACATCCAGCACGACCCACACAGCCTCCACCTGCTGGAGCTTTTTGTTTGCCTGTGACTGGAGAGTCACATTTCTGTTGGGGGGGGTTGCTGCTCCCTGTGCTGGAGAAACCGCTTCACACCTGCAGAGGTCGGTCAGTTTGCAGAGGTCATTAAAACCCTCCCACCCTGACTTTCATGTGGTGGATCTTATTAAACAAAACAGCGATATTTCAGTGGCTGCTGCTTATACCACAGGCTAACACACTCTACAGATCCCTGATGGGCTCCTTCAACAAAGATGTTTAGTAGATGCTGGTCTGCAGTTTGATGCTCAGCATCTCCAAAGTTTGTTCCTTGTTTATTATTCATTCATACACAGTAATGTGATATCTAGTAATAGTATAATTGTGTCAACCTGGTGCTCTTCTTTTATGAAGAATTAATATTGGAGTGTGAATGTTGGAGCCTGTGTATCTGTGTTCTCTGGGCTTTTCTGACCTCGGTCTTTTTGCAGGCTCAGACCACAAAGCCCGTATTACTGCACATGTTTCTTTCTCAGGTGGACGGTGATATGATGGTGACCCGGGCTGCCTCCTTTGGTCTTGTTGGAAGCAAAGCTCAGGAAGAAGGAATCCCTGCAGTCCTGTCCTTTTAGCTCCAAGCCTGCTCAGGTTAGTCATGGTTGTAGAACACAGTAACGAGTGCTGACTAATGTGACTTTGGCCACAGTTCCACAATAATAATTGATAGAGTAATAATCGTAATTGAATGTTCCCATATAAAAACTACTTGGAATGGCATAAACGTCTACAAAAGGTTTTATCCTTCTAACATCTGTAGCATCACCCTTACATAAGTCATGAATATGGGTAATTAGGTTCATAGCTTAGTGAGAGCATTACTATTTTTAATATTCAAAGTATCATAAGCTTGTTACGGTTGAGACAATTCTTGGAAAATATTATGAGTTACTGCTTGAGCAATCTGTAGAAAAACAAACACAGTTAATGCTGGTAGCTGTGGGTACAGACACATGATGAGTGAAAAGTGGGACGTGGAGAAAAAAGCTCAGTGCATCAGGGGACGTTCCCAACACCCTAGGCCTATAGTAGTGTAACAAGGGGGGGTGGGCGTGTTCAGGGTCACCTGATCCACCCCCAACTATAAGCTTTATCCAAAAGGAAAGTTTTAAGCCTAATCTTAAAAACAGAGAGGGTGTCTGTCTCCTGAATCCAGACTGGCAGCTGGTTCCACAGAAGAGGGGCCTGAAAGAAAATGATATCATACTGTATTCATTCAGAATCAGGAGCTGCTACACCACCCAACATCTCACTGTCCATGATGATGAAATGCTGCCACCTGTCCTCTGATCTCCTGTCTGTTTGTTCTACTGTTGGAATGAAGATCTAAAGTTATCTAAAGTTGAGCTCTAATGTTTAGTAATATAATGTTCTTCACCTCTGCATGTGATTTTCTCCAAAGAGCTTTAATCCCAGAGGAAGCAGAGCAGCAGACAGTTTGAGGGGTTTGGGCTCACAGATGGTGACAGCATGGAGAGACTGTGGTCCTTCCCCTGAAGAACTGCAGGAGTCACAGAGGAGATGACTCCATCTCACTGTCTGGACTTGCTGACTGATGTTCTTCTGCACTGCAGGTGAAGCACAGCACTTACAGGCTGCTAACATCTGAATCGTTGAATAACACACTAACCAAGCAATCCCTGTTACTGTTGTCTAATAAGTGTGTAAATCTTTAATATTATTACCTGCTGCCCATCTTAGAAGGAGTGTTCATATAAACATGGAGAAAAAGATGGAAAAATCTGAGCTGAACTTCCTGTTTCCTGCTACAGATGCTGACTGTGACCTCAGAGGCCATCTGGTCTGTAGAGTTAGAAGTGAATCAAGGCAGAGGGCGGTCTGCCTGCAGCTTAAGAGAAAACATCCAGGTAAAGAGATGTGGGTCAGTGGATAACCCTGTCACCACTTTCAAATGAGATCCTGTCAGAGAGAGACAGTCTGAGCCGTTTTAGCCTCACAAGAAGGACAAAAATGAAGATCCAACTTTGGCCATAATACAAACTAATCACTGCTGTGTGTTTTCAGACTCAGATGGGCAGGATCTCAGCATCAGACTGTCCAAACAGGCTCCAGCTTCAACAGCAGACTGAGACAGAAACAAGAGGAAACAGCAGCTTCAGTGGGCTCCACAGGTGAGCGTGTTCCTGCACCAATCAGCATCTGTTCTCTGTCGGTCTATGTGCTTTAATAAATGTAGTATTGATAAGTATAGTAACTATAGTAGCCATACAGCAGTCACTCGAAACATCTACTTTCTAACTGCCTGGCTGCTGCCTGCACTCATTTTAGTAACCACGTGGTAACAGGCCTGAACCTCTGCTTCCTTTACTCCCCTCAAGGTCAAAGGTAACGTTTCAAGGGGGTCTTCAGAGAGAAGGGACTGATGTCACGTGTCGATCACAGCGATTTATGAAGATGACAGCGAGAGCAGCTACGACTGTAAAAGTCCGACCACGACTGTTTTGCTGCTTCCTGATTATTAATGAATGTTATGAGCATGTTTGTGTCTTTTGTCATTAATTCTTTTGTCGTCATTTGTTACAAACAAAATTCACCAAACTCAGTTTGTGTTATTCCATTTTTACAGGCCACACTCACTGCACATAATAAAACACTCATTTTAACCACTGATGACTCAGTGACTTTATAAAAGCTTTTAGTAGTCCAGCCTTTGACTGTGAACACTTACCATATTGTACCTGTACAGCATGGTTTTGTGCATGTATGAGATTTTTTTAATGTTGAACTCATTTCCTGATTTATTTTGTGATCTTTGTTGGTTTTCTCTGCTTTGGAACTGATTGTGAATCAAATTTAAATAAACAGAAATCAGACTTTAAGTTTTCTGATTTCTGTTTATTTAAATTTCTGTTTCATTTTGATCTGTGTTGTATGACCCTTGAAGGCAGCAGGCTCAAAGCTGACACAATGACAGTGCGCTGCGCTCACTGTGCAGTCTAAACTTTGCTCTGATGAATTATGACTCTACAGCGAGTCATTCAGGATTGTGAAACGTCATGTGCAGAGCCCCCAGTCTCCATCATCAGATTTTCCATTTTATAAACAATACCTTAGAAGTTTTAGTGAAGTCACACAGTGACGTCCACATTAGTGTGTGTGTCATCAGTGGCTACAAAAGGTCCTGCGGCAGACAGCTAGCAGCAGGAACCGGACGCGCCAGGTTAGCCCAAAAGGCTACTGAGGCGTCCATGACAACCGCCATAGCAACAGCCTTTTAAGACCGTTTTAAAAACATCCTCAGAGTTCAAACGAACAAAAATATATGATTTGAAACAATTACAGCTGCAGAGCTGCGGCGGCATCTTTAAACATTGTTTACATAGATGATCATGAATGATACGATGTAGCTAGCAGTTAATGAGGTGACGTCATTTCACATCTGTGTCTCAGTCTGTTGACATTTCACAGCCATCACCTGAATATTATTCCAGTGAACATGCGTTTACTTTCTCTGGACCATCTCAGGTCCACCATTACAATTTCAGCCTACAAAATGATTTAAATATCCTTAAAATAAATATTATGTTTGTAAACATTCATGTCTCTGAAATAAGTACAACTATTCATGTTTGTCGTTAGAATTTTATTTGTTTAGAGAGTTGTGAACTTCACATTGTGTATCTAATCAGAGTCTGACAATTGGTTTAGCAACTCCAGTCAAATCAAACAGTGGATCCAGGCTGAGACTGGATCACAGCTTTAACCTCTGCAGTCACAAACAGACACAAACTTCCAAATCACAGACAAGCAGCCCAGTCTCATCATTTGGACAGTAAAAGGTCTCTACTGTACACTGTGATTAATAGATTAAAAATAATAAATGAAAAGATAACATTCACATAAAGCTGTTTGAAAGTAAAATGAATAGGTACTTTCTAATAATATTTTTAAGGAGCTCTGTCAGAGACCAGACAGAGCCGTGACTGTCAAGAGCAAGAGACAGAAATATGGAAAAAAAAAATTTCCTTATGAGAAATAAATGTGTAACCAAAAATCTTGGGATATCATCAAACCAGAAAAATAGAACTCAATTTTTTCTTTAATCACACACCTTAGCATGCAGTAATGTGACACGTTTCCAAACAACACAGATTTTGTTCAATGTTTTGATTGTGGCAGTGAAAACACATGTTGCTGTGTGAGTGTGACAGGCAGCCGGTGCACTGAGACATGAAGCACCACTCTCTGAAGCAGCTTCTTCTTCTTCTTCTTGGCATCAAAACAGAGGTGGGAGAAATCTACCAAAAAGAGAAAGGCCATCTGAGGTGAAACCAGTCAGGACACATAATGAAATGATATATAGTATTTCAATACAGCCTCAACTGTTGATTTCAGCTCACTGCTCCTGTCTGTGGACCAGTGATTTTTATGTTTGTAACCACTTAACTTCCATTCATCTGTTTAACTCAGGGAGGAGAAATGTCAGGTTGGTGCAGGCTGGTGAGTTTAGGAGGGAGGTGCATTTGGTTCTCTGTTGTCATTATCTGAAAGATTTGGTTCACCTTGTGGCTGGGCTGTATCTGGGGTTACGTTGGACCTGTCAGGCTTAGCAAGTTTCTTAAGTTGGTGTTTATGGTTTAAAACATCTAGCTCAGGAGCATCATCTGTGGCTGTGTAGGGTCCCGTTGGTTTTTGCTGTTTCTCCAGATCTGCGTTGGAAATTAGGTTATTGATCTCAGTGCATTCCTAAACAGGCTGAACAAGGTTATATATCGTCACCCTCCTAAAAAATGGTCAAAGACATTTTTTAAATTTTATTTTTGTCTAAATTAAATTTTCAACATCCGGTTCAGTTTTTTGTGTTTTCTGAAAAGCCTGAAAAAATAAAGTAGACCATAATTTTGGGAGGGTGACGACATGTTTCATGGCTAAATAACATAACTGCTGCAGTCTGATGGTGTCAGCGAGATCTGAAGCAGTGGGTGACGAGGAAGAGGAGGAATACAACAATTTGAAGAGATCCCTCAGTCTACAGTCAGCACAACGGCTACATTAGTGGCTGTTTGAGTTTCCTTCCATCTGCTGTGAACCTGAAGCACGGAGAACACAAAACATCTCTTCCAAATCTGGGATCTCAATTACAAATATGTTCTGATTAAACTGTCACTGGCTAGTGCAAATGGCTCACCAGGACCTTTGAAATGAAATCTCAGCACCTCATCTACAGAGTAATGATCAGAATATCAAACTTGTAAAAGCTGTTTAACTTTTCTCTTTGTGTTAAATATCAACAGCAGAAATCTTGGACTGAAAGCATTAAGCACAACAAAAACTGAGAACTGTTACTCCAAATGTCTCATGATAACAGGTAAAAATACCATTTCAGTTGGTGGCCTCAAATATTTCTTCTTCGACTTCTTCTGAAGGCCGTCTGCGACAAAAGAGGATTTGGTCATTTTACTTGCACCACGCAGTTTTATGGGGATGAACAGCCACAGTTATGTATAACAAGTAATACTCAAGTGAATGTTACACATGTATTAAAAGAAAAATGATTCAGCTCAGCTCACAAGAAACTGCTGGATACTATTCTGGAAATGCCTAATGAATACAAGGCCACTGTGAGCAATGACAAACCTTTAAACATGATAATCAAAAAGCACACATTAAGTATTATTGCTCACCTTTATTTCTGAGAATGTCACTGAGAAAAAGATTGCATGCTGTCAGCTCTCATAGGTGAAGTCTGGCTTTGAGGGTTGGAGAAGAAGCTTTGCAGCACCTTTGGATTTCCAATTCAGTTCTGAAAGAGCAAAGACACAAACTACAATGATGTATGAACCGGACATGTTTGATTGTTGCTGCAGCACAAAACAGGTTTACAAACTGGTAGCTGATATAGCCTGAAGTATTAAAGATGAACCTCCTTTTCCACAAAAAAAAGAAAAAAAAAAAGATGATTTAGTGGTTCTTTTTGCTGTTCTCAAATCTGCTCCCTTCACTGATAAACAACAACAATGTAAAACATATTAATGAATCAGTAACAAAAAGATGGTGTTGAAAGTAAGTAGCCTGATGCTTCTAGATTAGTGACTCCAAAGCAGGCTGAGTCAAAACCTGAGATGGAGACTGGGTTTGTTTAAAGCTGAGGACAGTGAATGAGTCCCTGCTCACTGACAGGATTCCCAGAGTCTGGAAGCTTCTCCATGATGGGAATGTAATACACTGTAAGTTTCAGCTCATTCTCAGGTGCTGGCAGGTTTCATGGATCCTCAGGTTTGTCACGGAGGATTAAAGGCAGCCAGATTTTGATCAATTCGATTCAATTTTATTTATATAGCTCAAAATCACAACAAACAGTTGCCTCAAGGCGCTTTGTATTGTAGGTTAAGACCCTACAATAATACAGAGAAAACCCAACATCAAAACGACCCCCTATGAGCAGCATTTGGTGACAGTGGGAAGGAAAAACTCCCTTTTAACAGGAAGAAACCTCCAGCAGAACCAGGCTCAGGGAGGGGCAGTCAGCTACTGTGGCCGGTTGGGCTGAGGGGAGAGAAAAAAAGACATGCTGTGGAAGAGAGCCAGAGATTAATAATAATTAATGATTAAATGCAGAGTGAAGTATAAACAAGAGTAAATAAGGTGAATGAAAAGAAACAGTGCATTATGGGAACCCCCAGCAGCCTAGGCCTATAGCAGCATAACTAAGGGATGGTTCAGGGTCACCTGATCCAGCCCTAACTATAAGCTTGATCATAAAGAAAAGTTTTAAGCCTAATCTTAAAAATAGAGAGGGTGTCTGTCTCCTGAATCCAATCCTGGTTCCACAGAAGAGGGGCCTGAAAGCTGAAGGCTCTGCCTCCCATTCTACTCTTAAGTATCCACAAGTAAGCCAGCAGTGTGAAGTATAAAGAGACTGCTGTTTGTTTCTACGGTGAATATAAGAAACTTGCTAATATAATGTTTGTTTAAGGTGAATATAAAGAAATTATGGGAACCGTTCCCCCAGTTTATTGTGGGGGAAACGGTGTCTGATGGCTTTATGTCACCCATCAGATACTGTATGACCCAATGACAGCCATCAGATCCCGCTTTTTGCCTGACATTCACACACATGCACACTCACAGCACGGAGCAGTGGGGGCGTGGAAAAACTTGTCAGCGATCCACTCGTGTTAAAGTGTCGTTTTTCCCAGATCGAGCGCGCGCACTACCGTAGCTAGATCACGCATGCACATTGGGCTCAGTGGTAGATCGCATTCTGATGACAACAGCTGGCCAGTGCTCCTCTTCATTAGCAAGCTAATGCTAGTTAGCAAGCTAATGCTAATTAGCAAGCTAATGCTAACTGCTATTTTAATATTATTTTGTCTTGCTTTTGATGAACCTTCCTATCTAAAAGACCTGCACTGCGTGGGGCTCGTCATTTTTTCTCATCGACCGATGACACCTAGCCCTTACTGTTAATCCCTCCGGACCGTATATGAAACTGTGTGTAAAAGGACGAAACTCAGTTCTTTCTTGTGTCCAACTTAAAGCTTAAAATAAACAAACTAAATACTAAGCAGTATAACAGCTCTTAAAACAGAGACGAAAATTTTAAACAGCGTGTTGGTATTAGTCACTTAGTCAAGTGAGCTGATGCAGTGATTAATGCTGATTAGGTGATTATCGCTAGCTAGCTAGCAAGCAGCTAATGAATAAATTACTACTCACCCTCGTAACTGGAGATGTAGCCCTCGTAAAAGAGTTTGTAACCCTTTACGGCTCTTGATCGTTCTGTCGCCAAAACAAATCCGTGGAAGATTATGTGATGTAATGAACTCCATTTTAGCGCGTCTTTATTTATACTGCTAAACTAAACTGGAAACACGCCACCGAACTCTGCCAAAAGGGCGGATTACAATAGGTCCTTCGCACATTTCGTGCTCGGGGCGGGGCCTTTAGAATGCTCGGAAATCAAAGGACCTTAACAACATTAAGGCATCAAAATAAATGACGTCACATGCGAGTCTGTATATATAGGCACACAACTCGGTGAACGAAACACAAACCCTCTACAGACATTTTAGAAGCATTTAATTTAAACAAACCGCTTTGTCTTAGAAGCAACTGTTTTATCAAAATGCCAAGTGGTCAACAAAACACAACAAAACATATTACCAGGATTCAAAAAGAGAAGGAAAGAAAAGAGCAAAACTCTGGCTGGATTCATCAGTTGGATAAAGCCCGAAACGTAAAATGGGAGATCTCTCGTCAGAGAATGACTGAGAGAAAAGCTAATGAAGAGATGGAACAAATAATACTTGAAAATGAACTGAAAGAAAAGCAGGCACAAAGGGAAAAGAGACTGGAAAGTCAAAGGCGTCACCATCTTCTAGCTGGGGCTGACAGACAGGCGAGGATATCCATGGATATAGAGAGACTTCGCCACATAAAAGCAGCATCTGAGAGAAAAGCTCATGAAGAGAGGGCACGAATAAGACTGGAAAATGAACTGAAAGAAAAGCAGGCAGAAAGGGAAAAGAGACTGGAAAGTCAAAGGCGTCGCTATCTTCTAGCTGAGACAGACATAAAGGCGAAGATAGCCTTGAATAGAGGGAAACCTCGCCAAATCAAAGCAGAAATTGAAAGAAAGGCTAATGAAGAGATCAAAAGGCTGAGATATGAATGGCGTCAGTGTCTTCTAGCAGAAGAGGAGGAAAGAAAAGAGCAAAAGTCTTATGACACGATCCCTCTTTGGGATAAAGCCCCAAAAGTAAAATGGGAGATCGCTCATCAGAGAATGACTGAGAGAATGGCTAATGAAGAGATGGAAGGAATAAGACTGGAAAATAAACTGCAAGAAAAGCAGGCAGAAAGGGAAAAGAGACTGGAAAGTCAAAGGAGTCACCATCTTCTTGCTGGGGCTGACAGACAGGCGAGGATATCCATGGATATAGAGAGACTTCGCCAAATGAAAGCAGAATCTGAGAGAAAGGATAATGAAGAGAGGGAAAGGCTGAGATATAAATGGCATCAGCGTCTTCTAGCAGAAGAGGAGGAAAGAAAAGAGCAAAAGTCTTATGACACGATCCCTCTTTTGGATAAAGCCCGAAAAGTAAAATGGGAGATCGCTCGTCAGAGAATGACTGAGAGAATGGCTAGAGAAGAGATGGAACGAATAAGACTTGAAAATGAACTGAAAGAAAAGCAGGCACAAAGGGAAAAGAGACTGGAAAGTCAAAGGCGTCACCATCTTCTAGCTGGGGCTGACAGACAGGCGAGGATAGCCATAGATAGAGAGAGACTTCGCCAAATAAAAGCACAATCTGAGAGAAAAGCTAATGAAGAGAGGGAACGAATAAGACTGGAAAATGAACTGAAAGAAAAGCAGGCAGAAATGGAAAAGAGACTGGAAAGTCAAAGGCGTCGCTATCTTCTAGCTTTGACAGACATAGAGGCGAGGATAGCCTTGAATAGAGGGAAACCTCGCCAAATGAAAGAAATTAAAAGAAAGGCTCATGAAGAGAGGGAAAGGCTGAGATATGAATGGGAACAGTGTCTTCTAGCAGCAGAGGAGGAAAGAAAAGAGCTATTCCCTGATTGCGACTGGATCCCTATGTGATTTTTAAAGGCAGAGGTGTCTCGGCAACAGTCTGCCGCCAAGAACACACGCCAAAATCGTGATCTGTCCTAAGAGCTCAAAGCTGCACGTAAAAAATCTTCCCATTTTAGACACTAATGTGGGAAGGAACGGCCTCCTTTCAGACAAAGTGTCCAAAGCCACAAGATTGTCTGCCCAAAATTGATACTGGCCAGATTAATTTAGTCCAGTATGAGGAACACGGCAAATAAAAGCGGGAATTTAGGCAGAAGCCAGGAAAACGCCTGCAATAAAAGATTTACCTGGCAATGCCAAACCAGTCACCACCCTCCCTCTCCTTTGCGACAACAAACAACAGCCAAAACCTGCATGCTTTCCACCCATTTCCAAAAAGAAATTCCACCTCCCCCCGATTTAAATGATTTATTTACAACAATGTCAATATCTACTGTGTAAAATAAATATACATGTATATTTATTTTACCCCCAACCGGTCTAGGCAGATGGCTGCCCCACCCTGAGTCTGGTTCTGCCGGAGGTCTCTTCCTATTAAAAGGGAGTTTTTCCTCCCCACTGTTGCCATGCGCTTGCTCAGAGGGGATCATATGATTGTTGGGGTTGTTCTACAATATTCACAACAACAGTTATATAGCCATATAACTGTTGTTGTGAACTGACATTGTTGAATTAGATTAAACTGCATGAGGGAACATTTCAGATTTTATTAACAAAACTAAGTTGTGTTTATATAATCTGTTTCATTTATAATAGTGCAGTAATAACTGGAATAAAAAAAACAAAACAAATAAACAATGACTACAGTCCAGTTACTTGTGTAGTTATGGGAAATGCCTGAACCTTATGAAAATGTATATTTTTAATAGGTAATTGTGTGAATCAAACTCTGGAGTTGTGGAGTGTCTTAGAACTTTATTCCTTGCAAGCAATGACAAAAAAAAATATGGCAGTTACATGGCAAGGTAAAGACCTTTTTCCGACTGTGATGTGAATTTCTGCGCTTCACAGTCAGAAAAAACGCTGCATAAACTGCGCGGTGTGTCCAGCCTCTCAGCAAAAAGCGCAGCTGCAAACACAGCAGTGGAGACCTGCTTTGATTTTTCTTTGTTTTTTGGACAATCAGACATGTAATCACGCGGTCCCGTCGCTGAAGCTGCACCCACGTATTAAGATGCTTCACTGTGTCGCAGGGAAAAGCCGACTCTGCTCTGTGCTTTCAACATGTGCATCAAAGCCAAGTTTACTTGGAAAACTCAAAGCTCAATAGCTGGTAACTTGGAGGTCATAATCTATTTCAGTCTGTCTTTCAAACACATATCTGTGCTAGAATTTCACATAAAGACATAATTATTTTCATGCACACACACACACACACACACACACACACACACGCAAACAAACAATTATGTGACATCACACCTTTGTCAAAATTTTGTGATTTATTTGCTCCACTGGAGTGCAGTAAGCCATCATATGCCCCCATTGGAAAGTAAGAATATTACATAAAATTGCCTGCTTGGCCAAAAATGGATAAATCTGGTAGAAACTGTTAAAAATAACAAAGTCCATGTCTTGAGTTTGGCAGTTGTGCCCAAAATGTGTGATTTTATGTTGAATGTAACAACGAATTTTAAAAAATGTAGTTTTAATGTGTTTTAATTGGCCAAAAGTGTCCACGATAGAGCCAAGTGGTACAATTGAATGTATACAGTATATTATTGATATATTTAACAATGATAACCTTCATCCATTAAAATAGATATTCAGCTTATAAATGAAGCTGTCACAGTCTGCCTTCCAGACGCCTGTGACTTTGTCTCTCCTCAGTGTGTGTGTGTGTGTGTGTGTGTGTGTCCTTCTGAGTCGCCGCTTGGCCGCTGCAGCACACCTGTTGATGATCTGCTCATCTAGCCGGTATTTATGCAGAGCTATGGCCATCAGTTGAAGCTGGATTGTCTAGTATGCATGTTAGTGATCTTGGTTCATTCCCTGTTTCCCCACTTACCTTCACAGTACATCTGTTCACCTGTATGTTTCTCTCCACACAGACCTCACCTGCGTCCCTGAGTGAGGAGTGGTGAGAGGCTCAGCTGAAGTCTTTTTGTTTGGGAGCTTTTGGACCCTGTCAGTCTGTGGAAATCCATAACCGCTGCAAACCTTCCTATGGAAATCCTGCTGATTTATCCTCAGTATTGTGTTGTAAATAAACCTGTTATCCTTGGTCTTCAAGTCCGCGTTTTGGAGTCCTTAACTGGCTGAGCCATGACAGAAGCTGTGTTAATCTCATGTCAGAATAACCTGATAAAAATCAAACTGCATCTTTTAAAGCCACTAATCAGACTCAGATTTCAAATCTAATAATGATGACAAATAAATGAATAAAGAAGGAAACTGCTACTGCTCTGCCTCTGAAGTTTCAGGTGGCAAGAGGAAAGTATCAGACATAAAGATTTATATCTCCTCCTCCTTTCACCCATCCAGCCACAGGCTGTATGAAAATACCCACTCATCATTTTAACAAGTGTTTTTTAGAGGATTAGTTCCCTGTCTCACATCCTGTTTTTTTGTATTTTCAGTGAAATCAATCTGAGATCTTGAGTTAATCAGCAGAGGTCACTTTCTGAACTTCCCTTTTATTCAGAAACATTTTCGCTCAGCGAGGGAACCGTTCCTCAGTCGACACTTTCCTAAAATCAACCACAACGTGATCTGGTGTGAATCCAAGATCACAAACACAAACATATACACTAAACCTTTAACACAAAATAACAATGAACACAAATCTTGACATAAAACTGACCTTCATGTGAATCACTCAAGACAGTGTTCATCCAAACTTTAAATGAGTTGATTAAAAGAACTCAAACTGTGGAAAACCATCTAGATTTCCACACTGACACTGACCAGGTATTTTAAGCCACATTTCCATTAGTATCTACTCAGTGTGGCGCGACTCGACTCGGCACTTTTTCAAAGTGTTTCCATTAGTACCTGGTACTTTTTTAGTACTTACTCAGCCGGGGTTTCAAGCCATCCGAAAATATGACGAGGAAGAACAGCATGCCATTGATTGGCCAGGGAGCTGTCGCTGACATTTTCTTAGGGTCTCCATGTTCCTTTTGGCCGAAGATTCAAACCCAATTAAACCCAAAATATCCAAAAACTCACTGGGACGAGCAGGTTCAGGTGAAGGCTGTTTATTAGACACATTAGTTACACACAACACAGACAAAAACCAAAACACAGACAGTAACATAGTTGAGCCTGAGATACACACAGAGACAGAAGAAGAAGAAAGAAGAGGGAAACACAGAGACAGAGAAAGAAGCAGAAACAGGAAAAAAGAGAGGACAGGAAAGAGAAGAGCACACAGAGAGAGGTGAATGAGATAAAGAGCAGCAAACATTTTATATCTTAAACATGATAACTGCCCACTTACCGTTGACTTGCCTTTAATATACATAAAGTCTCAGCCCATGAAACTTGAATCCCAACCAATTGTCTTTTGGCTATATTACACCCACTCCAAAGTCACATGTTCAAGGTGCACACATCACAGGGGTACCTTTTGGTTTATGACAGTTCAGACAGATGTCACAAATGATGAACATTTCTACTCAAACATCTGCTAGGATAACATCATTAGTACCACTCCACTTAGCCGAGTCTTATCTCTACCCCCTCCTGGCCAGAAGAGCATGAGGGTGGGGGCCTATGGAACTCCATTTTAGGAATGTACCTGTCATAAAACACTGCTGAAGCACAACATAGAGTTACAGGTGTCATGAGGAGCAGCGCTCACTCTGGCAACTCTCCAAAAGCCTCAAACACACACCTAAGATCTAACAGGTCTCACCCTCACCCCAGTGACCCAGAGAATATAAAGCACTCTATACACTGGTGTGTGTGTGTGTGTGGGGGGGGCTTTCTCTTACTTTGCGCAGGCCATAAAAGTGACGCATGGTATCTAAAACATGAGAATAATGACTCCATGCACCAGTATGAAGGCCCTACAGAATATAAAATAGTCTCAAGTAATAAAAGTAAAATAGTGACAATACAAATAACATAGGTGAACAATCAGAGTGGATATATTCCCATATATGTAATGATAATAGATGAAAGTAGCACTGACTCATCAGAGGCCCCTAGGAACAGGGCCAGTAATTAGCCATGGGGAAAGTAAAGTACTGAGATACTGGATGAGTCCCGTGGCAGTGGAAGAGTGGCCCTCACAGTACATAGTATGGAATGATAGACGTCCCACTGCTATGGGCGGGGAAAGTCCCGTCCAGTATATGACGCAAAGTGTAAGGCTGCTACCAGTGGGAAAGACCCACCCAGCATACAGTACAAAATACTGAATGGGCCTCTGGTGACAGTAAGGAAAGTATAGATAATAAATGAAAGTGTTGAAAAAATATCCCTGCATTTCCCCCCTTTCATACCATTTGGTATCAACACAAAGCCATTAATGAATTAAGACAAAATCAAATGAGTAATACAAAGTGAACATCTAATCTACCGCGTGTGACGCAGTGATGCTCTGTCAGCTCACCTGTGCAGGTCTCCCTCTTCATCTTCTCCGTATCTGTCCCACCAATCCGCTCTATTCCCCGCAGCGCAAGTGAGGAAAAGAGACAGATGGTTCACCTCCGATGTCAGCGTTCAGATCTTTTGCCTCCCACCTGTTTGGAAAATCCCTGTTTTCCACTTTTCCTTTGGTCATTTTTGGGGAGTCAGGCAGCTTAAATGTCACTGTAAAAAGTGCTGACTGATGTTTTATCTGCCTAAAAATGTGTCCGCATACACCTCAGAAAGTATATAGCTGCGCCCCTGCTTACTAGTTATGTAAAATGATTATTTTCAGCCACAGATTCCAAATGAATATCTGAATTAGCTTCAGTGCATCCATATTCAATATCTGATTCACTGTCCTCAGCTTTAAACAAACCCAGAGTTCATCTCTGTCTGTGTGTCTGTGCTGAATTGGACTTTTCCCACTTCTCTTTGTTGTGTCTCTGTCTTAACACCAGCATTTTTATGGTTAGGTAAATCTGGTAGCTGTACATGTCAATATATATATTTTTTTTTATTCAGGTGTGGGAACAGTGGTTCAGAGGGTGCACTTCAGGACTTAAATGAAGGTGGTGAGATGTACTGGATTAATCCCTGTGCAAAGATCTCTTCAGATTACTGGACTGAGCACATCAGCCTCTTGTGAGGTCTGTCTAAAGAAGACTCACAAATTCAGTGCAGCATCCTGAGAAGATGGATGTAAGAACAGAAGCACACAAACATGTAGTTGTAGTGAGCTGGCAGTCATTTTAAATGGATTTGTTCCTGTAACTCATGTCTGTCTGTCAGCCCTGTGACACATTGGTGACCTGTCCAGGGTGAACCTGCCTGTGCCTGCTGGGATAGGCTCCAGCCCTCCACCCACACCCTGACAATCAAATGTGGACAGACTAACTTCTTTTTAGGTTGTTCTGGAAATCTTATTCACTTCTAGAGTGTTCTTGGATTTGTGGTATCAATATTAGAGCTAGCCATCTTACTTACAGAATTCCTACCATGAGCCATCTTCCCTGAGATGATTCCTATATTTATATGAAGGCCAGCATAACTGTGCTGTGTACATGGAGAATGCCAGTCACTGTCAGTTTGTTCTTTTGCACTAAAAATTATATTGAGAAGTTAAAGAATCCATCCATGTATTCATATTTAATTTAAAAAAAATGAATCAATGATTTTCTATAAATTTGTGATGCATTTTTGATTACTGATTTCAAGATGGCGTAGTGGTCTTTAGAGAAATCCTGTTTGGGTTTTTAAATATTATTTCTGTTTCCTGTTTTCCAGAGCAGCTCTGCAGTCACTGTCCAGGTGGGTCAGTGGGAGCAGAAGCCCTCTGCTAATGTACAGGCTCTGATCAGCAACATCCAGCACGACCCACACAGCCTCCACCTGCTGGAGCTTTTTGTTTGCCTGTGACTGGAGAGTCAGATTTCTGTTGGGGGGGGTTGCTGCTCCCTGTGCTGGAGAAACCGCTTCACACCTGCAGAGGTCGGTCAGTTTGCAGAGGTCATTAAAACCCTCCCACCCTGACTTTCATGTGGTGGATCTTATTAAACAAAACAGCGATATTTCAGTGGCTGCTGCTTATACCACAGGCTAACACACTCTACAGATCCCTGATGGGCTCCTTCAACAAAGATGTTTAGTAGATGCTGGTCTGCAGTTTGATGCTCAGCATCTCCAAAGTTTGTTCCTTGTTTATTATTCATTCATACACAGTAATGTGATATCTAGTAATAGTATAATTGTGTCATTTTTGGGCAGTCAGGCAGCTTAAATGTCACTGTAAAAAGTGCTGACCGATGTTTTATCCGCTGATCACTGATCAATCGGCAACAGGGAAAACGGGTTAGCGCACAGTTCTTGGCCTGCCGGCAGCTGTTGCAGTGCATTGTGGGATGTGTAGTATAAGTGGTGGGAGCACATTTACCCGCGGGCAATTAATAATAGCTATATGAAATCATCTTGCTGCTTACTGCATCAGTAAGCTGTTATTCTCAAACAGTCAGCTGGCTGCTTTTGGCTGGTCAGTGCTGTTCTCTGACTGTAAGCTGGTGCTCTTAGAGGGTCAGCCTTATTACTACCTCTCTAATAACAGCTTGTTTGTACACATGAAACAATTTTATGTGTATTTGTGTCTCACGCTGTGTGTACACAAATGTATCAGGAGGGGGTGCTAAAACATCTGTTTTTTACGCTCTGCATACAGTCAGGACCAAGTTAACCTTCTTGTGTGTTGAAGTCTAAAATGATGTTGTTAAAATTACCTTTGTTTTTTTTACTCAGTGTGCATAAAGCACAGACTTTGTGGGCAGTTTAATTTTTCTTAACATTTAATAATCAATGACCTGATTTTGCTACAACAATTCAATTCAATTCAATTCAATTTTATTTATATAGCACCAAATCACAACAAACAGTCGTCTCAAGGCCCTTTGTATTGCGGGTAAAGACCCTACAATAATATAGAGAAAACCCAACAGTCAAACGACCCCCTATAAGCAGCACTTGGTGACAGTGGGAAGGAAAAACTCCCTTTTAACAGGAAGAAACCTCCAGCAGAACCAGGCTCAGGGAGGGGCAGTCATCTGCCACAACTGGTTGGGGCTGAATGGAGAGACAGGACAAAAGACACACTGTAAAAGAAAGCCAGAGATTAATAATAACTAATGATTAAATGTAGAGTGGAGTGTAAACAAAGTAAATAAGGTGAATGAAAACAACCCCCCCCCCCCCCCCCCAGCAGCCTAGGCCTATAGCAGCATAACTAAGGGATGGTTCAGGGTCACCTGATCCAGCACTAACTATAAGCTTGATCAAAAAGGAAAGTTTTAACCCTAATCTTAAAAATAGAGAGGGTGTCTGTCTCCTGAATCCAAGCTGGGAGCTGGTTCCACAGAAGAGGCGCCTGAAAGCTGAAGGCTCTGCCTCCCATTCTACTTTTAAGTATCCTAGGAACCACAAGTTAGCCAGCAGTCTGAGAGCGAAGTGCTCTGTTGGGGTGATATGGGACTATGAGGTCTTTGAGATAAGATGGGGCCTGATTATTCAAGACCTTGTAGGTGAGGAGAAGGATTTTAAATTCTATTCTAGATTTAACAGGGAGCCAATGATGAGAAGCCAATATGGGAGAAATCTGCTCTCTCTTTCTAGTCCCTGTCAGTACTCTAGCTGCAGCATTTTGGATCAGCTGAAGGCTTTTCAGGGAGCTTTTAGGACAGCCTGATAATAATGAATTACAATAGTCCACCCTAGAAGTAATAAATGCATGAAATAGCTTTTTAGCATCACTCTGACAAAGGATGTTTCTAATTTTATAAATATCGCCAATATTGTCACAATCATGCCATAAATATGTGTTCTTAAAAATTCATATTTTTTTCTCTTTTCTACCGTTTTGTCAAAGGTAGAAAATCGTTCTGCACAAAATGTTACATTATATAAATTAACATTAAACAGCTCTGGTCCTTTCCTTTGCTTAGTGACATACTTTTGAAATGCCTCATTAAAAACCTTCATACATGATTATTGTTAGATTGTCATCAAAGAGTGGGCGCTGGCCACAGTCAGCCAGTCAGCTGGTCAGAGAATAGCAGCCGGTCGCTGCAGAGTCGACATAAAGCGCTGGCTGAACATGGCAGCATTAACCGGCTGACGGCTGACTGTCTGAGAATAGGAGCTTACCACTGCAGCATTAACATATGCCTCAGCTCCTGAAGCGACATACCGTAGGCCACTTTTGGATCTTAGTCATTTTCCTTTACCCAGGCAGTTCGCAGCTATGAGCTGGACCAGGTGGATGCTGGACATCATAAAATATAGGTCTGAATTCTTCAGACATAATTTTAAACTAATCTGGTTTTAATAAATTAAATAAACTCATATTTTTAACTGATTCAAAGTTGTCTCTTATTACTTGAATGTTAGAGAGAACCTGCTTTTTTATGAGGTTAAATATAATTTAATTACTACTTTTCCTGGCTATTGATAAAGAACTAAAATATTTTGAAGTGTTAGTAATTTTCTGTACTACTGTTGATTTTTAGTAGTGATGTCCATGATGTTTCAGAATTAATCAAGGGTGGAAAAATGATCACAAATCAATGTCAGAATTCAGTGTTGATTCAATTAAATTAAAGTTGACAGTCGGTTTTCAAGATGGTTTCAATATTAACAGAGGGTGCAAAAGTGATTAAGAATCAACAGTGTTGATTTAATTAAATACAAGTTGGTGGTACATTGTCACATTGTAGACATGGCCCTCTGTAGATATTGACATGTCAGTATCTACAGAGGGATTAAAACCATTAATGAAAAATAAAGGCAATGTATGAGAAAAACTGTTGGTTAAACTTAGTACATTTGTTCAACTAATTGACTTCTCAGAGATATTAATCTGAAAGCGCTGGTACAGCCTGCATCTGTTCACCTTGCCTGTTTTATTAAACCAGACACGGCAGGAGCTGAGATGCCCTCTCCATCAAGGTTTTCTTTTCTAATGTGCCAAAGGGCTTATAAAAAACATTTTCACACTAAACTCTACTCCCAATATATTACACATTGGCCAAGGTGATTAATAAGAGAAAACTTATCTATTAGAATTATAAATCAGAGGGCTTATTAATTGCTAATGCTAGTTCTATTTCCACATAAATATTGATTCTAACTGATCTCAGAACAGTGAAAGCACAACAAGTGGCAGCTTGTCAAGTACACTTGTGTCCTATCAGTTGATAGGATGAGAGGTCTTTGACAAGAGGGTTATCTACAATGCGCACCCCCCCCCCCCCCCCCCCCCCCTAAAAAAAAAAAATGCTGCTGGTGTCGTAACTAGATAAGCTCAAACCATTATCAACGGGCCACAGACATGCCCATGAAATCAACCTGCATTACAGATTCCAGTGCAATCAGAGTCAAGCAGAGTTCAGCCTGCTTCCGGAGACAATAGCCAACTGTGGCCACAAGATGGCAGTAATTTAAAGGGTCGATGCAAATGGTCCAGAAATTTTATGACATAATGCATTTTGAGTTGGAGGGAGGGAGATCGCTTTCACTTTGGTAAGTTTTAATTTGTGTCAATTTTAAGATTTCACTAGACAAGCACTGCTCACCCTGCTTGCCCTGACAGAACACCACTGCTTCAGCAGCATTCTGAGGGAGACTGGAGAACTGGACCATGTTCTGTACCTTCACTAATGCACAGAACTGCCGCTATAAGGTGTTTGGTGCCTGTCATGGTAGGAACTCCAGAACCAGATGGTGGACATGAGAGGTGAAGGGAGCCATCAAGCTGAAGGAGTCCTACTGATGTTGGTTAGTTTGTGGACTTAAGCAACTATAGCTTGGTCATTTTTAGAGGGAAGCTAATCCTCCACATCAAAATGAACCAGTTGAGGTGTACTGAGCATCTGATGAAGATGCTTCCCAGGCACCTCCTAGGTAAAGTGTTCCAGGCATGTCCTACCAGGAGTAGACCCCCCGGGCAGACCCAAAACACACTGGAGAGATTACATCTCTGACCTGGCTTAGGAACGTCTTTGCTGTCCTGCCAGATGAGCTGGATGAAGTGGCCAGGAAGAAGGAGGTCTCTGAGGGCATCTCTGATTAGACTCCTGTCCCCACACCCTGGACCCAGGTAAGTGACAGAAAATGGGGAACTGGATTTACAAATGGGTTCAATATAGCAAAACGTCTTGAGCCACATTAACCACATTAATTTGAAAACAAGTGTTAATATAAACATAACTACTCAGTCAGTACATTTTATCTCTACTTCTCAATCCTTATGGGGAATTCTAGATAAATATGATCACATCATAGCTGATACTGCTTCTGCATCTTGCACCACCACCCAACTTTCTTCCTCATAAGCTGAACCTTTAGCATTGGTACTTTGAGGTATAATGAGACAGAGTGTTTGTTGTTGCAGCCATTTTCTATAAATGGTGAATTCCTCCACAGCTGAAATATGTTAAGCATCTATCTATCTAAATGAAAATGAATTTCACTTATTTTCTCCCTTTGAATTGCACGAATCTGCTGAGACTTGGAGTGTAATGCTCATTGGTTCTACGGGTTGGTAATACTTGGCTAAAGGTGGCTGCTGCTAATGGTCTTATTATGCTACAAGGCTAACCTCTTGAGGCAATTTCGGCTCCTAGCTTAATAATCAAGTTATTTATGAAGCCTGAGTACAGAAAAACAGAGTCTAGATGCATCTTAATTCAACAGAGAGGCTGATTGTTCACAAGCCTTTTAAAAACATTTCACAGTGGTAAACTCTTTGCATAATTAGGATAATAAAAAAGTAACAGTGAAAAATAATCCATCTTCCTTTTAGTGTCTGAGAAACACATAAGACCCAAGATCCACCTGTCTTTTTCCATTAAAATGTGTATTTTTCCCCATTTACCATAATGCTTTGCAATAACAAGAATGTATTTTAATGCAATCCTGTAAAACCACAGCAGATTTGCCTGTGGTCATAAATTACAAGCTGACAACGGGTGATTGCCTCTCAAAGGGAAAACAAGTGGATGAGACAGGTTTAGTGAGAATTATTCAAATGAATTGCTCGTGTTTGCATAGAGAAAAGGGGATTTTGAAAAGATGAGCAGCATCGAATGGGATGGGTAATTCCTTTTGCAACCAACATATTTATGAGTTTATGAGTTAATTCCCTTATTCACAGAGACATGTCAAGACTCTGGATGTGTTCTGAATTCTCTTCCCTGTGTTTGCAGGCATCCACATATGATTGACTGTGACTAAAACCCAATACATATGAAAAATGAATCAGTGTGCTCTGATTCAGACTGCGTGATTTACATGTCGTGGCATTATGAAGTCAGTATATCATAAAAGCTGCAAGAGAATGAAATTGTATGAAGTCGATATTTTCTTTCGCAGGGTTTTGGGATCATCAACCAGATGGATTGCTTTTCTGTTTGCTGGTTTAAATGAGCAGCCACCTCAGTTTGAACTCGCAGTAACCTGTACCCCATTTGGAGTGCACATGCCTAATATTGTTCCCACAGCAGCAGCTGTTCTCCAGAAATTACAGTGACACATGACTGATTTGTTCCATCAGTTATGAAAATAAAAAAATACTTGAAATAGTGCCCGGTCCAGCAGCACATTATTGTACCATTTATAAATCTTAGGGAGGTTGATCGTGGATATAGAAGATGTGAAAGCCAGTTATTTAAAGTTTTTTCTTATAAACTTTTTTCCTTTTTGAATGTTATTTTAAGCTGTAAAATGACAAAAACTGTTCACAAGGCACACAAAATGCGCCTGAAATGGTGCACTATTCATATACAATTCATGAAAACATACTGTAGATACAGATGCAGTCCTTATAATCTTTTATTCGTTTTGCCCTTTCTCCTGCATGCATCATTGCTTTTATCCCAGTCCAGATGCCCATTTAAGATCAAACTAAAATTGCTCATTTGTTAGGCTACTCTTTGATTCATTGGGCTAGCAGACCCTGTCCTGTGTTCCTGGTCTTGACATAACAAAATGCAACACATGCTTTAATCAATCCTGCAACCTTGCAGAGTGGACATAATTATATAAAAAGGTAGTAATGTCTGGTCAGGTCCACTATGGCTTTGCTAATGAATTCCAGGTTTCTGCTAAAAAGGGATCCTGCACCCTGTTCCACAGGCATCTAACAGCAACTGCAGTGAGACATTTATCACTGCTTCCAATCGATGCGTGAGGAAGACTTGACAGTTCAGGCCTGGAAGAACCAGGCTCAGGACCCCAGATGCAGGATATTCATCTTTCAGATGTTCCCATACTGCCCCTCTCTCTGGGCCATTAGAGTCTGAGGGATCATTGTGAGCAGTGAGGGAGGAGTCTATCCATCATGTCACCCACACAGCAGCATGCTCTAATCCCAGTGGAGCTGGCTTCCTGAATCTCACCTAACTCTGGCCCGCAAATATAATTACACTTTATTTCAGCCTTGTAGCTAAAGTTGCCCCAAGGCCAGTAGCTAAACTGGCCCTAAAGACATCTTCATCTCTCAGCCAGCGGAGTTGAAAAGAATTTGTAATTTAACCCTAGAAGAGTGAATACTGTCAGAATAATTTTCTCACCATGGCTGAAACCAGCCCTGAGGTCAGAGGTCTCAACTGTAGTATTTCTTTTTTTAGAGACAGTAAAGATTGGCATGAATCAATGCACTATTGTCATGCTAAGTAAGTTATGACACAAAGCAGTGCATGAAGTTGGCAAACATTATAATAACAGTCTGAACAAACTGATTAATGGGATGTCACATAATCTGATTCACGTTTTTTGATCGATGGTGCTGTGGACAGAGTGGCCCTTGTTGACAAAGAGAAATGGATTTAGAGGTTTCTGTCAAAAAAAAAAGAAAAGTTTTTTTTTGGAAGCAGCTCGGTGTGGGGTTTTGAGAGCTTTGAAGCAATAGCATTTGATTATTATGTACTATGTGCTGACAGCTTACACATATAGTGGTGTTCAGGGGTAATGGTTGATAACGTGATACTCTGTGTGACTGTAGTTTTTTAATTAATTAGTAATTCCTAATTTCATTAGTCGATATTAAGCAATTAATTTGTCTTTCCAAGGGAATCAAAAGATTATTGGCTTTTACTGCTTTAGAGTGATACTGTAAATGCAACAGTTCTCCAACAGGTTTGTCACCTTTGTACAGTCAGGTCATTCTGCTCACCCCATCTCATGCTCTCCCTGTCTCTCAGTTGTGGGGTGGCATTTTACATGGGTTTCTCTGATCACTTATTCACTCCATTGCCATCCTCTGGAGCATGATATATTGTCTGTCAGCAAATTTTGGTACAGCTTAAGGTGGTTTTCACTGGGTTCTATAATGACTACAGGTAGGCTGTCCTCATCATATTGTGTCGGTTCACACAACAATTATTATAACAGTTTATCCAAAGCGTGGTGGACAGTCAGTATTATCAATTCCTTCATCCTCCAGGAACTGCCTGCATGTTCTCCACATGAGGCACCAGGAGGAACCCAGGACCCACTGCACCAGTGAGGGTCTGACAGTGTGTCCAAGGATTTTATCCCGATACCTAATGGCAGTCAGGGTGTTGTTACCTAGCCTCTAGAGGTCTGTGCATCCCTCCATGGATATTCCTCCCCAGACCATCACTGACTCACCACCAAACCGGTCACACTGAACAATGTTACAGGCAGCATAATGTTCACCACAACTTCTCCAGACCCTTTCACATGAGTCACATGTGCTCAGGGTGAACCTGCTCTGATCTGTGTAAAGCACAGGGAGGCAATGGTGGACCTGCCAGTTCTGGTATTCTATGGCAAAATGCCAGTTGGGCTCCACAGGGCCGGGCAGTGAGCACAGGGCACACCAGAGGATGTTGGGCCCTCAGGCCACCTTCATGAAGTCTGCTTCTGATTGTTTGGTCAATTATTCACAACAGTGGTGTGGTTATGGCTCTGGCAGTGCTCATCCTGTTCGAGGCTTCATTTTGTGAAATCATGTGACCGCCTCATTCGAGTTGCTGAAAAAGACGTGGGAAATAGAGGAAGAGTTCTGGGTGATCTGAGGTGAGTCTGATCCACTGTTATAGTGGCATAATCAGAAGCACCTGGATCCTCACTTGTACACCTTAGAGCTTCAGTTTCAGCCCCTGCTGCTTCAGTTCTCAGCTAGAGTGCTTTCTAAGGCTGGGGAAGTTAAACCAGAAAGAAGGAATCGCCTGAGCCCCGACACTCATTTTTTTTTTTTTTTAATTTGTGAATAAAAATCAATAAATCACCCCCACCATGCCCAGGCACTTCCTGTAACTGTTTATCCACAAACACACCACACACTGTCTAGAAACAATACTTTATCAATATACCACAGTTGACCTATTGGTACTTAGATATACCACTGGCAGCATAGATTTATTTAATCTGGTTTTACAATACCTCAAATGGAGATTTTGACATAATAATTGCATAATTATGCTAAAATATCCACCAGTCAACATGTAGCATAACAGTAGGACTGCTGTACATCAAATGTCCAGCAGATGTCAGTACTCCTAAATGGCATTAAATTGCTTTTGGCGAATCAGTTGGCCGGAAAGATTCAACACATTCAAGGGCCCTCATCATACCATCACTACTGTCCAGCTCTCCTAGAGTAGATGCCTGTCTCCTGGATTCTCCTCCATGCTCTTGAGACTGTGCTGGGAGACACAGCAAACCTTTTGGCAATGGCACTTGCCATCCTGGAGGAGTTGGACTACCTGTGCGACCTCTGTAGGGTCCAGGTATCATCTGATGCTACCAGAAAATATGTGGAGGGAAAAATGTCAGTGGCCTCCACCTGTAAAACCATTCCTCTTTGGGGAGTTGTCTCATTGTTGCCCCTCTAGTGCACCTGTTGTTAATTTCATGAACACCAAAGAAGCTGAAACTGATTAACAACCCCCTCTGCTACTTAACTGCCCAGATCAATGTCTCAGAAGTTTAACTGACTTGATGCTGCACTCTGATTAAAAAAATATTCCTTTAATCTTTTTGACCAACATATTACTGATTAACAGCTAGTCTTCGACCAAGTTGTCCCAAGTTGTTAAGTCCAGCTGTTTTTTTTTTTTTTTTGTGATTATTAATTGTCTTGTCTTTCTTTTGTCTAGTTGCTGCACTCTAAAAGGTAATACCTATTCTTACTTAAATTACGTTTGTGTGCTTTACTTAAGTCTCACTATACTGTTGAGTTAACTCAAGCAATGTGAGTAATGTACATGTTTAGCCTGAGAAAGGTACAAGACTAAGTTCTAGTGTGTAAACTGGACTTGAATATTTTTGTTACTGGAGTGAATGCTGGGGTGAGTTCAGCAGTGCACATGCGCAGTACAGAAGTGCGGGAAGCTTCCAGAAACCCTGTGGACTTACACATTGGAAGAAGCTGATCTTCTCTAAAGGTGAGCTGTTCATCTTCATTATATTTTTATGTGTCATGTATGACTTTATTATTCAATGTATTGTTACAGGCTAGTTTTGCATGATGATGCATAAACGTATTTGCAGACTAATGCTAATGTTAATGTTAGCATGGGCTTATGGGGCCAATATTAGCTAAAACTGCCATGTACTGTATTTTACTTGAGAGCCTTTAATGTTTTGTCCATGATAAGAGCTCTTTACATTGATTACCTGTATTTCAAATGCAGCACGTTAGCATGTTTGTAAGCGTAAACCAGGCCTGCTAACATTCGTGTAGCCTTAATTTCACTCGGTCATGGAGGGTAATGTGACGTTCAGGAACAAGCCTCGAGTGGAAAAACTGCTGAACGGTTCAAATACTGGCACCAGAACCCCGTCGGTGGAAAAGCGGCCAGTGAGAGCCGTTCTTTGTTTTTTTACGACTTTGCTTGCTTATAATGCTCTGGACATGGAAGCATGGAAGAAAAAAATACAATGCATTCCACTAAATAAGTGCTCTCAACGAGCTGAACAATTATTTTGTATCACTTATTGTGAAGAATGTGATTCATTTTCTTCAGAAGATGCTTTTGCTTACTTTTATTGTTTTTCCCTTCTTGTAGACCAGTGATGTTGTTGCCATGAGGACTGCTGTCCTGCGATGTCTCGGTTTTCCTCGGGGGTGATGAAAGAGACTGCTACAATGCCTCTTTTGTACGTATTGCAATTTGGTTTGTTAGAGGTTCTGCACTTGGAAATCAAGATTTTCACCCCATTCTTTTTTTTTTTTTTTTTTCTTAATATCCACAGGATTCAGATGCCGTGGCAGACTTCACCCAGGTTCCTGTGGGATTATTGCCTGTTATTCCTGAAGTCAGTCAGCAACCAGGTCCGAATGCTCTTCACCTTGAACCATCCAGCATGTTATCATTCTGGAAGGTACAATTGTCATGGTTGACACTGAACACCACCATCAAGCTGTTTGTCTCATATTTGGACTGATCTATGCCCTTCATATTTGGACTGATCTATGCCCTTCATATTTGGACTGATCTATGCCCTTCATATTTGGACTGATCTATGCCCTTCATATTTGGACTGATCTATGCCCTTCATATTTGGACTGATCTATGCCCTCCATCCTGACAGTCCTAAAAAGCACCTTTGACTTCATTCAGAGACTGATGCTCAGTCTGGTTTCTTTTTTTATGCCATTACTTGTATTTCTATGTTTTTTCATATTGTGTATTCATTTAATATATTTTTTTTAACTTACTATCATACTTTAATTTGATTTTTTTTTTTTTGCACTGTTGCACTGTATTATCAAATAAGTTGGTAAAGGTTCTTATTTTGTATTTGTTGGATCCAATGTTTGGCACATGAATTACTTCATCAAGCTATTTATTTATTTCTGTTTATTGCCAAGTATGTCAGAATCTGTCCTCCATATATAACTACTTAAATCACTTTTTTAAAAAATGTTACAGTGCTAGAGTGCCTACTTGTTACAGTTCAAAATAAACTGTTTCAGTTGCTGCTCATTCAGCCTGTAAGCTTACTTAAGCATCTTTCTGGTATTACTGTTATTGAGCCCTGTGGAAGGGTAAAAACGTGATTAGTTTTGTATTTGTTCATGTGTGGCCACATTGGCCTTTTGTTAAGAAGCTAAGGATAGTATTTTGTTAAAAATAAAACATTGAACCTTGTGAACTTATCATGTTTTGTTGAAGTTACTTCATTCATTTAAGGCAATAGGTTTCCTAGAGTCTACTAAGTAAACTGTACTGTTCATGTAAGTTGGACTAACTTGATGTAGCTAAGTTTAGAACAGGTCAATTTACTTGCTATTTCTGAGTTGAAACAACTTCACTAAACTAAGTTAATTTAACTTAACATGATTAGGTTGACACAAGGTCTTAAGTACACTGAACAAGTATATGTTAAGTAAACAAACATAATACTTAATAGTTATACTTACTTACATTTTTCAGGGCAATCGGTTTCCAAGATTTTCTTAAGTAAGGTCAACTTGTCAAATTTTACAGTGTGGATTAGGCCTACAGGAGGGCAGCCAATAGCAGCATGACCTCCCCAGTGGTGGGTCTCCGTTCTCAAATCTCCTTATTGTACAGCACCTTGGGTGTGAAGTTTGGTGTGTGTACCTGTCCCTTCATTTTCCCTCCTTTTATGGCCCAGTCTACTGTTAAGTCTATCCTAGCCTCCCTTTTTAGTTGTTTTTAATTGGCACAGATTTCTAGGACAGCTTTTGGGCCTACTGTCTAGTTTTAATTGTGTCCAGGCCTCAAAGTGTTAATTTCATTAATTTTGAATATTTTAAATAAAAGGTTTTATTCATATTTGAAAGAATCTCTCTTGCCTTTGTGCATTTTTAGACCTGTGTTATCCTCTATTCATTTTGCATTCAACTTTTAGATTTCTTAGGGGTGAAATTCCCCTAGGTGGTGCTGTCACAACTCAAATATTAAGCCCCCTTGACTGCACTGCCATATTTGATTGTTCCCAAGGAAGTTATGATTGACTCAGTATCAGACTCTTCAACTTAATTAAATGCTGGATATGAATATGTAGAGCAGATTATGTACTGACGTGACTTTTGAGTGCAGGGCTATAATGAAGCACGATGATGTTAATAGAGTTCTACTGTGGGTTAAGTCCAGCTATGATTTTTGGTAGAATGGAAAATATAATAGTATAAAATAATGAGATATAGAGACAGAGGCAGGTTATTGCATTATAAGACATTCATCTTTTCCTTTTAGGATACTTTTATTTCCTATCACACCTGAAACCTTGGCTTAAAACATATCCTGGTAATAGATAAGAACAAAGAGGCATTAACTAAATTGCTTCCTAAGATGCTTTCTGTGTTTCTGTGATGGTGTGTTATTCATACAGTCAGACTTTAAGGAATGAGGAAATTTATGCACACAGGAAGCGTTCAGCTTACTTCCTGTCTTATCATGAAGATTACTTTTTTGCAATGTTGTTTCTTTCCTCCTATGTTCTTTATCCCAGCCTCATTTGTATTGTATAATAAAAGTGTCAACAAGGATGGGTGGACCGATGCTTGCTTTCCGTGACGACAGTGTTTTGTTAAATGTTTTCCCTTCACACTGACCAGGTGCTAGATGGTGCCCAGGTGCAGGTGTGGATTCTGTGGCACAACCTACTCAGTACAACAACATAAGTACCCCTGGTGAAATTTAAAGTAGGACAACAGGGAACCAGTGCTGAGGGAAGATGGTCATACAACCAGGAGCCGCTTGAGATACTGGCTCGATCGGTCCCTTTGATGCTGAGTGGTTTGAATATTTTGTTACTGCTAATGGAATCTCAGATGACAAGTTAGTGCCCACCTATTTGAGTGTGAGAGGACCAAAGACTTTTAATTTGCTTTGCAATCTTCTTCAGCCAGCAAAGCCAGGGACTAAAACCTACAAAGACATTGTGGAAACACTGACCAACCGTTTTTCACCCATGCTTTTGGTGACTGCAGAAAGAGTCAGATTCCTCAAATGTAACCAAGAAAAGGGTGAGACTGTCACTGTGTTTGTAGGAGCATTAAGAAAGTTAGCTGAGCACTGTGAATCTGAGGATGCTTTGATTGATAGATTAAGATAAGGGCTTGTATGGGTTAAGAAATGGAACTTCATTCAGGGCACAGGGGAATAGTGAGAAAGAAATAGTTAGAAGCTACTTTTGGTGGACCATTAGCTTCTCTTCAGTTCCCGCAGTAGCATTGGCATTGTGTACACAGTGATTTAGCAGGTCCGTATGAGGACCTAATGTTTCTTTTTGCGTTTGATGCACACAGTAAATGGCCTGAAGTGGCCGTCATGAAGTCAACCAACACAGAGAAGATGATAGAGACGTTAGGAGAAATGTTCAGCTGTTTCACAGCTCCTACACAGCTAATCTCTGACAGTAGACCTCAACGTGTCTCACAGGAAATGTCAGCATTTCTCATTGTCATTCATTGGCAGCTCCCTGCCATCCTGCAACAAATATCCTTGCAGAAAGGTTTGTCCAAACAATGAAACATGCAGTGAAGTCATCACAGGGACAAGGAACACTTTATCAAAGACTGTGTAATTTCCTGCTAAACTACCACAGCAGTTCACGCGCAACTACAACATCTCCCGCCAGCCTGACATTAAAATGGGAACCGCGCACCTCTTACGACCTCTTGAAACCCTTAGCAGTAAAGGACACTGTTCAGAAGCAATGAGACAAGCAGACAACCTCACCTGAGACATACGGCCCAGTTGCAGATGTGACTGGAAAAGAGACTGAGGCACCTTCTTTTGCAACAGGGCAGACCTGCTGAACTATGAGTACCTTTCTATCTCTTCCATCTTTCCCCACTAAGTGAGTTTTTAGTCATGTTTCTGAAGTGCTTTGCTCCTAATAAACAGTCAATGTTCAGTCCTAGTTTGCATTATCATTATTATATGCAGTAACAATGAGAGATAGGGAGAGGGTCTGTTGGTGGGAAATACAGATACAGTACAATGTCCTTGCAGCTTCCCTTGAGCAACATTATGCTACTGGGGTTGAATAGTAATATGACACGTTTTGACCTGTATGGAATAAGAGTGTCAAAGAAAAGCCACTTATGAATTCCATAGGACTCTGTGACCATGTGACCTGCTATGGTTGATCTTCAGTTCAGGTTAGAGTTTTCTGATATTAGTGTACTGTAAAACAAAGTGTAACTTGTTATTTTATTAAATATAAAAAAAAAGTCCTCCACATACAAAAACAAAACAAAACTATGAGGTCATGAGGGGCATGTTTGAGATGTTTATGTCCACAGCATTGTTGGACTCAGCTGGTTTATATCAGCGGCCATGATGTTCATCAGTGACAGACACTGAAGCACAAATTTGAGTTGAGCCTAGTTTATTTGCTTCTTCTGTCAATGTTTCATTCACATACAACAATTCACCTTTGTTGCGAAGGGGCTAGGTTACCCAGAATCCCACTGTGCAGCCATATGCTTCACCCTTTTTGTCAGAGACTCACATTGATGAACAGTCTGCTGCTAACAGTCTGACATCAAAGGCAAAAGTCCTGCAGATAAAAGTCGATTAGTGAAGAGAAAGTGACAGAGTGAGACAAGCTGAGCCCAGACTGTGCATAAAGCGAAGACAAAGGTGTGAAATAATTCTTGTTCTTACCATCAAAGTAATCATTACCATTACTGAAACAAATCTTGGCTGAAATCTCAAAACCTTGACAGAACATTTCTGCTTCCCCTGAGCTTTGACTGCGTTAGCGTCCTATAAAGTGCTAATCAGCTCATACCAATTTGAAAAATTAACTTGACAACAGATGCTTGTGTTTCTCAGAGAAAATAAATGCATGAACAACAGCCAGAAATGTCCCTTTTCACCTCTGGACAATAAAGTACCTGCTTTGCCAAGTACTCTTTGACTTTGGTCCAGATGTCCAAGTCTATCAAATGGTGTTCAGGGAGTGCTGTGACCACTGGCGAAGCTGGCCAAGAAAGCACTCGGATTTACTAATCTGACACAGGTCTTTGGGACTTTAAATAAAAAAGAGCTTGCCCTTCAACTCGGATGGCTGCCTTCCACTTCCTGCCTAAATACGCGGAACACAACATTGTTGAGGGAACCTGAATGCAGCCTGTTTGTTGCAAACATTGGAGCTTTTTCTGTTGTGCAGGGACACAAGCTGACCTGACGATAAAATCACAACAGATATTGGAGCTTTTTCAGTGAGATGTAATACAATATTACCAATATTAAATCTGGTTTATGACAAAATACTATCTTCTATTTCTCTGCCTGCTTATTAAAAGATTGAACATGTCAGTTCAAGCATCCCACCTAAGGCATTATTTTTTTGAAAACCAGAAACATCTGACAGTCTGTATTATGAGTTTGTTGGAGCCAACATCTCCTCTTGAAAGCACAGAGAAGAATGATCAATTACATTTTTCAGTGGAACTTTGACTTTCTAACTCCTGGAAATAAAGATAGGCGATCATCCATCAGACCAGTGCCAGTGACGGCTTCCCAGGGCCTGAATATATGATTACATTGCTTTGACTCCATTTATCTGCATACCTCTTATTCAGCAGTGTGGAGTGGAGTGTGCCACTATACCCTAAACCTACTGCAGCCCAGAAAATTCCTCACAAGCTGTCCCAAATCCTCTTAATGCTATCAATCCTGCTTTCGCTCATTCCACTTCATTGTCTCTTTATTTTGCCACTTTCCTGCATGGAGAAGCTTGATTGATTTGGCTTTCAAGGATAGGAGACAGGGAAGTTGGGGGGCTAGGCAAAGTGTTTGGAAGCATCGCATAAACTCTGACACAGACAAATGACTCAGGCCGGTTGGGATGAATCATTTGACTTTCGGAATATTGCAGTGGCTTCCTTCCACACAAGCAGCCTCGTCACGCCTTTTCTCCTGCTTGATAATACAATGACAAGCATATCTATTCTCCTCTGGCCCATAACACTTACCTGGAGCCAATGATGAGCAAACCCACAGCGTGATGTTAAGTACAGTGCTACTGTAAGCTCTTTGGATATTTCTTGGCACCTTAAAATAAAATAGTAAATGTGTCATCTAAACGGTAGGCTGTCTGACATTTTGAAGATTTTGGAATTTTATTGCTCGATAGATCAATATTAATTTCATCACTTAATATTGAAGCACTGACAACAATGAATTGTGTTCTCAGCAAATATTAAAGTCTCTGTTTGAGTCTGGAAGAAAGACTGGAAAGAGGGGGTGGAGGGCAGTAAGCACACCTCTATCAAAAGTGAAACAATTTTCCATCCAAGTACTTGGAATTTTTTTTCGTGGATTTATGATCAGACCTGCAGGTTTTTTTGGGGGGTGTGAACATATTTCTTTACAACGTAACAGCTGCAAAACAATCAGTGAAAAACAAACAAACAAACAAAAACATGAATCGGTGAAATAAAATGTTGCTTTCCCGTTTTGTTCACATTCTATCCAACTCAACCACTGCTGCTTTTGCTCTCTCACTTCTTGTGATTCAAGCCCATGAGCAGGCCATAAATACACACAAAGAAATTAGGTAAAGTGGGCATAACTGGGGAACAAGGCAAGGCTGAAACTATTCAAGACAAAGATACAAAGGAAGCAAAACTAAATGCAAGGCTTTGGAGACAAATGACTACCAAAATAAAACAGGAAGTTAGAAACAATGGTTTGAAACAGGGAGATGCAGAAACAAGAAATTTACAGAATAATTAACACAGAAGGACCACATGGAGGGAACACCGAGGACAGAACATGGCCAACAACCAGGACTACATTAACTTTGTACTTTCCATTTGGATCTATAAAGCGTCCCTGCAAAGGCTCACATTGTGACACAGAAGATGATGGTGACAGTAAATGAGACATTTGAACACAGTGTAATTTTTGAAGTGAGACTGCTATACAACATGCACACTGTTAATGTGCCTCATGTTTTTATAGCCCTTCATGATGAATAGATGACCTTTAAGGGTTTTCACAGAACGTGTCATTTCTGAGCATCCTTGAAATACAATCTCACCCCTTCATAATAGCCCTTGACACCAACAAGTCATATAATGCTGAGAGAAAGAAAAGCAAGTCTGAGTCTGACACCTATGCAAAACAACCGTGCATCTTCTTGGTATCCACACTTGATGGTGATTTGTGCAGTTGCCTTGGAGCTGGCCCCCGGTGTTGTCTTCCACAGTCTCACTGAGTTCCTGATGAATGTTATCAGTGTACTTTTAGCCTTGTACAGTGTCAAGCATTCCAGCATCCTTATCTGGAGCACTGAGCCATGGTCTTTCTTGTAGTCATTCTAGGCGGTGCTCAGATTGGTCTGCCTGGTCTTAGAGTCCTGGTGTACTGCTCTATCAACCAGGAACTGGTGCTGTGGTCATCATGTCATTTCCAAAACCTTTCTGAGCTGTGCACTCATGTGCCTACTCAGCTTGGTTGCTTCGATACCTGAGAGGAGATTCGATGTTGTGGAGAGGCACGTAATCAGCTGGTAGTTTGATGGTGTTGTATCTTTGTGGGGATCCTTCATGATCAAGATTCTTCTGCCCTCTGTAAGCCAGTCTAGATGGGTACCTGTTGTTAGCACCCCCTTATTTGTGCTGCCGGGCGATCGTGGGGTGTCGTCAGCTTCTTCATCCAGCAGATGGCTGTCCAGCTCTTAATCCCAGAGAATTGTTGTTGTATGTCTGCCTTTGTGCCTCTGGCTCTTGCTCTGGGAGGCTGCCATGCTCTGCTCTCAGGTCCACCAGCCATTTGTTGTTGGTATTGTGTGATGCCTCTTTCTCCCAGATATTCTTTCAGTGTTGCTCAGTTCCTGCCCTTGTGCTATTCTTCCCTTGTAGCTGAGAGTACACTCTGGATGGATCTTTGGAGTACAGGCCATGTATTCTCTTGGCCTCTGCTTCCCTGGTATACATTCAGCCTTGTGGCCAGAACTGTGAGCCTTTGTTTGGCAGTTTCCAGAGCCTTGGTTATGGACATCTTGCTGTACCTTTTTTTTTTTTTTTTTTTTAAATCTAGGACCTGTCGCTCATGATGCATGCTGCACCTTAGTTAACCCACTAACATCCTTCCAGCTGCCCTGATTTTGCTTCCAGCCTCCCTCTGCAGGGTGATCAGGATCTTTTACTGTGGCCAGGATGAGGTGGAGATAAAGAGGAGGTGGGTTGTATGAATGAGAGAGTCAGAGGCAGAATTACAGAAAAACACTGTGATTTAAAACACACGGAACAGAAGCTGACTGGCTTGCAAGTATGTGATCGGGCCAGTGTGATGATGACAGAGCTGTGTTTGACACTGTGGGAAAGCAGAAGTGGTGAGAGAATAGGCAAGCAGACCAAACACCCAGGAATGCAGAGAGATGAGTGGATGCAGATCTTCCTTGATGAACTTGTGCGTAGGCTTCGTGAGAGTAGCCTCGCATGAGTCACAGTTCAAAATAAACTTTATTTGTCTTATACTGGGCTTAGTTCAATAACTGAAACAAGCTCCTCTCCCTTTAAGTGAGCTTTCTTCTCTTTGCAAACAAAATACTAGAACAGTGCCTTGGTGAGCCTTCACAAACATACTATGTGCGCTTTCTGACATCACACGGAGCCGAGAGTAGATAAAATGTCTAAAACTGAGGGTTCAGAGGAGTCTGAGACCTGAGCTTTTGGCTCACAGGGATTAGTTGTAATATACGGATGTCATTATTTGAAACTTTGGCCCTGTTTAATATGAGTGTCCAGCACTGTAGCATTGTAAACATGACAGAAAACAATGACAATCAGAAGAAATCCATTTTATGCTTTAATCAGTTAAAACTGCAGATATAAAAGTTTTCAAAGTTTATTAAAACAATTTCAACTTTGCATTAAAATAAACACAACTGACACATAATAGTCAAAAGACTCCATGTTCTTGATAGGTGTCATGACACAGTTATGATGATATCACATTTTAAATTAGGGAGTACTGATACAGCAAATATTCACCCACAAGCCTTCAGACAGAGAATGAAGGGATGGAGAAGCTCAGCAGTATTGATTAACATCATGTGCAGATCAGTCAGACAGCACTGAGAGGCAGCTGAGAGCCACGCTGCAGGACAGAGACTTGGGGGCAATGAACGGCATTGACACCTTTTTGTGAGTGGATCCTGAGCAGCAGGGTTTTCATAGAGAGGTTCCACCAGCTCCAAGCAACTCACACTCACTAATCCTCTGTCAGATTTCTATTTTTAATAAACTTAATTTATTTAAACATTTTAACAGGGCCTGTTGGAAGAACCTCATCTTGATGCATTTCAAATAACTGATGGAAGAGTTCAACAAGAATATGCATGAAATGATTTCTGATCCCATCCTGAAAAGTGATAGTGACAACACAACAGCTCACAAAGACAGAGCTCTTTAACCGGCCTTTTCAATGTCTTATAAAATTATCTGCTGGGATTTTCTGTGCTGCATCCTCTTGTGACCAGAATGAAAGATATAAGAAGGTAAATACTCTGGACCTTTTCCCACACATTTTACTCTCTCCCCCTACCACCATATCAAATGCTGGTTTGAGTCAAGTGTTGCAGGTGCTGGGTCCATAGGTCAGTTCATTAAGGCTAATTATTAGAAATATGCTGCAAGTAGAGTGGGAGGAACAGCGAGCACCTAAGGTGACACTAATGGCTTTGGAAACAAAATCTCTGCAGCCTGATTAATTTGGCGCTCTGCCACTTTGAGACCCTCACTGATGTCCTTTAAATGACTGCCTGCAAGCAAATACATTTAAAGGCAGGGCAATTCTTTTGAAGTGACTGAAGTTCAACATTTTACTTAAAGCTTTTATATAAGTTTCCATATGTTGCAGTCTTGTTTTCAGGACTGTAAAGCCTCAGTTTTTTAGATTTTGTTTTTTGAGAATTTATTATGCTGCCTATTTGTTCTTTTTCAGCAGCTTGGGCAGCTTCTGTGCTTTTGGCAGAGGTACTGACATTCTGTACTTAAGTAGAAGTACAAGTACTTGTGTTAAAAAATACTTTGGTAAAAGTCGAAGTACTGGTTCAACTTCTTTACTTAAGTAAAAGTAAAAAGTACAGGCTCTGAAATTTACTCAAAGTAAGAAAGTAAAAGTAGCTCTTTGGAGGACGTTTCTACCTGCTATTTTTGTGTAAAGCTAACCGAACCTCATTATATATTATAGTAATAATATAAAATATTACATGAGAATGCAAACATTATTCAAATCTAAATTTTAATCCTAATGAATGCTCTCAGCTTGAATCTGTTATGTAGGACACAAACTGTGAAAGGGAATTTAAACACTATTCTCTGTGTCCTCCATAGTAGAGGGTGACTGTGCCTCCACCTAAACACAAACATGAGGATACTCAGGGGTTACAGTGGGATTCAGAAGGTGGAGGAACCCTAAGATCAGTTGTAGCAGCTCTGCATGGGGAGAAGAATCACAGCTTTCTATTGTGAGCTGCAGTAAACGATGTTGGTGTGCAGGCTGTGATCAGCTGACCTGCTGCTGCTGCTGCTCTGAGGTTTACTGCTCTGTGTGGATGAACTGAACTCACAAAGATGTAACCCAGTATTTCACAGCTATCTTAGTTGATCTCCATCCCCTACACTGACAGCATGCAGGCTGTAGAAATGTTGGATTCAGTAAATGAATCTCAGCATCAGCAGCTTTGATTCAAACTCATCTCTGCTGCACTGATGTAACCTGTAACTCTGACCATGAACACAGCCTCTGTGCACCAACACAGAGCTTTACTGTAAAGTACAGTACAGCAAGCTAACCTGTTTATTACGTACTAAACTGAAGTATTTTCATACAATCTTTTTAATTACACAAAGTCAGCATACCTCAGTTTGTTTTCAGTCCTTACCTTTAATTCTGACCTCTCCTTCCTCTCCTGTCCTCTTTCTCCATCTCTGAGTGAACTTCTCTCTCTTTGCTGTCCTACAGCAGCTCTTCTTTTAGCTCGCAGACACACTGTGTGACAAACTGCAGACATTTTGTGGGGTTGCTGATATTTGTTGAGCATTTAGAAACGTTGCATTTACCTGCCACACATTATTCTCTTTATGCTCACTCCTCTTCAGTAGCGCTAGCTAAGCTGTTTATGTCCCGTGAGCACAACTTACGGACTCGGTCCGGCCCGCTGTAACCGCTGATTATAGCGCTATAAATGATCCATTAATTATATGGGTTTGCGTATTTAATCCCTTTGTACCCGATAAGCCCCGGTGATGGAGGATATGCCACTACGATTGTCTCTTATGTGGGTTATTATTCCTCCGTTTAGGCTCAGATCGTTTGATGTTTGCCGGCGCACTGACCGGAAATAAAAACTTCTCTCTGATGTGTTAAAAAGTAACGAGTCTGTTTGAAAATGTAAGAAGTAGAAAGTACCGATACTTGTGTAAAAATGTAGGGAGTAAAAGTAAAAAGTACTCAGAAAAATAAATACTCAAGTAAAGTACAGATACCGAAAAAATCTACTTAAGTACAGTAACGAAGTATTTGTACTTCGTTACTTCCCACCTCTGGCTTTTGGTACCACAGAAACCTTACTAGCGATACTGGGTGATGCAGTAACAAAGTCTCAATTAATCAGCTTTTTAATGGAATTAGGAATATATTAGATAAACATTAACAAAGTTCTGTTAAAGTCAAGTAAAGTAAAACATTTAGGATGAACTAACATCTGTGAAGCACCACCGATGCTTACAGCTCAGTGTTGTTCTGTTTCAAGGTAGGCCTACAGCACAATGCAATATTTATTGAACCTTATGCTCTTCTTGTCTCACGTTGCTCAAGGGCAAGGGTGGAGATGTTTTGATGCATATGTGCAGGAAGGGAAAAGCCTTCAGTAGTGATCTGGCCAGCTGACAGGGGCCTCAGAGTGTTCTTTGATTACAAACTGCAGCATCAAAACAGAAATTAGGAGGGTCACCAGCTAACCAATGAGGCCATATCACCCAGAGATAAGAAGCGAGTAAGGCTCATGACACAGAGGAGGAAAAATAAAGATATGAGGGGACGCTGGGTCATAGGTGTAGGAACCGGGGGGGGACGGAGGGGGCGTTTATCTGTGCATTGGTAACTATGTACTGGTAACAAATGTCAATGCATTGCTAACAATTATCTATGCATTAGTAACAATTATCTATGTACTGGTAACATTTATGTGTGCATTTGTAACATCTATGTGTGCACTGGTAACAATTATCTATATACTGGTAACATTTTTCTGTGCACTGGTAACTATGCACTGGTAACAATTACATATGCATTGGTAACAATTATCTGTGCTCAAGCCAGTTTGCCCAAGTCTTACAATTATAAAACATATACATATGTAAATTATACATGTAATAATATAGGTGTACATAACACTATTTTTCCAAGAAACATTTGAAAAAGAAGAAAGTAAAAGATCAAATATAATTTTTTTTAATGCTTTGCTCAGAGTATTCATGGATCTGTCAGGTTTCCAATATTTGTCCCCCCCAATAGTAAACTCATTCCTACGCCCCTGCACTGGGAGATTCAGCAGTAGTTAAAGAAATAATCACAGCTGTCCGGGATGGTCACAGATTGAGTGAGACTTACTTATAAAGCTCTGGGACGATACTTCAACAATAAGACTATTTGTTATGTATCTCTGAGTTTTGGGTCCTGTTTAGATTTGTGTTCTTCTTGTGTTACTTTAGTGCTTTTCTATTTTGCCTCCCTCTGTTTTGTCTCAATGCCTCTGTGCCCACGTCCCCCTCTCTCTGGCTTCCGATTAACTGTGGTCCATGTCTGTCTTTAATTTCTTGTTTTACTTCACAGGTTAGTTTTGTGTTGTGTCTCGCTTTAGTTTTTTTGATTATCTGCCTCTCTCTTCCCGTCCTCACCTGCTGTTTGTTTTCACGTGTGCTCTTCTTTCTCCACCGTCTTCCTGTCTAATCAGCCCCCTGTAGTCTCGTTGACTCCTCTGTCAGAAAGCCTGCTTATGTTCCTTGTCCTTCTGCCCTTTTTGCTCCGGTGTGTTGCCAAAACATTTTCATACTCCTTGCATCCTTCCTTGCCCTGTTCTAGAGAGCGGCTTAGGTAAGTTTGTTAGTTTGTTAATCATGAGATGAGGGAAACTTTCCATTTTCTATTCCAGAAAGAGAGCTAACAAAGTGAGTCAGTTACGGGATAACAGACTCTGTGAAGCTAACCTGCTCAGTGCCAAGTTTTCTTCACCAGACTGTGAGTTTCTAGCTGACTCTCCTCCTCCTGCTGCACCTGAAGCACATCTGACACTCATTTCATCTCATTTATGCAGCTGGATCTCACAGCACAAGTGAACTGTATTAAACTTACAGATGTTTGTGTTTTTACCAGCATGAGACCCCAGTTAAATATTAGTTTGTTTATAAATGTACCCATGTTAAAATATAACAATTAGCCATGATCACAAAACACAGATGATCAGCACTGGACATTTATTATTGGCTCAGAATTAAATCTACATCTTTCTATGAACTCAGTGACCCTGTGGACTGTAGGGCAGCTGTTAGGTGATCAGTCAGTTCCTGCATACATTACTGTAGCAAACACTGTTTAAATAATATTCATCTGCATGTTATGGGGTTCTGATTGTTACCACATTTAGATCCAAATCTTATAAATAAAACGTGGTATTATGTTTATCAAGTCACTTTTACTACATTACTACATCATTTTACATTTAAGTCTAAACATTAAATATAAATTGTAAATCTAAATGTTACATCCAGACACACAGCACACTGATCAATAAACAATATTCTGTGTTCTAATCGATCACACTGATGGGAAAATGTCTGGCATACAGTAGCTGGCATCTTGCTAAAGAGGATGTGAATATTAGAGTAAATATGAGACTGAAACGACTTTAAGATTCTAAATGGAGCCAAATGTTAGTCTCAGTTCAGTCTGCAGTGAGACTGATTCTGACAGCAGTTCATACTGAGTTTACATGCTGAAATACATTAAATGATGTCAAGAAACATTTTGAAACATAAGTAAGGCTGAAAATGTGCCTTTTTGGGTCTAAATAATATCATCGGCCTATCTGTGAACTGTGTTTTATCTGTTTGATGCATATTTTTAATCTTCAGTTTTGGCCATCTGCAGTTTGACCCAGTCAAGTTTTAGTGGAATAATCATATTTAAAGATCAAATGTTAAATTTGATCAGATTCCGGCTGCATCATTGATGACAAACTGTGTAAATGACGACTGAGTGGACGCTGAATAAAATGATTCTTTTCTTCTGTTTGTAAGACAAACATCATGGTCCACAGCAACACACGTTCATGTCATCAGACCACTGGATGCAAAAAGTAGGCTGTTCTCTTTTTTTACCCATTGCCGCCCTGAATCTTGGTATTGGAGGTCTGCTGATGACGGCTTTCTTTCATTACTCACTTAAACACTTAAGTCATTTATGTTCTCGGTCTTTTCTGTGTACGAAACCCTGAAAATAATTTAACCAACATCCTAAAACCAAAGCATGTCCAGTCCTAAATCTGCTGATACTTGGACAGTGCTGCATTATTGTCATTCTCAAATGAGAGCAAAAGTAATTGAGCTTGAATAATCTGGCCCTTTGCCATATGGATAGATTTATAGAAGGAAGTGGCAGATCAGACAGGAGAAGCTGGGACGCACTTAAGTCATAAAGCAAGGTCATTCTTACCATGTGACTCACTTATTTGCAGTGTTTGTTTCCATTTCCTTTGGCTCGGTGCTCACAGTGTCGACTGCGTGAATGAGGGCCAGATATTTCACTCTGCTGGGTGACTATCTACTTGACAGCTGCACTGTAAATGCAAATTGAAAAAAGGAGACCGTGAATCATTATGCATATACTGTATTGGCAATATGGACAGCTGCAGTCAACTATCTGTTTCAGTGCCAAAAAAAGCTGCTATGTCAGTCCTTCATGTATTCTGTGCTGTCTGATGAACCGACCAGATTCAAGTCAGATTTATTTGGAAAGTGTTTCTAAAGAACAATAAACAATAGAAATTTAAAAAAAGGCATTTACTGTAAATTGCAGGTTGTGTCTGAGAACAAAACCAGTCTTTGTCATGTTTAGTTGTTCCACCGCTGATCTGTATTAATATAGCAGAGTTGTCAGTTTGTTTGAGAGGCTTGGATTTATCAAGCAGATGAATCAGAATCAGAATCCCTCAGAGTGAGAACTCACATTCACACAATGAAACAGTGTAACAAAAGTCTAAATATGAGATTTTTGTACTTTTCTCAGGCACTTCTACTGCATGGTACTACTTGTACTCATCTTGAATTATAACTTCTACTTCAGTACATTTGTTTGGCAGCCGTAACGCAATCTTTAAGTTAACATTTTACAGACAAAACATATAGGTTCATAAAATAAGTTATACTTCTGCATGCATGCAGTTTCACCAAGTGGCCGTCAGCCTCTACTATGAACACAGTATGGATAATATGTTTCCCATTTTGGCCATAGTTTGGATTTTTGAGGGCCGGGGGGGGTGGGGGTGTTGCAGAGTTTAGTGTTTCTGAGTCCTCCCACATAATTCTCCTTCTATAACGTCTCTGAAAACACGTGCATTATTTCATAGTGTAAATTCAGATGTGAAGGTTTAGCCGGTAACAATTTAGAGCACAGAGCAAGATTAAAAGCTTGAGAGCTCATTTGAATATGGATTTGTGTGCAGTACTTTTACAGGAGAGGTGTTTTTGATATGCACAAAGCAAACAAAGTCTGGAGCTCTCAGTAAAGAATTTGAAATTAAGAGCAATACGGGTAACATGTCTGTGAATATCTCCAGCAGCTGAGTGTCTGCTCTGGAGTCCAGGGAGTACGCCATTACAGATGTTTAGAACGTTCTGCGGGGGAGCAGGAGCCCGTGCTTATGGTTTTTGTGTGGGAAGAATTTGGGATTAGAGATTACATTGATCTAATTAATTACTGTCATAAAAACAGCAAACATCATTAAAGTGTAATTCCATTAGAGCTCCTCATTCCACCGGTATTCATTAGCAGAAAAGAGTGGGAAATGGGAGACTGTGAGGGAGACGACGTGCACGTGTCCACGCCCACACACACTCAGGCATGCGCATGCACACACACTCACACTGCAAAGTGAGTCTGAGAGTGTTGTGCAGAATCCAAATCAGCGTACCGCAGAACAAATGGCAAGAGGCAAATTCACAGCTGCTCCAGTATTTAAAGTTCCCAACAAACATTTTGATGTTGGTTAACCATTGGTGGCCTTTTCTTGTCATCTAGTCATGGCTGAAAAATAATTCCTAAGTGAAAGTCATACCAGTGTCAAGACATGACTTTGACATTGGCTCATTGTCTTCTTGACATAGCCCCGGACATTCTTGTTAAACTTCCTAGGAAGAAAGAAAAGAACACACCACAAAGGTGACTTAAACTCTCCTTCCACAGCCCATTTCTCATCCTACTGAGCTAAATGACTTCGCACTCAGCTGTACACATCAGAATGGTCATCATGCTGACATCAGGGGTAGAAAGACAAGACTGTAATAGTCTGATGTCAAGTTCACCATTGAACAAATAAGACAGAATTTGGATAACATAAACATAAACATTAAATAGCTTAAAAGTGTTCTTTGTATTATTTTAAAAATGGCTTTTGTAATACCAGTCCAGGCCATCTGTTCACAGCCAAATTAATCATAGTTTTAAAAACAAAGGTGCATTTTATTCCTGCATTGCAATAATTTGATATTTCTGAGCTTGTAAGAGATGGTCTGATTAGACTTCTATTTTATATAGAAAAAAATCTGTCCATCAATAGTTCCATTTTTGCCATTGCGTTGCTACCAGTTTTGATTGAGGAGAAGACATAAGGATTTTGACCATGTTTGCTGGGATTCTGTGGGATCTTTGTGAAGCCTTTTCTTGCATTCATTAGAAAACAGGCGCACGCAGGGCAAGGTCACCAATGAGGCTCAGAGAATGTAGCTCAACTTGCCGTTAAACAGCAGCAGTAGCAGAAGAACTGGACTTTCGTTTAGACATAAGAAGTGGCTTCCTCTCAAAACACAACATTCTTGCATTTAAGAATAATTCCATCCATATTTTACTTATCTGGGGCCAGGTTGGGGAGGCAGCAGCCTAAGCACCACCCTATTATCAGCAATGTGGACCAAGCTCTCACTGCAGTTATACAGTGACTGAATGGCTTGTAACAATGGGCCAGGCGACCCATACTTCCGCAGGACCCCCAGAGGATTGTCAGCCCCACAGGCTTGTAAGTGGGATTAAGGAAGTCCTTGAAGTATTCCTTCTACCACATGACTATATCTTCAGTTTAAGTCAGCAGCGTCCCACCCACACTATACACCGTGTGAGTAGAGCACTGCTTTTCCGTCCTGAGGCACCTGACAGTTTGCCAGAATTGCTTCAACGCAGCTGAAAGTCTTTTCCCAAAGCCTCATCAAACTCCTCCCACACCTGAGTTTTTGCATCAGCCACTAGTCGCGTTCTCCTTGGCTCGCTGGTACCCATCAGCTGCCTCCAAAATCCAACAGGCCAACCAAGCATGATAGGAAGGAAGGAGGAAGCGTGAAACATGACTGGGTACAGAAAGAGCTTCTTAGAAGTAAGATTGAATATTTCATCACATACAATACATAATATCATCAGTAGATTCCAAGAACCTGAAGAAATCTCTCTATGCAAAGGACAAGGCGGAAGTCAGTGTTGGCTCTCTGTGATCTTTGGGCCCCCAGGCAGCAGTGTATTAAAAACAGGCATGATTCTCTATGGAAATCACTGCATGGGCTCAGAAACACTTTGAGAAATTATTCTGTGAGCACAGTTTGTCATGCAAAGAAGAAGTCATATGTAAACATGATCCAGAAACGCTGCCATGTATTCTGGGCCATAACTCATTTCAGATGGACTGAGGAAGAGTGGAAAACTGTTCTGTGGTCAGGTGAATGGGAATTTGAAATTCTTTTTAGACACTGCATCATCTGGACTAAAGAGGAGAGGGATCAGTTGGTATGTTTGTATCATTGATGGTATAGCGGTGTGTGTGGAATTGGCAGCTTGCACATCTGGAAAGGCACCGTCAATGCTGAAACATGCATACAGGTTTTAGAGCAACATATGCTCCTATCCAGACGCCTTTTTTCATGGAAGGCTGAACTGCTGTGCCTGCAGCAACATTCTTCTTCCAAAAGTCCGGCAACTGGTCTCCTCAGTTCCCCAGCATCAGGCACTATTGTTAAAAGAAGTCAGGATGCTACACACTGGTAAACATGACCGTGGGGTTATGAGCTTTGCAAATCACTGCTTTCTGTTTTTATTTACATTTTACCGTTTTGGAACTGGGCTGATTCTAGGACACCTTTATTGTTTAACAGTTCAGCTTCATTTACACCTTAGTTTCCTGCTCTTACAGGGGACTGATGAGAGAACATGTTTAAATGACCCCCACTATGTGCTGAACAGTGCGTGCCACTTTAGAAGCAGCAAAAACACTTTGCAAAAGGAAAAAGAAAATTCTCTCATGTAGAAATGTGCTCTAATTGGCAACCTGACATGCTGTAAGTGTACTCCTGATGGAGGGAGCTTTTAAGAGACCCGTGATGTTAGCTATAAGAGGTGAGATTTTAAGCGAACAGTGTTCCTTACCTGTGGCCTCGAGCTTTCTTCCTCCAAGCTGCCAAGAGGAGAGCATGAATGCCTTCCACAGAATCATCACTTGATCTATGAGATCATCCAGTGTGTGACTGATAAGCTCAGAGATGCAGAATATTTTGGTAAAGTCACACTGAATTGTACTCATTTTGGTCCCCCTCTGTCCTCTTGAGGCACTCTGAAAAGGTTGCAAAGAGACAAGTCTTCCACTCTAGGTATATTGCTTTTGTGTAGTTGACTTATATCTCATCAGACCTTTTATCACTTAATACATCTACTTGACCTTTGGCAGAGTCTCTAAAACTATTTCTTTTAACAGATTTTGCATTGAGTCCCAGTCAGATCCCCGAGCGTGAGTCATTTCTGAATGATTAATGCCCCGCTTTGTTCTGCCTGAAAAAGCTTTTCTTACAAGCCCTATTCAGCAGGAGATCAGTGGAGGGGAGAGACACAGGCAGTACTATAGAAATAAATAACATTCTCACATCCCAAAGTCATATCTCGCTGGCTACTGACAATAAAAAAGAGAATCTTTCAGGCTATGATTCATTACTTGAAGAGTGGAATGCAGATTGCTTGAAAGGTACTCTTATTTACTTCAGTACATTCAGTTGCAAAGAAAGAACCGGCAAGCTGGAATCTCTCTGCATTTGTCTTTCTTCCGACATAAGTAAAAGTACGATCACACTGATGCCACAGAGCTTTATGTCCAACAGAAAAAATAAAATAAATAAATCACGCATCTATGTAATAAATCAATCATGTATATAAAAGCAGAAGCAGGGTACAGGCTCAACATAAATACCACCATATGGTGACAATGCCTTTTTTGATTGCAGCCTTTGCTATAATCCATAATGTATCCAATCTGTAGTGATGGAGCAGAGTGGCCACTCCTCCCGTCCATCTGGTCAAGTGTTGATTGTGTGAACAGTAAGATTGTTCATGTGGCAGCAGATTTCACTAGCTCAGGGGAGGAGGAGGAGGGGAGAAACACCAACACCTTGGCTTGTCCAAATGTGAAGATTTCAATTCCTTAGAAGTGCTGGTGCAGTGTTTATGCCAATATAGCACTTCAACTGAGACAGAGAGAGAGAGAGAGAGAGATAATCAAATGCAAAATCTCTGAAATGCACTCTATTTATTCAGACAAGCAAGAGGTCAGCAGATATATATTTGTGCAGATATCTAGCTAACATCCGACTATTAATCCAGAGGGTTTATTATGATGTCGGCCCACCCTTTGCAGCTGGAACAGCTTCAACTCTTCTGGGAAGGCTTTCCACAAGGTTTAGGAGTGTTTATTGGAATTTTTGACCATTCTTCCAGAAGGGCATCTGTGAGGTCAGACACTGATGTTGGAGAGAAGCCCTGGCTCACAGTCTCTGTTCTAATTCATCCCAAAGGTGTTCTGTCTGGTTGAGATCAGGACTCTGTGCAGGCCAGTCAAGTTCTTCCACAGCAAACTCACTCATCTATGTCTTTATGGAGCTGCTTTGTGCACTGGCACAAAGTTGGGAGCAGGAAGTTGTCCAAAATGTTTTGGTATGCTGAAGCATTAAGAGTTCCTTTCACTGGAATTAAGGGGCCGAGCCCAACTCCTGAAAGACAGCCCCACACAATATTCCCCCCCCTCCACCAAACTTTACACTTGGCACAATGCAGTCAGACAAGTCCTGTTCCCCTGACAACCACCATATCCAGACTCATCCAGTGGTGGCGTGCTTTACACCACTGCATCCAACAATTTTCATTGTGCTTGGTGATGTAAGGTTTCGATGCAGCTGCTCAGCCATGGAAACCCATTCCATGAAGCTCTCTACACACTGTTCTTGAGCTAATCTGAAGGCCACATGAAGTTTGGAGGTCTGTAGTGATTGACTCTGCAGAAAGTTGGTGACCTCTGGGCACTACGCACCTCTGCATCCACTGACCCTGCTCTGTCATTTCACTTGGCCTACTGTACCACTTTGTGGCTGTGCTGCCGTCATTCCCAATCACTTCCACTTTGTTATATTACCACTAACTGTTGACTGTGGAATATTTAGTGTTGAGGAAATTTCATGACATGACTGGATAGGTGGCATCCTATCACGGTACCATGCTGGAATTCACTGAGCTCCTGAGGGCGACCCATTCTTTCCCAAGTGTTTGTAGAAGCAGTCTGCATACATTATTGCAAAATTACCAGTCTGATTCATATCAAATTTGCACAGATGGCCAGTGACCACTAGATCATCTTATTACATTTTTGGCATTATTGGGTCAAGGTCCAAGGAAAAAAAAAAAAAAAAATAAGTAAAAATTGAAAAAAAACCCTTTTCTTTAACATAGGGCAAATAAATACATAAATAAAAATAAATACAATCTTAAAAATTCATTATACTCTAATTGAGATGCAGTACAGCAGTAGAATCTATTAATAGCTATTGAGTCTGATATAATACTGTGAATAAATGTCCTCCAAGAATTCTTTTCAGTTTGAACTTTAGGTCTCTAATTACTTGTGCATGATGTACATCTTGAACATACCTGAGTTCCTTTTGTTTAAGCGCAGTGTGACCAATAACTGCCTTGTGCCAACCAGTGAAAGTCAAGTCCAAGCCAGGTGTAGAAGTTCAGAACACACTTAGTCCTGATTAGCGTCAGTGTATAAAAGACTTACCAGAAGTATAAATAGATTTGCATTTAAGAAGCACCATGTGCCATCTTCTTTGTTGCATTAGCTTTTTGTTGCACCCTGTGCATTAACTGCCCACCGGTGGCGTAGACAGCACAGTATCCAAAGGCAAAAACTTTCAGTTGTACAAAGATATCCCTCTTTTCCACATTGGTAACTTATTCTCTATATTTTCCTTTAAATCTGAATTGAATGTTTGAAAACAGTCATAAAAATGTGCATCACAGTAAAGTCGGTGCGTATAGAAGCAGGTGAGGAACCTAACAAACGCCTCCTGCTTTCTGTGGCTATTTTGCAACTATCACTAGCATCACTGTAAGCTTAATCTTTGGAGCTTCTAAAATTTTTAGTCAGTTTTTGTTGTTTTTAAAATATCTTTGTAGCATTTATAGGCTCTTTTGGACATTTGTTTTGTATTATTTTTATTTTTCATGTTTAATGTTATTTTTAGCTCCTTCGGTCATTTGGTTACTTATTTTGGTAAAGAGTTTGTTTTTGTTTTCTAATCTTTTTTTTTTTTTTTTTTACCATTTTTGCATGATATTTTGTGTTTTTAAGTCTTAAAAAAATTGCTGTAGTCCCGATTTTTGTCATTTTGCCTTCTTGCGGTTGTTTCTCAACATAGTTATATTGTCTCTTTTCTCATTTAGTGGTTGTTTTGTTTAAAGCAGCTTGTGCTGAATGAAGAAGTCTAAATCTTGCAGTCATTTAATTTCCAAAATTTTTCTTTTCTTCTTTTCTTTTTTTTTAGCTACTTGATGCTATTTGGAGTCACCTAATCTTTTGTTTTTTTGATTTTATTGTGAGTTGTTATGTGGTTGCTTCACCTCCTTGCAGTACTTTTGTGTCTTCTTGTGGATTTTTTGTATTTTTGTAGAGACTCATTTCCCAGTTTGTTATTTTGTTGCTTATTTTTCACTTTGTGGCTGTATTACTTTATTGTAGTACTTTTAAGTCTCTCTCACATCATTTTTTTATCTCATGTCATTGAGAATTTCCTGTAATTTTAAGTTCATTTGTTGTGATTATAAAAGAACAAATCTCTTTGTCTTGTTGGCAGTTTTTTGTCTTTGTAACCATCCTGATCCTCTTTTTGTGATACTCTACTTTTAAGCTCAGCTCAACCTGAGCTCCAGGCTAGACCTCTGCCCTCTGACCCTGTGGGTTCCTAAATCTGTATCTTGTAATCCTTGTTAGTAATTAATTTATTCTGTACTAACACTAAACAGACCCCTATTAGTCTTCCACTTGCTCATATGAGGATCTTTGAGCCATTCAAGAAGGGCACTCCAGCCATTTCCGACATATTAAATATATAGAAAAAAATGATGTGCTTGAATGCTTCCAGAAAAAAACCGAGGAGAATGTTTGACCTTGACCGTTCTCTCGTTCCCCTTAAGTGACACTGCCCTCCCTACTCTGAGGAGAGTTTTTGCATGGTGTCACTTGCTTGTCCATCTTTGAAATGACAAATAAGTCAGGCTGGAAAAGATATAAATTCAGCTCATTTACACAGAAAGGCAGAGGTGACTTCCACTCTCAGTCACACCAGCTAGCCGAACCGTGGATCTCTGCGACATTTCAGAAATCTAAAAAAAACCCCAAAACAGCAAAAAAACAACTTCTGCCCTTTTCTGCCCAGCTAGGTCACGTCTGTCAACTCAGTCTTCTCATGTCCAACCTTGAGGGAGGCCTCGACCTACTGTCCCAGTGGGTGGCTGCAGATTGACAGACACAGAGGAGACAGACAGAGAGGCACACCCGGAGAGGAACCTGTCGCTATGCTAATGCAGCAGCAGCTATCAGGCGCCACACTGACACTACCCTCCCCACCCAGCTCAGCACTCAGGGGACAGCCAGCGGATTTTTCTCACTTCCACAGCCAGCCTTCATTTTCCACACTACTGGAAACTGGACACTGTCATCTGTTATTGGGTTTCTGGGCTGCAGAGCCTATCTCTGTATGAGAAATTGAATGCAGCACTTTCTGTTATGAGCGGGATTACAGTGCTCTGTGATGGACCACTGAGTCACACCTGAAGATCTGCTGTTGGTAAACGAAGGCTCTCATTCATCCAGTCATAGTCGCTGTATTGCTTACATGCAAAACCACTTTAAGCGTGAACATTTTTCCTTCCTGTGATCTTCCAGCATCAGATCAACACTGAGCAACAAAAATAAAACACTTGAATTTAAAAGTGAAAAGTTTTGCAGAGTGATCTAAATTGTCACAAATGTGAAATGCAAAATTCATATTTGCACAACGGTTTACTCTCTCCTAATCAGAGAGGGATTTGGTGTTATATATTCATAAAACATGACACCTTTTATGAATGTTTAAGAGGGACATTTCAGTTACAACATGAACAGCAGTCAACAACTTCCCAGAAACCCGTTATCTCCTCAGGGCATCAATTAAAGCTATTAAAAATGACGATTTCAACGCTCCCCTACTGTGATGGAGCATCATAAAAAGGTACCACAACAGACAATTTGAGATCCGGTGGGTGAATCAACATATTAAAAGAGCAAGACATCAATCATCTGCCCAATTACCTTTCAGGCCAAATTAGGGTCTGTCAACAAAAAGGTCAAGGTTGCGTCAGTGGCAGCGTTAATCCTCGCCAATGGAGCGAGACCTGTTTTTGATGGGTTTTTTTCTTTAGTGATGATGCCTTTCACATATTCAGTGCTGTCGGTGGCAAGAAGCCTGCAATGCTTTCATATCATGACCTAAATAACCCTACCTGTGACAGCTGTCACAACCTGCAAGGGACTTAATCTGCTATGCTACCCAGGGCCAATTTAATAATACTCATGAGATTGCCTTTTTTGCATGCAATGATTGTCTTCTGCAAAAGTAGTAAATGTCACACTATCTTCATGTGTGCTAACTCAACAGTAAACATTTACTGGCCAAGAATATGGCACACCTATCCATCATGATTAAAAGTTTATTACTATGCATCATCCAGCTAGTTTTTTTCAACCTGTTGGCAATAAATAATTGTTAAATTTGAGTTTGAAATTTTATTAAGTAAGTAAGTTTTATAATTTAGCATTCACATTATTCTGCATTTAACAGTTTTGCCTAAATCCCTCCTGCCTGTCAGGAAAAAGTAAACACTGTTGAAGTCACAGCACTCTTTACGCTTATCTACAGTACAGTAACACCCAGCAATGTAATACAGACTCACCATGTTTAGTTTGTAACTTGCAAACAAACAAATCACAGATATGACACAAAACTCTTGTAGTGGAAAAACAAATTCAATTGATGGCGCATTTATTCCACATCAAGTAGAGGAAAATAAATTTACAGAATCACTCAGTGTGGAAAAGGATTCTGGAATCAACTTTAACCGTCAATTTCTAAAACCTAAAATACCTGCACACATCTCAATATGCAAAATACAGTAGGCTTTGCACCTGGCTGATTGGAAGGAAGAGGAAGCTGTCAGTTAGAACAATAGAAAAGATTATGCAAGTCCTTCAAGAAGGAAATGCAAAGAATGTTGGTTGTTCCCAGTCAGCTGTCATGTTGGTATTTGCAATAGAATACCAGAACTGGCAGATCCACCACTGGTGCCCTGTGCTTTTCACAGAGGAGAGCAGGTTCACCCCGAGCACATGTAACAGACATGAAAGGGTCCGGAGAAGCCCTGGAAAATGTAATGTTGCATGTAACATTGTTCAGCATGAGGGGTTTGGTTGTGTGTCAGTGATGGTCTGTCAAGGCCAGGTTTGTTTTTGGAGGGACACACAGACCTCTACAGGCTACTCAGTGGCACCCTGACAGCCATTAGGCATCTGGATGAAATCCCTGGATCCATTGTCAGACGCTATGCTTGTGCAATGTCTCCTGGACAACACTGCCCGGCATCATATGGTGAGAGTATGCTGGCAGTTCCTGGAGGATCAAGGAATTGATAGCACTGACTGGCCCCCACGCTCACCTGACCTAAATCCAATAGAACACCTCTGGGACAGGTTGTTTGGTCCATCCGACGCCACCAGGTTGCACTTCAGACTGTCCAGAAGCTCAGTGACACCGTGGTCCAGATCTGTGAGGAGATCCTCCAGGACACCATCCATCATCTCATTAGGAGCCTCGACATTGTCAGGCATGCATACAAGCATGTGGGGGCCCTAAAACTACTGAGTACCATTTTGAGTTGCTATGAAATGTCAGCAAAATGGACTAGCCTGCTGCATCTTTTTTTTCTTTTTCAGTTTGATTTTTGGAGTGTCTTTGAATTCAGCCCAGTCCATATCAATATAGGCATAATTCTTTCCTTTAATTTTTTTAGCAGTATATGTACTATTTTTACTTAGAGAGATGGAAAGCTCGTGTAAAGAATTTGCAATAAAAAAAGGGGGGGGGGGGGGGGCAAAATGAAGTGGTTGCTGCCCTGGTGGACCACAGTAGCAGCTGAGAATCTGAGGTATCAGTTGTGTTGAGTGTGGCATGGCAGGGAGTATCTGGCGAGATTAGGCTGTAATGAATTGCTGAAGCTGTTGTGATGCTGCAGCTGTAATAGTAGGTTCTGAGAATGAAGCAGAAGAAATGTGGACTAATACACTGAATGAAGTGGTAGTAAACACTGACCGACTTTTAATGAAGCTCATGATTCAAATTTTGACGCACAATCTTTGCAAAAAAGACTTGGCAGAAAAATCATACTCACCAGGCTTTAAATGAGTCATTAGAAATGATTCCATGTCATCAGAACAGACAACCTAAATTTGCCAGAACCCTCCACCATCTACAACACAACAAATGTAGAAGTGTTTATGTTAATATGGCATAGAGCCATACTTTATGATACATATATGTCACAAACCATGGTTGCCGGAGATATCAAGCTGTGCTTCAGCGATAGTGGAGAACCTTTATTTAAGACAGCTTCTTGGAGCAATTGTGTGAACTGCTAACTGGTATTAACAACAGTATCCATGGTGCAGAAACAAAAAATAGGTTCTGAGGAAGGTCGTATATTTTTGCTGTATTTCACTGTTTGAGAATTTGTGGCTCCACAGCCTGCAGGAAACACTTGGAAATAAAACAGTGTTGCAGAAAAACTACGAGGCTCTACATAAGTTAAATGAAGAAATGAAGGAACAGCATACAGCGATGAAAAAAGAAATCCAGAGACTCGAGGAGGCGTGTGAGCACATCACAAATTTAGGTGAGTGTTATGAGGCTGAAAAAGAAGTCTATGCCAGCATTCAACGAAAGAATGACGACTTGCAAAAAGAGATTCGGGAGATTCAGAAAGATGTTTCAGAGGCAAAAGCTTTACTCAGCGAAAAGTACAATAATGACCTGATGAAGTGTCAGAAGTGTCAAAATTGGAATTTGCACCAGGAGCGGCAAAGTCTCCTTGAAGAATATTATAATATGAAGGCCTTGGACACTCAGAATGTAGGAAAACTGGAGAGGTTCAAGAACCTGAAAAAAGAAAATGAGGACTTGGAAACTCAAGTCAGTGACATTAGGAATAATGTCCCGATGAGAAGAGCTTTAAAGGAGCTTAAAGCTGACGAGAAAGCCCTGCAAGTACACAGCAGAAACCTTTTAAAAATACAAGCTGGCATCTCCACGCAGCTTGAAATTGAAGAAGATTGGAGACAAAAATGTGTTGTGCTGAGGCAACAGACAGATGCCTTAAAGCACAGAAATGAAGAAGTAGCCCACGAAATTCAGATCATCAATGAGAATTCAGAGGATTTAGCTGCTGTTAAGATGACTTATAAGACTCTGAAAGCAGAGAAAATCTCTATTACTAGTCAAGATACCATTCTGCAGAGGGAGCTTGTGGGGCTCCAGTCAAAGCTACAAAAAGAACAATCTTTGCAGCAAAAAAATAACGAACTCAGAGCTGAGACTGAAGCCCTCAGCATCACAGCTTCCCCTCTGCAAGCTGAAATCACAGAGCTGCACACAAACCTCCAAGGGGAAAGAGTTTTAAACCTAATGTATGAGTCACTGAAGGCTGAAAAAAAGAACATTAGTCAACACAACGAAAGAATGGGACTGAAACTGAAAAAGAAAATGAGAAAAGAAAAAGCTCTCAAGGAGAAATGTGCAGCAATGAGAGCTAAAAATATGATCTTAGAAGACAACAAGGAGTCCTAAAAAGTGATCTTCTGGAGTCAGTTAGCATGGAGTCAGGAAGCATCTTTTCTGACTGAACGCTTATATTTGGGCCATCTCAAAAATGATCTTAAATTAGCAATTCATTAAAATTGGTTAAGCAACTACCCAACCAGTCGCTGCAGATGGCTGCTTCTTCCTGAGCCCGGCTCTGCCGGAGGTTTCTTCCTGAAAAGCGAGTTTTTCCTCCCCACTGTCGCCACATGTTTGCTCATAGGGGGTCGTTTGATTGTTGGGGTTTTCTGTATAATATTGTATGAGCTTTACCCAGCAATATTATACAGCATAACTCAATTTTATTTGCATAACACGAATTGAATTGCTCAGAATACAGTACCAGTCAAAGGTTTGAACACTTGTACTGTAATGTAAAATATGCTGCAGCTCAGCTTTTTAAACCAAAACATTTTAAAATAAATGTACCAGAGTGAGATCAAAAAAAAAATTCAAAACTCAAATAAAAGAAAAATTTAAAAAAAAAAGTATTTTGTAAATATATATTTATTTGTCCACTTTGAAATGTTTTACCGTCAGAAGTTGTTTTCAGTGGGTCAAAAAAAGCACGTTTTTGTGCTGCATCATGTTTAACAGGGTCTAACAGGCGAGAAAATATAAAACACATGACATCCTTATAACGTATAACATAATGTTGTCGATTAACTTACCTCAAAATATATAAAGCAGATAAAAATCTACAGCAGTAATATGCAACACACATAAATGTAGCAGTAATATGACCAAAAAAAAAGTGTTTTACATAACTAGGAAAAAAAAAATTTCTGCCACCAGTGCGACCCCTCAGTCTCGCGGCAGTTCAAGCTTTGGTAACAAAGTTCCAGATTTAAAGTATACCTGGAACTTCTGGTATTTCTGTTCTAAAACATACATAACCTGGTGCCTGTGTTCTAGAACACATAATTGCTGAAGCACAAGTTCTAGAACAGATAATTACCAGGTCTCAGTAGATGCATATGAGCCTTAGTCAGTTTAGTAAATGGCAAATGGCTAATCAAGAATTAGGAATAAGAAATGCTAAAATTATAATATAAATTACTGAGAATACTGTCACTTTCTGTGATTGGCATAATTATGGCAGGAACTACGTTATCTGAGACTTTCAGATGATGAATCTCTGGCATCAATTTGAAAATCTACATTGTGAAATTTGTCTCCAGTTATTGCATTCCCAAGTGAAGTTTGCAAATTTTGAGCATTTGTAAAAAAAAAAAAAGAAAAAGAAAAACGAAAAAAGAAAAAAGAAATAGAAAATCTGTCTGCAACATTCTGTAGTCCTTTGCTAAATAAATGCTCATACCAAGTTTCAGGAGAATTGGCCAACAAAATAAGGGAGCAGTAGCGATTGAAGTTAAACATCTATCTAAAGTATTTCTTGAAAAATTGTAAAAAGTTAAAACTCAGAAATGCATATGCAGCATTTTATAAAGATTTGTCCAGTTAACACATGGAGCAAGTTTCAAAAGATTCACCCAATAAAGGAGAAGTAACCACTGAACTCATAAAAATTTTTATGAAGCAATTTGTAGAATCATACCAAGGTTCAAAAGAGTCAGCTTGGGAATAAGGGAGTGATTAAAGGTAAAAACAATGTACAGCATTTTGAAATAATTTCTAAAATTCATTAAAAAACGTAATTCTTTGTGGCACAGATTCAACAAAGTGCTGGAAACATTCCTCAAAGCTTTTTTGTTCATATTTACATGACAGCGTCACACAGTGGCGCAAAAAGGGGGTATGCACTATATGCAATGCATAGGGGCGCCGCACAAGAGGGGGGCGCCAAAACGATGTGGGAAAATATTTCTCTAGTTGCATTTTCTGTATTTAACAGCTGTGCATATGACATGATCAATAACATTCGCGGCACTGATTAGGCGCCCCTGCGCTCCTTCACCTCCCTTCCTCCTGTCCCGTTTAAAGACAGTCGGCAAGTGATGTCATAGAAGTCTTGTATTTTATAAGTCTATGAATAAGTGATCTGCACACATGAACACAGTAAATGTTGAGAGGATGCGGATGGTGTGTGTGTGTGTGTGTGTGTGTGTGTGTGTGTGTGTGTGTGTGTGTGTGTGTGTGTGTGTGTGTGTGTGGTGTTCTAGCTAGCGGTTGATCGCAAGGTGCCGCGCCGGTCTGAGACGCCCTCTAGTCGGGCTGAGGATTTCTCCGCTTCACCTTCGGAGCTCTGCTGTCTCTGCATTTAGCAAACAGGAGCTGCTTTTATCGCTGCTTACGCCTGAATTATTTCACTGCAATTTACAATCAACCACAGCAGGGAAAGTTCACAATGTGCATGTTTGATGTCCCTAAGGTCATGCGCGCACTTGATTTCGCGGCTACAGAAATCGAAATGACAACCAGCATGAATGAGGAGAAGTAAGAAGAAAAACGAAGATCAAATGAAAATTTCAGGCATGATTTTACACGAGTGGATCATCGCTGACAAGTTTTTTCCACGCCTCCATTGTCTGTGTGGTTTTACTGGCTGTGCAGAGAATGTCAGCTGTTATTTTTTCCCTACATCAGCTGTAGCCACCAGAACGATCACTATAACCACAATCTGGTGGTAATCACACTATTGTGGTTTGGTTTGTGCGATTGTTTGGTGCCGTTTCCTTCACTTTCTATGAACTGACAGATTTCCTCAGGCAGCTCATCGCACCTGTGTAATAAGGCATGTCACCAAATTCAGAAGCTATTTACTCCAGAAAAGAGGGGTGTGATTTAAACCTTTGCCTCTTATAAAGTTCCCTGTCTGTGTTTCGGTGTTTATGACGCGTTCTGTCTTCAGGACTTTGCTGCGCAGCGTTTCCTGCTGTGTGACGCAGTGATGCTCTGTCAGCTCACCTGTGCAGGTCTCCCTCTTCATCTTCTCCGTATCTGTCCCACCAATCCGCTCTATTCCCCGCAGCGCAAGTGAGGAAAAGAGACAGATGGTTCACCTCCGATGTCAGCGTTCAGATCTTTTGCCTCCCACCTGTTTGGAAAATCCCTGTTTTCCACTTTTCCTTTGGTCATTTTTGGGCAGTCAGGCAGCTTAAATGTCACTGTAAAAAGTGCTGACCGATGTTTTATCCGCTGATCACTGATCAATCGGCAATACGGAAAACAGGTTAGCGCACAGGGGAGGGGGAGGGGAGGGGCGCCTAAAAATGTGTCCGCATACACCTCAGAAAGTATATAGCTGCGCCCCTGGCGTAACACATTTAATGGCTGCATTTCCATGATCTCCCATTCCACCACATCCCAAAGGTGCTCTATTGGACTAGGATCTGGTGAGAGTGGAGGCTGTTTGAGGACAGTGAAGTCATTGTCAGCATGTGTGAATTGTAGCCTGTTTCCTGTTCTTAAATGACAGGAGTGGCAGCCAGTGTGGATCTTCTGCTGCTGGAGCCCATTTGAGGTATTTGAGGTACTGTTATCTTATTAGATCAAAGCAGTCTGACCATTATCCTCTGACCTCTCACATTGACAGGGCAGCTTGTACTTATGAAGCTTACATCAAATTTGCATGTAGGCTAATGCTGGATTTAAATTCTGTTTTTATATTTACTTTTTACTCTCAGACCATTAAACACCACCAGAACTTCAAGCTGAAATAACAACAATAAACTGTCTTACACAGATCTAAACATTAATTTAATGGAATAACATTTATCTATCAGATTCTCCCATTTCTTAATGACAAAGCACTGAGACTTTTTACTTACATGGAAAGAATTTTTTCCCACTTTTCTGCCTGGCTTCAAATAACCTCTTAATATTTTTTTCAGTATTATAATTTTCCTTTGAAAAATCAGTTGCTCTGTTGCCTGTTTCATCGTGGAAGCTAACTCACACCACTAGCGATTTCAGTTATGAGCTTTTATAGTCACCTTTATATATACGTTTTCGAGAAGTGCTCAACCTGGCCTACCTTGTTTAGGGACCCTTTTTTTGTTTGCGGGCTAGCGAATGCAATAGGCTCCTCGCCAATCCCTTTGGGAGGCCCGCAAGCGGCAATAATAGGCCCTCGGCCACTGCCGCTCTGGTGCTGGTGCCCTTTTACATTCTTGCCAAAAGAGAGCTACTACAGTTCCTCTATTGCTGTCATTTTGCAGAATACCCTTAGGAATAAAATGGGGCAGTTAGGGCATCGCCATGGCAATATCATAAAAAAATTCAATATTGGTGTCCTTGGCATTTTTGATCAGGATGATGATCAGAATGTTTGTACCAAATCTGATGCATTCCTGAGAAACTAAATTTTTTATTGCCATATAAATTTTTGTTTATATGGTGATAGGGGATGGTATTGCACCTATTGCCATGAACTCCTAAATGTGAATTTAGGCTGATTCAGTACATAAATGAGTAAAATTATAGGCAAATCACATAAAGATTACACAAATTATTGCACAACATTTTTGACAATTGTGTGGTTTCTCCATAGGGATAAAAAGAGATTTGGATTTAACTTTTTATTTTTTTTTTAGATTTTTAGCTATATTAGATATATTAGGTAAGATTTATTTATATTATCAGTTGCCCCCCATAGGAATAAAATGGGACATTTATGTCAGCACCACGCAAAAGCATGCAAAATATGAAATGGGTGTGATTGACTTTTTTGATTAGGTCGACCTGGAGAATATTTGTACCAAATTTCATGTGTTTATGAAAAAGTAAATGGTACTTTTTCTATTACAGAAATGTCAGGATTTCCCATTGGAAGAAAATGGGGCCTTTCGGGCACTGCCGTTGCAATGTCTCTAGGATTACAGTATTTTGGTCTCCAGGTTTTTGTATCAGGGTGAGGTGAAGAATGTTTGTACCAAATTTCATGCATTTCTGAGAAACCAAAGGGCTATTTTTCAATTGCAGAAATGTCAAATTTTTTCCCATTGGAATAAAATGGAGCATTTGCAACAATCGCCATGGCAGTGTCTTAAAAAATACCATGATATGGGGTATCATTGACTTTTTCAGTCAGGACCATGTCAAGAATGTACCAACTTTGAGAAACAAAATTTTGATTCTGATTCCAAATATGCAGAGAGAATTTTTCTAGCACGTCAGGATCTTGAGTTACGTAACTATGCCAATAAATAAATTTTGTGGTTCTATGACTAACTTGATGTTAGTCATCCCCACAGGGGGGGAAAAATATATATTTTTGAGGGGGCGCTATTGCGCCCCCCCCCTCTTAAATTTCCTTTATGGTGACAATAAAAACCTAAATTTCTCACGAGACCTGACTTGTGTGCAAAAATTGGTGAGTTTTCATAAATGCTCAGGTGTTAAAATTGGCAATCATTTACTCATAAAAATTTGTCAGAAGGAAGGCTGGTAACGATTTCGTTAGGTGTCTTTACAGTGACCCCCATATATAGGTTTTCAGAAAGCATTCGACCTGACCAACACTCCACAGGCTCCTCGCCGATTCCTTCGGGAGGTTCGGGCCTAAAAAAATGGAGTAGATACAATAGGGCCTTTGCACGTTTCATGCTCGGGCCCTAATAACAACAAAATCTTCCCCTTCATTGTTAAATTATATGTGTGCGCAAACTTGCCGGATTCTACATAATTCAGAGTTCACACACATCTCAGCTCTCTGCTTATGCTGTGCACATTTGATGGTTGGGAGATCAGAGGGCTGATAAGCAGGTAGAGTCAAGTGGGAAGGGCTGGCCAGGAGCAAAACAGACAGATGGCAAAAAAGTCAGTAGAGGATAACATGTGAGAAGAAAAGAGGGGGAAAAGTGTTTTGGAGGGATTTCAGTCAGGTGGAATCCTGTTGAGAGACAAGAGGAACTGGCTCTCTTTTCCTGAACATCTTTTCTCATTCTCTGGGGTGAAAGGGATGGCTTAGCAATGTGGTTTCTTAGTGAAGGAGAGCTGTTTACAATAACATTGGAGTTAAATATTATAACTTGTTTCATATTGCCACATTTTAATCATGAATTTGCCAAATGTGGATCCAAATGCATGCAAAGGAGACAGACAGGGAGGTAAAAGATACTTTAATTGCTTACAAAAAAAACTGAAATGAGATACTCCAAAAAAGTAACCTTCTGGACTGAACTAACTGATCCAAAAATAGAGAAATCCAGACCCCTTATGACCTTATCACACCTCACAAGAACAATCTAGTCAACAGTCCTTGAAAACTATTCTGAAAAAAGCAAATACTTATAAATAATGGCAAATGGATTCGTTCTTATTAGGGGTGGGACTCGATTAAAAAAATTAATCTGATTAATTAGGAGCTTTGTAATTAATTAATCAAAATTAATCGCATTTTAATCACATTTAAATATTTAACATGAGAAATATTAATTTAAGTTTGGTTGATGAATGAATCAGTAAGTTTAAACTTCAAAATTTTATTTATTTTTCCACCAGTCTACTACACAGACCAACGAAGGGTGGAAGTGCTCCTGTGATAAGCAAACTCCTGAAATTAAAGTTAAGCATCATAACTGGATAGTTTTATTCAACATTAATGTCTCACTTAATATAGTTGGAAATTAATCATTCACTCAGCTGAATTCCTTGATGTTGAAATGTGTCATGCTTGTTTTAACAGCTTATTTTGAATAAAAGATTTAAAAGTAGCCCCTTAACTGGCAAGGGCCCGGTGACGGGCCGTTTGTAGTCCCTTTTATATGGCAGGCTAGACCCTCCCATTTTTATTGACACGTCATTCGGCCAATCATGTAACTGGCTGCACCAAATCACCTGACAAAGCTACGTGACGCCCTCTGAGTATTATTGGCTCTGGGAAACCCATTTCTTAACATGATTGGCCGAATGAGGTGTCAGTCAAAATGGGCGGGTCTAGCCTGCCATATAAATGCACTTCATTCGGCCCGCGGACCAGACGCAGCCGATTAATAGGCTATGAAATGGGTTGTTCAGAGCCAATAATAACCAGAGGGTGTTATGTAGTTGTTTCAGGTGATTTTATTTGCTGCCAGTTAAGGGGTTAAACCACAAAAAGGAGAAAAAGTTCGTTCTCCGTTTAACAGCTGCTTTTACACAGCTGTGCTTCACACTCACGGTTGCTAGGCGACATGAGCTACGCAGAGATGAGGGCAGGCGACGCTGATATGAAGGCTAGCTGCTCACTTCCGGCCTTTGCGGTCTTCGTGGGCTGCGAAGGACCCGTCAACGTGGGCCGGGTCCTTCGAACGATGCGGCCCCTGAATTTGGACGTTGTGCGTCGACGGTTCCACAGTGCAAAGTGCGATTAAAATGCGTTAACATTTTTAATTTGTTATTTTCCCCGTAATTAATTAATCGAAATTAATGCGTTAAAGTCCCACCCCTTAGTTCTTATATAGCGCTTTTCTACTCTAGTTTAGCACTCAAAGCGCTTAATACAACACATTTGCATTCACCCATACATTCATTCAAGTACTTTTTTCCTATATCTAAGCACTTTCCATCTAGAAGCCTGGCAAGATGGATGCTCTTATTACAGTGATCTTGCAAGAATCCTGTGGCTTTGCAAGTTCTTAACACTATCCCAACCAAATACCAGGGGCATGGTCATAGTACTCAGATTAATGTTATAGCCAGATCTTTGTAGATGATTTGGTGTGATCTCGGCTCTTTTGGTTCTTAGAAGCAGGTGTTGGATTGGTTATCACAACAAAATATCCATGAAGTTAAACCAACTCAGGAGTGGGTTTATTTAGTGTAAACAAAATTAAATGATGGACTGCCGCTGCAGAATTCTTGTGGGCAGACGCAGTTGCAATCACTGCATTAATAAAATGAGCATTTTAAATGGAGAATATATTTTGTTATCATTTAGCCACAAGGCTGTTATTGTAGCAAAACCATTTGTGTGTGTGTTTGTATCGCAATCTGCGTACAGTATGTGTAATTTGATCTGTGTGGAGATTGGTGTGTGAATTGAAATCGGTGTGTGAGATCTGAGTGTGCGTATTCAATGCTATCTAAAGTATCTGGTTAGATACCATGTTTCTAAGATTTTTTAAGACCAAGTTAAGCACCTTGGGGCAACTGTGATTTGGCGCTATATGAATAAAATTTGATTGAAATTCAACTGAAGTAAAATAAAGTGTTTTGTCTGAATTTAGAAGTAGAAAATTAGAGGTAATCCAGACCTTTATGTCTTTAAGACACGCCTGTAGTTTAAATAGTTGCTTTGTACCTTCTGGCTTCATGGATAAATAAAGCAGGATATCATCTGCATAGCAATGAAAATGTATGCAGTACAGAAACTTTTGTGTATGAATAAAACTTCTCAATTACACGCACTAATAGGACTCTATCAGGTAGATATGATTTAAACTACTGCAGTGCCGTTCCTTTAATGCTAATGATGTGTTCTAATCATTGGAGTATTGTCTCAGTGTCGCCTGCTCTGGCCTCAGGAGTACAATCGACTGTGGTCGCTGGACTCTTCATGTTACTAAGAATAGAGTTGCCAATAACCAGAGTGGGGAAAATCCACTGGAAATGTGACTGGGTTGGTGGTACCAGTGTACTGGTGTACTACACTTCCTCCTCACAGTCACCCAGTCTGATTTCTTGACTAAACAGGAGAATATGCTAGTTATAGTATTATTTTCAACTATTTCCAATTCACTGAACCTGGACTCTAAAGAGCTAAAAAAGCCAAGGAATAACTAAACCTTTGATATAACAAGTGGGAAAGTGCAGATGAAACAGCTGGAGAACCGCAGGGCATACTGCTCGTGATGGCTGTAGCTCAGGAGGTAGAGCGAGGATTGGTGGTTTGATTCCTGGCTGCTCCGGGCTGTATGCCAACGTACGGTATCCTTGGGCAAGATACTGAACCCCAAGTTGCTCTCTGATGCAAACGTTGGAGTGTGAATGTTAGTTAAATTGCTTAGTTAGGAAGTGAATGTAAACATGTTGTATAAGCACTTTGAGTGCTCCGATAGAGTAGAAAAGCGCTATATAAGAACTAGTACATTTACACAAGAAGTGAATACTATAAATGTGATTAAGTGAAAGTATGCTCTGATAAAACACATGTAGGTTACAGTATGAATAGAGTAGAAAAGCGCTATATAAGAACTAGTACATTTACACAAGAAGTGAATACTATAAATGTGATTTAAGTGAAAGTATGCTCTGATAAAACACATGTAGGTTACAGTATGAATAGAGTAGAAAAGCGCTATATAAGAACTAGTACATTTACACAAGAAGTGAATACTAAGAATGTGATTTAAGTGAAAGTATGCTCTGATAAAACACATGTAGGTTAAAGTATGAAAAAAGTTGCTATGTAAAAGTTTGTAATTGACTGAGCAGCACAGAATAAGCTACACAAAACACCACTGTGCATTTGAACAAAAACAGGAAGTAATAGGATACCACATTAAGAGCCAACAACAAGTGAGAGCCAAACTGAATTCAGTTCAAATCAATTTTATTTATCTAGCCCCAAATCACAACAATCCACCTCAAGGTACTTTATATTTTAAAGTAAAGACCATTCAACGATTACAAGGAAAACCCAACAGTCAAAACGACCCCGTATGAGCAGCACTTGGCGAAAGTGGGAAGAAAAACTCCCTTTTAACAGGAAGAAACCTCCAGCAGAACGAGGAGGGGCAGCTATCTGCTGCAGTTGGTTGGGAGTGAGGGGAGGGAGACAGGAAAAAGGACCTGCTGTGGAAGAGAGCCAGATTAATAATAACTAATGATTAAATGCAGAGCGTTGTATAAACAGAGTAAAAAGAGGTGAATGAAATGAAACACTCAGTGTATCATGGGAACCTCCCCCCCCTCCCAGCAGTCTAGGCCTATTGCACATAACTAAAGAGGGTTCCGGGTCACCTGATCCAGCCCTAACTATAAGCTTGATTATAAAGGAAAGTTTTAAGCCTAATCTTAAAAATAGAGAGGGTGTCTGTCTCCTGAAGCCATACTGGGAGCTGGTTCCACAGAAGAGGGGCCTGAAAGCTGAAGGCTCTGCCTCCCATTCTACTCTTAATTCTACTCTTACTCTTAGTAAGCCAGCAGTCTGACGGTGAAGTGCTCTACTGGGTGATCTGGTACTATGAGGTCTTTGAAACAAGTTGGGGCCTGATTATTCAAGGTAAGCAAGAAGAAGGATTTTGAAACCATATCAGTGGGGAGTGATTAGGGCTTACCATATTTGGAGACAAAAGTGTCACTGTCTGTAAATAATTATGGATGTATGTGATATGACACATACAGAAATAATGTCCAGTTAGCACCAAAAAAAAAAAAGCCAACACTGTGGCCCAGAGGTGAGGTTCATCCTTCATCACACTCTGAAATCAGCTGGTGGTTTTCAGCAGTGATTCCTGTTTGGTTTGAAAGGACTGTGAAGATGAATTTCTCTAATAATTAATAGATCACCAGAAAAACCCAAAGGAGCAAAACAATCTAGCAAAACCATCAGATCAGAGATCAGATTGTTATTGCAGTGGACAAACTAAATGACCCGCATTGGCGACTTAATTTCCTTCTGTTTTTGGAATTTTAGTTTCATTTTCTTGTTATTTCTCTTCCTCCGTATCTCACATTTTTTCTTTTCTTTTTTTTTTGATGTTCCTGACTTGTTTATTACTTGTTGTAATGGAACCTGGTTTCTCTTTCACATTTTATGCTTTGTTTTCTGGGATGCAGCAGACCATGTAAACTGTAGCAGCTTACTGGAGAATGTTTCGCAAACACAAGCCCAGAATGACTTTCTCGCTCTTACAACATAAACATGAGACCAATTAACTTTGTGGATGTTCTCACATGGTTTCAGTAACACATGCAGGTTTGCTTGGATTTTTTTTCTGTCTGAAAGGAAACTGAACAACGGGTGAAAACAATCCAAGTTGAGAAAGTCATCAGTTGATTTGGAGTCCCAGATTGCCCCCCGTGTCTTTTTTGTTGATCTACTTTGGAGACCAGCGGGAATGCTGCCTTTTTATCCAGCCTTGCGCAGAGAATCGGACCATTTTGTCTTTGCTATCAAACAAAAGCTGTTAGTGCAGTATCACCCCATGCAGTGAAGGGGAAGAAGAAATGTCACCTATGGAGCTGGAGATTAATGGCAGTTTGAAATGTTTCTGAAAAATGTCAGTGGAGTGTGAGGAGAGGACGCCTGGACTATGATTTGATCACGGCGCAGCAAGTGCATTCCTGTGTCCAACACCTTGGATTACAGCCCTCAGGATCATTAGCAGGGCTACTGCAGGAGTATTTGAGTTGGAAATCTATTCATCTGCTTTTCTCATATTGATTTGTGGTGGCTGCTCCCCTGCCCCACCTACACTGCCCTCCTGGTCACCCTCCACTCTTCTTCTTTTTCAGTAGCAGAATACTGATCAGTAACAATACAGGAAACAATACAGCAGTTCCCAGAGGCACTCTGTAAGCCCCCTTAGCCACCCCAAATGATCTCTTCTCTCCACTTCTGTGGCAACAAAACTTCACACACACACAGTGAAAAATGCATTATCATTCATCTGCTTCAACACATCAGTAGCAGTCAGCTGCTGCCATGTGCTTCAGTCCGCAGTCAGTGTAGAGAGGCTGGGAGCCATTTTCAGCCATCTCTGAGAGCGTAACACAGACTCACTCCAAGTAATGAGACTGTAAATGGAGCTGCCTGGCTTCTCTTCCCTCTGCATTCACCTCCTCTTAAACACAGTTCTTCTCTAATACTTCAGAATGATGATAGTAGCACTTTCTGCCTTCTGTTGGCCCTATGGTTGGTACAAATGCTTTATCAGTATGTCTCAGCACAAACACAAATGCTCTTTGACCGGCTGGTACATGAGGTGCAGTCACATTGTGTGCTCCAGGACTACAAATACTTGTGGTACTGTGTACCTTAGCTTGTAAAATCCACTGTGAATTACATGCTGGAAATTGTTTAAGGAGGAGACCCAGATGCCATAAAACAAGTGTTTACAGAAGTTTACACTGATGAGCACAAACATTTAGAATCCCATGCTGTCTAACAGGGTGTATATAACCACTCATAATATCTTAACATAAGTCCAAACATGAATAATTTATAAACAGTGAAGTGAAGCGGAATAATCATTATTTTTTGTTTATTTTTAATTTACATGTTTATATGGAGGCATTTGCTTCCATTATTGCCTTCTACAGATGCTCCTGTCACCATCATTACACTTTAAACCTCCCTCGTCTTTGCCCTTTATTTTCAAACTGGTCTATAAATTATGGTGATCACTTTAGTAAGGAGAACTCATAGCAATTTTATGCTGCTATATTTTGTCGTTAATTGCTGCTCTTTGCTCCTGATTTCACTGACAAATGAAACAGCCCACATATGATAATGTTCATGTTAAATTTATCAGCGCAGTGGAAGGAGAGAACCAGTAGGTGAGATAACTGCAGGGCTGTTTCTCCGCTGGTTACGGAAAATGAGCCTCAGTTGAGCTGCAGGCGTGATTCTGTGCAGACATCCCACCATGACACATCCTACTGCTGCTTGTAGTAATGGGACACTGGGCCCTTATTGGCCTGTCAGCTGTTACAGATGTGCTACTCCCTCCTGTAGGTCACCCCCAGGCAGTAGCAGCTGCCTCATCTGCTCCTCACCCACCTTACCCCTGCAACAGTGGCCCTGAACACCAGCCAAGCAAACCCAGTCCTCCTGGTCAGATGCTCCCACATCTGCCTATTGCCTTGGGCAGGGCACTCCTTTACAGCTGTCACACCTCACAGGAGAGCATTGCTACCACAAAGCTACTGCTAATCAAAATGCCATTACTGATTTTTTTTTTTTGCTTTTGATTTCCCCAAAGTCTCTCAGAGAGTTTTCAGCAGCTAAGACTGATAAGGTGTGTCAGGAAGCCGCTGGCAGCAGGTGATGAATCAAGGGGATGTATGAGCCAGAGTGAGCAGTAATTTTATTAATTGCAGCTCATGATGGATCATCCGCCTCTCATTCTACTGCAAAAATAAATGTCTGCTCCATAAACAAGTATTAAAAACCACAGAAGCAAGGTGATGGGGCCTGTTAAAATTGTGCTGTATTCCCCTGTGGCTAATGAGCAAAAAAACAAAAAAAAAAGTGTTGTGAGTCTCAGAGGAATTATGGGCAGGGAGCTTCAGCTTCGGTATTCCTCTCTCCTTTAATGTGTCTCTTTATACATTCAAGTTGTCAGCATATGCAGACCTCTCCATTTCTCTCTCCCTTCAAAAATATAATGCATTATTCCATCATCCCTCTGTTCCTCCTGGATCAGCAGCGAGATTACAACTATAAGTATTCTTCCAGAGCAGTTTTTCTTTATTTTACAGACGTAACTTCTTTCTCATGCATTTAAATGTCTGTATACTTTGTTCTAGCATGTCCTACAATCTGTCTTCCTGACAGGTGCAAATGTCATACACACAAATACTGTGGGACTGTTACTAGAAAGTACAGCTATCATTAGATTGCCCAGAGGTGTTTTTCACTGGATTGACACTGGTCACCATGGCAATTCACAGGAGAATAAGCATGGTTATTACACGGAGTGTGACTGACCAGTCAGCTCTTGGCAGGCGCAAAAGGTGCAAAGGGAATGAAGGGAAAGAAGATATAAACATTATTTTCAGTGGAAAATAATAGTTTTATTGTTTTTGAGTAGCGAGACTAATTCGTTGGCCTGAGAAAGTGCAAAATACAGTCAATATTATATCAATATTGCTCTGTATGTAACAGTCCAATATCATTACAGCCTAACCTCTAGCCATCCACCAATATTATCAACAACTACTGGCCAATCAGAGAGCATCAGTGTATGTGGATCAGTATCAGTGGGTGTGTTAGCAGATGTGTAGAAGTAAATATGGACCTTGGCAAACATGAAACAGGACAAAAGAATCCTAATGAGTGCCTTTGAGTGTCGACTCAGGAAGGATGATTTTTAACTAGAAGGTGGAGAATGATTATTTGAAAGCAGTACATAATGCCAGAGAACTTCATTATATCCCAGTATGTGTTACCTGAACTCTGATTTTTGTTTTTCTTTGCATAAAAACAGTTCCAACATGAACTCTTGCAAAAAAGGTACAAACTGATGCAAAAAAATCTCACCAGGATGCAAGAAACGAGGTGCTTCACACCAAGGTCTTCCCATCAGACATCTTTTATAGAGCATATGCATAAAATCAATAAATTACTGTTAGGCGCTGTTAGGATATACTCATTGAATTTGTGCGTGTGATTGTGTCTTTGGTTTTCACTGTTAAGAATTTTGTCAGTGTGTTGTCTTCTCACTGTTTGAATGCCAACAACTGAGCGGTTCAAAATCTCTTTCAAACAGAGTGATATTATTTTAGCAGAGCTGTAAAAATTATTAATAATATTTCTGTTCATAGTGGTTCTGTACAGTACTACATGATAATCAAAGTCATTTATCTTAACATCACTGGACGAAGAATGAAGAATGACACCTGAGGGGATATACTATGAAGGAGGTTTATCACAGTGAGTCTTTCTTTGTGTTTGATAGTCTGACAGGTCCTTAAACCCCAGTTGGAGATAATGGGTATCACGATGGTTGTTCTCACCCTTACTGCTTCAGGCTATCTGCATGCTCACCAAAAACAGGGCATTTCACACGTCATACCCAGGATGATCCTCATGAGTGCTGCCAACATAACATAAGCTGTAGACCTAACCTGCACTGGAGTTCAAAATTAGAAGACCAGATATCAACCAGTGCCTACTGATGGATCAATTCTCTGAAATAAAAACTGGTTGGCTAGAAGTTGCAAGGTTTTCGGTGCAGCTCCGCATACCTTTTTACCACCAAGTTCACTAGCGATTTCTTGGTGTCACCAGCAATAACTTGCTAGCTGGTTGTAGAATACACATTTTTCCCTAGCAGGTTACCAGGGGGGGTCATTGACTGGTCTTTGGGCCTGCATGACTGAGGCTGTAGCAATCAATTTCAAAGACAGCTAGCAACCTCCAGCAACCACTTGCCAACCAGTTGGGTTATATACAACCAGTGGGGTGTGACTGGGGCTTGAAGTCAATACTTTTGACAGCTTTCCTTTCTTGCTTCAAATAGGCTGAACTTCATTAATACAGCAGGCCTTTCCAGCTGATGGTTCTTTATAATATGGCCATGACATAGGCATACATTAATAAGTGTTTTTAACACTGTTACAGTACAGTGCTTTGCTATTAGAGAGACTCGCACTCTGCTGCTTCGGCTGTAGCAGCAGTGTTTCAGTCTGTATTCTGTGTTTCACCTCATCACGTTTTTCAAATACTAATGTTTTAATAGCTAATATTCTAATATTAATGTAATAATAATGTAATGAACACAACAGTAATTCAAGTGGAACAAACTGAAGATATTTAATAATAATAAACAGAACCTGAAAGACCAAAAACCACAAAGCACTCAGTAAAAGACTCCCAACTCCCAGTGTTCACAATACTTTCAGCACTATCTCCAACACACGTATTAAAAAAGTGTCAGCCTATGGCTATCAGTTTTTTTTTTTATTTTGGAAACATCATTATTAGCATTAGTCCCTGATGTCAACAATTATTATTTATTTCTATGATCACAAAAGGACTTGGCAGCACGGTGGCGTGGTGGTTAGCACTGTTGCCTCACAGCTAGAAGGTCTGTGTTTGAATCCACCTTGGCCCAGGCCTTTCTGTGTGGAGGTTAATTGGTGATTCTAAATTGCCCATAGGTGTGAATCTGAGTGAATGCTGTCTGTCTCTCTGTGTTGCGACAGGCTGGCGACCTGTACAGGGTGTACCCTGCATCTCGCCCTATGTCAGCTGGGATAGGCTCCAGCCCCCCCCCGCGACCCTAAGCAGGATAAGTGGAAGAGAATGGATGGATGGACAAGAGGGCTTCAAGGAGTTTGCCTGCCACGGCGGACTCTTACTACCTCATATAGCAGCAGGCATGTTACACTGCATTACTAACATATCAACCACTGTACGACATCATGTATCACACCACAAAGTCAGCGCTTCAGTCCAGGTGCAAAGCAGTAATGATGCGTGAACTTGATCAGGAGATTGAACAGCAGAGGAACAGATGATAAATGGTTCACTGACAGCCATTTCTGTTGATCAACATTTATACTGCAGTTAATTTCCTGAACTGAATCTGAATCTGAACTCAAGAACACTGAGAAGTAATGTGCCAAACACACAAAGCAGGGTGAAAAAACTCAAAACAGAATGCAAAACACTAATTGTATAATTAATTATGCAACACAGTTAATAAATACTATTAGAAGAATAAAAGCAATAAAGCAGTTATAACAGGGGGGCAATTTAGAATCACCAATTAACCTAACCCCACTAAAAGTCTTTGGATTGTGGGAGGAATCCGGAGTACCCAGAGAGAACCCATGCAGACAGGTGGAGAACATGCAAGCAGAGAGGTGGATTTGAACCCAGGCCTTCTCGCTTTGAGGCAACAGTGCTAACCACCACACCACTGTATGAAAAATCTTTTTTTTTTTTCCAGTTCAGAGTTCGAGTACAAACTGATATAATTCTGAAGGATTTTATTTGGAAGAATCAGGACAACAAAGCTTTTATGATACATAATTCAGAGATTTGGGCCTTCTAGCAGCCACCTCCAGGGCTAAAAAATGAAAGCAGTGCCAAAAGAAGTTTCTGTAATGTCCACTAGAGGCTTGCTCCAATCTCAAGTCAATCCCAATGACCCGTGCCAAAAAAACTAAACAAAAAACTTACCTAGACTACCTGGATTCACAATAGTAAACTACACAGCTGTGTTTGCAATGTTGTCACTTCTGGAGCCTTAAACAATATAAATGAAGTAAATCTACAAAACCTTACTGAAATTTCTTTTGACACATAAGCAAAAACATTTCTATGTTTCTGTGTATCCTGTGCATCCTGCACAACTTGCTCTATATTACATGGGAATGTGGTACAGAAATTGCAAGACGGTTAAAAAAAAAGCAGATCAGAGGTGGGAAAATTACTGCTGCAGCCAAGGACTTGGCAGAATGGAAGAGGGAGAGCCATCAGTTTGTCTCTCCTGGGCCCCGGTCATGGGGCTATCATGCATGTCAGGAGCTCCAGTCTTTAATCACAGAAGAGATGCTCGCCTACTTTTTCTTCAGTCACCTCATCGCTTACCCTCATATCATCCGGCCAATCTGCCAGCATCCTGTCTAACCGGCTGCTGAGTCAGCTAACAAATGGGTGTCTGACGATTTGCCCGCTGGACCCTCTGTGATTACACAAGTGTCACTGCCAGACCTGCAGCCACCGCGCTCATGAGGTATCAGCACAAATTTACTATAGAAGTGTGTGACAGAGAACTGTGCAGGGAGCATGTGCTGAATTCTAAAGGTTTATGTTCTAGTTAGTAAAGGCTTGGTTTGTGGGGAGTACATTAAGAAATGAATCTGAAAAAGAGTGAATTCAGTTTGACAGAACAGATTTATCCTGTACGTTTGCTTTACAACATCAGCTTTACTTACATTTTTTATTCTGAGAACATTCACAGTGAGGTATGTTGATGTTTACATTTTAATCATAGGCAGTATGGATGTACCCAGCATGATAACATCCACTGGCCTATTGGCATTTACCCCTAAAAACATTGTTCTCTTAAGAATTAACATTATAAAATGAAAAAATGATTTGGGGAAGATGCTGTCATAAGACAAAAATCTTACTTTTATAAAGGAACCTTTTGAAAAAAGAGTTGGAGGTATAACATTCCTAATCCCTAATGTGAAATGAAGTGTAACACAGACCTTTATGGTAGCTACAGAAGGTAAGTTAGTGTCATTTTACTATACTACTTCAAGAATGTCTACTGATTTGGGCATTCTCTTCAAGATGATGAAATCTGCATTATGCTAAGCCCCCATAGTGCAAAATGATAATAGCTTTAAAAAACAAATATTGCCAATAATTATAAATATTATTTATTTATTTTTTTTTAAATATAAAATATTTTTATAAATATTATTGACCTGTGGATCTAGAGTCTGTTAATGTGTGTAGATACTCTCCATTAGGTTCATCTTTTTGAAAACCCAGTATGGAAAAATTACAAATGCACCTGTTTTAGTAGCCATCCATCCATCCATGATACACAAAGAATGATGTGCCTGTTTATCCATTTATCTGTCATGAAATAATAATAAATCCACAAATACCTTTCTGTGGCAGTTTCTTTTTCACTCGTGGTTAGATGAAAAATGGATAGATAGATAGATATCCGTCCATGTACCCACAGTATCCACCTAACACACGGTATGGAATTAATCCTAATGTGTTACAAGTCCTGACACACACTGCACCCGACCCCTACAACGCCTCCTGCGGGCATGTCCCACCGGGAGGAGGCCCCGTGGTAGACCCAGGACACGCTGGGGAGATTATATCTCTCGGCTGGCCTGGGAACGCCTTGGGGTCCCTTCGGATGAGCTGGAGGAGGTGGCTGGGGAGAGGGAAGCCTGGGCTTCTCTGCTTAGGCTCCTGCCCCCGCGACCCGGACCCAGATAAGCGGAAGAGAATGGATGGATGGATGGTGTTACAAGTCATCTGTCTGTTACAGATAACCTGCCGATGAGATAAATTATATTGTTTCATATTCACCACTTTTGCCATAATTGGAAAATAATGTGTTATGTTCTGTTCTATTTTCCCCTAGTAGTAAAAAATAATCAGCTATGTCTGAAAAATATGAAGAAAAATGATGAATAAAAGGAATTTTTAACCAGCGAGAACTTCCAGATATTAATGTGGAATTTGAACTAATTATTGATGAGTAAAAATACTTAATCAATTAATAAAACTTAAACTATTGCAATTTCATTTTAAGCAATTAATTATTTGACTTTAATTAATATCATACTGTCATGGTCCCGGGTCTTCAGTCCAGTGTTTTGTGTTTTTAGACTTCCATGTTCTATTTATTGTTACATATCTTCTGTTTAATTCTTAGATTGTTTATTGTTGAGATTTTTCACCTTTATGTTTTCCACCTTCTGCATTTAGTCCCAGTTACTGTTGTGTTTGATATATTCTCTCAGTGTCTCACTGTATCCTCATGTGTTACTCTGTTTGGATTCTGTTACTTTAAATTTTGGATATTGTTTAGTTTCTTCTTTGGATCTCTGTTTGGACTTTAGCTGAATTCATCGCTTTCTTTAGTTTTGAACTCTTTCTTTGTGTCCTGCAGTTCGGGTCCTCATTCCTCAATACAGTACCGACTAGTACTGTACATGACACGCCACAGCATGACACATACCCCATGGGGCTCCTTAGTTATGACTTGTGCTGCAGTTAATTTTGCTCTTAGCAGACAATAAATATTTAAAGCCCAGTAAGAATTTTAATTCCTCATGTAAACAATAAAATATCTGTTTTCTGGCTAGATTTACAGTAGCAGCGGTTACATGGACATTTTAGGTTTTAAGTCTAAGTCATCACTGAGAGTCAGAACGAACTCTAAGTTTCTGAGAAAAACAAGTCCTGACTGTTTTAGAGGGAATAAAAATGCTTTTATTGGTCACTAGAAAAGCACTTCATAAATGCCAGTGCTTTTCCAGTTGTTTTTTGATGTGTGTCAGAAAGAATTTTTCTTTTGTTCTTTCATTGACTCAAGAGAACAGTTTTCAAAAGCAAAAAAAAAAAATCACATAGCATAGGTTTACAGTTAGGGTAAGGGACACTGAAACTACCAAAGGTAAATGATTTCAGTCACAGGAGGACAAATATCTGCCATTTGTTAATCACCTTTCTCTTCATTTCTATTGTCTCATTTACAGAAAAGGTTAAGAGAGCACTGTGGCTTTCTTCTCATTTACAGCCTCCTGTGGTATACTAATCATGTTTCATAAACCCCAAACGTGGCAAAGTAAAAGAGAAAAATCCTAAAAGAGTGCTCCAGGGTGAGCTGCAGAGCTCCACCTTGCCCCTGCACAGATATCACTATCACTATGCTCAGAGTCTCGGCGGTAATTGTTTTCAGGTGTTTTGCTGCACGGCTCATTTATTTCCTGTATAAATCACACGCAAAGTCTTGAAGTATTTTAATTGTGTACTGCAGCCTGGGGGAAACAGATTTGATGGATTTCTCTAATGGCAGGCAATGAGAACAATGAGACAGCCGTGCCTCTGAGGGAGGAGATAACAGTTGTAAATGTAGAATGCAGGACATTTCAAAAGCAGAGGTGCCATTTGGCGTTGAGCTTCTCCTTGACCAGGCCTGATGGGAGCCCGCTGTTAACACTAATCTCTATCATCAGCCCTGTCCAAGCTATTACACCTCCGGGTCTCATTTAGCACCATAATGCCAATTTATACATTAGTTAAAGATGATCACTTAGGGTAAAGGTGTTTAATTTCCCATTATTGGATTAATTGTGTTAAACACTTTAATACATACCAGCAGCAGGAGCAAGGGATGAATATAGTACACTGCTTATAAAAAAAGAAGCAACACTTTTTAATCAGAGTGCAGCATCAAGTCAATTAAACTTCTGGGATATTGATCTGGTCAGTTAAGTATCAGAGGGGTTGTTAATCAGTTTCAGCTGCTTTGGTGTTCATGACATTAACAACAGGTGCACTAGAGGGGCAACAAGGAGACAACCCCCAAAACAGGAATGGTTTTACAGGTGGAGGCCAGTGTCACTACTGGTAACATGAGGTGATATCTGGATACAATAGACAGGTTGCAGAGGTAGTCCAACTCTTCCAGGATGGCACATCGGTGTCATTGCCAGAAGGTTTGCTGTGTCTCACAGCACAGTCTCAAGAGCACTGAGGAGATTCCAGAAGACAGGCACTTACTCTAGGAGAGCTGGACAGGGCCGCAAAAAGTCCTTAACCCATCAGCAGGAATGTACAAGGAGGAACCCATCTGCTGCTTAACTCCTCCTTGCAAAAAGGAACAGGATGAGCACTGCCAGCAGGTCGCTGGTTTGAATGTCTCTGACCAAACAATCAGAAACAGACTTAATGAGGGTGGCCTGAGGGCTTGACGTCCTCTAATGGGCCCTGTGCTCACTGCCTGATATGTTGGAGCCCAATTGGTATTTCCCATAGAATAGCAGAACTGGCAGATCCACCACTGGTGTCCTGTGCTTTTCACAGATGAGAGCAGATTCAGCCTGAGCACATGTGACTGAAGTGAAACGGTCTGTAGAAGCCATGGAGAACGTTATGCTGCATGTAACATTGTTCAGCATGACTGGTTTTGTGGTGGGTCAGTGATGGTCTGGGAGGCATATTCATGGAGGGATGCACAGACCTGTACAGGCTAGGCAACGGCACCCTGGCATTGAGTATCGGGATGAAATCCTTGGACCCATTGCCAGACCCTACACTGGTGCAGTAGGTCCAGGATTCCTCTTGGTGCATGACAATGCCTGTGTGGCGAGAGTATGCAGGCAGTTCCTGGAGGATGAAGGAAACCCTTGATTGGCCCCCATGCTCGCTTGGCCTAAATTCAATAGACATCCATTTGACATCAGGTTACAGGATGTCCAGGAGCTCAATGATGCCCTGGCCAAGATCTGGGAGGAGACCCCCCAGAACACCATCCATTGTCTCATTAGGAGCATGCCCCAAATGCATGCACACAAGCACAAGGGGGGCATACAAACTACTGAGTCCCATTTTGAGTTACTGCAATGAAATTTCAGCAAAATGTTCTAGCCTGCTGCATCATTTTTTCACTTTGATTTTCGGGGTATCTTTGAATTCAGCCCTCTGTAGGTTGGTAATTTACATTTCCATCATACAATGTGGCATCATTTAATTCCTAACACATTACCCAGTGTGTTTTCAAAGTGTTCATTTAATTTTTTTGAGCAGTGTATATGTAGCAGTAGAGCATATTGTATTTGTGCTCAGTTGTTGAACGTTAGTACGACTCTACCTGGATGAATCCGCTGCTGTTTCACTTTCAATCATTTTTCTCTTTTGTCCAGTCTGCAGTTTGCATTAAATCAATCACAAGGCCAAACAGTAAATGCGGTGACATGGAAAAAGAAAAAAAACTCATTGCTGGCAAGGAAGCCTCTCTTAACTCATATGAGTGGGAAATAATCAGCATACAGTGAAGAATATGTCTGCATTGATATCAAGTACGCTGTTATTTCAATTGTGTGCTGCATCCTCCCATCCTCAGAAATCTGGACTCATGAGTGAACTTGCCAAGTACAATCTGGAAAGTACACAAGTGCAAACATGGCTTAGTTGGCATTGAGAAATGCCTCTAATGGTGCACCCATGTTTCTTCCTAGGAGGATATCTTTTATCATCTTACAGTGCTGTGGTTGCAGCCATTCCCCAACTCTCTGTGAAGAGTACTCATGACCGCTGATCATTTGCATATTAAAGCTTATGAAAGTGAGCTCATAGCTCATTGCTGCTAGTCTCAGGTGTTATGCAACTGTGCTGTTTATGAGTTTGGGAAAACCTGCAGTCTGCTGAGACTGAAGAAGTCACTTTGATGAACGATGAAACTTTTCTCCCATTGAAAATGCTGCTCCACATGACCAGAATCGACTTTTTACTAAAAGTATGTTGTGAAAACGCAAAGGTGCTGTATTGCTGGTAAGAAAAAAAGATGGGTTGTTTTCTTCTTTCTTGGCAGCACACTCCTACATCAAGCTCATGAAGAACAAAGACTGGCATTTTAGCTGTTTGTCACGACAGGTCGCCTTTTAAAGTGAAGTGCTGGGTTTTAGGTGATCTAAAGGAAGGGTATGTTCACATCAGCTTTTCAGATCCGTTTTTTTCACAGTGAGTGAAAGCACAGCCTACACAGTTTGAAATAGGACAAAAGTATCAGTTATGAAAAGTATCTGCTGTTCTATGAAAACATTTTTTAGAGGACACATACTCACACTATTAGTAGATATTACCATGGCCTCTCTGGAAGTATGAGTTTTTATATGCATTCAGTTTATTGTGTCTGGTCATACTGGCTATATAGACACATACATTTACTGTATGCTTGGCTGTGTAACTGTAGACTGTGTTATCACATTGTATTGTAATACAAAATTCACATACAAAGAGGGTGAATAGATTTGTACCTTTTGACGTATTATTAAATAGGAATACAATAGATCACTGTAACCCCTTTATAATTATAGGGGGAATATTTCTACACCCCCAATTCCAAAAAAGCAGGAATGTTGTGTAAAATGTGAATGATGACATAAATGCAGTGCAATGAAATACATATTTTATTCTCAATGAACACAGAAAACATGTCAAATGTTTAAACTGAGACATTTGACTATTTCACGAAAAATATTATAGCTCATTTTGAATTTGATGCATCTCAAAAAAAGCTGGACTTTTGGGAGAAGACAGTAACAGTCCTGCATCATCTTTGTAATATTTTTCACTTAATGATGCACCAAATGTTTTCAATAGGTAAAAAGTCTGGACTGGAGGCAGGCCAGTTCAGCACCTGGGCTCTTCCACTATGAAGCAGTGATGCCCCCCCCAATACCATTAGAGATACAGGCTTTGAAACTGAGTGCTGATAAAAAGCTGGATGATCCCACTCCTCTTTAGTCCAGAGGACGTGGTGTACATGCTTTCCAAAAGGAATTTCAAATTTTGATTTGTCCATTTTAAATGGGCTTTGGCCCAGAGAATACAGCAGTGTTTCTCCATCATGTTTACCTATGACGTCTCCTTTGCAAGATGGAGCTTTAACCTGGATGGCACGGCAGACAGTGTTCACAGACAAGGATTTCTGGAAGTGTTCCTGAGCCCGTGCAGTGGATTCCATGAGAGAATTATGCCTGTTTTTTAATGCAGTGCCAGCTGAGGGCCTGAAGATCACCGCTATCCAATATTAATTTTCAACAATGTCCCATGCGCACAGAGATTCCTCCAGAGTCTCAGAATCTTTTGATGATATTATGTACTGTAGATGATGATTCAAAGTCTTCACAATTTTATGTTGCAGAACATCATTCTGAAATTGTTCCACAATTTATTGAATCTTTATTTCTAAGAAACTCTAAGATGCTCTTTTTATACCAATCATGTAATTTACCAATTAACCTAATTAGCTGAAAAATATTCTTCCAGCTATTTCTGTACAGTACCACTTACTGTCGTTACCCCCGTCCCAACTTTTTGGAGATGTGTTGCTGCCATCAAATTCAATATGAGCTCATATTTTTCATGAATAGTAAAATGTCTCAGTTCAAACATCTGATATGTTTTCCATGTTCTATTGTGAATAAAATATGAGTTTAAGAGATATGCAAGTCATTGCATTCTGTTTCATTTACACAGTGCCCCAATGTTTGGAATTGGGGATTGTGTTACATGGCTTTTTTCAGGGCATCCAAAATAGTAGTTGCTGTCAAAGTCCCATCAGAATCCCATGTGCACTCCAGTTGGTTGGCTGTGGTTCAGGAGATACAGCAGTCATCAACTAATGCAAAGCTTTATTCAAAGGCTGAGGTCTTACACAGGTAGCAGTCAGTATGGCGATTACACCAGGTGAGGATCAGGCAAAAGACAATGTCGAGGAAAGAGTCACGCACAAGGAGACTGAGCAGGAAGACAAGGAAAAAAATGCAACAATAGAAGGAAGGAAAGACTTTAAACTAGGAAACTTCTAAGAATACCAACTTGGAAATAAAACATAAGGATACAAATTTGGAAACAAAATATGAGGGAATGCCTGGAAAGTATGATTACAAAGACAGAGGCTCGGGGGAGTATTGGTGAGAGCAATTAACTGATTGTGAACATGCGTGGAAGAAGTTTGGAGGGAAAGCTAAAAGTGAAAGAAGACCAGGGATTCCAACAACAAGGAAATGACTGCAAACACAAACAAATCCAAAACCATGACACTAAAATGTGATATAAGCTTATCAGTCCAACAGGTCAGGAGTTGTTTTGGTGCCACGAGGGGGATGTTTACAAGTGCAATATTCAGCATGTATTTGTTTTTTTGTCTCTTCATGTTTACATCTTGCAACAATCAGAGAAACAAAAAAAAGTCTCTTATAGAAATACTGATAGTTTTTTTTTTCCCTGTGATTCCACTGGCTGTGATACAATCTGTGTACCCTGAATAAGGAAAGATGCAATCCACTGTCAGCCTGTGGTAAAAATCTATTCCACAATTAAGTTAAAGCTAATATGTAGGTTTATTACATGTGTGCTGTTTTAGCATCAACATTATATGGCCTGTGGCAGATGGATCCTTCAACCACAGATCATAAATATGTTATGTTATGTTATGCTATGTTATGTTATTCTAAAAGGACATGAACATTCAAAGATAACAAATCAGTTTGTTTGCTGCATATTAGTCGTAGCTGAACTTCAGAAGTTAATTTAGTTTTTTTTTTTTTTTTTTACATCTATGGAAAAAAAACCCTCCATGGCCAGTGTGGATAGCAGACATGATTGCAGTGACCAATAACTCTCTCCTTGTGCATTTACCATTCAGTGTTGGAACTTGAAAAATTTCAGACATATACTTCAAACCCTGATGAAGGTCATGTTCTGACATACTTCAGTGAATAAACCATGCTCTCTCCAATCATCACTTTGTGCTGCAACCTTTTTTTATATCCTTTTGATTATTATTTTTAAACAGAGGCAAGAAGTTAAGATACTTGTACACTCTCCTACGGTTTCATGGGTTTTCTGTACTTCCTGTTTGCTCTGTGTTTGTCTCTTTGTTTTTGTCTGTGTGAGACTTTTCTTGGCCTACTTTTTCAGTGTACTGTTTTATTTTGAAGGTTAGACCCTTGTGGTTTTCTGTGTCTTAACTACCCTCCTTTGTTCTTTTTTCTGACCTAGTTAGTTCCGTCCATCCATCCATCCATCCATCCATCCATCCATCCACTTTCTTCTGCCAAATAACTACCACAGAATATTGCCTTACTAATCTACTGCAGCAGCGGATGAAGTTCAGTTGCACATAAGCAAAGAAACAGTGCCACAAAAGTAGAAAAACAGCTAAATTCAATTTCTGACATATGTAACAATGGACCTAACTACTAGACCTAATAGTACTATACAGAAGGACCTATTTCTAATATAATATATAAGATAGTATAATATTGGAATGTACACTTCTCAAAAAACTAAAGAAAAACATTGAAAACACACCAGATCTCAAGGGGTGAAAAAAATCATGCTATATATCTACACTGATATAGAATGGGTAATGTGTTATGAATGAAAGGATGCCACATCGTTTGATGGAAATAAAAATTATGAACATCCCTACAGAGGACTGAATTTAAAGATACCACGAAAATCAAAGTGAAAAAGATGATGCACCAGGTTTGTCCATTTTGCCCAAATTTCACTGCAGCAACTCAAAATGGTCCTCAGGTATGCATACAAGCATGTGTGGGCCATACAAACTACTGACAACGATGGGGCATACTTCTAAGGAGATGACGGATGGTGTCCTGGGATTACCACCAGGACAGGTACCAACCAACTTGCAGCTGCAGCTCTGAGCAGCAGCCTCAACAGTGGAGGTGTGGAACATGGTGCGTTCAGACCCAATGTCCTCAGACTCCCTGTCAAAGTTCTGCCAGAGGTGGGAGTTGAGGATCTCGTGGACTGGGGCCTCTACCAGGCATTCCCATCACACCCTCACTATATGTTTAGGTGCACCAGGTCTGGCCAGCATTCCCCCGCCCACACCTGCTCCAACTCAGCACCAGGTGGTGATCAGTTAACAGCTCAACTCTTCTCTTCACCTGAGTATCCAGAACATATGGTCTCAGATCTGATGATAAGATTACAAAATTGATTATCGACCTGCAACCCAGGCGCCCTGGTGCACTTATGAACATTCTTATGTTCAAACATGGTGTTCATTATGGACAAATTTGTTCCCATTTCTTTAACTGAATCTAATAAAAAAAATACAAAAATAACAGTTTGACATGTATAAAACTGTATTTTTGAATCAACAAGGTGATTCCCAAAGAGCTATTAGCTGAAAACTTGGTGTATCTTAGTATGGTGTCCAGCGTGTCCTTACAACAACTGAAGAAACTGGACAAGTGGAGGACAGGGGAAGTGGCATGCAAAGACATTCTGTCTTAAAATCATAATCTTAAGAAGCAGACAAAAAAAAAATAAATAAATAAAAATACAATGCAAAATGTGAAAGGTCCATCCAGCTCTTCAGATGATCTGTCATGGTTCTGGGCCTTATGCCCAACGTTTTGTGTTGTCACTCTTATAATTCTGTTTCATGGTGTCTCTTAGTTTATTTATTTAGACTCTTAGTTTATAGTTCTAGATTTGGTAGTTATAGTTATTTATAGTGATTCTCTGGTCCCTGTGTGGTACCCCTGTGTCTGTCATGTCTCTGGCCTGATGTGTTTTGTTGTGTTATTTATTTCCTGTGGAGTGTCTCAAGTCTGGTCTCAAGTTTTCGTCTAGTTGTTTCCTTTTTTACTTTTACAGTCCCTTGTCCCGGGTGTTTAGTTTTGCTTCCCCTTATCTCATCTGTGCCTCTCACCTGTTGCCTGTCCCCTAATTACCCTTCTGTATTTATTGTCTCAGTCTTCCCCTTGTCTTATTTTGTTGTCTTATGGCTGTGTTCTTCTCTCTGGCTCCCTGTTTCCCTGATGTTTCTAGTTTTGTTCCCAGTTCAGGTTTGTTTTGTCAGTTTGCTTCGTATCTTCTTTTTGCCACTGCATTTCTACCTCAATAAATATTCATTTACCATCATTCTTTCCTACCATCTCCTGTGTCCTGCAATTGGGTCCTCACCTCCGTACACAGCCACACATCCCGGTCATGCACCATGATCCAAGTACTGTTCAATGAAGCCTTTACAGAAATGGTCTCGGCAGAAGGGTCCATATGTCCAGAGGAGATCAGGAAAGAGGTACAAGCTCATTAAAACTGTGCAAACTCTGTTTTGACTTATATCCTATGTCTGTGCAGGTCAGCACATACTACTGTATAATAAATATTTTCCATCCATCCATTCGCTTCCACTGTTCAGGGTCGCGGGGGGGCTGGAGCCTATCCCAGCCGTCATAGGGCAAGAGGCAGGGTACACCCTGAACAGGTCGCCAGCCTGTTGCAGGGCCAACACAGAGAGACAAACAACCTTTCACACTCACACCTATGAGCAATTTTAGTATAGCCAATTAACCTAACCCCAGTAAGTGCATGTCTTTGGAATGTGGGAGGAAACCAGAGTACCCGGAGAAAACCCACGCAAGCACGGGGAGAACATGCAAACTCCACACAGAGAGAGGGGGAGGTGGAATCGAACCCAGACCTTGCAGATGTTATTCTAACTGTGAGGCAGCAGTGCTAACCAGTGTGCCACCGTGCTGCCCTAAATATTTTCCTTGCAAAATAATTTAGGGGTGGCTCAAGACTTTTACACATAAGCTGCTGGATAGTGGTTAGATTGCCACCTTTCACATGGGAGACTGTGGCCTCCTTACACTACCTGCCTTGGATGAGGGTGATACATACACTAAGAGGGGACCCAGAATAACACCTGCCTGGCTGGTCCCATCCAACTACCATCCAATAACCTGCCTCAGTGCAATACGGAAGCTCCTCTCAGGCATCACAGCATAGGATTGGCAGAAACACCAGAGAAAAGTCACTCAAGGCTGTAAGACCAGACCGACCAACCTGTGCACTGCCTGGATTGATGACAAGAAAGCCTGTGACTCAGTGCCTCATATGGAACCTGGAATGTCTAGAACTGCACACCAGGACCCGAAGAGCATTCATCAGCAATGCAGAGGGGAAAACAACATTAGAGGCCAACTTCAATCCAATTGCACAAGTCACCATCAAGTGCATGATTTACCAAGAAGATGCTCTGTCCACTGCTGTTCTGCATAGGTTTGAACCCCCTCAGCCAGATCATTAATGAGACTGGCCATGGATACTGACTATGGAATGGAACAAACATCAGCCACCTCCTCTACATGGAGGACATCAAGCTGTATGCCAGGAGTGAACAAGACGTTGATTCACTGATCCACATCACTAGGATCTACTGCAATGACATCAGAATGTCATTCAGACTGGAGAAGTGTAGTCGTAACAAAAAGGGAAGGTTGTCAGAATATAATAGAAGCAGTAATTGCACAATAACACAACATCAGCAAACTTTATGCAAATTTTTTTAGGCTGATTTCACATCATCACAGCATTAGCATGATAATATAACACTGGTTACAGCTAGCTCTAGCTAAATCCTTTTAAAGAAAGTATTCTGCTTTAGGAATATTTGGATGATCTGAAATGTTTAGGGACAGAAATGCAACTTGAAGCACACTGAATGCAATTTCAATGGTATCTAATTGGAACAAACATCAGCCACCTCCTCTACATGGAGGAGGTCCCCAAAGGCAATGGCATCCCTAATCAGGTGGTTTGTGAGCTGATGTGAATTCCAGTTTACACACGCACACATGCACGCGCACACACACACACACACACACACACACACACACACACACACACACACACACACACACACACACACACACACACACACACACACACAGGATGTCATTCCTTTCTTTGAGAAAATTTGGGATGGGAGGTGTATGTCTGAAAGTCATATTTAATAGTAATTAGAAACAAAACAAAACAAAACAAAACAATTTTAGCACTTTGAATTTTACGACTTCAACATGATCACAAAGACACACAAAACAGTAACAAACTTAATGAATGCAAACAGACTTATGATGTAAACCAACACAAAACATTAAAAATTACCACAAAGCAAAGACAGACTTGTAGTGACTGTAGTCTCCTTTAGTCCGGGTGCCTTGCTCCTCTGGGGGCAATGAAAGCCCATACTCCCTACTGTTATTGTTTGTGCTCAGGGGCCAGTTTTCTCATACTGTGTCAATTTAAAAAAAAAAAAAGTTGTGTTTCCCAACCTATAAAAAGTAAGAATCTCAAAGAAGACAGAAAGATGTGGTCTGTTGAATGGTCTCTTGCTGGAGCTTTTGGCAAATTAAAGTCTGAAGTCTGAAGTAACAGTAAAACTCATCAGAGTGACAGCAGCCTTAGCCACGAGCAATACTTTATTCTCATATTATCTGACAGACACTGCACCAGGCTAACTTTAGAACAAAAAAAAAAAAAAATCATTTTAGACGCCTCAATCTGGAGTTCTCGTGTGATCTTTCCGAGTGTTACACAAGCTAATCAAGTCATTTGTCTTGCCTTTATATGGATGTTGAGCTTTCTTTTAATATCGTTGCTGTGCCAAGATGTCTTTCTGGGACACATTCACTCATGGTGTTTTATCTGTTTTTCGATGATTAGGTTCACAGTGATTGAATTTTCTGAGGTGCTTTTGACAGTGCCTTTTTAGCATTTCCACGAGCTGTGATGGGAATCAAACTGAAGCATGTGCTTCACTGTCATTAATGAAACCTTTTCCCATGTTGTGTGGATTAGTAATACATACTTTAAACAGGGCACAAATGTTTGGGTGCACATAAATAAATATATAAATATCTGCTGTAGCTAAAAGGAGATAGCATACATGCTGCTTTACCACTTTGACCTAAATTAATCATTCACTGCCCGGGCTTACAATTGCTTCTCTTGCACTTAAGCTATTTGGGGTTGGTGCTGTTTAGAGCAAAGAACCGGCTCTTCATACTACATTGTCTGACCTGAAAAGGTCTGGAAAGCAGAGGCTGTTGGATCTCATTGCTGTACTTCTGATGAAATGGGCATGCATGACTTGCTGGGTGGTGAGGAGGAAGTGTATGGTTCACTTATTACTACATTTGGACATGCTGTGCACTGCAAATATTTGAAATGTCAATCCATTTGATAATGTCAGTAGGCCTCAAAAAGCAGACTCTGCACTACAGGTAACTCTCACTGCTGAATGTTAGCGTCTCTCCTCCATCTTCTCTCTGTGGCGGCTTTACTCCACATCACAAGAAGAAAGCAGCGAGGTCAGGAAGACCACAGATGGCTGCTCAGACTCCTGTAGCCCCCAGTGAAGTAGGTAAAAGTGGCTTTAATAAGTGAAGGCAGAACATTTGCTTATAAATATCATGGTCATAGTGTTCAAGTATAAGCACACAGTGATTAATAACATGTTGAAAAGATGGCAAAATCAGACTAAAATGACATGTTCCCAATGTTGATATATTGTTACAACCAGTGTTGCTGGTACAGTCACTATGTATCTTATCTCAAGGTTCCGCAGCTGCTGGTTAACTGACTCCTGCCTCTTCTATTGTTTGTGGATTTCTGCAGCCAAATCCATGCAAAATCTAACTTGCTTGGTTCTTGTAAAAGATGTTTTTCTTCTCCCAGGAAACATAGATTATCTCCAGCTTGTACCCGTGGTTGAGAAACTTCATTCTCAGTGCTCCTAGCAGGGCATTAGTGTCCCTCATCAGTTTGACCCGGTGCACCTCTGCCAGAACAATCAGGCTGTCAAGCTATTATGTTCTTGCTTGCTTGCTTGTTTGTAAAAGATCATTTTTCTGATTCATCAGTCCCCTTTGGGTGTTTCACTCACCTCAGGTTGTTCATCTGTGATTTTGTCTCAAAGTTTAGAAGTTTATCCTCCAAGATTTTCTATCCAATGCACATACCTCTGCCTGCAGCATAGCACCCTCATCTTTAGCTGCAGATAATTGGCCTGTAACACTGTAACAGTCCCTTTTCATCTTCTTCATTTCTGGTAAGACTGCACTCAGTATGGTGCCCATTTCTGGATCTTTGTCCATACTCCACCTTTGTCTTCCATGTGATCATTAGCGTTTTGGGCTACACTGCGACACTGATTTGTTGTTTTCCCTTTTTTCACCTTGCCTGCCAGAAGCTGCCATCACAAAGCAATTGTAGTGTGCAAACAACAATACCAGGCAGCTGACATAACCTGAAGTCCAAGTCACTGCTACTGAATTTCATTACCTAAAATAGTTTGGCCCACTTTTACAAGCATGGAGTCAGAAGAAGACTTGTTAGCTCACAGTTATAGAGACAATTCCATTAGTTCCATCTGTTCTTTGTGTGTTGCATGACAAATGTTGGCATGCTAACAAATTAGATCACAATGTGAGTTCTGCAGTTGTTCTACTGCAGAATTGGATATGTCAGGGTTAAAGTTATTGTGCTTGTTCAATATAGCACTAGAAGCTCAGGAGAGTGTACAGACACAAAGAAATGTTGAGTGTAGCAGTGCACCTATTGTGATTTGGTAGCTGTTTTGACGCATTGTAAGCCAATAAGAACTAACAGGACCCATAAGGAGCTTACCTCCAGACACTAGCAGAATTAATATGGAAGCTAGAAGACTCCCTCTCTCATTCAGTTCCTCACACACACACACACACACACACACACACACACATTCCAGCCTTTGATCAACACCATAGAAAACCAGTCTGAGGTCGGGGGAATGAACACATTTATTTGAGCTTATGCTACAAACTCACAACATCTTCTTCAACTACACTACAGACCCAAAACAGATTTAGCTTTGTTAAATTAACATAAAGAAAACTATAATATGTATAAGCTTTGGACAAATGACAGAAGCCCATTAACCACTGGTCCTCACAGACTCATTTATAGAATTACTCATTCAACAATCATTTTCTATTGACCATCTTCTAGATTTCACATTAACACATTACATTATGAGTGCATATTTTTAAACATATAAGTGGTAAAATGTTTTTAACTACTTACCCGTCAGGCCTTCATCTTTAAACCAATATAGCCACCTTTCTTTTCAACAACAGTCATAAGCCTGCCATTCATTCCATTCAGTCAACTTTATGAGCAGCAGCAACCACAGCCTCCCTGACACCGTTCAGAGAGATGTGCTGTTTTCCTTCAATGTAAATCCATCATTTAAGAAGGGCCCACAAGTTCTCAGTAGGGTTTAGGTCAGGTGATGAAGGAAGCCATGTCATTATTGTTGAATCTTTAAGGCCTTTACTGGCTAGTCATGCAGTGGAGTACTTTGATGCATGAAATGGAGAATTGTCCTGCATAAAAACCTTGGTTTCCTTGAAAGTTGCAGACCAAACTGCTTGAAGAAAGTCTCTTCTAAAAATTGGAAGTAGGTTTGGAAGTTGAATTTGAGTCCATCTTCAACACGAAACGGTCCAACTAACTCATTTTTGATAACACCAGCCCATATCAGTAAACCACCTCCACCTTGAAGGCGTCTGATTCAAAGTGGAGCTCTGTACTGTTACTGATCCAGCCACCGGCCCATCCATCTTGTCAATCAAGAGTCACTCTCATCTTATTAGTCCATAAAGCCTTTGAAAAATCTATCTTCAAATATTTTCTTGCCTCATTCTTGACATTTCAGCTTGTGTGTCTTGTCCAGTGGTGGTTGGGTTTCAGCCTTCACTACCTTGGCCATGTCTTTGTCTTTGAGCACTGAACACCTTGTTCTTCTGGGCATTCCAGGTAGGTTGCAGTTCTGAAATATGACATCACTGGAAGATAATGGTTTTTTTAATCAGGTTAATACAATTTAGAGTTGGGAAATGTGCATACAAATGAAATGGTCAAAATACTCACTTTCCTAATAATGGCACATACAATGTAAAACAGTGTATATATAAATAGACTTTGTTTCACAAGATAGGACATGACTTAACCCATGAGCACCCAGTGTAACACAGGTGTCACAATTTCACATGTTCTGGAAAATTTCTTGAATAATTTAATAAGAATAAGTAAATCCTGAATAAAATTTCCTTCAAGGAGAAATGGGCGTGGGCTCTATGGGTTGAACATATAGTTGAACTCTTAGAATTCGTCCAATATAATATAAAGCAGCAAATGTATACTTTAAGAAATTTGTTGTGCACTAAAAATCAGATGAGGGTAGCACGACAGATGTTTACTTTGATTATGCAAACATTATGTAGGAGTAGTTAATGAATGATAGGTACTGATTTATAAATAACTGGACATGAATAACGAACTTATACTACAACATATTTCTAACGAACTAATCCACTCATCCTCTTTCACTTGACAATACTTTAAAGATAGTATAAAACATTTTGGGGTCAACTTGATGATATGATAAATATGATAAATATGAAGACAATATGCACCACACTTGTAAGAATCATAGTTTCTAAGTTGTGAGGCTTTATGCCAGTTTTTGATCAATAAATCATTATGTTGTTGACCTTGAAGACTTTGGTGGATGTAAGCCAAATTTTAATGGTTTGTTAACATGACCCCACTCAACCCCCCTACAAAGTTTTATCAGAATTCATTCAAAACCTTTTGAGCTATCGTGTTTAAAATTAGTTACATACTGCTGGATAACTATACACTTAGCCAAGTTTAATACAGTGGAGTGAACCCCAAGCCTCATTTTAGCTACATTTCTGGTTGCTGCAGGGATTAAAACATTCTGCCAAAGGTGAGGATTTTTAGCAAACTAAACTAGCAGTTTGTCTGCATACAGACAAGTTTCTTTAACGCCTGTTCTCAGCTTAGTTTTGCTGTTGCTGTGTAAAACTTACCCGTGTTGGTAAGAAGGAGCTGAAAAGATTACACTTTTCTCCAAGCTCATTAATGGTTAATGGTTGTTTTTACCCACAATAGCAGGAGCCTATCCCAGTTACCAAGGGGTGAGAGGTACACAGTGGACAGGTCACCAGCCTGTCGCAGGGCCATCATATGCTTCCTTTGATGTGAAGTGTTTTTGGCTACATGATTAAAAATGCTGACCGCAATTTAAAAAAAATGCTTTTATGGATCAAGGGTTTGCTTCAGACAGTTGCCATTGTGACTGGGGGAAACACCATCAATGGCTTCGACAGGCCATTGGTTATGTCGACCGCTATTAATACTTTAAATGGATGGTAAATGGACTGGTTCTTATATAGCACTTTTGTACTCTATGTGAGTACTGAAAGTGCTTTACACAGCATGTCTCATTCACCCATTCACACAAAAGCTGTCCACATCTAAGTGCTTTCTATCTAACAGTCACATACACAATCACACTGTAATGAATGCATCAGGAGCAACTAGGGGTTCAGTATCTTGCCCAAGGACACTTTGGCATGCAGACTGGGGCTTCCAGGGATCAAACCACTGACCTAGCTTCCAATTAGTAGATGACCTGCTCTATCTCCCGAGCCACAGCCAGCCACTTTATAAGATGACTCCAATAATAAACATAGCTTACAGTAGGCCTTACTGTACCACCCACTATGTTTGCAAATATCAAAAAACAAACAAAAAAAACATCAAATAACACAGACTGAGTGTGTGACTGTGATATGACAGACCGGCACAAGTTTACTCCAGCAGCATGGACACAGAGCCGACCTTTGCATTCATGGAAACATTGGATTTATGGAAATAACACTGCACGTTTTTAGAAATGGTACAAATGTTAACATGTGACATCTTGGAATCACAAAGTACTGCAATCCATCACTTCATGTGCTGAGCCCAACACAAAGTGAATTCATAAACATGATCTCCTGATTCAGGCAAACAGGCGAGAAGTGATGCTGTGCATTAATCACTATGTGGCACAATACTGCACAAAAGCAGTGCTGTGTGATGATCATGTTTCTTCATATTAACAGCATAAAATAAATCTATATGATGGATCTGGGTTGAAAAATGTGCTTTGTGATTTGGGACGAGGTGCACAAGTGTTCGTGTGTGTGTGTGTGTGTGTGTGTGTGTGTGTGTGTGTGTGTGTGTGTGTGTGTGTGTGTGTGTGTGTGTGTGTGTGTGTGAGAGAGAGAGAGAGAGAGAGAGAGAGAGAGAGAGAGAGAGAGAGAGAGAGAGAGAGAGATTAATTTTTTACCTGTAACTGTGAAGACAAAAAGTGTTTTTTCTCATATTTGCAAGTTTTGTGAAGATGAAGTTATATGCTCCATTTGCTTTATCATCATCCAGAAAAAAAAAAAAATCCAACATGATGGGCTGCAAAAGACCAACCAATCCAGAGCCAGGCTTCGCAATCCTCGTAACACAGTTAATATTAATGCCATTAGACATATTAATCTCTGCGCTGCGGGATCCAATCAGATATGAACAACTGAGGCCCAATAAGTTTCCCTCAGGCCCATTTCCCCTTTTTGATTCATCTCCTTAATAGAGGCCATAACAGCATATTCAGAATGACAATACATTGTAGAGCGAAGATTAAAAAGGGCTGCTGTCTCTAATGCACAAACATTTAATGCAAAGCATTCAATACTATGAGGGGCCGTTAGGGACATTATTACTGAAACTCTCTCACAAACACTACTGAAACGCTCTCACACACACTACTGAAACGCTCTCACAAACACTACTGAAACGTTCTCACACACACTGCTGAAACGCTCTCACACACACTACTGAAACGCTCTCACACACACTACTGAAACGATCTCACAAACACTACTGAAACGCGCTCACAAACACTACTGAAACGCTCTCACAAACACTACTGAAACGCTCTCACACACACTACTGAAACGCTCTCACACACACTACTGAAACGCGTTCACACACACTACTGAAACGCGCTCACAAACACTACTGAAACGCGCTCACACACACTACTGAAACGCTCTCACAAACACTACTGAAACGCTCTCACAAACACTACTGAAACGCTCTCACAAACACTACTGAAACGCTCTCACACACACTACTGAAACGCTCTCACACACACTACTGAAACGCTCTCACAAACACTACTGAAACGCTCTCACAAACACTACTGAAACGCTCTCACACACACTACTGAAACGCTCTCACAAACACTACTGAAACGCTCTCACAAACACTACTGAAACGCTCTCACACACACTACTGAAACGCTCTCACAAACACTACTGAAACGCTCTCACACACACTACTGAAACGCTCTCACACACACTACTGAAACGCGCTCACACACACTACTGAAACGCTCTCACACACACTACTGAAACGCGCTCACACACACTACTGAAACGCTCTCACACACACTACTGAAACGCTCTCACAAACACTACTGAAACGCTCTCACACACACTACTGAAACGTTCTCACACACACTACTGAAACGCTCTCACACACACTACTGAAACGCTCTCACAAACACTACTGAAACGCTCTCACAAACACTACTGAAACGTTCTCACACACACTACTGAAACGCTCTCACAAACACTACTGAAACGCTCTCACACACACTACTGAAACGATCTCACAAACACTACTGAAACGCTCTCACACACACTACTGAAACGATCTCACAAACACTACTGAAACGCTCTCACAAACACTACTGAAACGCTCTCACAAACACTACTGAAACGCTCTCACACACACTACTGAAACGCTCTCACACACACTACTGAAACGCTCTCACAAACACTACTGAAACGCTCTCACAAACACTACTGAAACGCTCTCACACACACTACTGAAACGCTCTCACAAACACTACTGAAACGCTCTCACAAACACTACTGAAACGCTCTCACAAACACTACTGAAACGATCTCACAAACACTACTGAAACGCGCTCACAAACACTACTGAAACGCTCTCACAAACACTACTGAAACGCTCTCACACACACTACTGAAACGCGTTCACACACACTACTGAAACGCGCTCACAAACACTACTGAAACGCTCTCACACACACTACTGAAATGCGTTCACACACACTACTGAAACGCTCTCACAAACACTACTGAAACGCTCTCACAAACACTACTGAAACGCGCTCACACACACTACTTAAAGGCTCTCACACACACTACTGAAACGCTCTCACACACACTACTTAAACGCTCTCACACACACTACTGAAACGCTCTCACACACACTACTGAAAACCAGAGAATTTCGTGTGAACAGGAAGGTGTTTGGTGTGAACAGGAAGTCATTTCGAATGAACAGGAAGGTGTTTCGTGTAAACAGGAAGTCGTTTCGAATGAACAGGAAGGCGTTTCGAATGAACAGGAAGGCGTTTCAAATGAACAGGAAGGCGTTTCGTGTAAACAGGAAGGCGTTTCAGTAGTGTTTGTGAGATCGTTTCAGTAGTGTTTGTGAGAGCGTTTCAGTAGTGTTTGTGAGATCGTTTCAGTAATAATGTCCCTAACGGCCCCTCATACAATACTGTGACCAGAAATGCCTGCAGTTTTTAAAATTTAGCAGTATATGATTGATTGATAGATAGATAGATAGATAGATAGATAGATAGATAGATAGATAGATAGATAGATAGATAGATACATACATACATACATACATACATACATACAGGAGTTAGACACCCTTTCTACTTTTAAGATTAGATTTAAACCTTATCAAGGCTGATCAGGCGAAGCTGAACCACCTCCTGCAGGACTTTATGTGATAGATTGATGCACTGGGCACATCTTCTTCAATCATGCCTTTTCACTCCCCATGTGTTTATATACTACTGCAGCATATCATTAAAATTTTGTCTTCACTCTCCCCTAGTTTGTGTTTTGTCCTGTCTCCCTATGCACTCTTATTTTCTTTTCTCTTTTCTCTCATGCCCAGCTGGTCATGGCAGATGGCTGCCCCTCCCCGAGCCTGGTTCTGCTGGGGGTTTCTTCTTGTTAAAAGGGAGTTTTTGTCATAGTCTTGCTGGTTATTGTTGTTGTTTTGGAGTCTGTCTCTCCTTCTGCTCCACGTGGTGGACTGAGCAGGCCATTCGCCTCCCTCCTTAGTGGAGTCTGTGTTCCCGCTCTGCAGCCAGGTAAACCTGTGGCACATGATGCTGCAATCAACCTCCAGTATTTAAGGACCAGCTCCCTAACTATATGTTTGGACCTTCTCCACATTAAGCTGTATGTCTTCCTGTTTTTGGTCTTCACTTACCTGGTTCAAAGGGTTATTGCTCACCTGCTGGCTCTGGTCTGGCTCTCTTCCTCTGCACTCTTCCCTCTGCATTCCGATTCCTGCTCCCAGCTTCCCAGCCTGCCCACCTGGAAATATTCTCTCTCTGGACCAACTAACCAGTGACACCTCCCAATGATAGACTCACTCATTTGGCCAAGTATGCGAGCTCGATTCACTAATCTAATCTTCAGACTTCTTCTTTGTGAATTTGTTTTCTTTGGACTCTGTGGACTCATTTCTCTCTCCTCGGCTGTAGTGACCTTCCTCCTTGAGAATCCTGTTCTGTGTCATTCCCTCCAGTGGCCTTCATCAGTTTTTTTTTGTGTGTGTGAAAAATTAAGCCTTTAAGACTTGTTACGCTGCCTCTAATGTGTCTGCATTTGAGTTCTTCTTTTTGTACTGGCCTAACCAGCCTATGATGATGTTTCCTTCCCATGGTCACAAATTGCTTGTTCATAAGAGTCATTTGATTGTTTTTCTCAAGAATAATGTAGGGTCAGTATCTTATACTATGTACTATTAATATATATACTATATGCTATACTTGAGGCCAGTGGTACTGTGGTTTGGCACTATAAAAATAAACCTGAATTAAATATTTATTCATAAAACCCTGTCATCTGTAAAAATCCCCAAACAACCATATTTTCTTGGCACCATTTTCTAATTGTATTTAAGCTTTCCTGTGGTTGTGTTTTAGTCCAAGATTTTTCTACCTATTTAAACACACATGGGTTGGATGAGGTCATTTTTTAAAAATATCTTTATCGATATTTCATTTTACCAAAGTCCTGCTTAAGATATTTAAGGTCTAAAGTGCTTTATGCATTACCTGAAAATTGACATCTGTCTTAAACCTGACTATGTGGTTTATCGAACTCCATCCATCCATTTTCTTCCGCTTATCCGGGGCCGGGTCACAGGGGCAGCAGCCTAAGTAGAGAAGCCCAGGCTTCCCTCTCCTATGGACCTACGGAGTAAGATAACTGTCAAAAAGGTGTGTGCAGTTCTAATATTCGTAATTGAGAAACTGTGTGAATTAGGATTAGTCTTGTGAATACAACTCTGATTTCTTTGACTATGAACTTCTCCCTTCTGTGTGGACACAAATTCAAGTTTGTGGGTACGAGTAGAAAAGTGTGAGTCTGTGAAACTGTGCGGATTAGGATTGTTTTTCTGTGAGTACGAATCCAAAAGCTGCGAGTGCATGCAAAGTCTTGTGAATACAACTCTAATTTCTGTGACTACGAACTCCTCCCTTCTGTGTGGACCACTGTTGCCAACTCCTCAGCAAGGAAAGTAGCTATTAGATGTCCTAAAAGTCGCTAGAAGTTGCTATATGACGTCATCGCCTAATTTGCATAATTGGTTATTTGCAGGTAGTTGCAATCGAGGCTGTAGGAGAGAGGAATAACATCTTTGGAGAGACAAAAGTGAAGAAAAAAATACCCTAAATATGTTTAGAACTACTAGGAGTGTGGAATATGGACCAAAATAATATCTCGATATTTTTTATATGAATGGTGATATACAAAATATATCTTGATATTTTTTTCTTCCCAAAGGTATAAACAAAAAGGCACGTCTGAGTCAAAGCTACATGTCCCAAATGTCACACAGACACTTTTATTAACATTCAGCTGTAGATGAGAAATTGCTCAAAATTAAACCACTGGCATATTTAAATAATAATGCTCCTCAAATAAATTAATGCTTTTTTTCTCCATAACAAAAGACTCACAGCTGTGCTATTAAAATGTAAACAGAAAAGATACAGAGCGAAAATAGCAAAAGGCTGAAAAGCCAGTCTGCAGTGAAGTAGACTTCACCAAAGTGCTTCCTCCTGTGTAAGAGAACAAGCATATAAACAGCAGGATTTCAGCCAGCTCAGTAAATCCATACACTGATGTATCACAGCAACGTGCCCACCCGCTCAATGCGGTGTCGTATCCGCCGGCTGCATCAAGAGGACACGATCAGACTCACTTCCGCTATTAAGGTCACATGACTTACGGTACATACCAACAGTCCGGTACCCTTGGGGGTCCGGGCGACGCCAAAGCGTCTGAACGGACGCAGTACGAAGGCTGTATGTACTCAAAACACGGCATTACCGAGAAAACTCGCTAAATTTGTCGCTAGTCGCCTTTAGGAAAAAAACTCGCCAGGGGGGTCTGAAAAGCTGCTAAATCTAGCGACAAAGTCGCCAAGTTGGCAACACTGGTGTGGACACGAATTCAAGTTTGTGGGTACGAGTAGAAAAGTGTTGAAATGACGTCACAGGGCAGAGTAATCGATCCGCCATTATAACAAAGCATGCGCCAAATTCAAAGATGGCTGAGGACAGTGGACCGCTTGGAGCTACCAGCTCAGGTGATGTGTCACACGTAAGCTAAATAACATGTGTATCCAGTATTTATATAGATATATTAAGAGAAAATATTCTAGTTAAAGTAATATACAGTTTTTGGACTTACAGACTTACTGCAGACTATAGTTTGTAAGCTAACAACATGCCGGTGAGCTAAGTTAGTGCTAGCATTACTAGCATTAGAAGTTGGCTCTTGCTAAATAGCACTGACCTGCAAATGATAAAATATTTATTTTGAGACAGTGTTGATTAAAATGCAACTTTTATGGTTTTATCATTTGCGTTATTTAGTGTATAAATAAATCTGATCATGCTAATCCTCCTCTCGGTCGTGCACGTTTTTTTTTTTTTTTTAAATGAAGCTGACGAGAAATCAATCCTCGTACCGGTGGATAACATTATTTATAATATATGGGTTATATGTAGGTTTTAATATGTATATTTATGTAGTCTTTTCTGTCATAATCGACATTAGGGATTGCGGGGAGCATTTGTGTCGCGATGACGTGGGCTGGGACACCAGTGCGTGGAAGGCAGAACTTCCATTCCTCCCTGTAAAAAGTTACAGTTCATTTATTTAACCATCACCATTACTGTGAAGCTGTCCGATTACGGTATAAATAACCCATAAGACAAATATCTTGGATATTTCCTCCTTGAACCTCTTCTCTGTCGTCCTCTGATCGGTCAGCGGAGCACCATTGCTAGGGACGCCGGTGTCCCTAGCAACGGTGTGTTACACCTCTGTTTACGTAAATAACAGATGCGAGAATGCAGCGATTGACAACATTCAACAGAGCTGTGTAATCATTTTATCTTGCAAATTAATGATTGGCTAAGTCGCTAAAAATGCAACGTTTTGCAAAAAAGTATTTTGAATCTCTGCCCAGCCCAACGTTATATTACGTGGAATTGATGGAGTACTACATGTTGTTTACCGACTAAGTTAGCAGTGGTGTCTAATGCATTAAAACTTAATTTTGTTGTTTACAGGGACCAGTGGCTACTCAATTATTGGAACGTTTGAAATCAAGGATTACGGATGTGTTAAGCCAACCACACTTGAGTTTGGACTACTTCCAGTATGTGGTAAATCAAGAAGCATTTATTCTCACAGCTGCCTCTAATACTTTAAACATTCCAACTGAAATTGTAGAGTGTCTTTTATCCCTGCAAAGTAAGATCAATGCAGCTGTTTCCCAAGAGAGCCTGTGTGCTTTTGTTAGAGTTGGAGGACAAGGCCAAAGTTCCTTTTTTCTGAGGAACTTCTGTCCCAGCTCATCAACGTCCCCTTACCGGTGTCTTGCATCGCAAATCTGTTGGGTGTCAGCCAAAGCACAATCTTCCGGCGTATGCGTGAACTTGGATTGTCCACAAGATTTACATACAGCAGCTTATCTGATAGTGAACTGGATGATGCTGTACGGTCGATAAAAAGCAGGATCCCAAATGCAGGATACAGAATGGTGAAAGGTTGTCTGCAAGCTGACGGGAATAGAGTTCAGTGGGATTTGTATCAAGGAGTCCATGCACAGAGTTGATGCTCCAGGAGTTTTGGAAAGGATGACACACCTGGGGTGCATAGTGAGGAGGACCTACTTTGTGCAGGGGCCTTTGTCATTAGTCCACGTAGACACAAACCACAAGCTGATACGGTAAGTCATTTATTTACATATTTGTCTATTTCTTGGGAGTGACTACTCATTGCCCTTTTGTCTTTTATTTCCAAGGTACAACATCATCATATTTGGTGGAATAGATGGCTACTCGAGAAAGGTTTTTCACCTTTTATTACAGTTCTCTATTTTTTTAATTGTATTATCTTATTTATTACAGGGCTCTATTGGTGTTACCAATGCAGTTCACGTGTCCACACACATCATCTATACATTTTCAAAACCTTTCATAAAATTTATCATATTTTACTCCATCGCTTCAAGTAGATGTCAGATGGCAATGATAATCATATGGAGAGAAAATGTGAGGGTAAAAAGGAGGTGAGAAGAAGATAATGGCAAGAAGGGGAGGTTAGAGTAGCAGGAGGATGACAAAAGGTGGTGGGAGGAGATACAGGAGGAGAGGAGCAGGCAATCAACATTTTAAAACATATATTTAGAACTTTGCAAAAAATTTTATTAATTCTAATTGATTTCTATAATGGTAGAAACCCTTTACCCAAAAATACATATGCTAATCAAGACATTTAGGGACATAATGCAGATTCATGTGTCAGAAAGCTTATTTCATTTACTTTTTTTTTTTTTTAATCTTATACATATGCTTGTGGTTCCTGACTTTTATCTTTTCCTGTTCTCATTGCTTTTGCTATGTCTTTTGAATTTTCCTTTGGAGAGCAATGGAGATTCTGCAGATTCAAATGCTGGGTGTCTTTCTATACAGATTTTCTATCTGCAACCAGCAACAAATAATCGCTCAAGCACTGCTCATTCATTATTTTTGAAGGCAGTAGAAAACTATGGCTGGCCTTCCAGGTAAACAACAATTAAACCATGACTATTGTTTCTATGCCCTAACTACTCATTTCAGTGATGTTCGATGGAATATTTTGTTGTGATGATTATAACTGAACATTTCTCTCATGTATTTTCAAGGGTCAGAGGCGATGAAGGCGTTGAGAATGTCTTAATTGCTGAAACCATGTTCACTGTTAAAGGCACTGGAAGAGGGAGCTTCATAGCTGGGAGGAGTGTACATAATCAAAGGTTACAATAACATTTCACATAATTTCTAGAAGACCTGGGTTCGATTCCACTTTGGCCCAGGCCTCTCTCTTTCTGTGTGCAGTTTGCATGTTCTCCCCGTGTCTGCGTGGGTTTCCTCCCACAGTCCAAAGACATGCACTTACTGGGGTTAGGTCAATCTGCTACTCTAAATTGTCCATAGGTGTGAATGTGAAAGGTTGTTTGTCTCTCTGTGTTGGCCCTGCGACCGGCTGGCGACCTGTACAGGGTGTGCCCTGCACTGCCCTGCCCGCTACCCAGAACAGGATAAGTGGAAGAGGATGGATGGATAATTTACAGTATATCAGTATTAAAAGGGGAAGTTATTTTTGGAAAGTTTGTTTAGTCAGACAATTGAAGTGATCAGTGTTCAGCTAAATAAGTCCTCTTTCTCACCTAGAATTGAACGGCTGTGGCGAGATGTCTGGACCTGTGTGACACACCTTTTCTCTGAGGTTCTTCACAGTCTTGAGGAAGATGGCCTGTTGGACTTGGCAGATTCTGTTCATCTGTTTTGTGCCCACTATGTTTTCCTTCCATGTCTGGCAGCGGCCCTGCATACCTTCACAGAAGGCTGGGACAACCATCCCCTAAGGTCAGAAGGTGGACTCTCCCCAAACCAGCTCTGGGTTTTGGGTCACATGAAGAACCCTTGTGACCCAAATGAAGATTTGCAGGTTAGTTGAAGCTCAGACATGAACGTTGTGTACAAAGGCAAAGTGCAGTTAACAAATAGAACAAGTCAGCAAAGCAAAATTTATAAAGGCTGTACTTCATGTTTAGATGACTTAAACATTATAGGCTTTTTCCTCTCTGGTTAACTGTTTTCCTTTGCCACTGCACTGTGCCTGTGTAGGTCAGTGTGTGGTTTTGTATGTTTTGTAAAATATTTCAAAATTAGCTTCCAAGATAATTGCCCAATTATATTTTGGCTAAATTGTGATATCTACCTAGCACCGCTCACTTTACCATATATTATTGAGCTAAACACCCTACAATATGACATTAGCAGTTCGAGCTATCTATCGAGCTAAGAGGCATTTCATACAAAATATTAAATTTTTTATTTTTTTTTCCAGAACATGGAGCTATTTGGAACAGACTGGGAAATGTATGATGCTGTGCAAGAGGAACCATATGGCTTTCAAGTCCAGGAAATTGACTGTCCTCTGGATCCATATATTATGAAAACTGTACAGGCCATGATAAATCCGTTGGCATCATCAGAATCATTTGGCCGAGACATTTATATAACAATGATTCAGTGTATTGAAAATCTAACGGCAACACAAGAAATGACTGAGATGTAAGACCTTGTAAAACATTTGCAGGCAGTCTTGTTGGTTGTTTTTTTTTTTAAACAACTTTGGCAGGAACCATTATCAGAAAAATACTGCTTTTATAACACTTAAAAAATTGAAACAGCAAGTTGCCTCCTGGAAATTACAAAAGAATAAAACAATTTGAAATGTCACAGTAACTTGGTTGTCTTACATTAGACTGAGTGGTTACACCCTGTCAAAAGTTTGCCCGAGGCATACGGCTTGAGTCAGGATGTTTTTGACTTCACTGTATGTTTTCAGGTGAGCTGAGGGGAATGTGACTGTTCGGCTGCAGGCACTTACAGTTCGAAAACAAACAGTGTGTTGTGTGTCACAGTCATGGTGGAATTCCAAAGTTATCACAATGTCCTTTTTTTCACTTGGCAGAACAGGCTTGTGCCGTTGTTATGGGGTAAGATAACTGTCAAAAAGAATGTATGTGTAAGGAGTCTAAATTCGTACATGTAAGTCAATAAACGTGCATAAATATAAGATTTGTATTTCGAATGCAATCTACAAAGTTACAACTTCGCAACAATACAAATACAAATCACAAATTTACAAGTACAAACCTCTAACTATCGAACGTCATACTGCGCATGCGTTAAAAGACAACATTCTTATGGCGGATGGAGGATACTTCTTCCTGGTTGGTGGCTCATTCCGAACTATTCCGGTGGAGAAAGCCTTACTGGTTGTCTTATCTGTTGTCTGTTGTCTGTCTGCTGCCCCTCGACAGGCTGTGATGAATTGCCCTCTCTAACCGTTTGCCTGGCATTCCCTGATGAACCTAACCTGCTAGTTATCATTGACACCAGACTGTGAGCGGTGTTCAAAATCTCCATTAGCTGCGCCTAGCAAACACATAATATTAGGTTATGTACCTCAACGGAAACTCCACAAAAATGACAGGAAACTCAGAATCATACTTCATAATCAACACAATAAGCCACCAAACAGGAATAAGTATCCTCCATAAGAATGTTGGCTTTTTTTTTTTTTCCATTTTTGGCCACGGCGGCTTTTCGTGACAGGGGAGAGAGACAGGAAATGGAGGAAAGATACAGGGAAAGACACACAGGCAAATCGGCCCCGGGCCTGCACAGGACGCGAACCCGGGCCGCCCGCACTGCAACACGGCGTGTGAATGTTGTCTTTTAACGCATGCGCAGTATGACGTTCAATAGTTAGAGGTTTGTACTTGTAAATTTGTGATTTGTACTTGTATTGTTGAGAAGTTGTAACTTTGTAACTTGTACTTGTAAATTTGTGATTTGTATTTGTATTGTTGCGAAGTTGTAACTTTATAGATTGCATTCGAAATACAAATCTTATATTTATGCACGTTTATTGACTTACATGTACGAATTTAGACTCCTTACACATACATTCTTTTTGACAGTTATCTTACCCCATACGTTGTCCAGTCATCCACTGCATGATGCGTCCTACGGTCAAACCTTCTGGAGTGATGCTGTTGTTGCTGGGGTCCTCTTTTTCTTAATAAGGAGATTAACACAATGTTAGTCTGAATTGAAAGTAATTCATTTTAGTTATCAAAATTGATAAAATCACTATAAAAACACAATATACACAAATGGTATTGAACTTTGACAAACAGTGCATAAATCAAAGTATAAAGTACACAAAGATATTAATAAAAGCAGCATTCGCTGTGACTAAGGCAATTAGTTGAGGCAATTGTTCAGACACCTGCTGTTACTGTCATTAAAACTATGCAAGTCATCCATGTGTAAACAGTTCATGCCTAGTTTTAAGAAACTGTTATCCTTGTCACAATATGACATTTAATCAATTACATCAATTTTAAATATCAATGTCAAGTTTCCAGAAACGCTTAGATTTCATGGGTTGTATAGGTTGAAGAAATTAACCATTTACACTGCATAACCTCCTAATTACCCTTTATTGGCTAAAACATACCAGAATCCTCAATTTCTTGGAGGTAGTCCTGGAGAAAGTTCATAATCTTCACTTCTTTCTGGTGCTTGGCAGAACCAATCTCAGTAAAGACAGGGCGGCTCCACTCCAGGAGAAAGGTAGCATCCACCTTTAAGAAGGAGGAAGTGCATTTCAGTCTGATTTAACATTGTAATTTTTGCATAAAATATTCTTTCACAATTAAAAGCAGTCTAAAACTAAGAATATACCTCATCATCTTCCCCTGGAACAAACAGTGGTAGGCAGAGGTCTTCATGGGTCTTCATGATTTTTGGTAGGTCATACAGTTGAAGGCCTTTTCTGATCTGGTCCAGCATCGGGATGAGTCTCACGGTGGAGTGAAGTACAACAGTTCTAATGGGGGGGGGTGTTTCATCAGGAGACTAAACATTAATGGTAAACCTGTTACATGTACAGGGGGGGAAAAAAGACAAAACTGCTACATGTAAAGAAGTTTAACAACCCAGTTTTGCATTAAACCAATGGATTACATGTTACATCCATGTTTTAGATGAAACAAGTAGCCTAAAGTACATCCAGAAAGTATTCACAGCACTCCTTTTTTTCCACATTTTATGTTTCTAAGTTATATTAAAGTAATTTTCTCTACACATTCTACAAATACCCTGTTACTGTATGTCAATGCTGAAAAAACATTTTAGACATTTTAGCAAATTTATAAATAAGAGAAAGCAAGAAATCACATTTACACAAGTATTCGCAGCTTTTGCTTGATGCTTTGTTGAGCCACCTTTGGCAGCAACTCCAGCCTCAAGTCTTTCTGAATCTGATACCACCTGTTTAGCTCTCCTGTCTTTAGGCAGTTTGGTTTATTCTTCTCTGCAGTTCTTCTCCAGCTCCATCAGGTTGGATGGAAGATGTCTGTGCAGCCATTTTCAGATCTCTCCATACTGTAAATGTTCAGAGTCTGGACTCTGGCTTAGCCACTGCAGAACATTCACATTTGAGACCTTGACCACTAAGTTGTAAAAACATCTCAAAGATGATGGAAACAGCTCAATTTTGAGCTGGCAAAGGCTGTGAATACTTAGATTAATGGGATTTCTTGGTTTTCTATTGTGAAAGACTCAAAATGTTTACACATTGTCATAATGACTTATTTGTGTGTTGAATTTGAGGAAATAGATTAACACAATTTGGAAAAAGGCCATAACATAAAATGTGGAAAAAGTGAAGCGCTGTGAATACTTTCTGAATGCATGGTAATTCAAGTCACAAATTCTTGTAGAATACGTGCTTGCCCTAATGAAAACCTACAACGTTACCAAAATACCATATCATGGCATCTCTTCTTTCCATAGACACGATTCCAGTGTAGCCACAGGTCACAATATCGTCAACCATTGTCACTGATGTTGTCATCATCTGTGCTGTTTATCTGAAAAGAAAGTGGATGTCAAGTGAAATGAAGTTGCATTGCATCACCATTTTCTGCAACAGTGGTTCCCAATCCTACTCCTTAGGCCCCCCTGTCCTGGAAGCCACTGCTCTACAGGCAACAAACCCAAAGAGTAATTGTGCAAGTCATATCATAATAAGATTAATGCAATTACAGACTTTGATAAAATTTTATTTACCCTCTCAAGCTGTGATAGTTCAAAATCTGTTACATCACTGGCAGACACTTGTATACTGTCAGAATCACCAGAGCAGAGATATCTGCTCTGGTGATTCTGACAGTATACAAGTGTCAGAATCACCAGAGCAGAGATATCTGAAGCACCACTCGCGCAAGAAGTTGGGGCAAGGTCCGCCTTGTGCAAGGCTAGCTGCCATGATCTCTCCCACACTCCTAACCAAAACAAAACACTGCATATAAACTGCAATATTTACAATGATATAAAAGAGCTTTAAGTAGTGCAGGAATTATGCTAAAAGAAAATACAGAACAGGAATTTCACTATGCACCTGAAGAAGTTTGAGTCCAAACTGTTGAGACAATAAACAGGATTCTTCCCTTTCTTATCTGACCCTCCAACAAAGAGTCTGTTTTCGATCTCTGTCAGCATTTCTGCAAAACAGAAAAATACAGAAAATATGAAAGGTCTCGTTTGTCTCTCTCTTTAACAATTACCATTTAAACACACTACACCGCCAGAGGCCCCCTGGTGACAATGCGTCAACTGGGTCTGATTTGACAAATATGGACAAACAGGATTGAGATGAATTATCGACGCATCAGTCAAAACAAAATTCTTGGAATTATATCCAGTATGCAGATAACCAAGAACACAAAGGTAGGGAATTATCGTTTATCCTGCACATGGCCTTGTAAGAATTTAATGACCACATTTGTTCTCTTATCGTGAAATTAAATATAGACAAGCATTTGTACCTGTGAGAAATTCTCTGCTAAGGGCACCAGTATTGGTGCCTGCCTCACCAAAGAATGTGACCTTAAGTCTAGATTTGGGTGATGTCTATTTCTGCTGTTGCCACTGTTGCATGCCTCTGCTGAAGAGGTCAGATCGAGAAACACAGATGGAAAATGTGTTCGTTTCATTAACTTGATGAGTGATCCAATCCAAGATTTCCTCTGTACTGGAATTATAAACAAAAGATAAAAAATAACATAAGACACCAGCATGTACTTCCTGAACATGTTATTTACTTATTTATTTCTTGTTAAGCATTAAGCATTTGAATAATAACACAAATTAGATATGGTTTTACTGTCTGTATAATTTCATAGGTGTTATTATTCTGGGTCTTTGTAAGTGTGTGGCATGGCACAGCAATTGCCGTAAGTGCTATACTGGTGAAATTCTAAGGGGTGAGAACAGGCCTCAAATAAGTCAACATAAGAGCAAAATGTGTCACAAACATACCATGTTTTTGGATTAATAAATTTCTCTGTGATCACACTCCAATACATGACAAAGCTTTTCAACAGCAAAAAGACAAACGATACCGCTGTATCTCTTTGAAGTATATATTATCCTGATAACATAATTTGCCATCATAACCACTTAATGTACAATATTACCATTGAAATGTACTGATTTGACCAACTGCTCCTGATCCACTTGACTCGTGACAGTCATTATCTGAAGGTCTGCACACAAAAGAAATAGGCTGTTCAAAATATCTTGACATAAACACTCGCATACATATAACATTTTGCAAGGCAATTTCCTCATATGTAATTTGTCAAATGAATGAGGTATACATTTAAAAGGCTACAGTCAGTGAAATCATTAATATTACCTTAATCCACATGTGGCTGCATGGACTTGAATTATGTCAACGTGAAATGCATTGTTGCACACAGGACACTCTGATGTCTAAAAAACAGAATTCAGGGAGCATATAAATAAAAATTTTAATTATTCCAGAGATTAATATCTAAATCTACCAGAAAGGCACAAACAATTTTACCTGGTCTGACTGGTTGCAAGTGGAATCTCTAAATTCATCATGTTCTTTGCAGCTTTCCTGGGGGAGAAAACAACAATATGCAAGTGTTCAGAGCACAATCCAGAAAGACATTTCTTTTTCCAAGATAAATGGCTGTAAAATAAAGCCAAAAAGACTAAGCTTTGACATACCTCTTCAGCAGAACAACTCAAATCTACAAGTTCTGTCTTGCATTCCTTGATGTGCACTGGAAGAATCTGAAGTGGCACCATTTTCTTGCAAGTTGTACACTGGGCTTTGGGCATTTTCTCAAACTCCTTTGCTTCAGGTGGTAGTGGAATTGTATCAAGTTCTTCTTGTAAAGGACAAATGTACAATGTGTATTTCCCACTGCTAGTCACCACTTTTAGCTGCTGGCCAGTGTATCCATGTAGATCTGAGGGATAACAACCAAGTTCCGCAGCCCACTTCCACCTAAAATTGAAAAGGTTACTGACACTAAACCAGTGGTTCTCAAATCCAGGCCTCGTGGCCTGCAAATTTTAGATGTGTCTCTGATCCAACACACCTGAATGAAATGTCTGAATTACCTCCTCAGTATGCACTCAAGTTCTCCAGAGTCCTGCTAATGACTTCTATGTTTGATTAGCATGATCAGATTTATTTATACACTAAATAACGCAAATGATAAAACCATAAAAGTTGCATTTTAATCAACACTGTCTCAAAATAAATATTTTATCATTTGCAGGTCAGTGCTATTTAGCATGAGCCAACTTCTAATGCTAGTAATGCTAGCACTAACTTAGCTCACCGGCATGTTGTTAGCTTACAAACTATAGTCTGCAGTAAGTCTGTAAGTCCAAAAACTGTATATTACTTTAACTAGAACATTTTCGCTTAATATATCTATATAAATACTGGATACACACGTTATTTAGCTTACCTGTGACACGTCACCTGAGCTGGTAGCTCCAAGCGGTCCACTGTCCTCAGCCATCTTTGAATTTGGCGCATGTTGTGTTATAATGGCGGATCGATTACTCCGCCCTGTGACGTCATTTCAACACTTTTCTACTCATACCCAGAAACTTGAATTCGTGTCCACACAGAAGGGAGAAGTTCATAGTCAAAGAAATCAGTTGTATTCACATAACTAATCCTAATCCACACAGTTTCTCAATTACGAATACGAATATTAGAACTGTGCACACACCTTTTTGACAGTTATCTTACTCCATACTCAACTGGCTGCTCTCGATGTGGAGGAGCATCGGCTCTACTTTGGGCCCCTCCTGAATGTCTGCACTCATCACCCTATCTCTAAGGGAGAGGCCAGCTACCCTTTGGACGAAGCTCATTTCTGCCGCTTGTATTTGTGATCTTATTCTTTCGGTCACTACCCAAAGCTCGTGACCATAGGTCAGAGTGGGAACGTAGATTGACCGGTAAATCGACAGCTTCGCTTTTCCACTCAGCTCCCACTTCACCGTGACAGACCGGTGCAGCGTCCTCATCACTGCAGACGCAGCCCCGATCCATCTGTCGATCTCCCGCTCTGCTCTCCCGTCCCATTATCAAACTCATTGTCAAAAATCTAGCTTTGTGAAACTGGCAAAGAGCAAGTAACAGACTAATGAAAAATGAATATTCTACTCAGCAAAACTGAAGCACAGACTTGCTGGATGGGGTTCACCATGCAGTAACTTACAGTATTTGTTAAATAACTCGATTTAAAATATTCCAAAAGGCATTAATACCACAAACACAGTGGAGGTGGGAAGGTGTTGTTCAGTGTCACAAAATAGCTCAGGCCCAGCACACAGCTACACCCTTAACTATAAAACTCCATGTAGATGGCTGTAGCTCTGGAAGTACAGTAGGTCACCTACTAATTGGAAGATTGGCGGTTTGATCCCTGGCTGCTCCAGTCTGTGTGCTAAAGTGTCCTTGGGCAAGATACAGAACCCCAAGTCTCTCTCTGTCTTCATTGGGGTGTGAATGTTTGATAGAAAGCACTTAGCTGTAGAAAAAAAGTGATTGCGTGAATGAGGCATGTTGCTGTTCTCAGGTAGAGTAGAAAATCATTATGTAAGAACTGCTCCATTTAGCTGTAAAGTTGGCCATTTTGGTCCACAGGTATTGACTCCCTTTGGGACCCATCTTGAAGTTGCCATCAAAGGAACTGCAGTTTTTTTCTTTTTTTTGCACTTCCATATTGGCTTAATTTTCAGCTCTATCCACAGTATTCCTGACTTCGCGCCACTACCCATAATTCATAGCGGAAACCGGCAGTTTACTTCCATTTGCGCTGTTGTTTACGGTTGTGGGCTTACACACTTGCTGTTCATTTAAACATTTTGACACTGCAGTTTCTTTTACCTGGCCTAAATGGTACCACATCGGAGGTGGATACATTGCAAGGATGTTTTAAAAAGCAGCGAGGTAACAGTGCCTCACCCATCACTTGTGTAAATGACATGAAATTATGGCCCTTAGCTACATCAACATTATCAGTTACCTTGTTTTTTCCAAAGGTGTTGATGGCGAGGAATCACGTAACTATAAGAGCACCAGATTACCTTCAAAGCAATAAAATCAATAAAGTAATGCTGAACAAACAAGGCAATGTTGTTTTCCTTAAAGCAGCTGTAGAGCCGAGCCAGAGCATTGGCCAAGCTAAGCGCATAGCATGGGTCATGCTAAGGGAAAGTGGAGCGGTGGAGACAGTCAGCTGTTCCTGTATCGCTGATTAGGGAGATCATGTAGTGATGCTGCAGCTATTCTGTGGAAGGTATATCACTGATCTGGATATCAGAGTGTTCAGATCACTGAAACAGAAACACTGGACTGGCCGAAAGCTGTGATCGGGGAGACACGCAGCTGTCATCCTGCTAACTGCTACGTGTTTACATGAAGGCAGGCATTGTTTAAGCTTTGTGTAGGCTGTATACTGTAGTGTCACACTATAAATAAAATAACGTAAAAAAATAAGAGGCTGTACATTAAAGGAAAACGTAAAACATAAGGAAAAAATACAGTAATAGGATGTGCAACTGGGTAGTATAATTTGGGGGAAAAAGAACAAATTTACAGAATAAAATAATTTGAAAAAATGTACAGACTGATGTAGTGACAACCGACAACAGTACAAGTTGAATCCGAGCTCATGTTCCAACTAATAAAGCCGCCTGTTACAGCACAAAGTAACCGAATTTTGTCATTAACTTTGGCTCTAACTTTGGGTAACCGGAAGTATAAAACCCAACAGCGGAAGTAGCAGTCTGTCATGGCAGCCTACGTGTGCTCTTCCAGAAACCCATGGATATATTACCACTTCGATATTTCAAGGACAAATGATTTAACATGGTCCATGCCACTGCTGACATACTGTAGATTCCACTATGTCCTCAGTCCTCAGCCTTTCAGACATTTTTGTGTTTAAGTGAAAACATTTTGAAACCGCTTCTAAAGTCACTTTCAAGCTCTCTATGCAAGCTTGAACTTACAATATTTCAGTTGTTAAGATTTCTTGCAGCTATGGTTGATCTGCTAGAGCACATTATTTTTTTAGCTCAGTGGACCCAATAAACTGGAAAACTAGAAGGGCACTCTTAGAATTTCAAAGATACAAAATACAGTAAATATATTTGTGTGCTTTTGTAAAGCTAATTATTAAAATTTTCCCTTCAAATACTTAAATTACATCACGAGCTCATACCATCATCACTAAAAAGCTCATTTCATTTCCAGGGAGGCTCATAATGGTGAGGCCAACCTGAGACACAACGGCAAACAATAAACTTTTTACAAACACTTACCACAGACAAACTGGAGAAGGAAAACACATTTGTCATGTCCTGCAACACCCTAGCAATTTGGCAGACCCAAATTTGATGTGGCAAAAAAAAAAAAACTGGAGAGCCACCCACCATCTGTACCCAGCCTCCCATCAAAATAATTCACTACATCATGGATCACAAAGTGAATCCCCCTAAAGAGATGGATACTTTATGAGCGATTGTGATTTCACCACAGGCTTTAATCTTTCAAGTAGTGTGCACAGACAAAGCTGATTGGCAGTGCCATCATGATGGAAAAATGTTGGAACATAATACTTAAAGGAAATCTATTGAGCACATTTCCAATTCTATTTCTTTGGAATTCTTGGATTCTTCGTCTAGTAGCATTGCATGATTTACAATTTTAAATAATCATTATTTATCCTATAATGAGGCTTGGTGCATCCTCACAGTTCATCCCCTGTATGAAACAAGCTATTTTAGCTCTCTCCCCCATCTCATAAACTTGATGATTGGCTACCCCTCACAGAGAAAAGGTTTGAACAGTGGGTGGGTAGTGCTTCTGTCACTGCCAAACCTGTACGCCTGACACAACCATATTAGGAATTATAATGGAGTGCCAAATCACAACAGTCACCTCAAGGCACTTTATATTTTGAGGTAATGACCCTACAGTAATTACAGAGAAAACCCAACAGTCACCCTGAGCTGTCCCTCTGGTGTACTAATTTCTCATCTTGTCCATCCCGGTCACTCCCAGTGAAAATCTTAGCATCTTCAACTCTGCCACCTCCAGCTCCACATCATGTCTTTTTGTCAGCTCCAAACGATGCATCATAGTAAGTCTCCCTGCAATCTTGTAAACCTTCCCTTTCACTCTTGTTGTGATCGTTGTCAAAAATCACCTCTGAGACTCATCTCCATCCTCTTCACTCTCTTGGCACCCTATAAAGCTTTCTCTAGATCCACAAAGACAAAGTTCAGCTCCTTCTGATCATTTCTATAGTTCTCCATCAACACTCTCAAAGCAAACATTGCATCTGTCATGGTCTTTCTTGGCCTGAAGCCATGCCATACTACTGCTCACTGATTGTCACCTACAGCTCTTCTCATAACCTTTGTTCTTGAAAATCAGTACCAGTACACTTCTCCATTCCTCGGGCATCCTCTCATTCTCTAAGCTTCTGTTAAACAATCTGGTCAAAAAGCACACTTCCCTCCCTCTTAGGCATCTCCATGCCTCCACAGGTGTGTCATCTGAACCAGTTGCCATTCCCCTCTTCATAGATGCCTTTGTCACGGCTGTGTGCGGGCAAGGCAGGGAGGACCCCAGTGCAGGACACGACGAGAGCTAGGTTCAGTGAAGATTTATTAGTTGTGCTACTCAATACACTCAAAACATGAAACTAGAAACTTGAAGACTCGAAACTCGAAGACAAAACACACAGCGAAAACTGACGAGGACCCGAACAAGGAACAGAGGGAAAACAAAGGGCTTAAATATACAGAAGGGGATTAGGGCAAGTGGAAACAGCAGGGGACGACAGGTGAACCAAATGAACCTAATGACAAGGGGGAGCAAAACTAAACACAAAGCACAGGAAACAGACCGTCAAAATAAAACAGGAACTGAGTACACATAACAGACGCAGACCTAACACTGAAAACTTAAGGGAACATACACAAAAACAAGGGAGACTAAACAGCATACTCAAAACAATATATAAGAAACACAACCTGAAAAATACAACAAAAGAAAGCTACACAAAAGAAAACTCAAAACGCTGGGCCACCGGCCCAGGATCATGACAGTACCCCCCCCACAAGGGCCGGCTCCAGACGGCCCAAAACCCGAAAACAAAAAGCCACACCAGGGCGGGCGGCGGGGGACCAGGACGGAGGGCTCGAGACAAAAACAAAACAAAATCCCCAGGAGCAACAACGTCCAAAAAACAAACCAGGAACGAAACAGAAGGCGGCAGCACACGGCCGGAAAAAAGTCCAAACAAAAGAAAACACAAGTCTGGAGGCCGACCGCGTTCCCAGCGGCGGTGGAGAGGACGAAGGCGAGCAGGGGGCCGACCGCGCTCCCAGCGGCGGCGACGATGACGAAGGCGAGCAGGAGGCCGACCGCGCTCCCAGCGGCGGCGACGAGGACGAAGACGAGCAGGAGGCCGACCCCGCTCCCAGCGGCGGCGACGAGGACGAAGACGAGCAGGAGGCCGACCGCGCTCCCAGCGGCGGCGACGAGGACGAAGACGAGCAGGAGGCCGACCGCGCTCCCAGCGGCGGCGACGAGGACGAAGACGAGCAGGAGGCCGACCGCGCTCCCAGCGGCGGCGACGAGGACGAAGACGAGCAGGAGGCCGACCGCGCTCCCAGCGGCGGCGACGAGACAGGACAGGAGGCTCGGACAGAGCGTGACCTTCCAGCACGGGTTCTGGCTGAGCAGCACACACAGGCTCTGGTGCAGGACCCTCTGGCTCATGGCGCTCGGGCTGAGCGGAACCCTCCGGACGCTCGGACTGAGCGGGACGCACGGGCTCTGGCGCAGGACCCTCAGGACTCTCAGGACGCTCGGACTGAGCGGGATCCCCTGGCGGCTCGGACTGAGCGGAACACTCCGAAGACTCCGGAGGCTCGGACTGAGCAGGACTCTCCGGATGCTCGAACACTGGATGCGCAGGCTGGGGCTGCTTTGCAAGGCATAGTGCGGGTGAGTCTGATGGTGAGGATGATGGCGACATGGGAGTTAACTGGGACTCTGACTCAGAGACCAGAGACTCAACGGCAGTCGATGGGAGAGACCGGGGCTGAGACAAAGAAGCTGAGTGCGTGGGAGCTGACACTGGGGAAGCTGAGTGCGTGGGAGCTGACACTGGGGAAGCTGAGTGCGTGGGAGCTGACACTGGGGAAGCTGAGTGCGTGGGAGCTGACACTGGGGAAGCTGAGTGCGTGGGAGCTGACCCTGGGGAAGCTGAGTGCGTGGGAGCTGACCCTGGGGAAGCTGAGTGCGTGGGAGCTGACCCTGGGGAAGCTGAGTGCGTGGGAGCTGACCCTGGGGAAGCTGAGTGCGTGGAAGCAGGCCGGGAGACGACTGGCTGCGTGGAAGCAGGCCGGGAGACGACTGGCTGCGTGGAAGCAGGCCGGGAGACGACTGGCTGCGTGGAAGCAGGCCGGGAGACGACTGGCTGCGTGGAAGCAGGCCGGGAGACGACTGGCTGCGTGGAAGCAGGCCGGGAGACGACTGGCTGCGTGGAAGCAGGCCGGGAGCTAGAGAGGGCAGGAGCTGAGGGAACTGACTGAGAGGGCACTGAAACTGCTGACACTGGGGACCAAGGAAGAGCGACTGGAGCTAGAGCTGACTGAGGGCGAGGGAGAGCGACTGGAGCTAGAGCTGACTGAGGGCGAGGGAGAGCGACTGGAGCTAGAGCTGACTGAGGGCGAGGGAGAGCTACAGGGGTTGACTGAGAGCTGGGGAGAGCGGAGGCTGGAGCTACAGCTGACTGGGATAGAGCGGAGGCTGGAGCTACAGCTGACTGGGATAGAGCAGAGGCTGGAGCTACAGCTGACTGGGATAGAGGGAGAGCCACAGAGGCTGACTGAGTCCCTGCTGCTGCAGCTAAAGCTGAAAACTGATACAAAGGCTTGGACCTAGCTGCCCCCACCCGCGGAACAGGAACGGGTGCAGAGGTCAGCCCGTCCGTGGCTGCCCCCACCCGCGGAACAGGAACGGGTGCAGAGGTCAGCCCGTCCGTGGCTGCCCCCACCCGCGGAACAGGAACGGGTGCAGAGGTCAGCCCGTCCGTGGCTGCCCCCACCCGCGGAACAGGTACGGGTGCAGGGGAAGCTGGAGCCAAGGGAGCAGGGCGAGCAGAGGGAGCTGGAGCTAGGGGAGCAGGGCGAGCAGAGGGAGCTGGAGCTAGGGGAGCAGGGCGAGCAGAGGGAGCTGGAGCTAGGGGAGCAGGGCGAGCAGAGGGAGCTGGAGCTAGGGGAGCAGGACGAGCAGAGGGAGCTGGAGGCTCTGAGGCGGCTGATGCAGGAGCTGAAGGCTCTGATGCAAGGTGAGCGGAGGGAGCTGGGGCTAAAGGAGCTGGGGCTAAGGGAGCTGGAGCTAGGTGAGCGGAGGGAGCTGGAGCTAAGGGAGCTGGGGCTAAAGGAGCTGGGGCTAAGGGAGCTGGAGCTAGGTGAGCGGAGGGAGCTGGAGCTAAGGGAGCTGGGGCTAAGGGAGCTGAGTGAGCGGAGGGAGCTAAGGGAGCTGAGTGTGCAGAGGGAGCTAAGGGAGCTGAGTGAGCAGAGGGAGCTAAGGGAGCTGAGTGAGCAGAGGGAGCTGGGTCAGAAGGAGCTGTCAAGGCTGGTGTGGGCATAAAGGAGCGTGGTCGTGGCTTGGGGGCTGCTGCAGCTAACAGCTGTGACGGCTGAAGAGGAGGCTCTGAAGCTGGTGGCTGTGACTGCTGAACCAAAACTGCCCCCACCCGAGGAACATGAACGGGTGCAGAAGCGGGCCTGTCCTTGGCAGCTTCCACCCGCGGAAACAAAACGGGTGCGGGTACAGAATATCTCTCAGGGAGACTGCTCACAGTCTTGTCACTGGCCAGTTCATTAAGAACATTGTCAGCCACAGTCTTCATGCCTCGAGTCTTACCATGAAATGTTGGTGCATCCACCGACTGCACAATGTCCATAACAAAGTCCTTAACCATGGCAGGCAAAGAGTCCAAAAGCCACGGAAAACTCGATACCAAGCCATGTAAACTGTGTGAAATGGCTCTCTTATTCCCTTCCTTAGGCAGTCTTTGCCATTCTTCACATAGTTCATACATATAGTCCAAAATGTCCTGCAACATCTCATTGTCCGAATTATCAGTCTTAGAATATGAAATGTCTTTATCTCTAGCTGGCACTGAAGCTGAAGTGGAGAGACCAGTGTTTACTGCCTGTTTGGAAAACTCGTTTTCCTTAGTGGCCACTTTATTAGGAACAGCGACAGTAAACTCAGTCTTTGAATAAGGCAAAACAGCAGAGTTACTCACAAAGAGCCCGGTGCTGCCACACACGGGCGAGTGAGCAGAATCGTCCTGATGCTGCACAGACCGCACAGTGACGCCGAGCTGGTGCTGTGCAGTGCTTACGGGTGCGGCAGGCAAAGGCTGCTGATTCCCTCGTCGAGAGCCATGCTTCTTTCTCCCAGAAGCGAGCGGAGGCTGCAACGAGGTGATGGGCGGCATTCTCTGCGGTGGCGGCGAAGAGAGGTAGCCACCCACTGTGATCGCCGTCGGAAAGAGCGGAGGGGTTGCAGCTGGCGGAGCGAACAGCTGCCGTGGCGAGGCTTGGGCTTGAGGCTGAGGTGGAGCGCGACGTTGCTGGGACCTTTGCCAGCTTGCTGGCCCGCCCAGGGCCAGGCGAGTGCCATAAAACTCAGACCTGCACCCCAGGGCAAGCCAGGGCTTCCACCTAATCTTCTCATCCCGGTAAGACTCCATTACTGCTTGACGCTCCTGTAGATCGCTGTCCGCGAGGTCCATTTCTGGGTTCGGGTCCTACTGTCACGGCTGTGTGCGGGCAAGGCAGGGAGGACCCCAGTGCAGGACACGACGAGAGCTAGGTTCAGTGAAGATTTATTAGTTGTGCTACTCAATACACTCAAAACATGAAACTAGAAACTTGAAGACTCGAAACTCGAAGACAAAACACACAGCGAAAACTGACGAGGACCCGAACAAGGAACAGAGGGAAAACAAAGGGCTTAAATATACAGAAGGGGATTAGGGCAAGTGGAAACAGCAGGGGACGACAGGTGAACCAAATGAACCTAATGACAAGGGGGAGCAAAACTAAACACAAAGCACAGGAAACAGACCGTCAAAATAAAACAGGAACTGAGTACACATAACAGACGCAGACCTAACACTGAAAACTTAAGGGAACATACACAAAAACAAGGGAGACTAAACAGCATACTCAAAACAATATATAAGAAACACAACCTGAAAAATACAACAAAAGAAAGCTACACAAAAGAAAACTCAAAACGCTGGGCCACCGGCCCAGGATCATGACAGCCTTCACTTCCTCCTTACTAATCCTCTGCACTTTTTGAGTCTCACTCTCCTCCATCCATCCTTATTTCTTCCATTTTCATTCATCAGCTTCTCAACGAGCTCCTTCCATCTTCAACACTTTATCTTCACACATACATTTCCATCTCTGTCCTTAATAATCCTAACCTGCTGCACATTCTTTTCAGCTTGATCTCTCTGTCTAGCCAATTGATACATGTCCTTTTCTTTCCTTAATGCCCTGCCTCACATACAACTCTCTATAAGCCTTTTCCTTTGCTGCCTGTCTTTGCTGTAGCCTCGCAGTACTGCTGTCCACTTCCATCTCCCTGACTATCCCACTTTTTTTTTGAATACTTTCCTGTACTTCCTCATTCCATCACCAGGTCTCATTGGCCTTCATTTACTAATTGTGCATATGCACAAATTTGTGCAGAAATCATCTGTATGACCGTTTAATAAACAAATCAGTGACTTTTTTTTTTCCTTCAATTTTTGGTATCTGAATTTGTTCGTATTTTAAGAACAAGCAGCAGCCTAGGCCTATAGTAGCATAACTAAGGGATGGTTCAGGATGACCTGATCCAGCCCTAACTATAAGTTTGATCAAAAAGGAAAGGAAAGCCTAATCTTAAAAATAGAGAGGGTGTCTGTCTCCCGAATCCAAGCTGGGAGCTGGTTCCACAGAAGAGGGGCCTGAAAGCTGAAGGCTCTGCCTCCCATTCTACTCTTAAGTATCCTAGGAACCACAAGTAAGCCAGCAGTCTGAGAGTGAAGTGCTCTATTGGGGTGATATGGGACTATAAGGTCTTTGAGATAAGATGGGGCCTGATTATTCAAGACCTTGTATGTGAGGAGAAGGATTTTCAATTCTATTCTAGATTTAATGGGAGCCAATGAAGAGAAGCCAATATGGGAGAAATCTGCTCTCTCTTTCTAGTCCCTGTCAGTACTCTAGCTGCAGCATTTTGGATCAGCTGAAGGCTTTTCAGGGAGCTTTTAGGACAGCCTGAAATTAATGAATTACAATAGTCCTGCCTAGAAGTAATAAATGCGTGAATTAGCTTTTCAGCATCACTCTTAAACAGGATGTTTCTAATTTTAGAAATATTGTGCAAATGCAAAAAAGCGGTCCTACATATTTGTTTATTATGTGCATTGTGTCATGGAACGGCTGTGTGGCAGGCAGGAAGTGGGTCCCCAGCGCAGACGAGGTTTATTTGGGTGAGTGCAGAATGGAAAAAGGGGCAAATGCAGCAAAAAACAGGAAGATAACCAGAACTGAAATCCAAGAACTACAGAGAAACACAGACGGGTCACAGCAGGGGAGCGAATGACGACGACATGACAACAGGCAGAGAAAACACGGCACTTGAATATACAGGATAACGAGGGGAGTGGGAACAGCTGGGAAACACAAGAAATACTAATCCTAATGACAACACCAAGGGAAGCAAAATTGAACATGACAGACAGAGACCAAATGACTATCAAAATAAAACAGGAAGTCAAACGGGGAAACAAGGAAGCACAAGGAACTAGAAATAACAAACTGACGACAAATACAAAAAATAACAAAAAACACAGGGCCACCAGCCCAGGACCATGACAGTACACCACCACCACCCCCCCCTTAAGGGCCGGCTCCCGACAGCCCACAACAAGAACAAAGAAAAACCAAAACCAGACCAGGGCGAGAGGTGGGGGACCAGGATGGAGGGACCAAACAAAAGAAAACACAGGAGTCCAAACATGGCTCAAAAACAGTCCAGGAGCCACCCAGGGAAGTAACACAGACCCAAACTAAACAAAACGAAACCACAGGGCGGAACCAAAAATCAGCGGCACAAAGCTGGAAAAAACAGTCCAAGCACAAAATGGGTGATAAGGGGCAAAACAGTTCAGTGGGGTCTGCTGGGAAATCCACAGCTGGAAACACACAGTTCAGGTGAGGCTGGAGGGCGCAGTCGGCCAAAAAATAACAAAAAATACTGGGCCACCGGTCCAGGACCATGACACATTGAAGGACATAATCGTGGTCAAAAATGACTCCAAGATTTCTCACAGTCTTACTGGAAACCAAGGTAATACCATCCAGAGTAAGTATCTGGTTAGACAACATGATTCTATAGTTTGTAGGACCGAGTACAAGAACTTCTATTAGTACCTTCCAATCATCTGTTAACTCTTGCCTATTACCCAGAGCTAAACTCATCCCTGAACTTTGTGTAATATTCTTCCTCCTTTAGCTTCAACCATGTAATCCATTGCCTTTACATTCACTGGCTTCCTCTTCTTGATTTCCAGAGTCATCCTACAGACTACCATCCAATGTTGGGCAGCTACATTTTCTCCTGACACCACCTGGCATCTCCTGTTTCGGGTACAGCACCTTTTGTGCAAGATGTGTGCACCTTCATCCACTCTTATACACCCTATGTTCCTCTCTTCTTAAAGTACATGCCCAACACAACCATTTCCATCCTTTTTGCAAACCTCATTACCATCTGCCCTTCTGCATTTCTCTCCTTAACATCATACCTACCCAACACTGTTCTCTTCACCTACATGTCTGAAGTCTGCTCCAATCTCCACTCTCTCCCTCCTGGGTACGCTCTCTACCACTTTATCCAACTAACTCCAGAGCTTCTTTTTTCTCTTCCACCTGACATCCAGCCTGTGGGGCAAACACACTGACAACATTCAACATCACCCCTTCGATTTCCAGCTTCAAACTCATGGTGCTGTCTGACACTTTCTTCCTCTCCACAACACTATTCACATGCTCTTCCTTCAAGATTATTCCTACTCCCTTTCTCTTCTTATCTATGCCATGGTAGAACAATTTGAATCCACCTCCAACATTCCTGGCCTTGCTTTCCTTACACCTGGTTTCCTGCATAGACAGTATATCTACCTTCCATCTCACCATCAGATCAGCTAGCTCATCAGATAACCTGGATACATTTAAAGTCACATTTAATGTTCCTGTCTTTCTTTTTCTGTTTCTCTCTGAACATGCGTTTGCCTGCTGCTCTTTTTTGTCTTCAGCCAACAGTAGCACACACACAGCAGCACCCTGTTTGACCACCAGGGCCAGAGATGGTCATTGTTAAACTGGGCCCTGACTGATACAATATTGAAATCTCATTCTTAATGATCTGCCTATTTGATTTGGCCAAGATTTTACACTCAGTGCCCTTGATGCAACCCTTCCCATTTATCCAGGCTTTCAACCGGCATTAGTAGTACACTGGCTTCTGGCTCCCCCTCGGCTGGGTTATCAAAACTCAAATTATTATTAGCACTTTTCCACAATTTCTGACCTGTTGCACGTGTAATAAATTTTTTTGAATCAAAGCGTTTTTTGGATCCATTACAGCCTTTATGTTATGAGTCATGTTAGGACCTTTAGGAAATGTTGTGCACTTAACTTTAGTATCTGTTGTTTCAGAAGAGGTTTTCACGTGAACTAACTTTTTAACCTGTGCATACAGTACCAGTCAAAAGTTTGATCACATCTGGTCAAAGTGTGCTACTTTTTTGCATTATTTCCCACACTTTATGCTGACAGTAAATCGTTACAGCAACAAAACATCAGCTAATTTCTTCAGTGACTTACAGTGCAATAAGCTTTCTTCACCATACTGAGATTGTGCCTAATACTAGATTTGAATATTTTGGTCTTAGCTTACTTTGCTGCTAAATAATTTAATTTGGCATGAATTATCAACAGCCCAGTGACAGAAAAACTAAACCACATACAGCCCTTCAAAGACAACCAAAGAGTGATCAGGATGAGAAAAGATTTCACTTGAAAATTTCTCACTTCCAAACATCACTAATGGTTTGTTACACATTTACTTATTCATAACAAATCTTTGAAAAATAAATGTCCACCAAAATACTTACCATTCATGAAGACTTTATCTCACATTATTCCTGATCACACTTACTTGATCACAGCATCACACACAATGAAAAACATTCATGTCCCGAGTTGTATCCAAACTTTGTATTTGTACTATATTCTCTACATTCATGATGTATTCTTGTTTTTCATCCATATTTCAGGTGACAAACAGAGATGATGCTAGCACAAAAGCTTCTAAACACAGAAGCTGTTGTCACACACTAGTTATGTTGACCTATGCACTGCGTAATTGCTCACATGGCTTTGTTGAAACAGCTTTTCTGTCAGGATTAGTCATTGGGTGATGGCGTTAAAGTGATACATATTTAAATTAGGAGAGATCATTATGAGGAACTAAACATGATTTCTAGATATACAGAATTCAATTAAGCTATTTGTCAATTGGACTCTAATGGTCCATCATGGCAGAATGGAATCCCAGTGATTATAGGAATTAGGGAGTCTAGACACTGGAGGTGGTGAATATAACGATGGAGGCTTGGGTGGAGCACTGAATGACTTGGGTAAGGTGGAAATGGGGAGGCTGTGGGTTGCACGAATGAGTATGCAGGGGAGAATGACAGGTAAACAGTGAGATTTAAAGTACACAGAGTGGAGGTTGATTGGCTTGAAGAAGGTGGGTAGAAAGATGATTGGACGAGAGCAATGATATCAGCTTTGAGTTTGATAGCATGTGAAAATGAAAGTGATGTGAATAATAAACTCTTGCTCCAGCCTCTGACGGGGACGGTCGCATTCTATCTCTCTCCCTGCCCTCCCTATCTTTCCTACTTGCTGCTTGCTGTGAGAGCGTCTCTTGCACACTGTTCGAATAAGAATAAGATTGAGAGCAATATGGATTTGGCAAACTGGGCCTTCAAGACCACTGATCGAATTTTTTCCACTATGAGATCTGGGAAAGGGGAGCCTGCGTGTCCGAGTGGAACAGACCCGGTTGGATACGTCATCGATTCTTGGAGCTCGTGGAGACCTGTGTGCTTCTCGGCCCTCGAGGTGGAAGACGTGGAAGACGCTTACATATTTGGCTATCTGGTAGCGGTATCTTTTCTGTTTGGGCTCGGAGGATACCTGATTTACCGAGAAATCAAGAAAACCTGGACGGCAGTCCGACATCTGCAGAGGCTGCCGACCCAGGTGGATGGGCTGACCAGAACCGTACAGACTCAGACTCAAAGCCTGATGAACCTGAGCCGTAGACTTGGGGAGTAGCAGGTGAGAGGGGTTCGATCTGGAGATAAGGTACGGTTCTGCACAGTGAGGACGGTAACTAATGAATTTGGATTATTGGATTTATTGAATGGTTTCCCAGTGAGACTGAAGGCTGTTGGAAAAACAAGCAGCCTGTTCCAAAACAACATCTGCATTATCAGAATTCGGCTCCCTAGCCGGCCTTGGCTGGCAATCATATCTCTCCAGAGCTATGCGTAACGGCCGCCCTCCCCCTCAGCCCTCTCTGTGATTTGTGAAGCTGGATCTGGTGTACCAAGGCCGCTGATGAACTTCCATCACTATCAGCAAACTGTTTGGCTAGGAGCTGGCATCTGGGCTCCACAATGCCCCCACCCTCTCGTCTCCGTCTGCATCCCTTCCTGACCCTGACCCTACCCACCATACTGCTATCCCGGCTTTATATGTGCAATATGCTTTTTGCTGAGGTGTTTTTTGGAACCTCGTAAGGTGTTCTTTATGAACACAGTATGAGATGATTTTTTTGAACCTAACTATCCCAATGTATCTCTTTCTGTCTTTCTGCTAAAGGTAGCGCCGTTGAGAAACGGTTGCATGACCTCAGACATCTGTCCCCCCTGTCTGTGTTATGTTTATGCTTGTTTTGGATGGATGTTCTGTTAACTGCAATTTCCCCATTTGTGGGACTAATAAAGGCATTCTTGATTGATTCTTGATTCTTGAAACTGGCAGCCAAACACACAGGAAAGCAGATGAGTGATTACAGATCTTCCTTATTGAATTTACGCATATGCTTAATTTCCTGTCTAGTCATCTTGATTGCAGTCAACCTTAACTAAATCATCTGAATAGTGTTGCCTTTAATGGGCACTCACAACTGGAATTCCTGGTTTCCCTGATGGACTTAACTTTGCACTCACACATTTGTTTCCAATATTGTCTTTACGGGACCCATACTACAGGCGCTGTTCTACAATTTCTGGCCTGTTTCTTTTAGAAAGGTTCTTTTGAATCTTTTCCATTGCAGCCTCTAATATGTTGTCGTGAGACTTGTTGAGACATTTGGGAAAGCCCATGTTATGCAAAAGCTGTCATGGCTCGTAAGCCGCTACCTAAATGGACCCACAATGCGGAACCAGAAAACAGCTTTGTGGTGAACAGCCTTTATTAAACACAAGATAAGGCAATATGTACTGAGTAATGTCAGGTAGTCAGCGGGGAAGGTCCAGGTAACTGGCAGCCACTACAAGGAGAGAGAGGAGTATATTAAAGTCTGTTCAAGTATATTTCCTATGAAGATGGTGCCATCTGAAATGTCTCCGGCTTACTTGGTCTCCGGGAGGTGGTTATTGGGACAGGGGGAAGCTAGGCACTGCGAGAGTCCAGACTTTAACAAGTGTCGGAGGGCGAGTGGGCAGGCAGGAGGGTGATGAACAGATGCCCATCCAGGTAGCGAGGGATCCAAACAGGTAAGGTAGGAATTGTGAAACTCAGTGATGACACAGGGAGTGAGGATGTGGAGGCTCTTCAGCCTGGGACAAGGGAAAAAACTGGTAAGCACAGGATAAAAGCTCATGGGAGAGAGTAAAGGTTAGCCTGATTATGACTGTGGAAAGCAGACCATCTGGCAGGGAACGGATGGCACCACTGGTCCTTAAGTACCGGAGTTGGATGAGGAGAATGAGGAACAGGCATGTGCAGCCGAAGAGCGGGAACCAAAACTCCACCCGTCTGGCAGGAGTTGTAGCATAAGTGTTAGAGAGGGTGTTGAGGAGAGACAATGGAGAGGACAGATGGTGGTGGATTTTGTGGAAAAGATGGAAATGCTTTTGTGAATATGTACAGTTCTTTAAGAAGGAGGAACATTGGGTGAAGTATAAAAGTGGAGGAACGTACACACAGGTGGATCACATCTTCCAAAAAGGGTGCAATCTGAAAGAGATGGGAGACTACAAGGTGGTGGCGGGGGAGAACATAGCTATGCATGGTATGGTAGTGTGTCAGATGGCTTTGGAAATCAAGGGCAAGGATTAAATGGTGGAAGTTGAAGGAGGAATGTTGCAAAGAGTTGAGACAAGCTCTGGGTGGTAGGGAAGAGTTACGAGATGACCGGGAAAGTACAGATGTAGTGCTGAAGAAACTGCCAAGAAGTTGTTTGGTGTATTATCTGGATAGTGGAAAGAGGACACAGAGACTTGATGGTGGAATGAAAAAGACCAGGAAGGTATTCAAAGGGAGAGGTTGGCAAAGAAACTGTCATAATGTGCTGTGTGGCTGACAGGATAGAATCCCAATGTAGGACTGATGAGACAAGACTGAAATCAGGAACTCGGGTTCTGTTCCACTGGTGAACTCAAGAGAAACACAAAGAACTACGGGACAAAACTCGGAAAACGTGGAACGCAGGAACACACAGCATGGAAACACTGACAACAACGCAACAAAGAACTGAAGAACACATAATACACATGAGGTAATAAGACAAGATGAAACAGCTGGGAAGGACAGGTGGAGACTGAGAAGAATGAGAATGAGAAAGAATGAGACAAGACAGAGTGAAACTCAATGACATAGGAACAGGAAGTGGGTAATAGGTAAACAAACGCAGACATAACAACACGGGAAGCAAAACTAAATACAGAACACACAAGACCCGGACATGGAGGGATAAAACAAGCCGTGGAACACAGGGACATGGGGACCACTGTACTTACAATAACTATAACTAAGAACAGGACTCAAAAAATATATTGAACTGAGAATCAAAACCCATAGGGACATGAAAACACAGAAAACACAAAATACAAACTACTGGGCAAAGCCCAGGACCATGTCAGAAAAAGTGTCAGGGAGATGAAGGGCCATTGAGTCTTTACCTTGCAATATAGTGCACCTTGAGGTAACTCCCTGAAAAGCCGTCAGTTGATCCAAAATGCTGCAGCTAGAGTATTGACAGGAACTAGAAAGAGAGAACATATTTCTCCCATATTGGCTTCTCTTCACTGGCTTTCTGTTAAATCCAGAATTGAATTTAAAATCCTTGTCCTCACATACAAGGTCTTGAATAAAGACCTAATATTACCGTATCACCCCAATAGAGCACTTCACTCTCAGACTTCTGGCTTACTTGTGGTTCCTAGGATACTTAAGAGTAGAATGGGAGGCAGAGCCTTCAGCTTTCAGGCCCCTCTTCTGTGGAACCAGCTCCCAGCTTGGATTCAGGAGACAGACACCCTCTCTATTTTTAAGATTAGTCCTGGGCCTTTTGCCCAGTATTTTTGTTTTTTGAAGCTCTGTAATTGTTTATTTCATCAGTTGTGTTTCTTAGTTTGCTTTTGTCTGAGCTTCATTATAGTTTTGCAGTTTGCTTTTTTGGGCCTTACTTTAGTTATTAGAGCCATGTTCTTGAGAATAGTTTATTTATTGTCCTTTGTTCCCCCAGTCACTCTCCATCTGTCCCTGTTAACTCGCTTCCTGGTGTGTTTGTTTTTTTTTGTTTGTTTGTTTGCCAGTCTCCTGTTCCCTGTGTGTTGCATTCAGTTTGGCTTCTCCTTGTCTCATTACTGTCACTCTGGTCACCTGTTCTGCCCCAGCTATCTCCACATTTCTAATCACCCTCTGTGTATTTGTCTCTGTCTCCCCTTGTCTTTTGTCTGTTTGTCTGCTCCGGTGTCTCCCAATATTTATTTCAGTTTAGCTTCTAAGTCTTATGTTCAGTTATTGGATTCCTTAGCTCTCTCTCATGTTTACTGCTTTGTTGGATTCTATAGGCACAATAAACTGACTCCATCCATTCTCTTCCACTTATCCGGGGCCGGGTCGCGGGGGCAGGAGCCTAAGCAGAGAAGCCCAGGCTTCCCTCTCCCCAGCCACCTCCTCCAGCTCATCCAGAGGGACCCCAAGGTGTTCCCAAGAGATATAATCTCCCCAGCGTGTCCTGAGTCTACCACGGGGACTTTTCCCGGTGGGACATGCCCGGAACACCTCAACCAAGAGGCGGCCAGGAGTCATCCTAATCAGATGCCCGAGCCACCTCAACTGGCTCCTTTCAATGTGGAGGAGCAGCGACTCTACTCTGAGGCCCTCACAAACCCCTCCACCACAATAAGGTGGCGATTCACAGAGGAGCAAACTGACTCACTTTAAGTTAATCTCCCTGTCTCGGCATCTTGCGTTTGGGTCCTCATCTCTGCACACAGCATTTGGATTTGGGAGACAGACACCACTGGTTACAGCTGATGACTGCCCCTCCCTGAGCCTGGTTTTGCTGGCGGTTTCTTCCTGTTAAAAGGTAGTTTTTCTTCCAATTTCCATCAAGTGCTTGCTAAATTTGTAGTCTGAGTGCTGGGCCTTTCTCTCTATTATTGTAGGGTCTTTACCTTACAATATAAAGTGTGACTTGGCAGTATGTAACTAAAATTGAATTCAATATAACAGTGTGCCAATAGAGGAGGAGGCAGGAGTGGCAAGAAGTATATGAGGCTAGTACAGGACATGACGACAGATAGTAAGGTGTGCAATAAGGGTGGGATTACATCAGGGATTGGCTCTGAGTCCCTTACTGTTTTCAGTCTGCCTGGTCTCATCTGACAAGTAGACAGATCTGTTGTGATCATAGTGATTTGTATTGGGAGTAGGGAGCAGTTGGAAGAGAAGGGCAGTTTGAAATAATAATGGATTAAAGAACAGGCCAAATAGGGTTACGCCTATGGTATGCTAACGTAACGTAACAATGAACTGAGTACGTGTCTGGTATGTTAACGTAACATTCGGCTAGCCATAGCATAAAGAACATGCTAACAAGTTTACCAAACCATCAATCCACTGAATTCTTCATCCTTGGTGTCACTTCTAAAAAACTCTGCACACTCCGTAGGTGGACAAGGCACTGCTTCCTCTTCTGCGTCGCTTTCATCAGACTCGTCGTCAGTTGCAGTTCCAATTATTCTGGCCTTTCTGAATCCCGACAGGATGGTTTCGGTTGTCACTGAAGCCCATGCATTGTTGATCCATCCAATGACTTCCAGGAAAGTTGGGTGGCGCATTCTCCCGGTTGCCATGAAGCTGTGCTCTCCATCATCATCCACTGCTCCCACAGGTTACGCAAGACTGCCTTAAAGCTTCGGTTCACGGAGATGTCAAGTGTCTGAGTATTTTGGTTAATGTGTTAATAATTTCACATATAAGTCGCTCCGGAGTATAAGTCGCACCCCTGCCAAACTATGAAAAAAAGTGCTTAAAATACGGTACATGTGTATGACGGTGGAAATGTGAATATGCAAGGAGTAGAGATAGTGAAGGTGAGTTTAAATGCCTGAGTTCAGCCAGAGATGATGCTAGCAGACAGATCACATAATAATGTATAGATCTGTGATCATAAACTCTGTTTTGACCCATACACAATGCAGTTCCAATACAGTGATCTAAAATTCTTCACATGGATTCATGGACACAGCTTTTCTGTGAGTGATGGAGTTAAACTTACAGAAACATTTCTTGTCTAGTCTTCATGGTTCCTGTCAACCGTGAACTAAAGTGTGTGTCTAGTGTGGGTACTTTGCAAAGGGTGATAGGGTGAGATAGGAAATTGTTGAAGTGTGTGTGTATAAATGGCACAAACGCTGAGAGGTCATAGTTTAACTATAATCTTATATTATTTATTTACATTTTCAGTCAAGCATTTTTAGAATGTGTTAGAAAATTTTGTGCTTCCCAGTTCGGTACCAGTCAAAAGTTTGGACACCTTTGCCGTATATTCGTATTCTGTCAATCAGCGTTTTAGAGACCTCTTTACAAGAGGACATGCAAATTTGTCGTCGTTGTCTTTCCTCTCTTTTTTGCTTTTGAGCTTTGTCAGTAAAATGCCTAAACTCAGTTCTTGGTATCAGCTTTGGGCACTTTCGTCTGATAGTTCTTGTTAAAATCACACCGGCTCTGTTGTGGTCCTGCAGTAATTTGCCCAGCATTTTGAATTCTTTAAACTTTGAAGCTTTCGTTTTGTAAATATTCCATTGATTTGTGGTTTGATTCATGTTTATTTCTTTTATATTTCCTGTTAATTATATTTAATCTTGTTCTCAGTTCCCTGGTTGCTTAAGTTTAGTTCCTCCCTCAGTGTTTGCTGTGTAGTCTCCTGTATTCTTCCCCCCCACACACACTTCCTATTTCTTTATTTTGAGTTGGTTGTTCCCTGTGCTTTACCTTTAGTCTTGTGTCATCTCTTGTGATTCATCTGTGTTTCATTCTCCCCAGCTGTCTCCACTCTTCCCTTGTCCTTTGTCAGAGTGTCAGTTCACCTCCCCCTTGTTTCTCACAGCTTCACTGTTTTTTAGCCCAAATGTGTTTTCAGTAGTAATACCTAGATGAAGCTTTGAAGCTTCATGTGCTTGGACTCAGTTGGTGACGTGGTCGTGACGTGACAGGGTGCAGAAGTATCCCAAGGCACGCCTGTGCATGCTTAGATATGTGTCCCTCTGCCTGGATTCTACTCATAGATGAGGCGTTGCTGTTCTATCCCAGCTGCTTGGCACACGACAAACACTTTACCTTAGAATGAGGTTGACTTGTGAATATTTACAGACATTATGTGTAATACCTTACTGGGAGAGATCAGCTTTAGTGTTGCCATACAGGTGAAATCCTTCATCTTTAGCAGCTCCATGAAAACAAGCTCCTCTGTTACAAACTGGCAAAACTCCAACATGAACACTAACACAAAGATTTTGCCGGGATCCACTGTGCTGTACATATGTTCACAAATCATGCCAAGACTCAAACACTACCTGAACCAGAGAGATTTCAGATGTCATCAGTGATGTCATTCACCTTGAAAGAAGCAAGCCTTGATGCGCACTTCATAATAGACTTCAGTTTTTGTCTGTATGTCTTCTTGATAATGCTAATGCATGTCTCATTCAGTAATGTTGTACTTTAATGCCACTGTCAGCATTTGTTTTCATATACCTTTTTACAGGTATGCAGTATATGTTGTGCTTATTTTGTCAGATTTAGTCCAATACTTATGACAAGTGAGCAAAATAAAAGACTGACTGGAAGCACACAAATTTGCTGGCGCTCATGCTGACAGGTGTATAGTGTGTGCCAAATGTTCCTTGTGTAGACAGCTGAATTAATTTTTAAAAAAGAGATGATTGAAAGGTGAATTTTGACTTTCTGTGTAGTCAAAGACTGAGAGTAGATACCTGCATTAAGCTGTTTGCTTTTCATAAACCAATGTTTCTTTATAACCACCCTGCACTGCATTATAATTTTCAAGGTGTTTCTGCTGGTGTACAAAAGGAAAAACACACGAACACCATTAAAATGGCAAATTCTTCGGTTGAAAAATGACAGAATTAATATTATCAATAATATTCCATAACTTTTAATAAATGTTTAATTTTGTGTAAGTGTGTATAATGACTAATTCAAGGGAACTGAAGAAAAAGCATTCACATTTTACACCTTTATATTTTAGTCGACTAAATCGACTGTAGATTTAGTCGACTATATTCTTACGATAATTTCGTCGACTAAAACTAGACTAAAATTAAAAGTATTCAGATGACTAAATTATGACTAAAACTAAATTACATTTTTGTCAAAAGACTGACTAAATCAAATTTTGCAGTCAAAATTAACACTGATCACAAGTTAATCTCAGTACTGTGGTGACAGATAAAAATGTGATTATAAAAAATCAGGATTACATATGGATGCATAGGTATACAAACGTAGCACAAAGTAAGGAAATTTGTTTGGTCAATTTTTGTTGTAACACTGCGTCCTGGCAATAAATCTTACACCATTAACCTGTTTATTGTTGAATAGTGCCACATTTGTAAGGAAATTTTTAATTTCATTAACACCAAAGCAGCTGAAACTGATTAAATCTGCTACTTAACTGACCAGATCAATATCCCAGAAGTTTAAATGACTTGATGCTATACTGTACTACTGCTATACTACTACTATAAAATGTTCCTTTATTCAAGGCTATTTTGTGACCAGTGTGTTCACGTATTTTTATTTTTAATTTTTTTTAAAGAACAAAACCTTTTAAAGCTCTAGGTTTTGGGATCTAACACAGAACAGCCCACATAGTTCTAAATGCTGGTGTGAAAAAAATCCAGTTTCTATGGTTAGCAGCAGAAGATTGATCCGTATTAGATTCGTGTAGACAGAGGCCAGCAGCAGGCAGTCTCCTGGGCGACTTCTGTTCACAGAAAGTATATACAGACAGCTGCCATGATTGGATTCAGATCAGGTTTCTCAGGGAGGTTGAGCTACATGGCAATGAGGGCTTCCTCGGAGACCATGGCCGTGCAGATCCATCTCTTCCTGCAGCCACCACAGTTTACATAGCAGCAGGACAGACAGAGTGGCTGTCTCCGTGGTGATCCACTGACCCCTGAGGTTTATTTCCTGCCATCGCTGCCGTCTCTTTGCTTAACACATTTTAAGGAGCTGCAAAATATTTTCTCTCTCAATCAGACTTTAGAAACCGCAATAAAACACCGACTGCATCTGAATGAAAAAAGGTGCAGGCTTTGGATTGTTTTTTTCTCTAAAGCTTAGTGGTGTAATGTTTGCTTTCCACAGAGGTCTCCCCCTGTAACATGTTTACCTTTCCCGATGATTGCATGAGTGTAAGTGCTGCTTTGTCTGGCCACAGTGATTACTTCTACCCAGGCTTCATTTTAGTCTGTTGATGCCATAAAACCATGAAACCATACAACATGTTTCTATGGCAATGATGAAAGAACCTTGGATCCCTGCAGGGTTGCAGGTTTATGTGTACTTAAATAAATTTATAGAAAAATTACTAGATATGATGCACTAGATGATGGGAACTGAGAGAAACATTCTCCTTTCTGGCTTTGGTTCATGATCAGCTAATGGAACTCACTTTTCCCATCTATATTTTCAGTGTTGAGGGTATTCAAATTAAATTTTGTTGAGTCAGTTTAGTTTTTTCAAGTAACTCATCCATCCATCCATCCATCCATCCATCCTTTTCCGCTTATCCTGTTCAGGGTTGTGGGGGCAGCAGCCTAGGCAGAGAAGCCCAGACCTCCTTCTCCCCAGCCACCTCCTCCAGCTCATCCAGGGGGACCCCAAGACATTCCCAGGCCAGCCGAGAGATATAATCTCTCCAGCATGTCCTGGGTGGCCTCCACCCGGTAGGACATGCCCGGAACACCGCACACAGGTGGTATCGTAGTCAGATGCCCCAACCACCTCAACTGGCTTCTTTTGAGGACAGAGCGATTCCAAAGACCCCTATGGAAGAGTCATCAAGGGAACTGTTTACTGGGACCCCACCCTGGAGCCAGACCTGGGGAGAGAGCTTGAGGGAGAGCATCTGGTGGCCGGATATTGGCTTGTGGTGCCCGGCCAGGCGCAGCCTGAAGAGGAGACATGGGCCCACCCTCCAGTAGGCCCACCACCCGAAGGAGGCATTATAGGGGTCAGGTGCATTGTGTGTTGGGCGGTGGCCCTGGTGGATGATCCCGGCTATCAAGACTGGCTATTACCACATTTCCCTGTTAATTTTGTTGTGACAAAAGCTAAAATAGATAATCCTTAAAACACTGGCAATGGTTCTGTCTCCCTCTGACAGCTCTGTAGGATTTCATAGAATCCACTATCAGCTCAGTTAGCTTGATGTTGCAGAAGATAGCCTTTTGGCATAATTGCATTATTTTTTGCATTATTACCATGGTGATGGCAGACTTTTCTTTCAACAAGAATTCACTGAAGTGCAGACTTAATTCAAGGGGCAAGAGTACAGCATTAACAGTTTAGGAATTACAGACAGTTTTTAATCCTACATTTTCAGCGGCTCAAAAGGTGTTGGACAATCTATAACAATTTAATTTTCATACTTGGGTGAAAATGCTGTGTTGCCTCCCTTGAGATGCCAGGCCTTTACTGCAGCCACCTTCATTTACTGCTTGTTTCTCAGTCTCTCTGCCTTCAGTTTTGTCTTCAATGACTGAAAAGCATGTGCTGGTGACTGACTTGGCCACTGAAGAACATCTTATTTCTTTGCCTTGAAAAACACTTAGGTTGCACTTCACACTGCAATTTGCACTGTGAAGTGCTGTCTGATCTATTTTGCAGCATTTGACGAAATCTGAGCAGAGAGTATATCCCTGTATGCTTCAAAATTAATCTTGCTATTTCTATCAGCATCACATCATTAATAAATACCACTGACCCAGTTCCTTGGACATGCATGTCCATGCCATAGCATTGCCTCTACCATGTTTGATACTTATTTCTTCCCATCATTCTGGTACAAGTTCAGCTTTGTTTTGTGTTCAAATTTTGTATTTATTTTATTTATTTATTTTTGAGAACTGGGCAAGCTGTTTTAGATGCTGTTTTAGAGTTGTTGAGCTGGCCGGTGCATTCATTCTTTCTAAAAATGTACCAGATTATTGATTTCACCACTCCTAAAGTTGTTGCTGTGTCTCTGATAGGCTGAAACAACCTAAATAAACCTAATGATGGCCTTTCATTTGTATTGACATCTCATATTGAGTTGTTCCAGTGACCAGCTACCAAATGAAAGTTTAACATTTGGAATCATCCATTTTATGCCACTTATCCAAGTCAGGGTTCTGGTGGGGCTGTCATGGGGCCAGAGGCAGGGTACCCCTGGACAGACCACTGGTCTGTTGCAGGGCTAACAGAGAGAAAACCATTCATACTAACACGCAAATCTTTGGATAGTTTAGAATCACCACTTAACCTAAGCAAACCAAAATAGCTGAAGTGAGGGAACAGGTGAGACACAGGTGAGATACAAACTCCGGTGGGCTGGTAGTTTGGAACAAAGGACCCTCTTGGTGTGAGGCGACAGTGCTAACCACTGCAGCGCTAGGAAGCAACTCCAGATATTTTTATCTGCTTAGTTTGTCATGAAATAATAAGGCAACAGGCCTCAACTGGCCATGAACCTGCTTGTCAGCCAATTGTCCACAAAATTTTGAAGGGCACTCAGTATAGCGCATACCTCCCCCACCACAAATTGCCTGTGTGGTGATGCTACACTGCAATAGATGCCACCTGGTGTTGTCATAATCGATCATAAAATACTAGATCACAATGACAAATGTATTTTATTGTTTTATTATTATAAATTAAGATTTTATTTTAATTAAAAAAATGAGATCCACATGAACAGATAATGGCAAAATATAGTCTGGACATATGTTTATATACACTATAGGCATCCTTTAAACAAAACTAAAGGGAAAAAAATGTGTTATGAATTGCATATGTATATGTGGGTTCTTTTTGGGGGGGGGGGGGGGGGGGGGGTGTAGGGTTTGTAGGTGAATTTGCATTATTGTGAGTATTTTAATTAAAATAAAATAAAAAAAAAAACAATGAATTATCTACAATAATTGTTTATACCTGAGCATCAAATTTGCATCACGACTGATGAAAAATTCACAGCTATATGAATTAGAAAATTTTGGACTTGATAATATTGCGATTTAAAAAAAATTGGGGGGGGGGGGGGGGGGGGGGGTGAATTTCTGGTGACTTTGACCTTGGAAAATGAAATCATATGTTCTTGGGCCCCTGGCTAATATTTCCACAATGTTTCATGAACTTTTCAAAAACTTTCAAAAGAGCCCAAATATGTGAATATTGTCCCTGTCCCACAATAGTAAAGAATCCTTTAAAAAAAAATTCCTGGATCCAGATGATGATCCACATCACCACCAAAATGTAATCAACTGCTCCTTGTACCACCATCAACCACTCAAATTTTTTTCATAAAAATCCATGCATAATTTTTGGAGTTATACTACTAACGGAGAAACACAAAGACAGCCAGAAAGACAAATGTGACAAAATATAACCTCTCCGTCTTTCAGTGGGCAAGGTAATAACTGTCAGAAAGAAAAATGAAGCCTTGTTTTGCTCCGAGGTTACTATAAAAATGTGATGTCACCTTGAGAAAACCATTAACTGTAATTTTAATTACTGCTGTCATGTTTATTATGTTAAAATTGGACATTTATTTGTTATTTGAACATTCTTGAGAAAGATATTCTTACTGTACATCAGGTGGAAATGACTGGAACAAGGGTTGTATTAAAAAAATGGCAGCAGGTAAGAGAAAGCTAACTGATATGAATTAAACTGTAAAGAGATTGATTGAGAAATACCTGTTTGTGAAAAACAATTATTAAGAAAATTCCAAAGTTAAAGGAATTAAATTTAGACATATAAGATTATTATACTTGGATGCAGTTTAGCAGTTATTTTACTGGATAATCCAGCAGTGGTCATGAAATTGCATTTATGCATATATCAACTGCACTTGGTGATAATTTGACATGAACTTAATGAACTATCGAGCAAACTGGGGTCTGAAAATAATCTTTTTTTTTTTAACTTTTTCTTTTTTTAGTTCAGTGAATGATTCTGTCAGGCTGCTAAAGCTGAGCTCATCACAGCTGCACAATGTATTTTTTTTCTGCTGCCCAAGCAGCAGAGAGTTATGAAAACTGTCATCGGCAGGCTTATTGGATTGTTGAATCCTTATTAAATTCTTTATTAAATGGCCACCATGAAAATAAAGACTGAAAATTCATTAGAGCTGCATTTTTAGAAACTGTTGGCTCATTTCCTGGGGCACCGTACTGACTATGTGCAAGTCTCTTGAATCACCTCTAACTGCTCTGACTGAAGAGCTGGTCAAAGGGTTTAAATGTTTCATGAATTACTCTTTAGTCAGTCTTGAAGTTGGTACTGAGCTCAGATTAGGAAAGAGCTGCTCTTTGGTAGTTAAACATGAATGCCACCTGGGTACCTCGCAATGGATGATGGCATTTTGTGGTTCTACAGGAGAAAGCCAGATTGCAGTGGAGAAATAAGTTTGTTCTGATCTGTGAACAAATTATCTCGGAAGAAGAAATACACATGTGAACAGTTTTAACACAATGTTAAAAATTTAAATCAGTATGGATATGATGGACAAAAGCCTCAGAATTGCATTATATGGACAAAGGCATCGGGTCACACCTCTTAATCTTTGAATTCATGTCTTTTCAGTCCCTGTTTCAGAATTCATCACAGTACAGAAACAGCATTAGTGAAGGTTACAAATGATCTTCTTAGAGCCTCTGACAGTGGACTCATCTCTGTTCTTGTCCTGTTGGACCTCAGTGCAGCTTTTGGTACTGTTGACCATAACATTTTATTACAGAGATTAGAGCATACTATAGGTATTAAAGGTGCTGCACTGCAGTGGTTTGGATCAAATCTAATAGACTCCAATTTGTTCATGTAAATGGGGAGTCTTCTTCACACACTAAGGTTAATTATGGAGTTCTACGGGGTTCCATGCTAAGATCAGTTCTATTTACATTATATATGCTTCCCTTAGGCAGTATTATTAAAAACATACTATGCAGATGATCCCCAGAGGTTTCTTCCTTTTTAAAAGGGAATTTTTCCTTCTCCCTGTCACCATGTAGGGGGTTGTCTGATTGTAAGGGTTTTCTCTGCATTCCTGTATGGTCTTTACCTAACAATATAAAGTGGCTTGAGGCGACTGTTGTTGTGATTTGGTGGTATATAAATAAAACTGAATTGAATTGAAGCATCCTAGCATGTGTCTAAATGGATCATAGACAAATTGTGCCATAACTGATACTGAGCAAAACAAATTTTATGCAGAGATATCGTGTGCATTATTTGTCTGTCACACGGCAATAATAAAAGCCATGAAAAATCTGTGTGCTTCAGTGTGTGAGCAATGATTGTTTCTGCATAGTTTTACTGGTCCCAGTTTTTCTCTGCACCAGCTGTTTACCGGCACACCCACAATCCCCAGTCCCCCACACAGTCATGATTCATTGGCTTTCTCTGTTTGTCCTTCAAACATACAGCAGAAGGCTATTGAAGCCTGCCTCTTCAATTGCAGATAAATGCATATATGTAACCGTTTATGCAGAGGATGTGATATTATCACCTGATGATACAGTGGAATTTATTTTCAGCAACCAAACAAAGAAATCTCTTTTGTAAAACATAAGCTGCTATAACATGGTGGTTAGCACTGCTGCCTCACAGCAAGAAAGGCCTGGGTTTGAACCCACCATGGCCGATGTGGGTTTGCACGTTCTCCCCGTGTATGCATTGGTTTTCTCCGGGTACTTGAGTTTCCTCCCACAGTCCAAAGACATGCAGTTAGGTTAATTGGTGATTCTGAACTGCCCATGAGTGTGAATGGTTGTCTATCTTTCTGTGTTAGCCCTGCAACAGGCTGAGTATATAGAATATCAGCTTCATAACTTTTTCCTTGATTCATCAGTTCGACTCACGTCAGACTTTTCCAAAATTCATAAAAAAATTTTTTAAAAAGTCTTTGAATTCATCAATGCAATTACACAAAAATAACTTAATGGTGCACCAGCACACTATCACACAATCATTACCAATCTTGTTGTCCAGTTAAAACGATGTTTAGGAGACTCAGAACACCAGCGGCTACCTATCGTTATCATTGATTCTCTTCTAGCAGATCCATTCTTTCATTCCCTCATTCTTTGATGACTGTGGTACAACAGAAAGGAACAGCAGAGATCTGTTTCTGGGTAGAAGAATTCCAACAGTGTGTTGTTGCACATAACATTATTCTCGTTAAACACTTTTTTTCTATTTTGAGTAAAAAACTGAGTAACTTTTATTAGTGGGTCCCACATTAGTACCACAGCAAGAATAATGCCCTAAAAATTCAGCAGACTTCATCATAGTGTTGTAGTCAAGACCACCTAACCCGAGACCGAGACAAGACCAAGACCAGAGGGTATCGAGACCGAGACAAGACCAAGACTTTTAGGGCCCAAGACCAGTCGAGACCAAGACTGAGGGAGGGCGAGACCGAGACAAGACCAAGACCAGTGCCTGACGCTACATGACCCAATAAAATGTGAAACATGATCAAAATCACTTCTCAAATTGATCTGAGAGATCCACATTCCCATAAAATCGTCCTGATATTAAACACTCACAGCTCAAATAAATATAACCATTTTTATTTAATACTCCTGGGTGACTTCCATCATTTATCACAGAATGTAAAACAATTATTCATAGTTCATCACAATAGTCTTAACTTTTCTCTGCCTTTCATAAACATGCATAAAGTTGTGTTGTTTTTAAAACAACAATCTTTGTTAAAATGGGTGCTTTTTCAAAACCACATAGCTAAATGTGTGAAACTGAAAAAATGGCAAACACTCATCGACAGTAAGAATTAAAGCTTTTAATCTTATACAGATTAACCTCCTGGGACCCTGTGTCTACATATGGGGACATTACATTTTGGCTTTGCTGCACCATATACTTCATTACTCTCAAGAGTATTTTATACTTTGTTAAGTCATGTTGTTTTTGTTGTGTTATGCTATAAAATAATCCCAGTGTCCACATCTGAGGACATCTTTTTCTTACAAAAGTATGTAACAACCATGTAACAAAATACAACTTCCCGTTCAAACAGGAAGCTTAGTATATATACATTTCAGGTCCATCTAATCACAAATATCTAGGAGAAATTGAAAATGCATTGCAAACAGGAGCTCGAGTCTCAGGAGGTTAAAGCTGCAGGATGTAACTTTTATAAAAAATCTGGTTTTTACATATTTGTTAAAACTGTCACCATATCACGACGGTATGAGACCGATAATCTGTGAAAAAAATGGAGCTCCACCTCCTGCCTGAACCGCTCCCAGTCAAAAACAACCAATCAGAGCCAGGAGGAGGGTCTTAGCACTGTGAATCACTCCTCGTGTATGCTGCTTAATGTAGTTGTGTGCAACACTTCAAGATTTGGTATCGATCCTATGCCAAGTAAACACAGGGCCATTATCACCGATACTGATACCAATACTTTTTAATAATTATGAAGAATTTCCATGAAGTTTAACTGGTTTGAGATTTTTTTCCTTTGGATCATTAATTAGTTAAAACCCAGGATAGAATTGGACAAAGTTTATATGTAAGTAGAAAATACTTTATCAAAATAAAAGTTATTGTTCTGAAACAATAGAATATTAACAAAACAATTTTCCCCACACATTGATGTCTAGATTTTTTTTTTTTTTTTATAAATTAAGTGTACAAAATCATCACTCAAGAACAAATGCAAACTTTTTTCCAGGTAGATCGTTCAGAAAGTATTATAAAAAAAATGTAATAAAAATTGTCCCTTCATTCATTAATTTTCTACAAATTTAAATTTAAATTTGATTTAAATGTTTCATAGCAAAATCCTTTTTTTTCCCCCCAAAAAATATGTTATGTGTCACATGCCAGTATAACAAAACACTGTGGGGAGGGGAGGAGCAAAGTGTGCCTGTGCTGTGACAGGAGCGACACTTAAACAGTCATCCTGCATCTTTAATGAAACCACAGCACTGCATACAGGAGAGAAACTGAAGCCAAAGTATCGATCTCATTACACTGATATTGATCAATACCAATACCAACGTTGGCATCCATATTATCGATATTAGGATCAATCTGCCCACCACTAGCTCAATGTACTAATGGCGGAGAAACAACTTACTTACTTCTCTGCCGTTACCATTGGTGGTGGCCATGGTAACTTCAGGGTTCTAGCAAGAAATATTTCTCACCCCAGCGCTAACGCTAGTGCTAATTAGTAAGCTAATGCTAACCGCTAAATGCCGCTCCAACTTGATAATTGAGTGATGGGGCCTAAGATGTAACTGGAAAGCAGTAATCAGTAATGTTTGTTCTGTTTGTCTTCTTGGATGGGTGTTCTGTTAACTGTAATTTCCCCATTGTGGGATCAATAACGTATCATCATCATCAGTTTTTTTGGACGTGTAGTTACATTTCTCGAGGTGCATGTCAGGTTTGGTTCAGAGAGGATTTTCAGTTATACACAAAGGATCAATGCAGAACTCTAAATCAGGCCTTATTAGATCGATAGAATGATAATTTTTGCATATAATCCAGAAAAGTTACATTTATATATTAAGCATTTAATAAGATAAGATAAGATAAGATAAGATAAGATAAGATAGTGTTTATTTGTCACATGCACAGTTATACACAGTACAATGCACAGTGAAATGTATTTTGTACCTGCAACCATATATACACACACATATAAATAAGAAGAAGAAGAAGAAGAAAAATAAAAAAAGTAATTCACACTATACACTATACTCTATATACTATACACTATACACACTTTTTAAATTATAATATTTACATTGTGCAATAATGATCCAGTTAGGGCTCAGAGTTGAGCAGACGGATGGCTTGTGGGTAAAAACTCTTCTTCAACCTTTCAGTCTTAGCCCTCAGGCAGCGGTAACGCCGGCCTGATGGGAGCAGGGAGAAGAGAGAGTGTCCGGGGTGGCTGGGCTGTTTTAGGATCTTCATGGCCCTCAGCCTGCACTGCTTGGTGTAAATGTCCTGCAGGTTGGGGAGGGTGGTTCTGATGGTCCGTTCAGCTGAACGAACCACCCTTTTTAGGGCCATGAAGTCCTGCTTGGTGCAGTTTCCCATCCAGGTGGTGACGCTCCCACGCATGATGCTCTCGATGGTGCAGGTGTAAAAGTTCCTGAGCACCTTGAGTGGGAGCTTGAAGTCTCTCAGCCGCCTGAGGAGGTAGAGACGCTGTCTGGCCTTCTTCACAGTGATGTTTATGTGATGAGTCCAGGACAGGTCCTGTGAGATGGTCACTCCCAGGTATTTGAAAGTGTCCACTCTTTCCACCTCAGCACCACTGATGACAAGTGGATGGTAGTCCCTCTGCTGCTTCCTGCTGAAGTCCACAATCAGTTCCTTTGTTTTGCTGACGTTAATGTGTCCCAGAGTGACGTTTCCTTCCACTGTGTTTGCAGAAATCACATAAAAAAATACACAACAAAAACATAATCCAGATTCCTCAGCTGCTAAAAGCATTTCCTACATTTGAATATCAGCCACCATGTTGTGAGCATAAACTATCAGGTTTTTAATGCAACAATAGGAAGTGACATCATCTTGCTGGGAACTGTAGTTATTTTATTCTTGAAGGCCTCTCATAGCTCTACTGGTGCTGAAACCTAATGTTTGACTATGGCTTTCTGAATACAAGTAGGGCTGCAACTATCAATTATTTTAGTAATCAAGTATTCAATTGATTACTCCGTCAATTAATCAAGTAATTGGATAAGAAATAATTTTTCATTTTAACAATTCATCAGCATATTTTAACTTCCGTACTGCAGATGTTTCTCTGTGTGAAACAAACAGGGTGGATGGAGCAGCTACAAAGTTCTCTGTTCTTCATGTTGCTGATCAGGTGGTTGATAAAAACATTTTCACGGATTCCCTCTGTACTGAAGGGGGGGGGGGGGGGGGGGGGGGGCACAGAACGATTGCTAGTGCTAATGGCAGCCCCCCTTTCCCCAGTACACTGTGGTTATAGGTCTGTTCTGGTGGTTACAGCTGACGTAAAGAAAAAAATAACAGCTGACATCCTCTGCACAACACGCGCACATTCAAACATGCGCACTCACAGCACAGAGAAGTGGGGGCGTGAAAAAACATCTCAGCGATCCACTCGTGTTAAAGGCTCGTTTTTGGTTTTTTTTTTTTTGTTCTTTTCCAAATGAGGGAAATCTGTTACAGCGATGTTGAACTAATGTGGAGGAAATGCTCCGCTTACACGGAGACACCTGAGCTGCAGAGTTGAAACGAAACATCAAAGCAACAAATTTGTGTCGAGGATTTTTAATAATCGAATTGCTTTACTCCAAGAATCGTTGCAGCCCTAAAACTTGCATTAAATTTTCAGTTTGTGTATCAAAATACATGAAGGTTGGTATTTACCTTTCATGCTGGGATTTTATTGTTGAATAGGAAGCCTGAAATTTTCCTTTGATCTTCATTTTCCCTCTTACTTCTCTTCATGTTCATGCCAGTTGTTATTTCGATTTATGCAGCACACGCATGACCATAGTGAGATCAAACGTACACATTGTGAATGAAACTGTCCGTGCTCTGTGGTAGATTGCAAACTGCGGTAAAATGATACAGGAGTAAGCAGCGATAATAGCGGCGACCCAGCCGGGGCGGAGTCTGCGAGGTGCGCTCCTTTGAGAGGCAGAGGAGCGCAATATTTGTTGGAGTTGAAACAGTACGTTTTGCATCCAATAAAAGCAAATAAATTAACAAATAAATTGGACAGTAATCTGGCAATTTAGTGATATTTCCAGAGCTGTGGTCTTGACTGGTCTTGAAATAAAATCCCGAGTCCGCAAGGTCCGAGTCCATGACAAGACCGAGACCATCAAAGACCGATCTCGAGACCAAGACCGATCTCGAGTACTACAACACTACTTCATCAGACCTTTTTTTACTTCTTTCAAAAGCGCTTCTCTAATAATATAATGATACCAATTTCTATTAGTGTGTGCTTTGACTTAAAAATTTAAATTATGGCCCAGATCCAGCAAAGCAGGCCCATACCATAATACTAGCATGGTGTTTCACAGGCTGGTTAACATTCTGATGGTGGAATTCAGTTTGTCCCCTTTTCTCCAAAGACAATGCTTCTCGTTTACACAAAATGTGTTTTTTTGTTTCATCTATTCACTGAACATCAGCCCAACACCCTTCTTACGTTTCTGTGTGATCTTTAGTAATGGCACTTCCTCCCTGCAGCTCTGCTATGCAAACCATTGTTGTCCAGTGTTTTCCTGAGGGAAGATGCTTGAGCATGAATATTAGCCAGTGTGAGAGAGGCCTTTGGTTTCTAGAATTTACCCTGGTTACTTGTTCTGCTAAACTATTACAGAGTTCACTCAGAATTCTTAACTGGTTACATCTGATTGTTATCCCGCTGACTGAAAACACCTGATATTACTTTCAACTACAAATCTACTATAAATCCTAAAGTTCAAAACTTATTTTCTCTCACAGATGTGTGATAATGACTAATTTTCCTCAAACAATTACACAAGGGTTGTTTTAATTTCAGTTCTTTAATAAGGTTCTCTTTATCTACTTTTAAAATTGTTTTTGAAAATTGGATGATGCTTTAGATAATATACAGAAATATAGAAAACTTCCTTACACCTGTATGTAAGAATTGACATACACTGACATACACTTACTCATGTGAGGCCTAAACTGTTCCATGCAAATTCATGCAACTCCCTCCGCCCCCCCTTCATTAAATTCAGTTGAATTGTGAACAAGCACTTGGCGACAGTGGGAAGGAAAAGCAGGCTCAAGGAGGGGCAGCTATCTGTCGCAACCGATTGGGCGTGAGGGAAGGGAGACGGGACAAAAGACATACTGTGAAATAAAATGACATTAAGCTGTTAAACAAGTGTTTGTACAACTTTTTGTATATACCACAATCTCTCCCAAAAATCTCTGTTCATCTAGAGGCTCTTTGACTCTGTCCTCAGTTTGATTACGTCCAACCACAACTTTAAATGAGCTGGGTTGCTTTTATTTTTGCTTTTTTTTAATGGCTGTTTGCACCATTACATGTACGTACACACACACACACACACACACACACCCTTACCGAGTCATAATATTTAGACCCGAGTTGGAGAACTCATCAGCCTGTTTCCAGAGAGAAAGGTGCTTGTTGTGATTTATGGCCCATTTCATGCTCCCATTTCCTTTAGTAGGTAATATGTGTCACTTTTATAACACTGCTGAAGTTGAAGTGTTGAGGTGAAATGTTAAGTGTTGTTTCAGCGATATGCAAAAGGAAGAGATTGGCTTAGCCTTAAGTGGATATTCCAGCACTCATCCAGCCACCAGAGAGATCACAGCCATTTTCTAACTCCAACATAACAAGGGCAAATGGAACGTCTGTGTCCTTGATGAGGCCTCACAAGGCTTTACAGCCTGTGGGGGAAAAACGTCCCACTGTACTGTCACATCTGCTAACACTGCAGCACCATGGGGCTATTACTGTAGCAGAGCTTTGTGTGTGCGTATTGATATACGTGCATGTATATTTGAATCTGTGTGTATACCGTATTTTTCGGACTATACGTCGCTCCGGAGTATAGGTCGCACCAGCCAAAAAATGCATAATAAAGAAGAAAAAACATATATAGGTCGCACTGGACTATAAGTCGCACTTTTTTTTTGGGGGGGGGGGGGGGGGGGGGGGTGATAGAATCCGAGACTCAGAGCACAAATTCCATCTTGAACGGCAATTTAAAATAATAATGGATTAAAGAACAGGACGAACACGGTTACACCTACGTTATGCTAACGTAGCACATTCAGCTACATGACGCACAACGAACACGTGTTCGGTATTGTAACGTTGTAAACACACTTCCAAAGTCGGCGATATTCACAACAAAGGTCGTCTTTATTAACAGAAAAACGGCTGCTGTAGGCCACAGCCACGCCAACCACAACTACAACAGCGGAACAGCAACACACACACAGGCAAGCTCTCGGTCTTTTTCTCTCTCTCCATGCTGCCTTCACGAACCTCCCGAACAGTCCGAAATCCCACAACATCAACACGCTCTCTAACTAAGAGAATCGCTACAGTATGTTAACGTAACATTAAGTTATTCAAATAACCATAGCATAAAGAACATACTAACAAGTTAACCAAACCATCAATCCATTGAATTCTTCATCCTCGGTGTCACTTCTAAACAATTCCGTACACTCCGTAGACGAAGCGCCGCTTCCTCTTCTGTGTCGCGTTAGTCAGACTCGTCGTCAGCTGCAGTTCCAATTATTCCAGCCTTTCTGAATCCCAACAGGATGGTTTGTCACTGAAGCCCATGTTTTCTTGATCCATCCAATGACTTCCAGGAAAGTTGGGTGGCGCATTCTCCCAGTTGCCGTTAAGCTGTGCTCTCCGTCCATCATCCACTGCGCCCACAGGTTACGCAAGACTGCCTTAAAGCTGCAGTTCACGGAGATGTCAAGTGGCTGGAGTATTTTGGTTCATGTGTTATAAATGTCACATATACGTCGCTCCGGAGTATAGGTCGCACCCCCAGCCAAACTATGAAAAAAAGTGCGACTTATACTCCGGAAAATACGGTACTCAGATCTGTGTGTGCATATTCAGGGGCTCAATCAGATGTGTAAATAAATTTGTGCAGACGTTTGTGATTGTGTACAGGGATTTGCAAATGTGTACTTGGAATGTGCATGTAATCAGATTTGTAGATGTGTAAATAAATCGGTAAGAGCGCATTAATGGCTGAAAAGTCTTCAAGTTCTGCTTGAAACACTGAAAATACAGACAGGTTATCAGTTACAACTCTCCCAGCTTTTCAATTGGCCGTCTTTTTACATGTGACTTTTGCTACACTTCTGCCGTGGCAGACACAAATGCTTGTAGAGATCTTCAAATCGACCTGCAAATGTGCGTGAAGAGTTGTCTGTAAGTCAAGGGTTCATTACCCCTGAGCACAGGCTCACAGGCTCAGACTGTCTCTCACACTCATTACGTACCACCAGGTGTTGTAGTACTCAGTCTTCAAGCGTAACATTAGTTGGCTGGTAGTGATCGTTGTGTCGATGCAAGGCCGGCTCAGATGGACAGACCAAAATCGATTTACCATACGCTTGCTGTAAGAGCATGTTTGTTTGTTTTTTTCAGTAGCTGTTTCTTTTTTCAGTAGCTAGTATTGGAGCTTTGTAAAAAATAAATAAAACGTTATCTGTAACTGGTAACCGCTGGGATTGCTCAGCTTATGGCTCACGTAGCAAACTCTTATATCAACTGACAGAAGCTAGCTGAAGCAGCTAGCTAAAAAAACACAGTGTATAGGAGTCACTGGAGGCACGAATGGCAATAATTACATATTAAAAATATGTACAACCTACTTGGAGCAACAGGAAGAAATTAGTTTACAATAGTTCCCTCTATCTAGTTACCAGATTTTAATATACATTCAGGAGTCTAGAGGCAGGCTGAAAACTGTTCAGATAAGGTTGATGTAATAATGGTCAAAGTACTTGCTTTGTTATACCACGCTACAGGATTTATGAAATATAAATGAACATAGTAACCATATGCCTCTGTCTTATAAGCCCTGATGGTCAAAGTAAATACAGAGGGATACCTTTCTAGAAGAGTCTTTTACCTTCATCAGCAGTGACAGAAGAATTTAAATACTTAAGTAAAATTTCTAATAATAAAAGTGTTCATTGGGGTTTGAGGTCAGGACTGCAGGGAGGCCATTCCATCCTCTTCACTCCCAAATTCTCGAGGTGGTCTCTGATAAACCCTGCTCTGTGAGGGTGAGCTTTTACATCTTGGAGGATAGTGTTCAGTCCAAGACTGCTGAGATATGGACTTGCCATTAGTTTCAGAATCTCATCTCAATATCTTTTTGCATTGCGATTGCCTCCAATGATGACCTGATGTGTTCTTGTGTTTTTGTCTCATTATGTTTGAGATCCCTGGTTTTTGGTTTCTTGTCCTTTGTTTCCATTTGAGTATATTTAATCGTGTTAGGCATTGTTACAACAAAATGTAATCACTCATGTACACAGCCACTCTGGATTCAACTATGGATTCAAGGCTATACGTAGCTGCAAGAGCGCCCCCTACAGAAGCAAATGAAATTTTGTATAGCATCCACAAACTTAGTTTCTCGGAAATGTATGAAAATGTGTTTCAACATTCTTGACATCATCCTGATCAAAACAGTCTATCAGACCCATGCCCTATTTTGCATGCTGGAGCCGTGACCCCACCCCCAAATATTCCATTGCGTCTATGCCGAGAGCAAAAGATATCTTTTCCTATAAAAGAATTCAACTTTCTACAGACCTTCTGTACACCATCACGATCACAAGACCTCCGAGTGCGGCACGGGTCGACGAGCGCCACGGGTCGACGCGCAGGGAGTGCGAGGGCCCGATATCACCGCTTGCGGTTTTAATTATGTTTGAGATCCCTGGTTTTTGGTTTCTTGTCCTTTGTTTCCATTTGAGTATATTTAATCATGTTAGGCATTGTTACAACAAAGGAATAATCAACCACACAAAGGTAAAGAGAGACCTTAAAACAACTGTTGTGACATCAGCAGCAACCTTCAGAGGGCAGGAGAAGACCTCATAAACCAGAAGACCTCATAAACAAAAGTACAGAGGCTTCACCAGAAGATGCAGACCCCTATTTAACAAAAACAGGAAGGCCAGGCTGGCCTTTTTTTATGGACTGACGAGACAAAGATGAACCTTTACCAAGGTGAAGGAAAGACTAAAGTTTGGAGAAAGAAAAGTGGCTTCATGGCTTCTTCTGGGATGGGCTCATTAATCTTCATTGATGAGATCAAGCGTGATGGCAGGAGTACAATGAACTCAGAAACATTTTGTCTGTCAATTTAAAGAAAGGTGCAACCAAACTGATTGGGAGATCCTTCATCATGCAGCAAGATAATGACCCAAAATACACTGACAAAACTACAAAGGAGTTCATCAGGGGCAGAAACTGGAAGGTTTCAGACTGGCCTAGTCAATCTCCAGACTTAAACCCTATAGAGCATTCATTTTACACATTTATTTATGTGGTTGATTTTATTCGATTAAATTATAAGCATTATAACATTACTCAGTAGGGATGGGCAGAGGGAGTTGCAGTATGGAAAATGCTGGTATTTTTGGAACTTGCTGTATATTATGGACTAGTTTGTAAGAAAAAAATATAAAATAAAATGAATGTGTTCAACACAATTTTTTGTGTGCATCCAAAAAAAATAAAGAAACAACTTGTCTTTCCCATACTGTCATAAGCTCTTCACTGAACTGACCTTTCAGCCCTGCTAGCAATTAAAGCCGGGCATATTTCAGGCTATTTGCTAATTAAAATGCAAATAAACTCATGAATTATGGAAATGGGTTAACTGGACTAATCTTGAAAGAAATGCTGAGCAGATGCAGGGTTGCTCAGAAAGTTACTGTTATGCTAATACGAGACAGTGCAGCACCAATAGGTTGAGCTACACAAGCAACTGTTAGATCTGTGTTGCTATTTGTGTTGCATCCCTTGCGTCATAGCGACTATCCTGACCATAAAATTACCCCCTCAAATCAGTGTGGGGAAAATGGCATTTGTCATGGCTAGCTAGTTTAGTAACATAAGCTAAAGACAGATGTAATGCAAGCTAGCACATCAACCTCACGTTACTGTGATTTTCTGACATCAAATTTCCAGAAGAGATAAGAGAGCTTTACAGGCTACATACTCCACGTTTTTAAGGTGGAAGTAATTATACCATTACTTAGCTGTTTTAGTTAAATATAGATCTTCAGCCTTTTTATTTTCTAACTGTTCATCTGCCGAGGAGTATATTTCAGAATTCATCACAATGAAAAACAGCATTACTGAAGGTTGCTAGTGACCTTCTTGTGGCCTCTGACAGTGGACTCAGTTATAGACTTTTCCTGTCACACCTCAGTGTTGCATCCAACACTGCTGACCACAATATTATCATAGGTATTAAAGAAATTGTGCTGCATTGGTTTGAATCATATCTAATAGACTCTAGTTTGTTCATGTAAATGGGGCGTCTTCTTCCCCAACTAAACTCTGGAGCTTGAAAAAAGGCTACTGGACTTGCTTACATTTTTTTTTGAAAATGTTTCACCGGTTATCCGAGAGGTTTACTCAGTTCATGTTGTCCTGCATACTTCATGTTTGTATGTCTAGGACAGTTTCTCAGGATTTATTCTCAGTTTTTAAAATTTCCATCTGCACCGTTACTGTTGACACAAAAGATCTGCGTTCGGCATCTTTTGAGAGCAGCAAGCTCTCTTACATTTATCCTTAACGTTAGAGCAAAGGCTACAACATACAGCCTTTAAAACAATGATTCAAATGCTGTCTGTAAACACAGTGTCATCACTCCAGATGTTACCACACAACGTTCTGATACTTAGAGTTAAATATATTGAGACAGAGTGATTAAAATGATCGCTGTCAGTCCTATCATTCTTCGTATTATTTCCCTCTGCAAAGGCAAAGACTGGAGACAATGCTATTAATTCAAGTTTGCCTGTGTGAATTACATAAGCACACATTTCAGGCCTGTTCAAAATATAATTGTTGAATCTAAACAATGAATAGCATTTTAGCCACACTGCACAACTAGCCACCAAAGGTTTAGTAAAGCAACATGAATACTGTCAATTTTTTGACAAAATGTTTGTGTTTTTAGAATTCATCTGTGGAGAGATGTACTTGAGTATTTCCTTGGATCTCTTCTATGCCACTTTATCTGGATGCTGAGGGATTAAGCCATCCCTCAGCATCTGTGAAGGAGATAAACCTCAGTGTTTTATATTCTCTGTGCAACAATATCAGAGAGAGAGAGAGAGAGCAATGACCACTCAAGATCAGCCAGAAATCAATCCCTTTCTATAGCTGTGATTTAGCAGAGCAAGATATGAGAGCAGACAAAATCATAAATACCTCAGTTTCAGGTAGATGATGAATAGAGTCCTGTGACAGACTCAAATCCCTGAGCTGTCGCATGCTCTGTTCTTCAGAACTGATAAATCCAACTCTGCAATTTCCAGAAACTATTCTAACTTACAATAAGACAAGTTGCATTCTTTGAAAAATGCTGGGGCATGTCTGATCTATCAGAAAGGGTACAAGGTAATTACATCTTTAACTTCCTGAAACCATGTGTTCTCATTATTCTACACCTTATACTTAATTCTGCTCAGTGATTTACACCTTTTTAAAACAATGGCGACTTTTTTATGCTGTAAAATAAACACGTTGTCCTCATATGAGGACACTTTTTTCAGATCACTTTCTGTTCTATTTTTAGCTTCAAAAATAATTAAGTGAATCAATTTCAGGTTTTACTTTTCATTGTGTATATTTTATTAATCATTTGATCATCAGGATCATTACCAAACATTTCACTAGGTGGACATTTATTGCTTAGATTCAACATACTGTCATATTAATTTAGAAACTGCGTGACACATGACAGAAAGACAGCTGTCATGTAAACAGCGCCAATGAAAGTTCCTTTCATAGGAACAAAACAGCCCCACACCATAATCCCCCCTCCACCAAACTTTACACTTGGCACAGTGCAGTCAGACAAGTACCGTTCTCCTGGCAACCACCAAGCCCAGACTCATCCATCGTTCATGTCCACAGTTATTTCCGCAGGAGGTTTATGTTCAGATTCTGAAGGTGAACCTGAAGTGATCTGAGGGATTTCTTCCAACCACACACAGGTTCAGTTAATTGCCAACAGCTTCCAGGTGCATCAGCCGGAATTTCAGGGAAACCCCGAGGAATCCTGCCCGTAAAACAGATGGGCAGAGTAAAACCACACACACACACAAAAAAACCCCGGACCATGACAACTGATGCCCAGGTAGATGGCAGAGAACAAGAAAAATGCAACATTCTTCAATAACCGATGAATCTGAAATATCACTAATATCTCCAGAGAAAGAAATGTCCAGTATAATAAACTACTTTAGCAATTCAATTCAGTTTTACAACCCCAATTCCAATGAAGTTGGGACGTTGTGTAAAACATAAATAAAAAACAGAACATGATGATTTGCAAATCCTTTTCAACCAACATTCAATTGAATACATTACAAAGATATTTAATGTTCAAACAGATAAACTTTATTGGGTTTTTTTAGTTTTAGGCCTCTCTTTTAACAGGAAGAAACCTCCAGAAGAAACTGGGCTCAGGGAGGAACAGCCATCTGCTGCAACTTGCTGGGGCTGAGGGGAGAGAGACAGGACAAAAGAAATGAGGTGGGACAAATATATGGATCCAGATGTAGCCTTGGGTGAAACTCCACATGAGTAATTCAGACACTGTGGAACCTACAGTAAAACAAAGGGCAAAACTGTTCCCAGGCCTTAAAGATGGTTTGGGATAGACCAATCCAACTGAACGATTAGAGTTAAAGTAATATAGAGAGCTTAAAATAAAAACCTTGCGGTTAGGAAGTCCAGTAGTTTGGTTTAGGACAACCTGTTGAGTTATTTTTAGATATTTTTAGCTGGGTTTATGTGTTGAAGATGAGAGGTTAGGGTTATGAGTTAAAAATAAAAGCACACACACAGTATACCAGTGTATGTTACTCTGCACTAATGCTTGCAGTTCAGAAGGTATCATCGTTAATGTTTGTTTAGGTACAAGGCATCCTACAGAACAACTGCAGTTCTATTTTGCGTTCCCCTACATATCTGCAGCTATTTCTCTAAATCAGTTCCATTCAGCTTTCATCTGTTGTGCTTCGAATTAAAACGTATAAATCAGGCAGGGCTCAGTGTCAAGGGGATGGAGAAATGGACCACACAAGGCTCATGTTATCATTTTTCACGAGGTCATAACTAGGCTTCCCTGGTGGTGCCCTTGCTACTTGGTATACAGGGCCACAGTAAAGGGAAATGGATCTTGATTGTTATGGTCTGTTGCTGCACTGCCAATATCCCCAAATTGTATTACTCTCTAACATTGCTGGACACCAATAACTCTTGAGAGGCAAGTGACAGGACCTGCTGGTGTGGAACATGATGCACCAGAAATGACAGCATGCAATAGTGAAGCCACTCATGCCTGTAATTAATTTCTGTCTTTAATTAATCTGTAGATAATTATCAGATGAATTACATCCGTAGTATTATTGTGAACACCGACCAAAGAAACAGAGTCACTGTGATACAGTATAACTGCCTGGGATTCGATGATACATAATGTGTCTTGGGTCACTTTGTAAAACCTATCTTGGGAATTTTTTTGAGAAATTAAAAGGTAATAATGGTTTATCAGGCTTTGGTATTATTTACCACATATTAACACCAGGTTATTCTTCTCATGGATCCATTAAGCTACATTTATTTGGTTAACATGGGGCTGATATTTAGCTATTGCCCAACATTTGATGCAATATTTCTGGTATTGATATACCTGTGCACACCTGTATAAAAGCTTACATTTTGTCAGTGTGCAGGTCTGGAGCATTTAGATGTATATTAACATAATGCCAACGAGGAAAGACATCAGCAATGATCCTACAGAAGTATTGTTGCTACTCATCAGTCTAGGAAGGGTTATAAGACCATTTCTAAAGAACTTCAAGTAGATCATTCTACAGTGAGAAAGATTATTCATAAGTGGAAAATATTCTGTTCAGTTGTCAATCTTCCCACAGGTGAGTGTCGCAGCAAAGTCACTGAAAGATTAGACTGTGCAATGCTCAGAGAAACTGCAAAAAAACCCCTCAAAGCTACTTCTCAGATTCTGCAGGCCTCAGTTAGCTCGTTAAATGTGAAAGTTCATAACAGTACAATTACAAAAAGACTGAAAAAGTATGGCTTGTTTAGAAGGGTTGCAAAGTTGCATCTGAAGAAACCACAAGATAAAGGATATCTGAACAATGTCCTCTGGACAGATAAGACCAAAGTGGACATATCTGGTCACAATGCACAGTAGCAGATTTGGTGAAAACCAAACACACATGGTTTTGCAACATAACAATGACCCCAGTGAACAGAATGGCTAAAGGTAAAATCTCTATTTTCAAAATCTTATAAGAACCTGACAAACTCATTGAAATATGACAGTGAGCCCCAACGAGACACAGTGCAACTTTGTGTTTGGAAGAAAAAATGGTAAATGGACTAGTTCTCATATGGCGCTTTTTCTACTCTATGCTTTCTACTCAAAGCGCTTATACAACATGTTTACATTCACCCATTCAGTCCCATTCATACAAGCACTTCCATGTGTAACCAAGCTAAGTGCTTTTATTGTCTAACATTCACACACATTCATACTCCAACGCTTGCATCAAAGAGCAACTTGGGGTTCAATATCTTGCCCAAGGATACTTTGGCATGCAGCCCGGAGCAGCCAGGAATCAAACCGCCAGGTGACCTGTTCTACCTCCTGAGCTACGGCCACCCCGTAAAAAACATTTTAGAAACTGGGGAGATCAGCAGGCGAGCCAAATGTAGCTGTCAACACATCAGACATGAAAGGACTCAGACTTCAGACCATATTAGAAGTGCAATAATTTCCCAAATGCCCTGCAGTACACTTTCAGGCAATTTAGACCATAATAAGTCACTGAAAAAAAAAAACTGACTTAGCTTTCTAAAGAAGCTTTTGAATGGGATTCAGTAGGACAACCATGGAGGTTTGAGCCAGCAGGTAGTGTTGGCTTCATCCTCGAACCATGATAGGGAACCATGAAGGGGAACCATGAAAGGGAGACATGGCCCCAGAGAGCCAATCACCGCCTGATGCAGGAAACATATCAGCCAATCATGTTGTTGTTCTAAGGCTTGTTCACAACAGTTTCAACACTGTATGCTCTCAGTTAAACCAAATTTCAAGGTTTTATGTCACGGAACTGTGCATTGTGCATTTTCACACGTATATGTGTGTATGTATGTATGTGTGTGTGTGTGTGTGTGTGTGTGGGGGGGGGGGGGGGGGGGGGGGGGGGGGGGCTTATTATTGTGCAAAGTTAGTAAAACATTTTAAACTCTTTTGAATAGTGATTCTCTATAAATGCATCATTCAAGTGGCTGTTTGAAAACCAGTGCATTATTGGCACAAGAAAAATTGCATTACTAGCAGCAAAGAGAAATAAAAGTTTAAAATGCTGTGCTCTCATGTGTTTTGAATGTTGCATTACATCAGAAAAATCCTCCATTACCTCACAAGAACACAAAAACAGGATGAGTTGGCATTCAGTCAAGCTATTTGAAAGATGACTAAAAATAGATAATCTCACTGAGTGGCACTTGCATATCATTTGGCTGTTTGAACACTGAACCAGAGTAATGAAATCAAACGGAGCCCCATCAATCCACCTGAATGTGTTTCAGCTCCATCAATCCATGTTATGACACCCACGCCGAACACTAACAGTGTCCAATGTGTTATTAAATTAACATGATAGATATGTTTCTTTTAATAAAACTGATTTATTAAGGCCGTTCATGACATTCCACTAAAAATGATACAAGTCAGCAAGTTTAAATGGCTCAGTGGTCCTCAAAGCTGTGCTGTTTCTGATCCGGCTGTGCCAAGATTCAAGTGTGCTCTGCCAGGTTAGCAGTGAGCAGTGAGGGAGTCTCCCTGTCTGATATGATGACCAAGTGAATATAGACCCTTTTTTGCTATCAGTCATATTGGAGTTACTGTTTGTTGGCAGTCACAAAGTCCATTCAGTTACTTTTGAGTTCATGGTACTCTGTGGCATTTAATCACAACTGATATGCAAGCAATAAATCCCAGCAATAAGGTAATAGTTACAAAATATAGTTGTATGCTTTTAACTGCATGTCATTTTATAGTGTTATCTAGATGAATTTATACAGAAATAGTATTTTCAGCAGACCTTTTTGCAGAAACTTTACTGTCCTTTGTATACTTTGTACTTACATGCAGATTATGTGGTAGGAAGTGACTAAATACCTACTGTATAAGTACAATTTTGAATACAAGACAAGCATCCTGTGTGCAGTGCTCCGGGACTACAGGGTGAGTGGCCTGTTGCAATGGGCCAGTCACTCATTGTACAACTCTAGGGAGAGCTGAGTTTGCATTGCCAGCAGTAAGTCAGACTCATTCCCGGTAGTTGGACTCTGCGACTGAGGGGAGGGTGGAGCGGGAGACTGACAGATGGATTTGTGTGGTGTCTTCTGTGAGTGGATACTGTACCGGCCTGTTGTGGTGAAGAGGGAGCTGAGTGTGAAAGCAAAGTTATCAATTTACCAGTTGATCTACAGTATGTTCCTACCCTCACCTTTAGCCATGAAACAGCCTAACGCAAAAAAACACAAAATCTTCATATTAGTGCAAACTACCAATTTCAACTGTTAACAGCTAAGTGAGACTACTTCACTCTGTATCTTACCCTCCGGATTTTAGGATATTGAATCCTGGCCACAAACAGCAATGAAAGAAAAATATTTTCACTACACCAAAGTGCTACATTAAGGCAGTTTAACAACTGTAGTTTGAGCCTCATATTTCCAGTTGAGTATGGCGAGTGCTGTCTCCATACACCAAGATGTTTAGCTCTGTTGAAATGATGATGATCAAAAACTACAAAACATTGTTAACAAAGCCGAACAAGCTTCACATCTGGCTCAAGTCCAAGTGCTTAACTATACCTCAAATAAAAACACTAAAACTTTATACAAAACTAAAATCCCAGCTGCCTATTCACACATTAAAAGACACAAAAATAAAGTACTTGGCCAAACAGTGTTAAATATTTACAATAAGGCTGCAAAGCTGAGCCGGGTAACAGCAGTTTCTGTTGTGTAATGTTGTGTTAAGCGTCTTACAGTGAATCTACAGGCTCCTTGGATCGTCCCATCTCACACTTGGGAAGTCACTCTGCAGATTTTGATGTGTCACAATTTTGAAACAGCGTGGCTGTTACAAAGAAGATTGTATTTTATTAATTAGTGTGTTTCAACAACATGTTTCTATATATATTGGGTGGCGCGGCTGTTAGCACTGCTACCTCACAGTCAGAATACCATCTAGAAGGCCTCGGTTCAATTCCACCTTGGCCTGGGGCCCTCTCTCTCTCTCTGTGGAGTTTGCATGTTCTCCCTGTGTCTGTGTGGGTTTCCTGTGGGTACTCTGGTTTCTTCCCACAGTGCAAAGACATGCACTTATTGGGGTCAGATAAATTGCCCATAGGTGTGAATGAGAGCATGAGTGTGGATGGTTGTCTGTCTTTCCATGTTGTCCCTGACAGGCTGGTGACCTGTAGAGGGTGTACAGCCCCCCTTCCCCCCCGGCGACCCTGAACTGGATAAGCAGAAGTGAATGGATGGATGGAAAATACAAAATATATAGGATACAAAATGAAAATAGTGCTTTACCTGACGTGTTGCTGTGAGAAACAAACCAGGCTTTTGCCTATGTGACATCAATAACTTGGCAAGGCATCTTTCCTTGTCAGGAACTGATTTTTCATTCTTCATTATTCCAAAACTAAAACTTAAAACTTCCTCAAACACTGGTGAGGCCTTTTACTGCTTTCTTTACTACTTCTGGTTACATCTGTGCTCATGCTGTCTCGTTTTCTGAATTTACCCAAGAACTGACCACAAATGACCAAAACCTCTTAAGAAAAGAAGAACAGACTGACTGAGCAGACAACAAACAAGATCATATTCATAAATGTTTTCATATACTGCAGAAAGTAGCTCACCAAATAATGAGTTTTGTTGGTTGCTGTGTAGTGTTCCACATGTAATCACAGTCTCAGTCACTCCCTGGTGTCTGAGGGCTTGGAAGGAAGACCTACCATCATTTTCAGTCTGAAGCACTCACACTATTGATCCACCAGACTGAGAGCTAGAGGCAAACTACCATCATACATCAATGCTCTGCCTCAGACCAGCTGATGAAAAACATTAGCAGCCCATCTCACTTTTACCCCTCTAATCATTCACAGGTTCCTTCCCGGTACTACCTCAGAACTTGAGTCATCCCAGCAGCCAAGGACATCAACTTATCCATCCTGTTGCTCCAGCCAGAGGAATGGCAGCGAGTATCCCCAAAATCAGCCCACATCAGTGCCCATCTGTCTTCACTGGACTCCCCATAGAGATCCTCAGCATGCAGTGATAAGATGAAGATTTTAGCTATCCATCTTGATCTGTCCAGTGCGATGACTTTCAGCATCCAGATGGTAACCAAGGACAGAGCCTCCTCTCTGGCCTTCACGCCTCTCAGTGGCAGTGTGACGGATGACAGTCTCTTCATCCTGATCAGATCAACCTTGATGTCCAGTCTCTGGACTCCAACTTGGCCTTGAGTATTTACAGCCCTTCATTTTGTCTCAGTGATTTGTGACAAGATTGCTTTAGTAGGAAGTGATTGTTTTAAGAAAAATGTCCTTAGATATTTAGTTGTATCAGCTTTAAAACCTGTGTTAGGTTTCTGAATGAAATCAGTGCTGCTGGTGAAGACTTGTACGGCTCATAGCTGGATGAAGAACAAAAGGACACCCTTGTGGCTCCATTTATAAATAAAATATGCTCTTAAATTCTTCCTGGGAAGAATTAAAGAAACACTGGTGCTTCCTGTTTTTGGCTAAACATAAACAAAGCATGTGTGAGAACTCGGCAAACAGTGAGGTACAGACAACACTATGAAATGAAATGGAAAAAAATAAAAAATAAAAGGCAAGTGGAGCATATGTCAATGTCAAAGTGAGTGATTGATGGGAGAACAGCAGGGCTGAGAGAAAAGAGTCCTGTGGCATCTCTCCCGTATCACTCTACCAGGCGTGTTACACATTCAACAGGCCAAACAATTCACATGTCTGCCTTTCACCAGCCAGCACCACCGATTTTCAACTAGCTTTGCTAATCCCTAACATCCCCAGGCTAGCAAGTCATTCCTGGGCTAATCACATATCAGTAGGTTAGTAATGCACATTATTACATGCAGTCACTTTCAAATAAAAGATCTTATGTACTTGAGTTTGTAGTTTGATATACTTTTTTTATATTATGATTTTTGGTCTTATATGGCTGTAATATGCACAGAAATATAAAATAACTGGAAGACTTTCAGCAACTCATGAGTGAAAGTACTCAGCTTTCATTAGACTGGTTAGTTTTTAACAAGGCAAACAAACAAGTAAATAAACAGTCGTTTATTAATATATGTATACTGAGAAGAGAGAGAAGAGTAGAAGAGAACATTTAATGTGTACAGAAGAAATAAAAAGTTTTTGAATATTTCATACGGCAAATATAAAACTAATATTTTAATAAAAATAATAAAACTTTAAAAACTGATTATACTAGCTGAACAAACTGAGCCCTAGAGATTGCATGGTTACTGTGGATATTCTGATTAGAAATAGTTTGACTCTGATTTGCAGTATTTTTGTAAGGCTTTGGTAAGTGCGCGTTATGTGGTGTCCAACAGTGGAAAGCCTTACTTATAAAATCTCACAATGAGCAGAAATAAAGATGGGTAATTATTAAATGGGTTCATTGTCAAAGCCAGAGCCTTAACTAACTAACTAACCAACCAACCAATCCACTCAAACAGCCAGAGCTCATCTGTGCTGGAACATTGTTTGATTATTATATCTTTTGAGGACAATATGAAATGAAATATTTAAATGTGATACAGCCAGCATGCCTGCCCAACACAGGACCAGATAATTAGCATACAGCACAGTAAAGGTCTCACTTTAGATGTTATACTGCTAATAATACATTTGTAACTAATTCAGAAGGCAGGGGGACCTACGGCCTTCACACTAAAAATTTAATTTGCCATCTGTCAACATGATAATCATTGTCTATCACTGGCTCAAGAGCCAGACTGCATAAATTGGTTGCGGGCAACTGCATCTCTGATTGGCCAACATTTTTCTTCAACTAGTAGAGAGAGATTCCAACCACACCAGATCTGTTTGACAAACAATGGATGAAAGCATACATTCACATGATTTCAGTCTGGAGTTGGTTTGGGCCACTTGTACTAATGCACAAAGTCCTATGAAGAAATAATTTTCTGATATCCTCGGCCTGCAGCATCCATCCTTTGGAGTATGACTGGAAGGTCCAAATCAGTTTGGGACCTTTCTTTCTTGTTGTCCTGAAGAAATGCAGATTAATGGTTTCCTCCTTGTGATGTTGCGGTATCTTGTGGTTAGCAAATGCACAGTAGTGCAAAATAAAAAAGAGAAACAACACTGAATTAATTTTTTTGCTCTTTGCCTTTAAATTGATTTTTTCTACTTACTAGCTGCACAAGTGATGTGTGTGATATTGAAATAATGGCTGATAGAGAGAATTTCATTTTCAAGTTCTTTTCATCCCACAGAGGGGGTCACATTTCTGGCACAAAGGGGCCGTGCCAAATGATACTCTATTCCTATTAGAGGAGAAGACAGAGAGGTAATTTCATACTTGTTTGTAGCCCACATTCCCCAGCTCTTCTCACATCACAGCAAATTGATTTCACTTCTCGTATTGCAGCAATCCTCTAGCTTCCCCTCTCCACGCTGAAATGAATCATGGTAATGTCCCCTCTAAATGAAAAGAAAATTAATTTTCACTGCCATACTGATCTAACTAATATTGAGGTACAAGTTAGGAGAAAATGGGAAATCATTACTCGGAGAACATTATCTTTATTATTTGTGCTCACTTCTGAGCAGAAATGAAGGGGCAGTAGTGGAGGAAGTTGAGGCGGATACCTTGAAGTGTGTCTAACTTTCAACAAGATCCTGAAGAAGGCATTAAAAAGGCAATTGGCCACTGATTGCTTGCTAATAGCAGAAAGAGGAGGGGAAGAAAGAAATCATTGCAACAAATTTCCTTCTTTAAAAAAAAATACCTATCCATTCATGCATGTTATTAAAAAATATAAAATCCCTTATTCAAAGGCACAGGACATAGAAAATGAGATCTTGGCAACCTAAACTTACCAAAACCATAACTTAGTAATGTGTATTTGACATCCATAAATCATAATGACGCCCCACTGAAATGTTTATCCGTGATCTCAAGTAAATACCCTTCAGCCACATGCCGAGCTTCTTCATTTCACCGTGAATGGGCCCGCTGTCCTCGTTGTTCTCTCTGGGTGACTGTCTCATTATCCTTTCTCTCATTTAAGGTCTGCACAGTTTCTTTCGCTTCCATTTTGTCCACATCTACAAATTCACAGGATTAGAGGAAATTAGAGGAAATGTGATAGTGTGATCTTTAATACGGACTGTTGTTTTTTGTTTGTTTTTTTTAATCTTTTCAGTGGCGAAACGTAATGGAAAAACATCCACAACTCTACACTGTGGATACATACAACATATACGGCAACAACAAAAGGCCATAATTTACAAGGATGTGGTGTGAAATATCAGCTTTTAAGAACATATTTTAATTCGTTATATATACTTAGTAAGACGATTAAGTGGAATGCCCACTTTTATAATTTACATTTTAACTAGAAAACTATGTTTCAAAAAGTCCTTTTAGATTTAATGCTCTGACCAATTGTTCCTCATCAGTGGCTGCTACCAGCAGGTGTTGAGTGGAGCCTTGTTTGTAGGCCCCAATCCCAGCCTGTGCTTTGACTCGGCTATTGCATGACCTCAAACATCAGCCTCCGGTGCTACAAATGAAGCCATCATGGAAATGCCAAAAACTGCAGTTCCTCTAATGACCAGTGGAGGCTCGCTCCAAAGCCAGCCAGTTTCCACAAACTCAAATTTGGTCTTAGAAGCTAATTTTTCCCTTCACCAGCTAAGAGCTGTCTGATAGGTCCCAAGTCCACTCACTGAAATAAACATCGGGCTTCTTTGAGGCACAGTGAGGAAAACTCTAGAATATTATTATTCTGGAACTTGCCACCGATAAGCAGATATGTGCTGAAAATCAAAGTTTGGGGTTCTTTTTTTTGCAGAATTTTATTTGCAATACTGCAGAAACTGTTAGTGGAAAGCTGTGTCACATGGATTATTTTTCTTACAGTGAAATAAGGATCTTTGTAATCCCTTGCCAGAGTCACGCTCATCCTCAGCCCTTTTTTTCTGAAAGCTTATATCTTGGCATTCATATCAGTAGCAAAGAAAGCAGACTTTAAAAAGACAGCTCTGCCTGTGGCTCCATAGGGACCTTCTGTTCGTCTTATCCCTATTCACACTTTATCAAAAGCCACTGATTCTAATTTTATGGATGTGAATGTATGACAAATCTAAGGGTGTGCTTACTTTTTTCCATGTGATTGATCTTTATATATATATATATATACGTATGTATTATGTATTACTCAATTTCAATTTTTATGCCATTGTTTGAATATATCACATTCATAAGTAGGCAGTACTTTAAAGAGAATCAGATGTTTACTTTTCTAAATATATCAAAATGTCAATACTTTATATGTCTTCATTTTTGATGGTAATAATCATCATTATCAGTGTTAAAATTCTACAGCTGCTACAGGATGAAGTTTTATAAGGTTTTTCTTACTGAGCTCTCAAAGAACTTTTACACTACAAGCTGAATTCACCCATCCACACACACATTCATGCAGTGCTGCATTCAACACCTTTGAATTTTCACCTATCATGCACACACTGACATGCTGATGGATCCATCGGGGTTAATTTGGGGTTCAGGATCATGTCCAAAACACTTTTACATGCAAACTGGAGGAGCTGACGATTTAACTGCTGATCAGAGAAATCTGAGTCAAACAGCTGCTCCTGTGCAAAACAGATACAATGACGATCTAAAGAAATTCACTGTCAGAAATGCAATCTTTTTCAAAGTTGTGATAAGACTTAACAATTAAACACTTTAAACTACCGGACAGGTGAAGGTTCTGTGAGGGAAATGCTTCGCATCATGAAAGATGCAGATATGATTTCCATCAGAGCAGATCCTCTGTGGACAGAAGGTTCATATATTCTCATGCCAGGAGCATCAAGTAGACAACTGCCATTTAGTCACAACAGCCATCAGCAGGGATATGTACAAGGTGTCCTTTGCCATTGCTGCACTAGCAATTTTGGAAACTGCACTGTTTTAGGTTAAGTTTGTATTGAAAGGCTGGAGTATTGAATGTATTCACGTTTGACCCTCCCGCTGTTTTTAACTTTGATTTTCTGTCAAAGCGTGTTGTGTCATCTTTGGGATGCCGTATTTTCCTTCATTGCATTTTAGGCTGAACGTCTGTAAGCTCAACAAATGGACTAGTTCTTATATAGTGCTTTTCTACTCTGTCTGAGCACTCAAAGCGATTATAAAGCACAATTACCCCATTCACACAAGCACTTCCATGATGAACTAAGCCGAGTGCTTTTATTATCTAACATTCACACTCCAACACTTGCATCGCAGAGCAACTTAGGGTTCAGTATCTTGCCCAAGGATACTTTGGCATGCAGCAGCCAGGAATCGAACCGCCGACCGTCCGTTCAGTAGGTGACCTGCTCTACCTCCTGAGCTACAGCCACCCCGAAATGGCCACATAACTCGCACAGCTAATCAGCCATGTTCAGATGTTTTTTAAAATTTGTTTAACCATAGCCTCCTAATATCCACTAATATCATTGACAAACAGCTAACTGGGTACGGTTAGAATAAGGATTCATTTTAGCCACAGTTTTAGTTACCTTACACATCATGTCTCTTAAATGCATTTTGAAGTTGTACTTCTATCAGATTTCCTTCTGGGTATTCCAACGAGATGAAAATTCTATAAGGGTTAAACTAACAGTAGCCCTCCCCCTAAACTGGTTACCAGTGACAGAGTGGATGTTCAGAGGTTAATACTCTCGTGTATAGTAGCTCTTCAGCACCTGCCTATGTTCCCAGGAGAAATGGGGACTCGCTCTACCTGCTGACTAAACATGCAGCTGTAGGACTTTCTCCCTTCTGGGAGGGGCTGACGGAGATGTGAACTGCTTGCAGTAGATTTGTAACAATCAAATTCAGTTTGCCTTTAATCCAATAGAAAGTTTAGCACAGATAACTTCAAACTTGAACCCACACACTACAAGGAATGAGTACAAAAGACTAAAAGCTCCCTGCAGCTACGCAACTATCTTCCTCAACACACTTTCCCTCTTCATCCTGTGACCTGGTTTGATTCAGAAACTGTGCTCTTGGTTCCCTTCACTGTTTCCTCCTGCTGATGGATTTGCTGCACAGCCATCTTTCTCTCCCTGATGGAGTTGCTCTACTCCATTAACTTTCTTTGTGCTCAGCTCACAGCTCTCCTGGCTTTGTTGCACTTGCAGTAAAATTCTTTTTTCTGTGTAGTGACCACTGTGTAAAATAGACAAATGCACATAAAGTAATTGGTAGTTAGTGGTAATAAAGCAGAATATTTTATAGCAACTTTTAAAATAAAATACAACATTAGAGGCGGGATAATATTTAGAAAAACTGATAAAGGCACAACTAGCTCATCTCTAAAATGAAAGGATCCTTTGATAGGATTCAAATGTAATCCTGTTAACAATGGCTGTAAATAGTCTAGACTGATATTTGTCAGCCAGTGAAAAGGAAACATAAAATATTAATTTCATTTTTTTTTAACTAAAGCTATATTTTTTAATTTGCATATGGTCCAGTAATGTATAATACATGAGAAACACTGGTTACAGTGATTATTCACAGTACTGACTGTTGCACTAACCCTGCTTAAGTAAAAACATATTTATTACTGATGCTTTATTAGTGATGCTACGTGTTGCACAAAAAAAGGTTAAAAAGAGAAGAAATAAAATAGTGTGCAGAGTGTTTTTGTACTCTGGCAGGTCACACACGCTTAACTCAAGGTGAACATATTCAGAGTTGATTGAACAAACCCTGATCAGCTGTTCTGAAACTCATCCATCCATTCTCTTCTGCAGACAACCATTCACACATTTGGGCAATTAAGAATCACCAACTAACGTAACTGCATGTTTTTGGACTGTGGGGGGAAACCAGAGGACCCCCACACAAACATGGGGAGAACATGCAAACTCCACACAGACCTTCTAGCTGTGAGGCAACAGTGCTAACCACCACACCACCATGCTGCCACGAAGCCATAAGCCCAGTTTCAGAGTTAATGAGCTCAGTTTATTTTTAAACTTACAGTTTGTTGAACATGCTCTGTTAAATAGGGCCCAGATAGTGAGTTAGTGAAAGTTAATGATTTCTAAATAGGGCCAAGTCCCACATCTGGTAACTTTGTTTTCAACTTTCTGCCTCATCCTCCTGACAAGCAAACAAAAACAGAAACTGAACTAATCACATAAGCTCCTTGGTGGAGGTGATAATTGAGAACACTAATTCAGATTTATTGTCTCTGTGGTGTAGCCAGCACATTTCGGCAATAGATATCCTTCCTTTTCAATCTGTCACAGTTTAATAATAAATGCTGACACTTTTAATCTATTAAAAATCTAATAAAAAACTGAAGGCTTCAGATACAAAAGCCTCCTTTAAAGTTTACTTTGAATGCAAGAAAATTTGTCACTGAATGAAATAACTTGTTTTCAGAAATAGAATTTAAGTAAATTTATTGCTTTTAAACAAATTTGAATGTCTTATGCAGAAAAAAACACCAGCATGTCCTATTGTGCTTTTTTCTTTTCTCTCTTTTTTTTTTTAAAGAAATATGAATCAGAAATTGATATAAAAAATTAAATATTATGTATCAAAAATAAAACCTTGCCATTGGGGGGGGCCACAAGTCAGTGTACTTGTGTTGTTGTCAGGAAGCGCATCTGGCCCAGATAGGGATCCAAAAGTTAATGATTCCTAAACAGGGTCAGTGTAAAATCTCTGTCAAATCAAACATGGGAATCATAAAACATGAAATCAGACTGGTCAGGGCCCAGGTTAACATCAACCTGCTCCAGTGCTGTTAGCCAACAGGGTGCCAGTGGAAACGGTGTCACTGTTGGCTGAAGACAAAGGAAGAGGAGAGGAGGAAGGTTACTGAATTAGGACGTGTAGGGGATTAGTAAGGAGGACGCGAGGGTAGCTATGAAGATGATCAAGAGTGGAGGACGAAGGTTGGAAAGCAGTTGGTCCAGATACCAGATACCACCTGTGGAGGGATGGAGATGTCTAGGAGAGAGCCTTCACTGACACTGTTGCTGGCTCACCACTGTTCCTTCCTTGATGCACTTTTGAAAGATACTGACCACCGCAGACCAGAAACACCCCACACAAGCTGCAGTTTAGGAGATGCTCTGACCCAGTCATGTAGCATCACAGTTTGGCTCTTGTCAGACTCACTCAAATCCTTACGTTTGCCCATTTTTCCTGCTTCTAACACATCAACTTTGAGGACAAAATGTTCATTTGCTCCCTGATATATCCCACCCACTAACAGGTGCTGTGATGAAAAGATAATCAGTGTTATTCACTTCACCTGTCAGTGGTCATAATGTTATGTTTGATCAGTGAATACAAACTCATTGGAGAATTATGTGATAAAGTTTAGCCTTAAGCAGTGCAAGTGGTGACTGATTGATATTTAGCAGAGGTGTATGTGCTCACTTCTGGAACAATTTAGTACTGAATACTGCACTCGCTCCACGGATATATTGGATGGATTTACAGATCCTGACCCCGGGTACACAGAGAGAAAACATTCCTATCTTCCAGCTATGCTGTCACTTTTCAGCATTAGTGAGCAAAGCAACAAATGTGAAATTTGCTGGCAGCTCAGCATTTCATTACTTAGTGGCTTATTTGTTTTATAAACAAGTCACTGGATACCAAGCAGATGCCCTTATACACTATGAATTCAAAACATAATACGACCATTGGATTAGTGCACAATTCTTTTGTGCACTTTGGCACTATGTACGTCTGTGGACACTTTTTGTCGTGGCAATAGTGTCACAGCCACTTAAAGTTACAAAATTAATGCTAAAACATGGATGTATTGGGGACGGAGAAGTGGGGGGGCAACTGCTTTAAGCTCCTATCCCACATTCTTTCTGGGTAAATATATAAGATTTACCAGTTGCAGCATCTCGTGTGTGTTGTTATGGAAAATCATTGTTCTGTTTCTAGCTCTTTAGCAGATGTCTTACCAACATGAGTGTTACAGTGTCACAGACGTGTAACGTTCAGTCACAAAATGAAGTAAAAGTGAAGGATGGAATTGGCTGTTGTGAACACATCAAGTGTGTGAAAATACATTTTAGATTAATTATTAACAGAAATTGGGAGAGTAGTTTACCCTCCCAAAAAAAAGCATAAAAATACAATGATCTTCAGGCTATACCAGTCATTTCATATAAAATTTCTTTTTAACAAGAAGTGAAGCCTATTGTGAAGACTCCGGTTGCGAAGTATAGGAATAATGGAATTTTTGCACAGCAGCTCTGTAGGTTACTAGCTCTCATAATACCAAAACACCTAGTGAGGAATCTTACCTTAACATTAGTTTCATAAATAGAAGATCATCTGTAAGGCTTATGAAAAGTGACTGATTTGCAGCCCCTGTCGTTTCCTCTCAGCATCTCTGTTTGGACATTCTTTGGGGCAATTAACAGCCAGGTCCTGGGAACCGTGAGAGGAATGAATTGCAGAGGATAATGACAGATTTCTTCATCCTCTCAGCAAACAGGCCATGGCCTATGTCTGCTCAGCCCTCTGCAACACTCAGCCATCTCTGACATCCACCTGTACATCAGCCAGGGTTCATGAAGCATGACCAGAACAGGAGCCAGAGGGGACAGAGGAGGAACATCAGGATGAACAAACTGTTTCAGGCTCTGCTTCTGCATGCTGAATGCAAAAAAGCACAGCTCTGTGAGCTTTAAAATCTTTGCCAAGCAGCAGTAAATACAGTTTCTCCTTTATCGATGTATTGATTGTCAATCTGCCTTCAGAAGTACAGAGATTGTATAAAGGTCTTATGAAAGCAATTATGTCGGTCTGTTACCTACCAGTATGGATGGTGGATTACTGCCTGAAATGCAGCCCTGTGCACTGGAAATCAATGCTCATATGCTAACTGAAATATAGTTACATACTATATGGATATTGTAATCAAAGTCTTATTAAAGTATAAATCAGCAAGAACTCTAGGAAAACATGACCCTCTGCTCATCTGTAGCTACAGAGTGGAAATTTTGAAAAGTATCTCAAGGACATATAAAAGAAGACATGAAGCATTAAGATCCAGATGAGGTTTCCAGACTGTATTTTAACCATATCCTGGTTCTCTATTTCCCATCACTAGTTTTGAGATTAGGCTTAAACCTTATAGTTCAGGTTGGATCTGGTGATTCTCAACTATCCCTCAGTTATACTGCAATAGGCTTAGACTGCTGGGGGGGCTTCCCATGATGCACTGAGCATTTATTCTTACTCATCTCTGTTCACTCTGTGTTTGTACACCACTGCTGTATTTAATCATCAGGAGGAAACAATGATACCTGCCATTCACAGCTGTTGTGGGCTGTGTCAATGCAACATGTAGTTACATTTTTAAGGAGGTGCACGTCAGGTTATGGTGTACGTTATAGTGTACAGTCTCAGAAGGGTTTGCAGAATTCATGCTGACCTTCATGCTCGAAATGCTTCCTTAAATTGGTTGCATGACAAGTTGTGTTCTAGCTGAATGTGGTTTAATGTTTAAAATGTACAGTTACTTACTTAGTTTACAGTTTTTTGTTTACTATAATTATATTTTAACCCCATCTATTTTATCTCATAATTTAGGTTCTGTAATTTTCTGTTCTCCCAGCTGAACAATCAGCATGTTAGGCACCTTACTGGAATGATTAGCAGGCACTCCTTTTCTTTCTTTTATTAAATATAAGTGGCAGTGGCGCAGTGGGTAGGCGTTTGCCTTGCAGCTGGAGGGTTGCTGGTTCATTGTGTGCCTTGTGCGCACAATGACAATGAGTTGAAACTAATATCTTAAATAGAGAACATTGTCCTGGGTTGTTTTGTTAGGTAAGGTTAAATTTATATAAATTTCTTATATAAATCAATACTTTCACTTCAGGAATGAGTGTTAAACAGGCAGGATTTGAGTGTTTCTGTCCTGGTGGGGGGTTTATTACTGTGCTTTATATTTTGCTCCTACAGGTTGTAGTTAGGACCATAACCATTTGGACATGAACACAATTGTTGTTCTTTTGCCTCTGTACATCAGCACAGTGGATTTTAAACAATGTGATTAAAGTTCAGTTTTTCTGCTTTAATTCTATTTAATTTCAGTGTTTAACAGTTTTTATAAATAGTCCCCAGCATAATTTTAAATATAAAGATTGCTTTTAATACGTGGATCCAAATGCTTTGCAGTCAGTGACTGCCTGAAGTCTGGAACCCATGAGCATCACCAAATGCTGTTTCCTCCCTTGATGCTCTGCTGGGCTTTTACTGGGCTTTCTCCTGTGTTATTATCATTCATGTGCCTGTTTCTCCATTTAGTTATCACACTTTGAGAGTTCATGTTCTTTGGGCTTTGCCTTTAGTTTTGCTTTCTTTGTCTCATTTCCTGTGATTTACTTCAGAGGTATGTTTTCCCCAGCTGTCTCCACTTCCCCTGATTACCCCTCTGTGTGTTGCTGTCTCACGTTGTCCTTTGTCAGTGTCTTTCCGTGCCCCTCCGTGATCCTCCTCCTCTTTAGTCCAGAGCATGTAGTGTCCATGTTTTCTGAAAAGACTTTCAAATTTGATTTTGTGTGACCACAGAATAATTGTTCACCACAGTAATTAGTCCTAACTTTAAAGATTGTTTTGGTAAAGCACTGACTTTTAAGATGGGTGCATCACCTGAAAATGTTATGATAGGAATTCTGTGATGAATCTAACATATGGATGTTAGTTTTGGGGAAATGAGTGAGACTGTGTGAGCACATTGTATTTATTTGGCTGACAGCCCTCTTAAGGAAAAGAAAAAAATACATAAATGTTGACACTGACCTAAGGATATATAATTTTAATGAGGCATATCTTCCAATGTGCATACAATAAAAAGCAAAATGTGAAAATCCAAAATATAGGGAGTGATCAGCATGCTCCTGTCTCCTGGAGGAGCTGACATCAAGCAGGTGGAAGAAAGGGCATTTCTTCCCTTATGACTGAGGTGAGGCAGGGCGGTCATTGGACATGAATGTCATGTATGAGAGATCAATGGAGTGGCAGAAGCCAGCAGAGAGGCACAGAAAGCTGACAGCTCTTCCATGAATATTTACAGCCTAGCCTTTCTGTGTGGCTGTGGGAGTCCAGCTCCTCTGAGTTTGACACATACACCCTGTTATGTATGCAGATGTCAATGTGTGTGTGTTCTAATAAACAAAACTGACTGGCATATATTGTTTATAGTTCATGAAGGGGAAAAAAAGGTTTTGGATCTATATTTACGGTGTTCACGTCACTTGTTGCTGTCCCCTGTCTTTAAATGTCTAGTAGCTCTAGACTGTGCATCTAGTGCAGCCTACCTTTCTTTTAGTTTTGATGTGATTTAACCAGAGGAAACAGAGAAATCTAATGTGAGGGTTTCTGTTTTTTGTTTCTGTAATTTGTTTCATTTTCACTTTAACTCGTTGGGTAAATGTAGGCAAAACTACCTGGTTTGGGTTTAGGTAAAAGATCATGGTTTGGGTTAAAGCTTGTCCCATCAAAATAGTAACCATGGTTGATAACAAATAACAAGTTAGTGCCAGTTCCCTTTCAATAATGCCATAACCCAGTCTCAGTGGACAGATACAATAACACAGCTTTGTGTAAATGGGCCATGGCAGCAGCTCTGGCAGAACAGCAGCAGCATGGTTACTGTTTGGAAAAAAAAAAACATCCATGAAATCAGTATTATTGAAATATGTGTACATTATCTAAAAAAAAAAAAAGCCCAAAAAACTAAAAGAAAACCGAAACACTAAAAGACCAATAATGCAACCACTTAAATGCATCTCTGTTCATAGTTTGTTGTACTTTCTTGGTTGATTACGCTCAAAATACGTGCACGGAGGTGATGAGAGATTCAGCAACAATAACTGTACAAAAGCATATAAAAAGAAAGATTACCTAGTTCCTTATATATGCCAAACGTATTCACTTGTCTAACTTTACACATATGAACATAAGTGACATTCTTAATATGATGTTGGACTAATCTTTGCAGCTATAACAGGTTCAACTCTTCTGGGAAGGCTTTCCACAAGGTTTAGGAGTGTTTCTGGGAATTTTTGACCTTTTTTCCAGAAGTGGATTTGTGAGGTCAGACACTGATGTTGGACGAGAAGGGGTGGCTCGCAGTCTCCACTCTAATTCATTCCAAAGGTGTTCTACTGGGTTGAGATCAAGATTCTGTGGAGGCAAGTCAAGGGCTTCCATATCAAACTCCCTCATCCACATCTTTATGGACCTGCTTTGTGCATTGCTTCACAGTCATGTTGGAACAGGAAGGGGCGATCGCCACACTGTTCCCACAAAGTTGGGAACATGAAATTGTGCAAAAATATCTCGGTATGCTGAAGCATTAAGACAGGGATCCTCAAGTCCAGGCCTCAAGAGCCGGTGTCCTGCAGGTTTTAGATGTGTCTCTGCTTCAACACACCTGAGTCAAATATAGAAGTCATTAGCAGGACTCTGGAGAACTTGACTGCATACTGAGGAGGTAATTCAGCCATTTGATTCAGGTGTGTTGGATCAGGCACGCATCTAAAACCTGCAGGACACCACCCCTCGAGGCCTGGACTTGAGGATCCCTGCATTAAGAGTTCCTTTCACTGGAACTAAGAGGCCAAGCCCAACTCCTGAAAAACCACCCCACACCATAATCCCCCCTCCACCAAACTTTACACTTGGCACAGTGCAGTCAGATAAGTACCGTTTTCCTGGCAACTGCCAAACCCAGGCTCATCTATTGGATTGCCAGACAGAGAAGGTTCATCACTCCAGACAACACATCTTCACTGTTCTAGAGTCCAGTGGCATCACGCTTTACACCACTGCATTCAGTCCTTTGCATTGCACTTAGTGATGTAAGGTTTGGATGCAGCTGCTCAGCCATGGAAATCCATTCCATGAAACTCTCTACACACTGTTCTTGAGCTAATCTGAAGGCCACATGAAGTTTGAAGTTCTATAGCGAGTGACTGCAGAAAGTTGTTGATCTCTGCACACTATGCACCTCAGCATCTGCTCACCCTGTCATTTTACATGGCAGTTGTTGTTGTTCCCTATTGCTTCCACTTTGTTATAATCGCACCAACAGTTGACTGTGGAATATTTAGTACAGAGGAAATGTTATGACCGGACTTGTTGCACAGGTGGCGTCCTATCACGGTACCACACTGGAATTCACTGAGCTCCTTAGAGCGACACATTCTTTCACAAACATTTGTAGAAACAGGCTGCATGCCTTGGTGCTTGGTTTATACACCTGTGGCCATGGAAGTGACTGGAACCTGAATTCAATGATTTAGATGGGTGAATTATAACTTTTGGAATGTTATCAATATTTTCTTTTTTTTTTTAAAAATCACCTTGATCATTAATTTACAATTTTTGTCATCTTCTTTCAACTGCTCCCTTTACAGATTGCTACAGCAGATCATCTGCCTCCATCTCACCCTGTCCCTATATACCACATATGTATCACTACTTTAATGAACTCTGCAGTCTTTTCCTCCTTCCTGGCAGCTCAATATTTGTTATCCTTTGCCCAGTATCTTCACTATCCCTCCCTGCACATGTCCAAACTGTCTCAGGCTTGCCTCGCTAACTTTCTCTGAGCACTTGTCTCCACCCACTTCACCTTGCCTGCACTTTCTTCTTCACCTCTTTCCCCCCAGGAGCCAGAGGCAGACCCAGGAGACGTGGGCCACCTGCAGCCCCCAAAGAGTTCTGAAGGCCCACGTCCACACATCTCACTGACAACTGTGTGCCCACCCCAGCAGTAGGAGGGAGGCCACAGATGGAGCCCTCAAGGCCAAAGGGCAAGAGCCGATAACCAGCCAACACCCGGCACAGCCCACCCACCCCCCCACATGCCAAAGAGGCTCAAGCAATCCTGGACTACAACCCTTAGTGGAGCAGCTCAGCAACTATGCCAAAACATCCCACCAACATCCTGCTGCACATCCTTTAGAGCTCAATCTCTCTAGTCAATCAGAACAAGTCTTTTTCTCTTTCCTTAGTGTTCGGTCTTATGTACAACCCACTATAATCCTTTTCCTTTGCCACCTCTCTCTTTGCTGTATGTCTAGCCTCTCAGTATTCCTGTCTACTTTTTTCATCTCCCTCACAATCCCATGTTTTCTTTGCTAACCTTGTATTTGAATACTTTCCTGTACTTCCTCATTCCACCACCAAGTCTTCTTGTCCTCTATTGTGTTCTCTGGACAGACACAAAAATGCATTCTTGACAGTTTCCCTCACCACTTAAGCTGTATGTTCCCAGTCATCTGGTAACTCTTCCCTACCACCCAAAGCCTGTCTCAACACACAACATTCTTCCTCCTTCATCTTCCACCGTTTAATCCTTGCCTCTACCTTCACCCACTTACTCTTCTTTATTTTGAGAGTCACCCTACAGTCTACCTGTGTTCACCTTCCTTCACTCTAATACATCACCCTATGTTCTTTCTCATTCCTGAAATGTGTTCACCACAGCCAATTCCATGCTTTTGCCAAAACCCACCGCCCTCTGTCCTTCTGCATTTCTCTCCTTAATGCCATACCAACCCAACACCCCATTACCTCTGTTTCCTTCACCTACATGTCCATTGAAGTACGGTCCAATCACCCCACCTTCATGGAGATTCTTTACCACTTCATCCATCTTACTCCAGAATTCATCTTTCTCTTCCAACAAATGTTTTTGGAGTAATATTCAATTTACAGTTATAGTGACACATCTAATTCAATTTAATTGGAAAGTTCACCCATTCACACATGGAATAATTAGGACTGCAGAGCGAAAACATACGATTCCTGTTCCATTCATCAATTTGGTTCTGAACAGGTGCCTAAAAATCTCTCATAGTGTTCAGAATGAGTCAAAAAAAAATGAATGTATAAGTAGAGAATTTAATCATATCGAAAATATCTAAACAAATTCCTTTGGAGGAATTTGAAACTATGAGTGTTCTGAATTTTTCTGCCATGTGATATTCTCATATGGTTTTAACATTAAACTGATAGTAAAGTGAAGGTTTATGTATGTAACACGTTTGAGCTTTACATGAATAACAAAGTTATTTGTGAGAATGTTTAAATAAAATATATCTATTTTTTCTTGAGTCATGTCTTTCTGGTTTGTTGTCTCACATCTCATTTCTATAAACCACTGGCAAGCATGAAAATGGGACCAAAATATGGAAAGTTGTTAAATGTAGTACGGCAAACAGCAAAGGACAAATTATTTTTATTGCATCATGCTGAAAATTTTCAGAGTTCCCAGGAGTTATTGAATCTCAATACAATCAAAATTCAAATACCTTACATGAGCTTGGATGCAGAGAAGGCAGCAGTGTTTCTGAAGCATGTTTAGGTAGGTTTTTTTCATTGCATGTTATTTTAACTTGCATTTGTGGATGCTGTGATTAACTGTGTTCCTGAGCACATACAGTGTGTTCCTCTGTAGAATCATGTCTATAGTTAATGTGCTGTCTCTGAATTTGGTACTGTAGATGATGAAATTTCCCCGGGATGTTCTTTTTATAACAGGTCATGATGCCATTTAACCTAAGGGTATCAGATGTTCCACCGGGCCTTTTTAAGCATCACACAAACCTTTCAGCCCTGTCCCTAATTTATTTGAAACATTTTGCTGGCATCAAATTCAAAGAAGTGTTATTTAACAGTTTCTCAATTTCATAATGTAATATGTCATCTTTTTGACATTTTTGGACTCTCTGCTCTACTATAGCAGCTTTGCACAATTCAAAAAATAATCATTAATTACATTGTACTAGGCCACGAGGGAGGCGTGCAGTTTACTGACTGTGTGAAACAAGCTGTTTTAGCTGCCTTTTTCTGCGTGGGGGCCTCCATAAACAGTTTTTCAGGTGGGTGTGGCTTCTGTTCTGACAGTCAGAGCTGTGTTTGTGTGATGACCATATCAGGCATATCTGCACTCAGTGACATAACAGAGCCAAGAGATTAAAAAAAATGTTTGAGCTCACAGTGTTTACTGTATATACACATATACTTGTAAATACACTGACCTTATAAGTCGTCAGTTGAGTGTGTTAAATGTGGACAGAACTGCCACCCTGACATTACCTAAGTACGAGATGTGTAAATTAACTCGTCTGTCTTTAGTATTTTTAGGCAAATATTTTTTTTACCAGGTTGTTTTTGGTACTTCATTTTACACATTTGTACTTGCTGTCACACACCATTCATTTCGACATCCATCATATTAAACATTAGCCCTGGCTATATACACATGTACAGTACACTGGACACCATGACTGTCAATGATTTTCTGTACTTGTTCCTTTCCAAAAACCTATTAATAAAATAAATGTTTAAATTTTTGACTGTTTTACATGAGCATTAACCATTGCAACATTGTATGTGACAGAAAACAAGGACAATCACCCATCCCATGTTTCGGGGAAACAGTAATAGTGTATACTATATGTTAGTCAGATGCAATTAACAGACACTTGCTGTAAAGACCTTATGGTGGTCAGTCAGAATATATGGATCTCAGATGGCTTACATTTTTTTCACAGCTTGTTCTGCAGAGTACATAACTAGCTTATTTCCCTCTCGTGGAGAGGCCCTTATCTGAAATTGAAACACTTACCCAAAATGAGTCTCACATCTAAGTACTATGTGCAAGGTGGGACAGAACTCTTGACTGAAGAAGTGCCATTAACCCATTTCACATACTAAGAAGTCTCCTTTCTAATTTTGAGTAATTCTTAGCAGAGGAGGTGAGAGTGAGAGCTTTGCTGTAGAGCTACTCAGCCAGAGATCAAAGTGACAACCCCCAGCTGGATTAATGGGCTGCTCTCGGGGTGATCACACCTCACACACTCATGTATCCACACAGCGACCCTCCACGTGAAGTGGATTTCTTGTTCTTGTTTTAAAAGGATTACCCCGACACACACACACACACACACACACACACACACACACACACTGAAGGCAAATAAAAATAGGGATGAGACCTCCTCCGTGGTTCAGATTGTCTCAACCTTGACAAACTGAGTCTGGTTTTAGTTTGAAGCAAAGGAGGGCGGCGTGAGGAGGAAATAAAATGTGGAGTATATATCATCTGTAATGTGGTGATATATTATACAACAGTATTTTGTAATGGCATGTATTCATAGTGTCAATGACTCTGTTAAAGTGGCAGGAGTTATCCTGCTAAATTATAGCTCTAATCCTCGCCATCAGTAAAGCTTCACTCTAATATCACTAATGGCCAATATGGTAATTGTAGCACATTAAAGGACCCACATGATGTCTTTCTGAAAATTTATGACAATGTTTTGGTTTATGGCTTCTTACACATTCTTGTCCAACTTTAGTCATTTCCATAATTGTGTTTGACACACTCTGGCTTAATGTGATGCATTGGAGAGAGCCGCAAACAGATTCTGTGTATCTAATAAAAAGCTTAACTGCTTGTTTCTAGATGTGCCGGTGCCACTGTAAGCTCAGCATTCACACATAAAAGCTGGATCAGGTGAATAATTTATGATTCTCATCCCTCTCTGTGAGAGCATAACACACTCTCAGTCTGATCTAAGAAAGGGGGAAAAAAAGAAGAAAAAATAAATTTTATTGCTGCAGTAAACTGTGAGCCAGGCCTCGATTGTGCACTGCTGAAATTTGAATGTGGAGTTGCATAACCTGGTGGTGTCTCTGCGGTAGTTCTACGCACTCATCCACCAGTGTTCCCCAGCACAGGCAGAAGCCAGCCAAGTTGTCTTACACATGACAGCTTCAGTCTGCTGTGGGATGGCTGAATAATTCAAAGTTCTTGCACAGGACCATCTGGCTGGCCAAAGACACCAGCTTTCCTCAAATAGCTTTTGTAAAGCTTGTGTTGGATGAACCAGCGGGATCTCTGCACAAGCAGACTGAGCTGCTTACCAGCAAAATGAAATGTGCTGTGTCAGACTGGCTAATTTGAGAGGATATAGGCAATCAAGGCAATCAAGCTCAAATATTGCTGAGAGGACATAAAGCCCATTTTCACTTTGCACTCAGGCTGTACATCAGCTGAGATGTAAAATCCATCTCAGTCTCTCACATCTGTCTGAGTTTGCAGAATATCGATACTGACTTCACAGAACAAGTCTGAGTCATCTGCTTTGTTTTGTTTTTTTATTATTTGTTTTAAGTGAAAACATGGATATTCACATGTAGCTATGGACTGTTTTTAGATTTTGTGTATTTTCATATTTAATTTATTGCAACCATATACTTCAAATCACTGAGTAATTCCATCTGATTTAAAGAGTCTTCTTTATACTGTCATCTAGTTCATACTGCTGCACAAAAATATACCTAACAGATACATAACACACCCAAAACACCTGGCACTATATGCTAGGTGATTGGAATGAGCACCTTCCAACAGAAATAAGGTACACAAAATCTTGCCTGTGTCTTATAAGTTGCTTGAAGTAGGGTATTATGAAGTAAGGTAGGAATACATAATTGTTAGCCCACTGTGAGCCACTACAATGTACAGCTAATAATTTTCAAACTTTAGAAATAGCAACTTTTGAGTTGCTTTGACTTCCTCCTTACCTTATAAAATAAAGCACCTTGAGGAAACTGTTTTTTGTGATTTGGTGCAATATAAATAAAAGTGAATTTAAGTGAATACAACTGAACCACTGGCAGCACGGTGGCGCAGTGGTTAGCACTGCTGCCTCACAGATAGAATACCATCTGGAAGGCCTGGGTTCGATTCCACCTTGGCCCAGGCCTCTCCCTCTCTCTGTGTGGAGTTTGCATGTTCTCCCCGTGCTTGCGTGGGTTTCCTCCGGGTACTCCGGTTTCCTCCCACATTCCAAAGACATGCACTTACTGGAGTTAGGTTAATTGGCTATTCTAAATTGCCCATAGGTGTGAATGTGAGTGTGAAAGGTTGTTCGTCTTTCTGTGTTGGCCCTGTGACAGGCTGGCGACCTGTTCAGGGTGTACCCTGCCTCTCGCCCTATGACAGCTGGGATAGGCTCCAGCCCCCCCCGCGACCCTGAACAGGATAAGCGGAAGCGAATGGATGGATGGATGGACAACTGAACTCAGGGGTGACTGTGGCTCAGCAGGGAGAGGGGGCTGTCTGCGAATTGGAAGGTTGATGAATGTTAGATAAACTGCTTGGGCATAAAGTAAATTTACTTTATGCCCAAAAGCACTGTATGACTGTGTTTGTGATTGGATGAATGAGGCTTGTAGTAAAAAAAATGCTTTGGGTGCTCAGTTACAGTAGAAAAACATCATATAGTACCAGTAGCTCAGTATTTTAATATAGAAAATTACATAAATGTAATGTGAAAGGAGTCAGTTGAAGAGACAAACCTGCTGACAATTGGCACCCAATCCTATATTTTCCCTCAGCTCTACCCAAGTGCGGTTCCAAGGGATGGCCATGGCCACCACAGTCTAAACAACAATGATGAAGCCTGTTGAGGGATCTGCTCTGCCGCAGGTGCAACACTGTTTCTATTTTTGCTTGCTCAGGGACTGTGCAGATCAGCTCTGTCCGGTGGTCCTGCATATCTTGAACCTGAGCCTGAATCTGGAGAGGGTTCCTGAACTGTGGAAGACTTCCTGCATAGTTCCAGTGCCAAAGATAACACACCCCAGGGAGCCCAACCACTACAGACCTGTGGCCCTGACTTCTCATCTGATGGAGACCATGGAGAAGCTCATCCTGCACCACCTTCACCCACTGGTGAGCTCAGCGCTGGACCCCCTGCAATTCGCCAACCAGCCCGGCATCGGGGTGGACAGCACTGTCATCTACCTGCTGCACAGAGCCCTCTCTCACCTAGAGCAGGCGGGGAACACTGTGAGGGTCATGTTCTTTGACTTCTCCAGTGCTTTCAACACCATCCAGCCTGCACAGCTGAGAAGCTGGAGGGAGCCAGAGTGGACAGGCAGCCGACTGCATGGACATTTGACTACCTCACCAACAAACCACAGTATGTGAGGTGCCATGACTGTGTGTCTGATGTGGTAGTCTGCAGCACGGGGGTGCAACACGGCACGGTCCTCTCATCCTTTCTGTTCAGTCTGTACACTTCAGACTTCAGGCACAACTCAGACCACTGTCACCTACAGAAGTTCTCAGATGATACGGCTGTCATCAGATGCATATCAGATGGGAACGACGAGGAGTACAGGGAGGGTCATCAGTGACTTTGTCGGCTGGTGTGAGACAAATGCTCTCCAAATCAACACCAGCAAGACAAAGGGGAGGTGACTTCAGGAGGAAGTCACACCTGACAGCAACGGTGACAGGGAAAGGACATCGAGACAGTGGTCTCTTACAAGTACCTGGGTATTTACCTCAACAACAAGCTGGACTGCAGCTACAAACACAGATGTCATGTTTAAGAAGGGCCAGAGTCGACTCCACCTGCTGAGGAGACTGAGGTCCTTCCATGTCTGCAGGATTCTGGTAAAGACTTTTTATGACTCATCTGTAGCATCTGCCCTTTTCTATGCAGTGGCCTGCTGGGGAGGACCGAAAGGAACGGAAGCAGGATTGACAAACTGGTGCAGAGGTCAAGCTCTGTGCTGGGATGTCCTCTGGAGTCTGTGATGGTGGTGGGTGAGAGGAGGATGCTAGCAAACCTGACATCCATGGGTGAGCTGAGCAGCTCCTTCAGTCAGAGACTGAAACGTCCTCGCTGCAGGAAGGAGCGCTTTCACAGGTCATTGATCCCAACAGCAGTTAGACTGTACAACACATCATGATGTCATGAATCACTTGGACACTTTACTGTAATGCCATTACTTATGCACACAGTGTACCTTTACATATAGTACATATACACTTTATTTATTTACACTCCCACCCATAATGCATACAGTGTATGCTGTATACAAATTACCGGCTACAAATGTATATAGTGTTTTGATATATATATATATATATATATATATATATATATATATATATATATATATATATATATATATATATATATATATATATATATATATATATATATATATATATATATATATATATTATGAATATAGTGTTTTCTATTTTATTTCATCCTTTTCTGTACTTGAGCTGCTGTAATATGCAAATTTCCCTGTCGTGATTAATGAATTATTTATATGATTATTTTCTACATGTCTGCAGTTACCACATGTTCATATTGTAAAAAACAAAACCAGCTGTTTAAAGTGTATTTGTCAAACTGGCTTTATCAACATTTAAGGAAGTATTAACTTTAGCAACAGCTCAAAACCTTTTTTTAATAAATTAAGGATTAGATAAAACAAGCCTATGTGATTTACAAATAAACTAAATTAGAAAGTATAATAATAATAATTATAATCTATTTATGTATATATAAATCTAGATATAAAGACATGGGCTCAGCCTGGCCACTTCAACATAGTCATGGGTTCCTTTATTCACTCATCTGCTGCTATCTGCTGGGGTTGACCAAAAGGGACATCCTTTGAGCTATAACAGCTTCAGCTCTTCTGGGAAGAGTTCTTCCACACCAAACACATTCATCCATGCCTTAGTCATGTTGGAACAGGAAGGGGCCATCCCCAATCTGTTCCCACAAAGTTGGAAGCATTACATTATCCAAAATGTCTTGATGAGCTGAAGCATTAAGAGTTCCTTTCACTAGAACTGAGGGCCAGAGAGACATAAGCAATACTGGAAGAACATATGGGAGAAGGATGCAACACATAACAACAATGCTCACTGGCTAGTGGATCTAAGAGCAGGCTGAACAGGCTCCAGTAACCATCACAGTTGCTGACGTCTAAGAAAGAGTCTCAAATATGAAGAACTGGACATCACCAGGCCATGACATGATTCACACCTACTGCCTAAGAAGCTAACTGCACTCCATGAGACACACCTGGACTGGCTGACTGAAGGCTGGACAGTCCTGATCCCCAAGGATCCCCAAAAGGGACAATTCCCATCCAACTGGCCAATAACCAACAACATGGAAACTCCTGTCAGGCATCATAGCAGCTAAAATGAACACCCACATGGTTCAATACATGAGTGGGGCCCAGAAAGGAATTGGCAGAAACACTAGAAGGGCAAAACACCAAATACTGGTAGATAGAGCAGCCACTCGACTGACCCACCTGCGTGCTGCCTGGATTGAATACAAGAAAGCCTAAGACTCGATGCCTCACACATGGATCCTAGAATGCCTAGAACTGTACAAGATCAACAGGACCCTAAGAGCCTTCATCAGGAACCCAGTGGGGATGTGGAGAACAAGACTAAAGGCATGGGATTTACCAAGGAGATGCTCTGTCCCCACTGCAGTTCTGCTTATATATATATATATATATATATATATATATATATATATATATATATATATATATATATATATATATATATATATATATATATATATATATATATATGTGTGTGTGTGTGTGTGTGTGTGTGTGGTTTTTGTCATAGTCTTGGCAAGAATTTAAAACTACTTTCACCCCTGATGTTCACAGAATCCCTCGTGCACTTTGAAACTTTCCTGACGTCCTTGCGTTGAGCATCTTGGCGCATCCGCCCTCCCGCATCCTCCTCCTCCTGAGGAACACGCCCCAGCTCTCCGCGTGCCGCCTCCGCCAGTCAGCAGCAGGACTACAGCGAACTCCACGCGTCTCCGCTGCGGGATTTGCTGGAGAAAAAGCACTTTGATGAATGTGGACTTCAGAAACGGCTTTTAACTGTCTCCCTCTCACAGGAATCCCCGTAAAACGAGAGGGGAGGTGACACTGTGATCACCGGCGGACGCACGTTGCGAGTTTCGTTTTTGTTTCTGTTTAAATCTCGCACTCTGGTCGCCCGAGCGCGTTGAGCGGAACATCTGGAATTGGAGGCAACTTGCAGTCCCACACTTGCCGCTAACTGTCCTGTAAAAAGCCGAACCTGCAAGCTTACGAGGGAGATGCTGATCTCCGTTGCTGCGCCTCCTGATCGCCGGGCTGGAAGGGTAGCTGCCGTGTCCCGGGGAGGATGCTGAACAGGTAAACACAAGCTAAAAAACAAAAACGAAAAATACTTTGTTACTTATTTATTTCCAGCCTGCTCTTGCTGTACCTGCAGAAGATGGAGAGATTTAGTTCAGTATCTCTTCTTTTTGCCTCTCGACCTTCTTGAACTTGTGTGTTTGTATCCGTGCACTTTCAGTTTTATCTTAAGTGATTTATTGTCTCAGGCACAGGTGCTATTTTCAGTGCTGCTGCTTGTCATCATTACTCTGCATTTACCGTCTAATAGGGCTTTTGTTAGTGGTTAAGTGCTTAAAGCTCTGTGGCAGCCTGTGAGAATGAAGATAAAAAGGTGGAGTGTGGAGCAATGAGTGACATTAGGCGATGCGCTTTGGTTTAATACCAACATGAAAATACTGACGTTTGTAGAAGCTCCTCAGTATCCTTGCTTCTCTCGGATCTGCAAAGTGTCAGCTGTATTTCAGGATTGAACATCCATTGTTTGCAATGTTGGACTTCACACCATCCAACAGCTCTGAGACCGGGAATGGATTTACATAGTCTTAGACACACTCAAATTACATTACAAGCCCAATTCACCTAAAACACTTCATTCCATGCACTTTAAGGATTTCATCTCACGTCCACAGATCATTTAGAACCGCCAGTTTACCTAACATGCATGTCTTTTAGTCAGAATGCTCTGAAAAAAAAAGAAGAAAAGAATCAACAGACCTGGAATTAGGAAGTAACAGCAGTTTCTGTTGGTGCTGAGATTTTCTTCGCACATACAGTTGTTTTGTAACTGAAGATAAAGATTCACTGGTACAGTTCTTTACAGTTCCAATACAACATGATACTTTGGCTTTGCGGGTCTGAGTACCAGGCTTAAATTATCAGCTGGATTCCTCGCTCAGAGGAAGAGTCTGGAAATGATTTATCTATGTGTAAGCACCATCAGCCTCTACTATAACCTTGCTTTCATAATTTTGTTAAATAAAATATAAAACGGTCTCTGGCTGCATGACCACAGATGCTCGTCTCTGGATGAGTGATCTGGAACGATCATTTCGTTGTGTGCCTTGTGTGCACAATGACAATGAGTTGAATCTAACATCTAAAATAGAACCAACAAAAACAATCAAAAATATAAATATACTGAATTGCTGTTTATTATTAAAATAATACCAACAAAGTAGGGCTGGGCAATATGACATTAAATTGAAATCATGATCAATTGAACATTTTACTTTGATTTTAGATTAATGAACGATATTTATGAAAGCATGTTATGTTGCCTTAAGTGCAGTGTTAGAGTCAGTGCATGATAAAGATTAGCATTTAACAAAAGACATATTCACTGCAAGGCAGCAAGTGAAGGGGAACATTCACACGGACTGTAGCCCATGGCTCTTTCCTTTCTAACCTTTCAAACAGATTTTCTTTTCTGAGACAGCCAGAAGGTTTTTATTCCTTGTGAATAGTAGCATGTCCTTGCTGACTGGTACATGGGAAATCTTTAAGCAATAAGAGTATCAATTAATCAAAAGTAATCAAATCACACTCAGCAGAATGCAGAGAAGCTCTTTATATGTGTTCCACTTAATTTGTGGTTTGACTGGATTTCTGAGAAAGCTGACAGTTGTTCATACTAAGACTTTTGTATCATTTGAGGACTTTCTTAATGGACGTAATGATGTCCATTATGAAGACAGAGCAATTATGCAGTGATAATGTGAAAATATTTTTTTTGCAGCCCCATATTTTAACCCTCTAATAATCTAGTTCCTTTCTAGTTTCTAATGTGTGTCTGGTGATGCAGGATCACACCAGAAAAACAACAGTCAAATCAAAGTTAGCTCTCTGTCTCATGTCGGTATGATTTAAAGAAGAAAACTTTTCTTGTAAATAGTACAATTAATACAAAAACCATAAATTTCTTTTTTACCTCTCAAAAAATGGTTAACAGAGCAGTAGGCTAATGAGATGCATTAGTTGTATAGAACTGTTGTAGCTTTTGTCTAACTTGAAGCTGAAATAGTTACTAAATGTTAGTAAAAAATTGATTTGTTGATTGACAGGAAAATGATTTGATTGAGTCATTGTTTCAGTCATTCCAGCAACACAGAGACTGTATATAAAAAGGTGGACGTAGCAATCGTGATGTCATTCACTGGACATTGAAGTCATGCTGTAAGTGGTAAAAGGCAAATGGACTGGTTCCTATACAGTGCTTTTCTACTCTACTTTAAGCAAAGCGCTCAGTACAACATGCCTCATTCACCCATTCACACACATCGATATAAGCACTTCTTTCTGTGGCTAAGTGCTTTCTATCTAACATTCACACACATTCATACTCTGACGGTTGCATCGGAGAGCAACTTGGGGATCAGCATCTTGCCCAAGGATTCTTTGGCTTGGGTGAATCTGATAGAGAAATCAAGGGATGCTACATGCTTGTTGGCTAATAAGCATACACTGTTTTATCCTCCTTTCTGATTCTAATGAGGATCATCCATCAGTTTTCTTAACTGCTTATCCACTTCAGGGTCATGGAGGCCTGCAGCATATCCCAGCTGTCACTGGCAACATTCATACCTATGGCCAATTTTGAATCACCAAGTTACCTAATGAGCAAAATAAACCAAACAAATTAAAATATTTTAAAACTGAAAATAGAATTCAAAAGCAGTTTTCTAATTGTAGTAAAACCTTTAATGAAGTCAAAGAGAAAGACAACCGAGGGCCTGTTTTCTTGAAGTCTATTTACAACTACAGGAACTGCCCTCGCTGGCCACACACACAGGTTTAAGACACTACTGCAAAGGCTTGATTAAATGATTTATGAGTTAATTAGTTCAAATGATTGGCACTAAAATCACTCATAAAGTTTGTGAGTTACAGACTAACATTCAGAAACTGGTTCTCATACTGTAGCTGGTTCTTTCAAAAGGGAACTTAATGTAAAATTGTAAAGTGAAAAGTTTTATTTCCATGAAGTGCTAAATGCTAAATTCCCCCTGGTTGTGATCTCACATCCACACTGGGAACTGTCAAACACTGTATGGGTTTAATAACTTGTACAGTCTGTATTTACTGACTCCTACAACCTTTCTGCATCACCTTAAAATGACACCCATGCATCACATTCTTGAGCATGGATCTCATCAGTGGTTAGTTAACCTTAGATGTGTTCCTGAAGGTCTGATTTGAGTTATCAGAGGTCATGATGGCACAAAGCTAGCAGCAGCCAGGACAGCATATTGCTTTATTCATCTTAATGACTCCTATGGGCAGGGTGGCTGCAAATGTTGAGGAAGGGCCTGCAAACCTATTCCTGTGACCTTCTGAGAGAAATAAATGGAGGAGCTCATGGTTGGCAGATGATCCAGTTGAGCTCAGCCAGGAAGCTGTCAACTGCAGTAAAACTGTGAAAAGAAAAGAGAACTGGCGGGTATTAGTCTATCCATCTCATTTTACAGAACCTTCTACAGTACATTGGTTTGACCTCTTCCTCAGCCACATGTTATATTTCCCCCACGTTTGTCTTTGTAGAAGCACTAATTGAATGCATCCAATATTCAGGCAAGGACCCACATAACCCACTGACCTTGGTTAAGAGTTGCTGATAACTTAAGCAAGCATGATACTTGAGTGGAAGTGAGGCCTGCTGTGTCATCACTCCACACTCATGATGGTCAACCTGCTATGTCCAATTTACAAAGGCGTGTTTGGGTCGCTGCAACATGGATTAATTTCTGACTTAGCAAGCAATTATGGAGGCAAACAGAGAAAGGGGGAGGGTGACTGTGGGATTGAAATCTGAGGATGGTGCAGAAATTTGTCAGCCCTCTGTGCTGACACCATTATCCAAGGCAACTTCTCACGGATGGTGATATATGACTAAGGTGACCATAATCATTATTCACAGAACGGTCTTCTTCTTCTTTTCCCTGGCATCCCTTCCTCCTGGGTCTGATCAAGTGTGTTCTATTATCCTGCAGTAATGATTTGTGGAGGTCTGTGTTGCTATAGCGTTTGAAGGACGGCATGTTGCAGAGCTTTCCAAAACAATATCATAACCCATATCCATTAGCCATATGGGTTCCATTCCCCAGATTTGCTTAATGCAATTTAGGTGTCCTCCCACAGCAGAGTCACGGTACACGCCTAGGATTCAATTAATTAGGTGATTTTTTTTTCTTCTTCTTCTGGCTTTTACACCTTTCTCTGAGGATTGTTGCCACTTTGTATATTCTATGGAAAAAGCTGATTATTTTCCTGGAAATCACTTTATTGATTAAATCAATGAACTTTGCTAAATAAATAAATTATTTAAAAAGTGTATCAGAGATAAATTGCTGCTTGTTTTCTGTATGATAGTCTGTAATTGTGAAAAAAAAAAAAAACTCCACCAGCTACAATTACATTTCTACAAATATTATAAAATGATGAAATTCAAAAATTTGTACTACAAATAACTGCAATTATATAATTGCTAGTGTTCTCTGCCAATTTAAGATGGGATAAATCTGATATGTTGTATTGAAATAAGACAGACTGACATCGTTTTTTTGTTCTCAGCTAATCCTGATCCAGATTTTTCTTCTAGATCCAGTTTGTCCAAATTACACAGCTTCTTTAAATTACTATAGTTGGTCCTTTAGAGCCTTTAGTTTGTTAAGGGTGAAAATTCTTGGCACAGCATTTGGTTTTAGTCATCACTTGCTGAGAACACAGCTTCGGGTCTTTTGTCTTAGTTTACAAGTGTTATCCCACTCCAGTGTCTTCTTATCAACAGCAAAGCTGTAAAGACAAATATCGCTTCCCTTTTTTTTCTCAACTGGAAATTACAACAAAAAGCAGCACGTTGTAACACTTTTTTTGATACTTTGTATGCTTTGGGCTGTTAGATATATCGACTTGGGAGTCTCACAAGTTGAAATGGTTGGAGTTGCTAAATGGCTGAAAACAATTTCTCAAGAACTTATGAACAATAGGACAATAGAGTATCAGAAGGCTTGTAATGTGTTTGATATATTTATTTTAGCTTTTTTCTGCTTCAAAGGAAATCAAACACTGCTGTGCTTGCATTTTAAAACTGATTAAAGTTGTGCTGCTGTTTTGCATGGATACATATTTATTACCACTGCTGTGTTTGCAGTGTAATTGGCTTCTGAACACATAAATAACGACAGCAGTTATGACTTCCACCCCCACCCCCTTCTTGCTGAATCTCACTCGCTTTCTCTCTGGACTAGCCTCTCTAGCACAACAGCCACAGCCCAAATAGCACAATAAGTTTGAAACATAGGGCAAACAAAGCTGTAGTCAAGGTGGGGGATGTGTCTGGAAATAACAATTATATCCCATCTAGATTGTTTATGGGCCTGTGTTGCTCAGTGGCTCGAGGGTGAGGGGTTAAATTCTCATGGGGGTCACTCATGCTTAAAATGTCAGCATGTTTCACATGGCTCTTTTCACTTAGCACTTTTGTACTCATGTAAGCTATGCTTGGACAAAACTGGAAAATCTCAGTCATATATTTGTGTGTTTTCTCAGTCATCCAGGTCATGGTAGGACCATCTATTGTTCATGAGCATAATCACGAGCCAAAGTGTGAAAAGGACTGCACTGTAGATGCGTAACAGTTGGTGTTATAAGCCACCACCTCTGTTCAGTGATGGGTCATTCAAAGTGGACATAGACTAATTCTTTTACTCCTCTTCCAAACTGTCTGAGTTCTCGGTCCAAAATGTGAACACTGTCATCCTTCAAAGAGTGTCCTTTATCCTTTAGCTGCAGATATACAGACGAGTCTTATCCTGTTGCGGTGGCTCTTCTAGGCCATGCCATGTGTTTGTGAAGTGACTGTTTGGTTTCTCCAGTGTGCACTGGACAGCATACATTATGTTGGTTAGCTTGTGCTTGAGAGTTTTGTCCTTGAGATAAACCAGTTTTTGTCTTAGGGCGTGGCTGGGTTTGAAGTACATTGGGACATCATGCTTGGAGAAAATTCTCCTCAGTTTCTCTGACAAAGCTGCCGCATGAGGGATGGCAATGTTGTTCCATTTGTCAGTCTCTTTCTCCCTGTTGGTGTAAGACCTTGTGTCCTGTGCAACTTCACTGGTGAAAGCCCAGTTGGGATAACCACATCCTTTAAGGGCTTTCATTACATGTGTGTTCCTTTTCGTTTACTTCTGCCTTAGGCCTGAATTATGCTTCTGTCTCGGGTCTTTGCAGGGCCTACATACACAACCAGAAATCCCCTCTGAACCCTTCTCAGTCCTTGTGGGCTGTGTTGACCTAATGTGTAGTTAAATTTTTTGAGAGGTGCACGTCAAGTTATGTCATAGGTTATGGTGTAGGTGATGGCATAGGTAATGGCCTAGGGTTCAGAAGGGATTTCTAGTTATGGATGTAGGACTGATGCAGAAGCATAATTCAGGCCTTAGAGGCAATATTTTCGGTTTGGTGTTGCAGGGTCCAGTAAGTCTCAACATCAAATTTTACTGGAAGCCCACACACACAGACCAGCACCTAGTCTTTGACTCCCACCACCCACTGGAACACAAACATGGAAGTGATCCTGCAACACCATGTGGAAAATGTTCCAAGAGAGAAGGGGAAGGAAAGGAACACACACACACATGTAAAGAAAGCCCCTAAAGTCTGTGATTATCCCAGCACCTAACTCAAGATTTTAAGTAAAAAATGGCAAAATTTTTGAAGGTGGAGTTTGTTGCAGGACCGTTGCATCAGATTGCATGTGAATGCCTTCATTTTGATTATAGTAAAGACTTAGACAAAATAACAAATGTGACATTTAAAGGCACATTTCTAAATCTGGATTCAATGCAAAGGTTTGCTGATTTTTTAATTGAAAGATAAATTACTGAACAGCCAGCTGTAAACATCTGTAGAAACTGAATCAGTACAATGCACACAGGTAGCATGGTGGCATGGTGGTTAGCACTGTTGACTCACAGCAAGATGGTCCTGGGTTTGAATCCAGCATCTGGCTGGGGCCTTTCTGGCTTCCTCCCACAGTCAGTTAATGGTGTTAGGTTAATTGCTGATTGATTTGCCCATAGGTGTGAATAGTTATCTGTCTCTCTGTGTTAGCCAGACTGGCAACCTGTCAAGGGTGTACCCTGCCTCTTCACAAGTTCCAGCCCACCTGTGACCCTGAAGAGGATGGATGAATGCAAACAAGAATTTTCATAACACAATAATTTAAAAATAAATACGCAAAAATTTCATATTAAGTTATTGTGTTAGTCAAAATCCTGTAAATGACAGCTCACAGGACAGCCAACCAGCAAACTGTGGTTTATGTCCCATTTGGGAGCTTTGTGTTTTGCACATTGTTTTCCATTTGTTTAATTTCTTTTTAACTTTTGTTAAGATTGGGTTAAAATATGCTCATTCACTACGTTAATCCCATAGGTTAAAAAATTTATGCTACAGGGTACCAACTGCATTCAAGTGTGAGTCCAAGGGGTGATGGCCAAATATCCATGCTTAGGTAGCGGACATATTTGGGTTTAATTAGGGCTACTTTTTGCACTTATAGTTTGTCTAAGTCACTGGAAATTGTGTAAGACAGATATGCACTGGGCTTTCCATGGGTTGTAGCACATTGACAGGGGATGGGTGGACCTGATATTGCCATGTCTAACATCCACAAGAGTAGGCTTAGGGAGAAAATTCTATAAAATATCCATCCATTCTCTTCCGCTTATTTGGGGCCGGGTCGCGGGGGCAGGAGCCTAAGCAGAAAAGCCCAGGATTCCCTCTCCCCAGCCACCTCCTCCAGCTCATCCGGGGGGACCCCAAGGCATTCCCAGGCCAGCAGATATAATCTCTCCAGCATTTCCTGGGTCTACCATGGGGCCTCCTCCCGGTGGGACATGCCCGGAACACCTCATCCAAGAGGCGGCCAGGAGGCATCCTAATCAGATGCCCGAGCCACCTCAACTGGCTCCTTTCGATGTGGAGGAGCAGCGGCTCTACTCTGAGCCCCTCCTGTATGGCCGCACTCCTCACCTTATCTCTAAGGGAGAGGCCAGCCACCCTTCGAAGGAAACTCATTTCTGCCGCTTGTATTCGCGATCTTATTCTTTCGGTCACTACCCAAAGCTCGTGACCATAGGTGAGGGTAGGAACGTAGATCGACCGGTAAATCGAGAGCTTCGCTTTTACACTAAGCTCCCTCTTCACCACGACAGACCGGTGCAGCGTCCGCATCACTGCAGAAGCAGCCCCGATCCGTCTGTCGATCTCCCACTCCCTTCTCCCATCACTCGTGAACAAGACCCCAAGATACTTGAACTCCTCCACTTGGGGCAAGAACTCGTTCCTGAGCAGGAGAGGGCACGCCACCCTTTTCTGGCTGAGGACCATGGCCTCAGACTTAGAGATGCTGATTCTCATGCCAGCTGCTTCACACTCGGATGCGAACTGTTCCACTGTGAGCTGGAGGCCACCCCCTGATGAAGCCAGCAGGACCGCATTATCTGCAAAGAGCAGAGATGAGACTCTGAGGCCACCAATGAAGAAGCCTTCCGCCACCTGGCTACGCCTAGAAATTCTGTCCATAAAAATTATGAACAGAATCGGTGACAAAGGGCAGCCCTGACGGAGTCCAACACCCACAGGAAACGAATTCGACTTATTACCGGCTATACGGACCAAGCTCTCACTGCGGTTGCACAGAGATTGAATGGCCCGCAACAACAGGCCAGATACCCCATACTCCCGCAGGACCTCCCAGAGGATACCCCGAGGGACACGGTCGAATGCCTTCTCCAAGTCCACAAAGCACATGTGGACTGGTTGGGCAAACTCCCACGCACACTCGAATATCCTTGAGAGGATAAAAAGCTGGTCCAGCGTTCCATGAACAGGACAAAAACCGCATTGTTCCTCCTGAATCCGAGGTTCGACTAACAGACGGACCCTCCTTTCCAGCATCCTGGCATAGACCTTACCAGGAAGGCTGAGGAGTGTGATCCCCCGAAAGTTGGAGCACACCCTCCGGTCTCCCTTCTTAAAGATGTGGACCACCACCCCGGTCTGCCAATCCAATGGCACTGCCCCAGATCTCCACGCGATGTTGCAGAGGCGTCAACCAAGACAGCCCTACAACATCCAGAGCCTTCAGGAACTCAGGGCAAATCTCATCCACCCCAGGGGCCCTGCCACCAAGCAGGTGTTTAACTACCTCAGTGACCTCACCCCCAGTGATGTTCAAGTCATCTCCTTCGTCCCCAGACTCTGCTTCCACTACAGAAGGCGTGTCAGTGGGATTCAGGAGGTCCTCGAAGTATTCCTTCCACCGTCCGACTATAGCCTCAGTTGAAGTCAGCAGCACCCCACCCGCACTATATACCGTGTGAGTGGAGCACTGCTTTCCCCTCCTGAGTCGCCTCACGGTTTGCCAGAATCGCTTCAATGCCGTCCGAAAGTCTTTTTCCATAGCCTCACCGAACTCCTCCCGAGTTTTTGCTTCAGCCACTGCCCGAGCTGCATTCCGCTTGGCCTGCCGATACCTGTCAGCTGCCTCCGGAGTCCCACAGGCTAACAAGCCCAATAGGACTCTTTCTTCAGCTTGATGGCTCCCTTCACCTCCGGTGACCACCATCTGGTTCGGGGTTACCACCATGACAGGCACCAACCACCTTGCAGCCACAGCTCTGAGCAGCAGCCTCAACAATGGAGGTGCGGAACATGGTCCATTCGGACTCAATGTCCTCAGCCTCCCTCGGAATGTTGTCGAAGTTCTGCCGGAGGTGGGAGTTGAAGATCTCCCGGACTGGGGCTTCTGCCAGACGTTCCCAGCGCACCCTCACAATACGTTTAGGTGCGCCAGGTCTGTCCAGCATCTTCCCCCGCCACCTGATCCAACTCACCACCAGGTGGTGATCAGTTGACAGCTCGGCTCCTCTCTTCACCCGAGTGTCCAGAACATACGGCCGCAGATTTGATGATACGATTACAAAATTGATCATTGACTTGTGACCTAGGGTGTCCTGGTGCCATGTGCACTTATGGACATCCTTATGTTCGAACATGGTGTTTGTTATGGACGAACTGTGGTTTGTGCAGAAGTCCAACAACAAAACACCATTCGGGTTCAGATCGGGCAGGCTGTTTCTCCCAATCACGCCCCTCCAGGTCTCACTGTCATTGCCCACATGAGCATTGAAGTCTCCCAGCAAGACTATGGAGTCACCAGATGGAGCACTCTCCAGCACCCCCCTAGCGACTCCAAAAAGGGTGGATATTCTGAACTGTCATTCGGCACATAAGCGCAAACAACAGTCAGGACCCGTTCCCCAGCCTGAAGGCGCAGGGAAACTACCATCTCATCCACTGGTGAAAACTCCTATGTACAGGCAGCAAGCCAGGGGGATACAAGAATACCCACCCCAGCTCACCGCCTCTCACCGAGGGCAACTCCAGACTGGAACAGAGTCCAACCCTTCTCCAGAAGACTGGTTCCAGAGCCCAGGCCATGCATTGAGGTGAGCCCAACTATATCTAGCTGGTATCTCTCAACCTCACAGACTAGCTCAGGCTCCTTCCCCACCAGAGAGGTGACATTCCATGTCCCAATAGCCAGTCTCGATTGCCGGGGATCGGTCCGCCAGGGCCTCCGCCCTCGGCCACCGCCCAACACACATTGCACCCGACCCCTGCGACGCCTCCTGCGGGTGGTGGGCCTACAGGAGGGCGGGCCCATATAACCTCTTCGGGCTGTGCCCAGCCGAGCACCACTGGCTAATACCCGGCCACCAGATGCTCTCCCTCGAGCTCCCTGCCCAGGCCTGGCTCCAGGGTGGGGCCCCGGTAACCCTATCCCGGGCAGGGTAAAGTATTCCCTTGCTGTTATAATCATAGGGGTCTTCTGAACCGCTCTTTGTCTGGACCCTCACCCAGAACCAGTTTGCCATGGGAGACCTTACCAGGGGGACAAGCCCCCGGGCAACATAGCTCCTGGGATCACTGGGACACACAAACCCCTCCACCACGATAATGTGGCGATTCACGGAGGGGTTCTATAAAATAGAAAACTAAAAAATAGTTGGACATTATTCTAACCTTAACCCTAACCCTAGATGGATCACTGGTGACCTGGTGGATGCTAAGAGGTTAGGTTTTGGCACCAAAACCAATTCAATGGGTTTAACAAAACCAAAAAAGAAATGTGACCTTCCATAACATTCCCACACATTAGAAAAGAAACTATGAACGTTTCACATCCAATTACTCAAAGAGGTTGACAGCGGTATGTCATGACTCACAGATAGGACTCAGGCTCTGGACACCAAAAAATGCAGCAGAACAGATTTTATTTCAGGATGTGCACAAAAGAAAACACAAAGAGCTGGGGGAGTCTGTGGCCGCTTAAACTTCGGGGTTCACGTGGCTTTGCATATTTGCATAATCCCATGGATCCTATGGAAGTCAGTCAATGGCAAAAAGTCTTGCTGAGGCAACAACCTGGCTGAGAGTCCTCCACCAGCTTATAACACCACTCCATTAGGGAAATGAAGAGCAGGTGTGTCAGATCAGCCACAGGTGAGCCTTGGAACCATGGGTGGAGTCCAAAGGACCGCTTCCCTCTGCCACCGGCACACCTCCTCACAAAACCCACAATCCGGAAAAAAAAAACACAAGCAAAGAAAACAAAAACAAAGAAACACAAGCGGGCAAGCCAAATATCTCCCTGGTTCCCGTGGTGCATGAAAAAGTTTTTTCCCTATGTGTTTGGGTTGGTAAATTGGTCCTGACTGTTATTTGCACTTTATGTCCTCTAACAACAGTTCAGAGTACGCACCACGAGTCACTGGGTGGGGTGCAGGAGAGTACCCCATCTGGGGGCTCCATTGTCCTACTGGGAGCAATGACAGTGAGACCTGAAGGGGTGTGACTGGTAGTAAAAGCCTGTTATTGGATTTGTGTGCCAACAATAGTTTGTCTATAATCAACAACATTTTCAAGCGGAAGGGTGTCCATAAATGCAGCACCAAGACCCTAGGTTGCGGGTCGATGATTGATTTTTGTAATTGTGTGGTTGGATCTGCGACCACATGTGTAGGATACTCGGGTGTCAGGTGGTGGGGAGGATGTGGAAGTCAGCATGCCCAAATTCTGGCAGAATTTCAACAGCATTCCCAGGGATACTGGGGGCACTGAGTCCAAATAGACCATGTTTCCCATCTCCACTACTGAGGTGGCTGTACTGAGCTGTAGCCACGAGGTAGTTGGTGCTTGTTGTGGTGGCAATTCCCAAACCAGATGGTGAACACTGAAGGTCAAGGGAGCCATCAAGTTGAAGAAAGAGTCTTGGTGGGCTTGATCAGCTTGTGGGACTCTGGATGCAACTGGCAGGTACCATCAGGGTAAGCAGAGTGTGGCTTTGGCAGTAGCTGAAGCAAAACACTGGATGAGGGAGGAGTTCAGTGTGGTCATGGAACAAGACTTTTGATTGATTCTGGCAAACTGTCAGGTGGCTCAGGAGGGGAAAGTGGTGCTCTATTCACAGTGTATACAGTGGGGATGGGGTGTTGCTGAATTCAGTAGGCAGTGGGAGAAGAGGCTGAGGATGAGGGGGCAACTCACCCATCACTGGGGGTGTGGTCACAGAGGTAGTTAAACAACCTCAGTATCATTTCACTATGTCCCTTGCAGGATCCTGTGGGGTGTGCTTTGGGAGTATGGGGTATCTGGCCCATTGTTACTGGCCATCCTGTCCCTGTACAACCACAGTGAGAGCTTGCTCAATATCACCGGCAATAAGATGGACTCATTCCCAGTAGGTATGTTCACAAACGAGGGGAGAGTATAGTGGGATACTGACGAATGGATTGGTGCACCGTCAGGAGTGATGCAGATACTGTATTGGTGAAGAGAGAGCTGAGCATGACAGCTAAGTGGAAATTATTTTTTTCCTGAAGGGTGGCTGGACTCTCTGTGATAGGGTGAGGAGTTTGGCCATTTGGTTTGGCCTACTACTCCACATCAAAAGAAGCCAGTTGAGGTGGTTCAGGCATCTAACTAGGATGCCTCCTGGGCGTTGCATAGGTCTGGTGTTCTGGGCATGTCCCACAAGTAGGAGGTCCTGGGGCAGAGCCAGGACATGCTGGAGAGATTATATCGCTTGGCTGGCTTGGGAACTCCTCAATGTCCCCCTGGATGAGCTGAAGTAGGTGGCAGGAAAGAGGGAGGTTTGGAGTTCTCTGCTTCTGCTTCGATTGCTGCCCCCCTGACCCGGACTCAGATGAGTGGTAGAAAATGGTTTAATGGGTGGAACTTATGATGAATGAAAAGTTAAACCAAATACATGTACAGCCAAGTTTAGGCACTGACTATACATGGTGCAGTTACTGTATTTCCATACATGAAATGGAAGAAAACAGACTTGATGTGTTAAAATATGGCAGTGAAACAGAGAGTAAACTAAAAGAGAAACAAACTGAACTACAAAAGCTCCATAAAACTGATGGATCCTAACAAAGTAGATATTGTCCTTGGTCATTCTATATTACAGTCAATATTTTAAAATAATCATTGGTGAATTTTAGCATTAACCATGTGATAACTCTGGAACACCAGCTAGAATACTTTAGGCATAGAGCTAACCTTAAACCTATCCCCATGTTTCAGAGAAAAATTAAATGACTTTTGGAAAAGACTAAAATATTTATTAACACCAGATTGGCAAATTCTCAGGTTGCAAGGTTTCATTAAAAAATTCTGTTGACTCTGTGCTCAGTGCTGCGTCAGGTTCAGTGAATTTGAGTTAACATGCCTGAACTTCATTGTATTTGGAATTATTTCATCACCATTATAGTCTGAGCCACATTTCATAGCTTGCATTTCTGCTGGTCCATCTGTCATGTCTGCAGTATGCCTTATATAAAATGTCTAAAAAGAAACTATAGTCAAAAACCCTGTCATCCCCTGTCTGTGTGAGCGTTTTCATGCAGCCCACTGTGTTGACAAAAAAGCTGACATCTGTCTGCTCCAGTTGTCTGCAGACAGGCACACTGAAAGGTGGAGACACCATTTTTTTCCTCCAAACTTCTGTTGCATCATGGCTCAATACTTCTCTCTCAGCCTTAGTCCTCCTGCTGCTGCTGCTGAAATGCAGCCATAAAAAAGACTTATTGCTTAAGCTTTATTGACACGCAAGGACATAACACTGCCACACTAAATGCAAAAATCATTCATAATCATATTTCTAGCAGCAAGATGAATTACCCCAAGTCATTAGAACAGAGGAAAGGCTTCTGTAAACATAATGAGAGAGAAGTTCATCAGATATTGTGCAAAGTGCTCCTTGGGGGCCTTAGTGGAAGAAAATGGATGGATGGATGGATGGACGGAGCAGAAATGGCAGTGAAAAGGCAGAACTGGTGTTGATTTGCTTCTAAGAGGCTCTAAGAGATGGAGTTCAGGTGCAGTTTTTGCCACAACTGAATTCAAACTGGTTTCCTGTAGGCTTTCTTAAGGAGTGCACATGGATTTATGTTATATATAGTTTGCCTTTTAACTTTTACATCTGAGGTCATGCATGTGCCTGCAGACGGCTTTTATCTGGCTATCAGCGCCTTTGTCTGTAAATATAACCAGTGATCGGGGCATGATGCTTAATTCTCTGCAGCTATCTGCTGCTATCAATTAGAGCTTTTATGGGAAGGTGCTGTCAGAGTTACCATGGCAACTGATGTCATTGGTAGTGCATTGCATCCCCTGCAGGGCTGTGGATGGAGCGCTTGCAAGTGTCACTGCACAGTGCATTTTAAAGATTCAAAATCTTCACCACCTGGGGACAGAAGCAGTAAGTATGAAATACTTAGCACAAGTCTGCCAACACAACTATTTGTGGACCCAGTTTCTGGGAACTGTTTAAGTTGCTGAGGCGATTATGAACATTGATGGATAGCTTTGACAATTTAAAGATGTTTCAGAAGTGTTTAGAGAGGCAGAAGCACTAATTTACTGGAAGCAAGCCCGGAGTTATATGGGACATACTTATGAATTACCTTCTCCCACACTTTTACAAGCTGCTTTAGGACTGTGTCAAATGAAAATGTCGGACTTAACAACATGCTGTTCTTCTGTAACACACTTTATGACATGAAATGTTGAGAGAATTTTGAGTCTCCAAAATCAGAGACAAAGCTGCTTCTCAAAATGTAGAGCTCATGTTTTCCTGCTCAAAACAGTTTAGGTTTTTAGGGTCTTGGAGCGAGTTTACGTTTGATAGGATGGGTCCTGTATCTTTGGTCTTCATATGGTACATTTATATTTAAATGCCAAATAAAAGTGGATTTTAATATTAGGTCTTAATATTTTCCCCTGTCAGGATGTGGCTTTGAAAAAGCATTCAGTCTAGGGTTGTGTAGCTCTCCCTCTCAGAGTTTATTTAAGCTTAAGATCAACAGAACTTTATACCACTTGGGGTGTGTGCATGGGCTGTAATGATACAAGAATTTTAAATTGGATAACAATACCCCGAAAAAAGCTCAGTGCCATTTTTGATACCATGGGGGGAAAAAAGACCAACATAATTAAGAGTATAAGAACAATACAAACAGCAACATTAGTGACAACATTATTTAATTGTGTGACATTGTGGGAAAAACAAATTACTGTATGTAATGTAACTGTAAGGTGTATGCATGTGTGTGTGTAGCTGGAGACACACATCCCCTTTGGGGTTGTGTCAGGAAGGGCATCCAGCGTAAAACTGTCACAGGGGGTCTCCACAGCAGGTCGTGCCACATGTTTTGATTTGGCAAAGGGACCAGCTTTATAAATAACGTATGCATATGTGACGTGTACTTTAAAATTCTAGTACAAAAAAAAAAAAAAAGGATAGCAATATTTTTATGTTGCCTGAATTCTGGTGGATTGGCACCACATTTTCATTGCTAATCAAATAGAGTTGGTAAGCTAGGCTGCTGCTGTTGCTGTGTAGTTGTTAAAAGACTTCTCAACTTCAGACTGGAACTTTAAGATAACACTTTTTAGACCCAATTTTTACTCTGTTAAATTAACACTTTGTATTAACGTTAGAGATGGGCAAGATATTTGCTGCCTAGCTCCTTCATTAGCGTAATTGTTTCATTAATTAGCCATAGATGCTAGCTGTTTCCTTAACGATAGCAGCTAATGTGGCTATTGGGTAATTGCTA